>NC_060138.1:383290959-383915959 GCF_021461385.2 Schistocerca piceifrons
TTAGCCAGTATTGTTTGTGAATACGTTTTATTCCAAGAGACAACATGAAGCTAGCAGGACGTATATCTCGAAATAGATGTTTAACTTTACTACGTTGGCCATCAACTAAATCCAACTGGACATTATTCTTATGCTCAAGAACTGACCGTTTTCTAGAACTAACTGAAGTGTACCATGAGGTAGAGGTAACGTTCACTCCCACGTAGAGATGGAAAAAAAATCTTCTATGTTTCCTAATAATGCAGTGAATTCCACAACCTTTCGTCTGCTTAGTGACAAATATACTACATACGATGCAAACTAAGATTAGACCACACTGCTATAATATTTGGTGCCCGTAAAAATCTACTTATTATTGCACATAGTCCTAACCACGACTTTTTTTCCAACCATTTAAATTATACTACTACATTGTACAGAATATAAACCTAACTAGTTTTTGTGCTGAATACTGATTTTCTTGAAAATATGTGAGTACAGGTGGCTTCTTTGGAATTGAAAATCATGTAATTATAATTATCACGAATAGGGATTGTGTAAATCTGTAACAGAGAGTAACGATGTATGCGAAGAATAAATATTCGCCGTAACTGGATTTCTTCGTATAAAGGTAGGCAGAGAAAATTAAAACTAAAATAGAAAGTGAGAGATGAGCCTCAGTGGGTCAGAACAGTGATCACCTTCAGCAATTTGACATCCACTCTTGGATGAAGTCCTGCTTCAAACTTCTCCAGTCTTCAGATTTAAGTAATCTTTTAATGTCATCTACCAGTCTTCCATCAGGTCTGTTTCGATGCTCTTCCAGTTAGCACAGATTTTTATTGGTGTTGCAGTGGCCATGTTTTAATGTGGCTACGTCACCTATGAAGAAAAATATTTTTATTTTGGTCATACTTATACGTTCAAGTCTATTATGTTTAACTGTTTCTCTTAGTTATCACTGTCTCCACTGCCTAAAATTTAGATGAGATGCACATCTAAAGTTCAGGTGTATTTGTTAAGCGTAAAAAGTGGTAAAACATGCTGTTTGTAATTTTTTCTTTACTCACTTTGGTATTTCAATTATATAGAGGCTGTTTAGCTTACCAAAAGGACCTGAAGACACCCTTTACTCTTTTGTTTGTTTACTTTTCAGTACATCCTGATGTTATCTTCAGTTGCATTAAATAGAAATCTCTGTAGTCAGATCTTTGAATTCATTCTTAAATTCTACGATTTTCTGTCATATTTCTCGATTTTTTAACAGTTTGGTCTTGTTATGACTGATTTTTAGTCCTGCTTTTAAACTTCCTGTATTAAGGAACACAAGGCTGTGGACATTAACCTACAGTACAGACAAGGAGTACAACGTTACATTCAAGTCCCAGTGAGTTCAGGTATTTTCCAGTAACAGGTGTTCCACCCACTTTTCCCTAGTTCAGCGACGTGAAAATCATCTCTACGGCAGATGAGTAAAGATTTGCGCATATGGAAAGGCTGTGATAATAAGCTGGTAGATTCAGGAACTCAGGGAATGTGTAAGCTTCCGTTATGAGTTCCTGAAGCTAGCAGCGGTAAATACAGGGAGCGAGAAGCTACGTACAACTTGTGCAACCAGACTGTAACTGTAAGAGCTGGGTAGGACAAAAGGTAAGCAGCAGTTGAGGAGGAATTCAGTCAGGGTTGAAAACTCTGTCCGATGTTATTCATTCTACGTCTTGGGCAACCAGTGAAGAAAATAGACGACATATGATGAAGGGGAACTAATTTTCAACAGGAAGAAATAGAAATATTGCGTGCATCTTCACGTTTTCGCGGCGAAATTTTATGGAACAGAAAATTTGTGGTTTTCAGATGAATGCAGTTCAGTCAGGTACAGCAAAAGACTTCCAACAGCAGTTGAATGGAATGGATAGAGCACTGAAAAGAGGTTATAAGATAAGTACCAACAAAGGTAAAACAAGGGAATGGAATATAGGCGATCTAAATTAAATGAGATGATAGAATTAGATTAGGAAATGACACACTAAAGGCAGCAGATGAGTTTTGTTAACTGGGCTATAAACTAACTGATGATGGCCAAGGTAGAGCAAATGCAGACTGACAATGGCAAGAAATATTTATCTGAAAAACAGATATTTGTTAATATCGAGAATAAATTTAAGGGTTTAGAAGTCTTTTGTGAAGATATTTGTGTGGAGTATAGAGTTTTACAGAGGTGGAATATCAACGATGTGCAGTTCAAACACGAAGAGAACAGAATCTTTTGAAATGTAATGCTGAAGAGGAGTGTCGAATGTCCTCGAATAACTAATGAGGAGACATTACATCAATTTGTGGAAAGGAAATTTGCTGTGCAATGTCATTAAAAGAATGGATCTGTTGGTAGGATACATCCTGAGGTATCAAGGCGTCGTCAGTTTGGCAACAGACGTATGTGGAGAAATTGAAGAGGAAAGCACAGGTCCTAATAGAAGTGGATTGCGGCAACTTTGTAGAGGAAAAGATGCTTGTATAGTCTAAACGAAAGCGGGGAGCTGCAGCAAATCAGTCATTGTACTCAAGACTACTACTACTATAACACAACAAAGCAGTTATGTAGACGGACGCCTTGTTTCTGAAAGGCTACTGGTATACAGTTTGTTGAAAATGAGTAAAACGTTTTGTCAAGATCCATAAATGGTATGAAAAGTGGCAATTCATCAGCATTTCTCAGTTTTATAACATTACACCTGACTTGTAAATGTATGACTATGGTGCATCCATTTCGAATACCAGAAAGTTTAAAATCCGATGCTATTATATCGAACTAGAGTTGATTTTACTGAGTATCTTACACGTTACGCAAATGACTCTGACAGTTGTACTGTTTTTGTACCGCCCGTTGGTCTATTTAATTATTAAGTAGATCAGTTATAATTTTTGTGTAGTTTTATGGATCACCTACCTACCCAGATATTTGTAGTTTTATTTTTCCTCCAGTTTCAGTCATTTCTATTGAGTTGAAAATGATCTCTCATCGCTTTCCCTTTCTTCATAATTACAATGGAGTAGCTTCCATAATGAAATATTTCCATTGTCAACAACATGTGTTTCTCAGTTATCTCTAGAAATATGGAAACACTGAAAAACATGATACTAGCTTTATTTTGGAAACTGAAAAATATTTTCAAGTGTATTTGTGTTACTTGATATACTTTTGCTCTAATTTTGATTCATTGCATTCTTTATGCACTTTTAAGTATACCTATCCAGACTTTCTCATATGTATTTTTTGGTATTTTTCTTTATTTGAATATTTTCCGTCATTACCGGTCGTTTGACATCTTTAACTTTTTAGTTGGCTGGCTCCATTTAATATTTTCTTTTCTTTTGCGTTCTCCATACCTGTAACATCGTTTGCTGTTTGGCTAAGAACCTCTGTTAAATAAATGTCCCTTTCACATATATTCAAGTGAACGTCATTTTGTATAATGCTGAATTAGTTGCTTAAGGGGGGATATAATGGAGTTTGGTCCAAAAAATCGATTTTACAAAAATATTATTTTCTTGATCTACACAGTTTAATCTATGTTGTGTGTGAATTTTATCGTGATAGCAACTTCAGAAATGCCTTTAAACTGTTAAACCAACTCTGCACTGACGGTCACTCCCACCTTTTCCGACATTTGGGAAACAGCTTCCTTTAGCGGAATTTTTGTCGGTGTGAAGGCTATTTTCTTTCGATATCTTTGGCTGACATCTATATCTCTGGCTGACTTCTATATCTTTGCCTGAAAACTTTCTTGCATGTGGTTTATTTACGTTTTCACAATATTAACACACATTAGTAGGTGGAAGCAAGAATTCGCAAACCCTTAGGTGGAAGTCACGATTTATGCATAATGGACGGAGGAAAAACTGTGTTTAGGAAACGGTAGTTTCATGGAAATCGGTTTACCAACAAAAAAGAGGAAGGAAGCAGCTCGAAATGAACTCTCAGCTTCAGCATCGAAACTTTGCACAGACGTCTTGTACAGGTGTGTGAATGATGTTGATATGGATTCCAATGGATTCAAACTTATTGATTTAGAGCTTCTCTGTCAGGCTATAAATTTTTCAACCTCATGTATTGGCTGTAACAATACGGAATGCATGATTGTTGTTGAAGAAAGAAGAGTGGGAACAGCTTGCGATTTTAAATTCATTTGTAATTCGTTGGCTATGAATTTTCACTTTCCTCCTCCAAAAAAACTGACCCAAGTACCTATTTAAGCAATTTTAGGTTAGCATATATTCTGAGATGCCTTGGGCAGGGCAGGGAAGGAGGTAGTTTATTGTGTGGTTTTCTGAACATATCTCCATCTTGTGCAAGGTTTGAAAAAATAAATAAAGAAATGTCTGATGTTGTATGCGATACTGCCAAAATTTCTCCGTCGACGAGACCAGGGTCAAGAAAGGTAACAGATCAGTGTCTTACCTGCAAATACAGGCCAGGCAGATTCTAAGAGGAGAGAAGCGAATCCAGGACGATTTTAAAACTGAGATAAGCTTATTACATGTAGAAGTATGAGAAGGAAATCTAAGAACCTAATTTTCTTGGTTTTATGTTTTTTACGTTATTAGAAGCCTTTCCCAAAAAATTATATATCCTAAGCCAATGAAATTTTCAGCAACTGTTCGCAACGTGTTGCTGTCTTTCTGGAACTAAAAATACGAGTTCCTGCAATTACATTTTGATTTTTAGACGGTTGTATGAAGAAAAAGTTAATTTTACATGTGCAAAATTAAAAACTCTGATAGTGATACAATTTGTACCATGAATTAATGACTGTAGTTCAGTGGTCTTATAACCTTCTCAGGACACTACAATAAAATTTTCAGATTAATTGCATGATTAAAATTTGAGTTATGTCTTTTTATAAAAAAGCGATAAAAAAATTAAAAATTGAAATTTCTGGAAGAATATTAATCCTCCAGAATTTATTATATTTTTCCGTTAAAACACAGCTCTTTTGTTCTAAACATGCAAAATTTTAGATTTGTACATTGCTAAATGTGGCTGTAGTTATTTTTTAAATAAATGTTTACATTTTCCGTTATGTGCCCCCTTAATCGAGTCTAGTATACCTCCTTATACTTAAATTAATTTTCATAATCTATATTTGAGACTTCTTGCCTGGTGCGTGTCTCTCTTTCTAACTTCCTTTCTTATTTTTATGAGAATGCTACTATTTTATAATCACTCAACAATTTTAAGTGGTTTAAGATAATTCTATACTCCACACTATCCTTAGTGTTTCATAAAAATGGAAAAATTAATGTCAGTTTTTTGAGAATGAGCATGTTATTAAAAATAAATTCTTCTTTTCCATAAATTAAATTAAATATGATCTCAGTCGCTTCTTACTCCATGTCTAACACTTGCCCTTAATTCTAGTTGTTAAGTTTCTATGCAACTTCATCGTTAAAATCTTCCAGTGATATACCACTGGCAATTTTTGTTATATATAACCCCTCGTTTAGGGCCTATTTCTTCATTTGAGCGTGAGCCTGTTGACGCAGAGACTTGAACAATTTCTGTGTACTATCAAGTAGTCATTTTTAAGAATGATCAATAACGTTAATTATCAGCATTCAAGCTTCTCATAACGCACTCAGGTCCTCTTTGGAGGTTTTAGGCGTTGAATCACTGCGCTGTCTGCAGTTTTGGTTTCCCAGCGCCCTAAACTCGTTTGTTCCCCGTCAATTTGCAAACATGTCTACCTAACAGACACTAGCATCCGATTAGCGTGATTGTCAGCTTTGAACATTGGTATCTGCCTTTGTTGGGTCACTTAACGCTCGCGAAGATTTATTTTCAGGATTTTTCTTCACTTTTTGCGGCTAGTCTTCATATGTGGCTTGGTGTTCCTTACGGAGGACGTATAAGAGGAACAAGATACTAACGACAAACAAGTTTTTGAAACAATGTAGGACAGTTCCCTTATTGTTAAAAGACTACAACATGAAAATTAAGACAATATACTATGTAAATATTTTTACCTATATAATACTGTACAAGTGCAGCACAATAAACACAGATATACGTTAAATGCACGTGTCTAACGACTATGAATATTGACTGAAAGTAAGACTTTGATCTTATGGTTATTTAAATATCCGGATCAGGCTTTCAGATGAAACTGGATGCAAGGGTGACAACCGTCACTTCAATTTGTGGAGTAGTATTTCCTAAGATCTTTTTGTTTTTATTTGCTTCTTTTAATATTTATTTGCATCAGGTTTTATAGATCTAGAACAGCTCAATACATAATTCACAGGATGCTTCCTTAGAAAATTAATTTCAAAAGTTAAAAGAAATGTGATTGCAACGAGGGATGTTTTCAACATCAGATGTCAAAATCTGCCACGTATCTTTCGTGTATCTGCTATGAATCATCTGTGCTGGAACCGACAGAAAAGCGCACAACTATCTGTAAACCATTTCTTTTACGATTACAAACACTTTTTCTCTCTACAGAGAGTGAATTCTACAGTTTCTTCAGAATGAGACCATATTATTCAAGTGCTTCGGCGCAAGGCTAGCGGAAGGAAGACAGGGGTAGTAAATGTGGACTCTTGTATATTGGCCTGCACAGAGACCTCTAATTAACAACACAGAGAGTTCTGGATACTCTTTTCTTAGCTACGATTGTTCCATGTGAATGAATAGAATATCCACATATGATACAGTAAGATATGTTAAACTGAAAGCAAAACAAGTAACCAATCTTTCACGCCCTAGTGTCATTGGAAGTGGAGATTATTCTTCTAGCGAATAGAGCACGATTCAGTAAACATCTAACAACAGTTCCTTGTTTAGGTGTTACTAGTGTTACTAGTTACTAGTACAGAATTTAAATTTTGTAATTAGGCGTTAGACATTCAGGCACTTTTTAAAATTTATTCTGGATCAATATCGTCTTATAGTCGATACACGAAGTTTTAAATGCTTACAGATCGCTCCTGTTTCAGAAAAAACTTTACGTCTGTTGACAGATTTACAGAGAGAATTTCGGAACGATGGCTGTATGATTCGATATACTGAAACCCCAGCTGCTGTGCTTCATTATTTTCGGACAGGCTGACCGCAGGCACCTACAGACCCTTTCTTAAAATTTATTCCTACGGCACGTGGAAGATACACTGTTCAGAATGCGTTGGTTTTTATGCTGGAGAAAAGACCTTGTTAACTGGGAGTTACGTTAAAACTAAAACTGTAAGTTCCTCTATAAATGGCTAGGTAAGTGAGTTCGATGATAGGAGGAAGGTAACGACGTACCAGTTCCGACAGGACCATGCGTAGTAAAGGAATGTATTGTTCAAACCAGCCTGCGGGTTAAGACTGGCTTTAGTTTTCTTTACATGTAATAACACAGACGTCACATTTCAATGAATTATCATTGGCTGTCAGCTGTTATAGGGCCAGGGTTGCATCTAGAGTATTGTCAGGCCCAGGCAGTGGTAGTCATGACTTGGTTACTTTGAATATCAAAATCCATCTATGTGAGCAAGACATGTGTAGTACCTCAACATCACATCGTCAGGGCATTACCACTTCCAACACATAATTCCCTGCATTAATTTCATTACCAAACATTTTTTTGTTTATCTATGTTATCCTCTAAATCCAAAATATACCCACCATCAACTACAAGCATGAGGCTGTGTTGAAGTCACAGCGCTGTATACATCCTCCGCAGGGTCCTCATCTCACAGCGCAGGGGAGTCTCAACGCAATTTCCAAAGAATGCAAAGAAGTCGGCGAGAGTCTGTAGAGAAGAATAATTGCTTCTCTTCGGGGCGCACAGCTTGCGTAAGGTTAATATGGCATCTTTTTTATTCTTATACAAAATTAACCGCAAATTGCTTGTTTCTTGTTGATTTTACGTACGTTCACGACAAGCTTGTTTCGGCAATTATGCTCTTTTTCAACTGTTCCTATTGACATTACATTTATATATAATTTTATTCTACGTCTACATACCTGTACTATGAGATTTTTGCCTTGTATTATACGTAAGTCTAGATGGAATCACGTCTATAATACATCTTGGAATATAGTTTTTTTTCTACTACGTTGTTAACACAGTTCCCATATTGAAATTCTACAGAAATTTGATTTTTTATTCTTTGGACAGTTGTCAAATGACAGATCGATCAATTGATGCGTTATGTTTACAAATAAATTATATTTTAGGTAGTAAGAGACCTTTTTGTCGGAGATATTTTGCATTATGTAGATGTGCGACAGTAATTCTGTCTACCGTTTTTGGTTCATCGTGTTCCGTTCATTTTTCTTTTTATGTTACGTTAACAATGGATTAATATAATGTTAACAGAATAAGACATATAGGCAACCAATTACACAAAATAAGCAACTTGTTAAAGATTACGAAAATACAACTAGGCGTTCACGCTACCAAAAAAAGAGACTTTGCTAATATTTCTAATCGATGTGTATCCAAAACATCCTGGAACGACTGCAATAGTTTTTGCATTAGACAAACAGGACGAAGTACTAGTATAAAATTAAAAAAAACACCCAAAAGATTGCGAAAACAACCAATCAAGATTTTTATCTACATTCAAGAAATTAAAATCAGAATAAACACAATCGAAAACTGGTTGAAAATTCTACGTAGGATACCAAAAGGTCAAACCATGAACATTTCGGAAGAACCAGAAATTTATGCAAACACGGACAGATATCCGAACGATATCTTGAAAGAACAAATGGACCTCAGATATATGAAACTACATGAAAAACTTTATTAACCTAGTTAAAAAAGAAAAGAGATGAACGCAACACGATTAAAAAAAAAAGGACAACGTTAAGATCGCACGTGTACGTGTTACAAAATATCCTTCGGGAAAAATATCTTTGACTACCTAAGATATAATTGCAAACATAGTACAACGGAACCGTGTGTCATTTGACAACTGGCAAATAATCGCACGAAAATTCTATAGAAGGTAAATACTTAATTTATTTTAACAACATTGTAAATAAAAGAATTTACCTTCCAAAGTGTTTAATGAACGTCACCTATCTAGACGTAACTATAAGGTAAAAATTTTATGGTACTAGTACACAGAGCTAGAATAAAATGATACATAAATGTTGTGTCAACACTAACACTTGAAAATGGCACAAGTGCAGAAAGAAGCTAGTCGTGGGCCCATGTAAAGACAACAAGAAATAAACTACTTACCGCTAATTTTGTAGAAGTATAGAGATGATGTCACACTGTGAAGGGAAGAATACTTTTGTTTAACGTCCAGTCGACGACCTGTCATTAGAGATGGAGAAGCTCGAACTGAGGAAGACTGGCTTGGGTCGCACCCTTTTAATGAAACCATCCCGTTATTCATTATATCGAACTTCAGGGAAATGAAATGAAACCTAAATCAGGGTAGCAGTCTGGGAATTTAGGCCGGCCGGTGTGTCAGTGCGGTTCTAGGCGCTTCAGGCGGGAACCGCGTGACCGCTACGGTCGCAGGTTCGAATCCTGCCTCGGGCATGGATGTGTGTGATGTCCTTAGGTCAGTTAAGTTTAAGTAATTCTAAGTTCTAGGGGACTGATGACCACAGATGTTAAGTCCCATAGTGCTCAGAGCCATTTGAACCATTTTGGGAATTTGAACAGCTTCCGTACTGTGAAATTATTCAGTGCAATCTTTCTTTAGCACTGATCGTTGTAAACCCACACCAACTACTTTGCTCTAGCCAAGTAATACGAGTGAACGATACCGGTCGTTGACAGGCCTTTGGGCTATTAGCTTTCGATATTCCGCCGATGAAATGATCACTAGACACGCAGCACTAGCGTAAAAGTGACAAGGAGGAGGAGGGGCATAAGTGGTATTTCATTTCATTGGAAACGTCCCGAAATTGGCTTCAAGTGACTGAGCGAAACGCTGAAAAACTTAAGTGGATTATTTGACCAAGGCTTCCCCCATACGGCAAACTCGTCCCGAGGTTGTGTGACTTGAGTTTTAGAATAACGCGCTGCTTATCCAAAAATGGCAATGTTGATCTAGGTAAGTCATAATATTTCAAAATTTGTTTTCATGTAAAAATATTTTTCTCGAACGAAAGGAAGTTTATACTCTCTGGCCCATCGTCTAAAATTTCTTTTAGTAGTCAAGCGAATAGCAAATAACAAGATGCGTTTAGTGTCCACTGCATCATTGGATCAGTTATGAAAGTGTGGAAATTTAATAAATAATGTTGCTTCGTACATTGCAGGTAGTGTATTGCTTCTTAACAACTGAAAGCATCCAGAATTATCAATTAGTTCCAAGGGTCCATGGAATATTCTGTAAAGGTACTGTGGAAGTAATCTGTTACCTCCGTCACACAAATGTTTTAATGGCAATCTGGCGGTGCCTTGAGCCGGGCCACTGGCGTTCGCGGTCGACTCGCCCGGCGCGCCCCACGTGCTCGGGCTGGTGTGTGTATACACGGCAACGCGAACCTGTTGTGCGCATCAGCTATTCCGGCGTTGCCGGGTCGGTATCCGGCGCGTATGTAGGTCAGGACAATTCAATTAAAAACCGATGATACGTTTACTGTTGTCGCCGGTCGGTAAACGTTACTGACCCCGCTCTCTGCTGTTGGTCAATTAAAGCCTGTAACCGAACGGCTCGCCAGCATGTTGTCTCGTGCAATAATCATCGCCCGTTTCCACACAACTGGGAACGCCTTTTAACCGATAGCTTGACTGTGGTTACTGTACACCGTACAGACCTCAACACGTTCAGAAATACCGAGAAAGTAGTAGCCGGAAAAGATACCAATGACTATATTGGACGGTAGGAGAGAAGAAGTATGATGAAGTCACGTTTTAATTTATCGTTATGTGTAATGGGTATCTGTGAAGATTTGAAACTACGGTCCTTGCTCTGAGTCGAACGCGGACGCCATTCGCAGATCGCACTCCAGGTACGCATCACTGACCAGCTCTAAGTTTATACTTGCGCATCCCGTTCACTTCTTCAGTTGTCACCGCTTAATGTATTCTGCAGAGAGCAGTTTCGCTGTAGAGAAAATCTGAAGACGCTCTGTGAGTTTTGCTGATGATGTTAATACGTCTCAGACGAAATAAGGCATTGAGTTAATCCATCAGGCTTAGCCTGGTGGCTCACTCTAAGAAGAACATCTTGGAGGAAGGCAGTTTCAATTCTTGAGGAGAAATAAATTTTATCATCATAATTTCGACAGCATTAGAAATAGAGATCGTATGTTTTGATCATCAGAATCTATGACAACGTTTAGGATTTGAAGAATATTACCCTTGATAGTGTATGTACTAAGAATCAACCGATTCATGAGAGACTGAGACGAGTCCCTGGTAATGTCGAGAAACAAGATCGCGAAATGCTACACAATTACATTCAACGAATAAAACTAAAATAGGTTATCATTGTGAGAAAAGGGCCACGAAGTATAAAATAGTATCCAATAGCTAATCGGATAAGAGAAATGGTCTCCTTTCAACAATGTTACAAAATAAGTGTGGAGAGATCAACAAATCAAATATGTAGTAGCCTGGGTCTAGCAAACAGAAAGAAAAGGATGTAATCATAATTTAAGAAACAAAATACCAAAAAGAAATTATTTTAAAACTGTTAAAACAGGAAGGGGGGATGTGCAGCAAAAGACATCTCAGTTTGCATGGGTGGAAGAAAGAAAACGAAAACATGAAGATAAACTGACAGAATTGTTCATAAGTAGCAAGTAACAAATAACGCAGCGGTATTGGAGCAAGGTCTTTCTTTCCCTATACAAAATGAAAAACAAAAGGAAAAGAAACCAAAAGGAAGCAATATGAAGAAAAAATACTAAAACAAAACAAATTGGTGTCTGTATTTGTATCATCGTTCACCAGATATGTTTGGTATCTCAAAGGTAAATGATAAGAGATTTATTTCTAAGATAAGGAATGTTGACGCAATACTGTAATTTTTTGCTCTGGCTTAACTTTATTACAAAATACGTATTGAAATTAACTGCTATCACGAAGAGAAACGGTTGCTGAATATTTTCTTTGGAAAAAGAATCGACATCGACTGAAACACTTTACAGTTTTTCAGAATATGTAGATGTTACTAAATTGGTTAAACTTAAAGTAGATCCACAAAATATCATTGCGTTCATGAGAAGTACGATTTTAGAAAAGGGTGTCTATGTCCTCGCAATAACTGAACATTAAGGTAATCACTTATTCCAGTGTTGCAAGACAAAAATATATTTATTGTTTGTAAACACTTCATGGTGAATGAGCTTATTGTTTCTGTAACTCTCTTAGCAGGAATGTGCCAAGTGAATAGTACACCTTTTGTTGAATATGCATAAACACACTTGTATCATTGTAGTTTACTGATAAACTGCCTCATGTCTTTGGTATTTCTTATAGTCAATAATTAATTTACAAAGTCGATTTTAAAATGGATTCTACGTTACTCTGCACTGTGATGCACAATCATACTAACGTGGGAAGAACAGTGGAAATAGATATCATCGTCTGTCGTTTTAACCGACAAAACGTTAAGCAAATTTGGTAAAAATGATGATAGGAATTTCTTCATAACATAGTTTCATCAAACCCGAACAACAACAAAATAAAAAGACGGTTTTGTATTTTGTTATGTGGATATGCGACTGATTTATTGACCAGAATATTGTAAGAAAAAGTAGTTTAATAATTATGTTTCACGTTTATGGGAGGATGGTGCAGTGTATCCAAAAATTCAGGTACCTGTTTTATGTTGAAGGTACGTTATCGATATCTGAGAAATTAGCATACATAATTCATATTGCCTGCAAAAATCTGTAAAAATATCCTTTAGCTATCAAGTTGAGTGATCTCTTGAAGACAGTCATCTACATGTCGTTGTTTCAGTGATTATGGATGAGAATAAAAAAAAATGTTACCATCTCTGAATATACTCTGCTTATCATCAGTTTACATAACCAGAGACAGAACGTCCTTGCAAAAATCGATATAGTTCTACCTATTCAGTGACAATGCATGTAATTTTACATTGTACTTTTGATGGCGTGTAAAAATTCTACAACCGTAATTGTTATTGCAATATATTAATTTTTTAATATCTACTACATGATATACTATAACTGTTTCCAAGGAAAAATGTTCATCTGATAAAGAAATCTGGCCATCAATAAACTGCCTAAAGATGATGAGAGAAAATCCAATACTACTAACAGCAATAACTTTAGAATAACTAAAGGTGATATAAAAAATAGAATAGATTACGACAGAGACTGTACTTTGAACTTTCTTATAGAGTGAAGAAACATCGAACTACAAACTGAAAATGAATAGCAATAGTCTGCTACGCATAATTCATTTTTCAGCTATAGTTGGAAGACATGTAGTGAACTGTTCCTAAGAAAATACAAAGACAATTGATGTACTTCGAAGCAGGTGTCTTCGAGATGAGGAAGAAAATCGGAGCGTAGGTACTTGATCCCTACGTTCTTCCGAGACAAATGAACACTAGTCCACGAAAACGTTTAACAGTGTTGTAAAAAAGACTGAAATTGTCTCACTGATCATAACACAAACACACAAATAAATAACGCGACATTAAACAATTACAATAATGTACTTTGACTAGAAACCTAACGACAAGATTACCGAGAAGTGGGTTATAAAATCATGATGTAAAATCGTATTTCAGCTGGAAATGTATATTAAAAGCGCTCCCGCAGGTGGTGAAAGGAAGTGATACCTCGGAAAGTAACTGTGTTTACTTACAGGCAAATAGCTGACCGACATGACAGTACAGAACAATTACAAGAAAAAGTAGAAATGCTAGAATTTGCTTCGTCTGTGAAGCAGCCGGTATGAGGAGTGTAAATAAGCGAGAACGATACGAATAAAAGGACTATAGAGAGACGTCGAACGGAATGAAAACACAGTGGCTGTTATTCCTACAATAACGAAATTAGCAAAGATGAAAAGCAACTATGAAACATACGTTGTACCATGTGAACCCTACACACATAAATAATGTTATTAGCTTTATAGGGAAGGTAAAAAAGAGAATCATAAACTGAAATCGGACCATACACTACGTAAAGACAAGGATCTCCTGAAGGAATTGTTCAAAAATAAGAATTACTGACACGCGAACATGAAAATGTTAAAGAGTACTTACGGAGAATCGCAAAAAGCTTGATTAGCCTCATTCAAATATGATACAGTCAATGTACTTGAACTTACCACTGACGATGACTGTCAACAGCAACCAAATATATTATTAAATATATGTCAGCAAAAGCAAATAAAATATATCCCCTTTTGATAAAAAATATTCAGACGTCCACAGGCGCCGGTATGTTGATATATAACACGAAGTCAGTCAAGAGAAGTATGTCACTGGCTATAATCTTACGACAGAATTCGTTATTGACACAACAGCATTAGCTATCTCAGTATCCTGAGCATCACGAATTTAACAGAAAATCTTGTGACAGGAAATAGTGCATTATTTAATGACTTGAGGATAAAAAGCTAAATCATTGACAGTAATTTTTTCCTGAAATGAGACTATTTACACGGTGCACTACTCAACGTTTTGTTGACACTATTTTAATAGTAGTAATATTGTGTATGTTTAGAACGCGAATATTTTACAGGATTGCTTTATTACAAGCCACAGTTGCCGGGAGACGGTGAAGAACTGTAAGGAGTTAAAAAATGTGTGCCTGCATTCAGGCGTGATAATGGGCGTTCCAAATCTGAAAACACGTCAGGAATTTGTGTTATATGCTTTTCGAAAATCAGCGATTAACGTTAGAAATATCACTGATCACATTGGCATATCAAAAGAGAGCATACTATAATATTTACATGAAGAATGACCCACCAGCGTCGTTTTAGTGTAATGGGGCGATATCTGCGTGTCATAAAAGAGACGCAAAAATAAACAGCAATGGTTAAATGGAATTTGAAAGAATGGTTTCCAGTATTACATTTTAGATTGAAATTGCACTTACTATGCTATGGGGTTCCTTCGCAAACATGTGATTCGTTCTAAGAGTACATGACAAATAAATTTCAATTTATTAGAATTGAAAGTAAAAAACGGTTCACTATGTGGGGTCAGCAGTATTGACAGTTCGCTGACGATACCGGTGTTCACAAAATACGGACCGTCGTTGTGAAATTCAGAACGACTTTGACACTATTTGCACTAGTAAATATAGAGGAATGCAATATAATGTCCATTACAAACGTAAAGAAGAAGCCGACAGGGGACTGAAATTTTTTTTGAAAAAACTACTGCAGGAATTTGATTGTATAGACAAAGAAACAATAGATAAGGTCATTAGAGGATTTGGTGTTAAATCAAAATTAGGAAATATAATTCGTGAAACACTAACAGGTACAATACCTGAAGTAAAATTTATGGGAGAAGTATCTGAGCCATTTGAAATAAAATCTGGTGTTAGACAAGGTGATAGTTTACTGTTTAATTGAGTTCTAGGAAAAATAGTAAGGGTCTGGAATTTGGAGCTAAAGAATCATAAAATTGAACCAATATCTCAGGGAAGGAAAACAGATGGAATCAAGGTTAACTGCTTGGCTTTTGCGGATGATTTAGCACTACTTTCAGAAAACCTGACAGAATCAATTATTCAGATGAACCTTCTGGACAAAATAGCAAACAAAACTGGTCTCAAAATTTCAGCTGCAAAAACAAAATTCATGACAAATATAAAAAATGCGCCAAAATTCATAGAAACACAAATGGGTAAAATAGAGTGAGTAAATAAATTTAAATGTCTTGGAGAGACTATACAACAGAATGAACTACAAAAATGTGCACTAGATGTAAGAATTAACAAAATAGAAAGAGCATATGGTTTGACCAAAAACATTTACAACAATAAATCTAGAAAACCAGAACTAAAATACTACACCGTAGTGGCACGACCAGAATGTTTATATGCATCTTTATGCCTAACGTGAACTATAAGATGGACAGACTAGAGGTACTGGTAAGAAGGATTATTCGGAAAATAATGGGTGCAATTAAAACTCCAGATGGTTGGAAAGTAATAAGTAATGAGGAGATCTACAAACATACGGAGAAAATATCTGAAGTAATGGCCAAACGTAGATTAACCTTTTACAGACACCTCTACCGAATGGATGGAAATAGACTAAGAAAAGCATGAAACCGTTTTAAAAATAAAATTCTAAATTGGAAGGCTTTCAAAGCAGAAGAAATAAAAAAACGGGAACAACATGGACAGAAGAAAGGAAGAGACATCATTGTGAGGAAATGAGGCAATACTGGAAAACTAGGAAACACCAACAAAGGAAGAAGAGGAACTGAAGTTGTTAACGTGATCCTAGTTAGTCAATACGATTTTAAAAAAAAACTGCAGCCAATTACATGGTTTATATGTTTCGGGATCCTAGTAGGATGCAATATGAAATGGAATGAGATCGTAAACCCAGTAGTTGGAAAATCGAATTGAACTTCTTGGGAGGATACTAAAAACGCGCGATGAATCTACTAAGGACACTCCGTATGTGGCATCTGAGCCACAAGTTCTGTATTCTTGCTGAAACATTTGCTGTCCGTGACAACGAAGCATTGCAGCAAACACCGAAAGAATCGAGGGGCTTTCTGCTAACGAGGACAACACGGCAAGAGTCATAACCCGATTTCCCAGAAACTTCACTCTCGGAATAGGAGCGTAAATAATGGAATATGTATCTCACCTTATCCGTAAATACTCGATCGGTTATGAGAAAACGACCGCGAAAGTTTTTGGAGGCTTTAAGTGCGTTTCGTAGCGTAAGAAGCTCTGCTTGACTTGTAGGGGATTTACGTCGCGGTGTCTCGCTTTCGCGTCCCATGTTCGACACCGGATTACTGTCTTATCTATTTTATTTTATCATTTATCTTCCCATTTTGGTAGGAAGTTACTACACAACTGTTTTCTATCAAGTTAGGACACAGAAAGGCCTCATATTATTAAATTGCAAGTGTATTTTGCAATACATGTCAACCATTTATTATATAACATACGTACATATACTATTTTTAGGGGTTACAATCTGTTTAAGTTCTCGTATTCTTATATTTTATTCTGATATCACTTCTTAATTCTATACTTCATTCTTATGTTTATTCTAATAACAGTTCTCAATTCCTATATTTTGCTCTTATGTTTGTTCTTCGGAAGATTTTTTGCATTCCCTTGGATGATACCGATCGTAGAAACATTCCAAACATAGACCACGAGCAACGCGCGAAAGTAAGTTTGCCGCAGTGACACGTGAAGTAAAGGAAATTTTGAAAGTCTTCATATGAAGCTCACCCGCTACAGAAACGTTGTTAACATTGCTGAAGATTTGATTCGTTGGCAATAATTTCGCGGCAAACCACACATAACAGACAACTTTTCCTAAAACTGGCACTTTCAGTTGATTATGAATCAAGATACAGTACAAGAAGTTGACCGACAATATTTTCAAATAATTTTTCTGTTCATTTAATATCTTTTGTTTAATTTTTCAATCCATTCAATTAGTGGACGGAGAAGGACAAGGTTACTTCAATATACGTTGGAAAACATTTGTGACCAAACTTCTTCGGACATGGGTAGATAAATAAAATACAAAAATATAGCTACGACTTTAACCATTGTGCCTCTGCATCGGTTAGACTGTTAACTCGTTAGAAGGCACACAAATGACCTCGAAAATTTGAACGTGGTTTTCTCAGAAACGGCTGAGTATCTATGGTTAATCCGAGACACGAGTTGGCTTATTTTGTCCCGTCTTCCACCGAGCGAGGTTTTTAGGAAATCAGGCTATGGCGTTTGCTTTCTTCTCCTTGTAAGACCTAACACGTTCGTATGGCGTATATGGCGGAGTATCAGATATATTCCAGTAACGCAAACGGGGTTTGTCAGGGAATGCCGTTGTGGCCGAGCGGTTCTAGGCGCTTCATCTGGAACCGCGCGACCGCTACGGTCACAGGTTCGAATCCTGCCTCGGACACGGATGTGTCTGATGTCCTTAAGTTACTTAGGTTTATGTAGTTCTAAGTTCTAGGAGACTGATGACCTCAGATGTTAAGTCCCATAGTGCTCAGAGCAATTTTGAGGTTCTTCAGAAGAACAACTAGATAGTGCTCACGAAACCCTGTTGTGTAAATTTAGAGAATTTTCTGCGTCCATCGTATACCTCGCGTTTTCGTCGTGAGGACAAGAGAGACTGGCAAGTAATTTTTCTCTCACTTACCATGATAAAAGAAAACTTGAAAAAATCTATAATATTTCTGTGGGTTACCCTCTGTAGAGCACTTAACGGTACCATTCGGATATGTACCAGTATTACTGGTGGATTTAAAAGCCACGGTATTCGACAACGGCTGCTAACTCATATTGTCCCTCTTTCTCAACACATTCTAATAGTAGAGGGATAAATAATGCATCGTTAGAAACGTCTTTTAGCCAGCTTCTGACACTGCATATGGATTTTGCGCTAAAATCTGTTTTTTTGGAAAATTAACATTTAACTACTATAAGCTAAATCACGTCATGGATTCCTAGCTTCACAAATATATTTTGCGAAGCCTATTAGTCACATATAATAGAATCGCTGTCTTATTAAATATACAATTTTCTTTGTTTTATATTACTTATTAACTGAAGAATTTGTGTACAGCACCTGTCGTAGACAGTAACACTGGCCACTGCGGTATTACATTAACTGTGCCCGTCGTACAAGCTGAGTTTTCTAACGAACATACTTACCGAAAAGATAAACATATTTATCATTATCACCTTGAATTGTGATTTAAGTATTGATACTACAGTCTAACGCGCTTATAGAAAGTACGAACCGCACTTAAAATCTCAAAATACAATTTAGGATCGTTGTGGCCTTAGTGATGTAGCAGGTAAGAACGGAAGATTACGTTCTAAACTATACATTCCACATTTTTTTTGTTCACACTGTACATTTATATTTCGCATTTAACTCTTCTTCAGCAAGACGTAAACGTAAATATTGGGGTAGAAAGTTAGAAATTACATGCAGTAATGCATGGAAAAGTGTGGAAGTTTTGCGTAGGTCCCATGTAAAAATAATTGCTGGTGTTGCAGATTGTGGCGAGGCTATGCATGGTAGACATGAGGTAGGACCAGAACGACTCAAGACGAGTCTCCGTGACCAAGACTTGGGGGATGGGGCGGTGTAGAGGGTGCGTGACCTACATTCGGAGCGGGTTGCGACCCGTGGAACAGGTCTGGCTTGCTTTCTGCACAGTGCGGCGGGCCTCGCGCGCTGCAGCCGGCTGCAGGGGCTGCCCCGCGGGCCAGCGCCGCACCCGAAAGCCGGGCCGGCTCGCCCCGCGATGCCTGACAACCGGTAGCGGTCCGCTGTCCTTGGCCGATTTTCTCGTCAGCCTGTAGCTCTGTCGCAACTTGAAGTGTACCGTAGAGATATTCAATTATTGTCTTGCTGCACCGAAGAGACGAGCTTAATCCCTCAGCGACAGGTGAAGTACAGGAATTCCCTTTTTTCTGAAACTAATTAACAACGGCAGCAGAAACGTTTCTGGTGATTACTACAGTTTTTTTTTTTTCTGGTAGATTTTCTCGTCAGCCTGAAGCACTGCCGATAATTTTTGTGCCTCTTCTAGAGATTAAACCATTCTTCTGCTACGTAAAGAGATCGGTCTCTTAGTGTCAGGTTAACTACGGAAGTTTTCTTATTTTTAACAGTAATTCAGAGCTATCAAATACGAACGGTTAAAAGTAAATAATTTCTATCATTTTCGCTAGAGAACAAATGCAGAAATTTGGAGTAATGACAAGAAAAAAACTTAAAAATAATTATTTAACTAATTTTGTTAATGTACACGTTTTCAAAACCTACGAAAAAATACAAAATAATTTCTCCTACCTCCATAGATTCCTAACTGCATACAGAAAGTCCTGAAAACTTGTGCTTTTAATTTATAATAGCTGTGATAATACTACTAAAAGCTAAAATAAAAACACTGGGGTCATACAATAAATAATAGTAAGAAGTCGAAAGAGGAGCTCTCGTCCAGAAAAACTAAAGGACAGTTCATATTATTTACAATGCAGTAGTGCTGTTAATGACTTAGGTGAAGTATTAATGCATGGAGTATCTATTCCATGCACCCTATGCTGTTGTTCTTTTTTATTATTTTTAATTTTACAACTATTGTCATAGCTATTCAAAATTCACAGGCAATCATTTTGGGGACTGTCTTATGAGTTCAGGGATATTTATGGGGCTAAGAGAAATTATTCTATACTTCTCAGCACATTTTAAAAGTGGTAATTAAAAGTTTTTAGTTACATAATTTTTTCTCTTATTTAATCTTCTGTATGTAAAATTTTTTCAATCGATACAATTTTGATAAAACTGCAAAAGTCATTTCGTTAATTTCAGTTTTACCCCAGCTTCTCTTGACCTGCATCAACCAATATATTGCTTCCGTCCACGTAATTCTCGCGAAAAGACTGTGACTGTAAGTGTTAGAGAGTATCTAGCTCACACAGAGGCTTACCAGCAATCATATTTTCAGCGAAATAAATGGGAATGGAACAGGAAAAGAGGAAATATGTAAGGTACACGAAGTTCGCTCCATTACACACCGAAAAAGAAAGCGTATTAATTTTCCATTGTCATCCAGTGCTGACCTATGTTGAATGTTCCAGTTCTCTAACTTATCGAGAAGTTAGCTTAAAATCAACAGCAAAATTTGCAGCGGACAGACAAACAAACAACAAAGTGGCCCAATTAAAAAGTCTTACAAACACTGCAACACTCCAGAAGCTGTACAGATTAACAGTACGTTTGGTCGTGACCAGTTTCAAACGCGACACAAATTTCTAAGGATACTTGCAGATTTTTTTCCGATATAGACAACGCTTGTTATTTATCCAGTATAAGAGAAATTCAATTTACATCGTACATAAACTCCGTCATCTAATGACGGGTCTAGGGCTGGTACATTCATAGTTATATAAGTAAATAATTCACTGACATTGTGTCCGTTCCACAGATCTTAATTGTTCTTGTGTCTTGTCAGAAACTAAAAGATACCGACCAAGATGTTGCTGAATATATATTTCTGGCCTTCCTCTGTAAAACTATAACAAGCGACATTTATCTAAGGGTATCGTCATCTTGCAACTGATAGAAGTAGTTTCGGAATATGTGTATTTTCTTCACTTTCTTTATCCATTTCAACCTACTTTAGGATATGTTAAATCAACTAATGTCTAATGTTCTGTGCCTTTCTATTAACCTAGTATTGTTTCATTCATTCTGATGTTGATTTTCCTTTGTTCTTCAGAGATTTGTAATCTTCGTTTGGTTTTTATTTTGACTTGTAATCTCTCTTTTTTGTCTCTCGTTATTTTTTTTGCAGTTTTACCTATGAGCATATTTTGTGTGATTTGTTCTCTTAATTCGTTTTCCGTTTCCTTTAACCAGTGCGTTTTTTTTGTAGTTGGTAAACTCAGAAATTATTTACTGTTCTGATTATGAACAAAATTAATACTACGTCCGATCAAAACATCATTTATTTAGTTGTGTATCGTTTACGGCCATGGTGCAAATGAAAATATTATGTTGAAGGCCCCGTGGTTTGTAGTAATAGAATATAGCTAGAAGATCGCAAATTTTCCGATTATAAATTATTGAAATTTGTATTTATGCAAAGAAACGCTACGGTGCGCAAGTTAGCGTTTAAATTTCGTGAATGTCATGTTTTTCCTCGCCATCTTTTTGCATATTTTCTTTCTCATCTCTGTAAGTTGAAGACTCAGGCTTCAACAAAAACTTTGCTTATGAGGTTATAAGCTCTCATGGAAAAAAAAATTTGTCTATAAAAGTTCATACTAGCCTTACCTTGTGAGAATTGCACGACTGAAATTAATTCCTACATACCTTCGTAAACAAATCTTACTGATTTGTGAATTGAAATTACACAGTTTACAGAAAACACAACCGCTTACTTGCTAAAGATGACAGAAAAATGTTGCCTCGACTGAACTTATGAGGGTAGAGCCATTACAGCATGTGGCGAACTTAGTGATTTGGTACTGGTAGTTGTTCCACAGAAAATGCCACACATTCAGTACTATTTTTCTGAAATGGAGGCTTTCTGTCTTAAGAAGCATTTCATAATTACCATGAAAAATTTGTGTAGCTGTATATTTGCGCTGATATTTGGCTACAGGTATATAAATAAACTCACTCGGAAGTTGCGACGGTTGTATCTGTCTTTTTCTCATTAGTGAATCTAAAATTAATTTTCTACAGATTATACATGAACAGCAATGCCCAGTGATTCCCCGTAGCCACTCACAAATGTTAGTTAACCGTATGATTTTCTTTCGGTATGTACATATTCCAGCTTCTTAAAACACGTTATCTTGTCTTTCGTGGTTGTGTGGTCACGAGTTTCGGGTATATCTGCTAGACATACGACGGATCAAATGAAGCGTTGCTATAAAGGTAGCTGAAGACCACCTCTCGTCGAGTTTAAATTCACATCTGGACTGTTAAAGTTACTCATGTTGAGTTTCACACGTACCCGTGTTTCCCTATTTACATGGTTTTTATTTAGTGAGCACAAAATTTTCTACCATTTCCAAGTACAAAAATTCACTATATCTGGATAGAACACTCACGACACAGTAATTTCTACAACCGAAAATTCCACACTAGAAATCTGTCTTTTAAGAAGAAAGGAAAAAAGTTGATAAATCTAAATCGTAAGGTATGCGTAGCTATTTCCTACGGTATACAGAAATTAATATTGCAGAATATTCGTTGAAGCTCAGTTTAGTCTCTTTTTATAATTTTCAGTCTCATTTTATAATTTTAAACGTTGAGAGTAAATCTACAGTTTGACTGAAGGCTTCTTCCTAAAAGCTACTTTCGTACTAACTTACGTTTTTTTTTTTTTGTTTATTTTATTTACCCGAAGATATATCAAAACACTTATGGGCAAAATTCAATTACTGAAATGAAAATTCTTCATGCCAAAAATTTAGATGTCTATTCGTGAAATGTAAATACTGTGGTTGTCTTCGCGGAACATAAATCAGCAATTTTTCTGTATCCGAAAAGTTAAGTTCACCTCGACACATTCGTTACTTTCCAGTTCTTTGTCTGTACAGTAAGATTACGCTAGAAAGCTGTCTTTTAAGTAGGAAAGGAATAGTTTACATGCCTAAATCGTAAGGTATGCGTAGCTAGTTCCTATGGCATACAGAAATTTATATTGCAAAATATTCGTTGAAGCTCAGTTTAGTCCCATTTTATAATTTTTAGTCTCATTTTATAATTTCAAACGTTGAGGGTAAATCTTCAGTTTGACTGAAGGGTCTTCCCAAAAGCTTCTTTCGTACTAACCTCTAATTACCACACCTTCAGTACAGCTCCGGTAATTTGGCATTTTCTGCATCTTAATTATACATAAAACTGTTGCCTAGTTATTTAGTTACATGTAGCATACGGTGGTCATGCAGAGATTGACTCGCACAGCATAGGCATGAGTGGAGAGCCGCATGAAACCAGTCTTCGACCACAAAATAAAACATCAACAGTAAAAGAATATTAGAGCTCTGTCTGACCGTTGCAGTACTTTGGTTTCCGTCACTTCTATCCCAAAAATGATCAGAAAAGTACTTGGAAGAAAATAAAATATAATTACCCAGTGTATAATTTCCCACAGATTGCTATTTAATTATGTTAGTAAAGATGCAGGAAACAGTCAACTTATAATTCCCATCTGTCAGAATTCCGTATGAAACAGTAGGTGTATGAGGGAACAATGCATAGTTCGTAATAAATATCAAAAATCATTTTCTAGAGGCGGCATAAATTTTCTGTGATTATGGAACAATTATCACTGCGAAGAGAATTAAATTAATGTAAGCTTTTACTTACCTGTTATCAGCAAATAATATTTTTAGAAATTATTATTTTAATTGCTGTAATGATATTTTCAACCAAGTTTCTTGCTGTTTACTATTATGCACATGAGGAAGGTCCTCTTGATCTTGTTTTTCGATCCGCACTTTCCGTAGCTCTTCGTGCGTGTATGACGAGCGCAGAGTGAAAGAAAACAGAAATATTATTTGTATGGTGTCTTAAATTTTCGTGAGTTGAATGTTGTGTCGTGATTTACGACTTGGAGACAACATAATAGAAACGCATCTGGAATTGTTTATTTTCGTAATTCTAGCTGGTGTAAGCAGACGCTCACCGTAATTCAGAATTTTAGTAATTAATTATTGGCATTAGACGTTAACCACTTCACACGGAAACATCTGCACAGTTTCAGACACCGAAAGCAAGCTAACTTAATAAGAAGTTTTCGAAACATTAATTTGTTTTACAGAGATTGATATTCTCTCCACTGCGTGTATCACTTGTAATGAAGGAAAATCAGGTCTTTTTTTGCACACGTCATTACTTGAATAGATCTTCTAAGAAATGGGTAATCGACTGGTATTTTATGCAGTTCGAAGAAGTTACGTTTTTAATACAACATCGCCTCTAAGTTAATCACGTCTCTAAATTCTTAAGAATTGTTATACTCCACAAATAAATCGAAGGATGGAAATGTTGTCCTCTTAACATTTATTTTATCAATACAAAAATTATTGTTGCCTAATGTCCAACCCAGCACCGTTAAGAATATTTCATTCCACAGTACAGGATCTTGTGAGTATCACATAATCATGGTTAGACTTTGATTCCAAATCAAATTTTTTAAGTAACAGAGAGAGGGGTCGGTAAATTTTTGAGAATCAACTAACGTTATAAGCTCATTCGTTTTGTTTCTGTTGTTTACTGAATTTCCATTTCGTTGCCTAGTTACGTCGAAAATGGCGATGGCACTGCTCTATCATATTACTGAAGTCTAGTTTGTTATAGCTCTCTTTATAATTTTTATGTGGACACAAATATTACCGAACAATTTACTATCCAACAGTGTCCAGGATACTCGTATAAAAATTGTAGAGTTACTACATTTCTTCAGGCGGAAAGTACCGCTGAGTATTTCTGACAGCAATTTGATTGATAAGAGTGAAAACGCTCTATAATCAAACATCCTGAACCCTTCACTATAATTTGATGATGAAACAGAACTTGCGATAAAATATTTTACGTGAAACTCTGGGTTCGGTACTGTAGTCTGCTTAGCATGTATAACAAATTAAAATTAGACTATCTAACTGAATATCAATGCAAAATGTACGCAACATCATCTTACAATATTTACTGCTCATAGACATGAAATTAGTAACATACACTGATCCTTACAACACTGGTTTTTACACACTTGATTTGTGTGAGGTTTACTTTGGTATAAGAGGATTTTCACTGCTTAAAAGTGGAATTACAATTTCCAATTTTCAACAGTTTTTGTTGTTCACAATCATCTTTGATAGAATCAGTACAGTAAACTAAGGCAGCAGTCAGAGGAATATGTAGTAAAAATGTTTCTAATATTTACAAGTATACTAGAATTCTTACGGCCCCAAAGAAGATGAGAATTGGGGTTTCGCTCCAGACGGTTCGACCATACCTCTATTGTACTGCAAGTGACACGTAATTTTTCTTATAGCTGTTTTAACTGATGAGGCCGTCACGACATAGTTCTTGATGTATCTGGCGGTTTAAGATGACCCGAATACAAGTCGAAATTATTTGCGTAAAAACGCTTTTTTTATCGGTCATATGTTATAAGTCAATGTTTTATGCATTAACATCGTACGATATTTTATTCTTCATTTTATACTTGGTTAATGACTGAAATTACATAATATCCCATAACAAATGAACGAACTTTTATCTCAAGTTACTTGTTTGTGGACTCCTTTCTCAGCAGCAGTAATACTTTATTTTTGTGATACCGACATTATTACTGTAATTCCCACAGATATAGTCAATACTTTTTCCTTAAATTATTTGCTACTGTTGGACTGTCTGTTCCTTGTTGAGAGAGTGTGCCTTTGAAAGGATAGAACGAAGACTCGTCTTTTATCCTTTGTGTTGGAAGACCCGAGAAAACGTACTGTGAATGGGTACAAGTGAGCGAATTCCAGAGTTAGATATCTCGAATACGCAGAAACGTAGATATACCGGTGACACTATTCTTATCAAAATTGCTTTTCCACATTAGTGGTTAATGTATGTATATCATGCGGTGCAAATTAGGAAACGTTTTCACAAAAACTACTTAGTAACAAACGGTATAATTTAATTTGGCTCGACGTTAATTTTATTCCGGTTTCTGAAGATCTGAGCAACTACTATACTTTTTAAGTTCTGCCACTTCCCGTCCTCTCGTCGTCCTACAAAACTCTTATCCTCGATTACTTACAAAAGTGACAAATTAGTTAGTCTCACAAACAAATTTCCTAAACCGTCAACACCTTTTTAATGGTTATTTTGTCCACGGCTTAGTTCTATAGTTTGCCGTCATCCTCTTAGTTTGATAGTTTATGTGTGCAGTTATATTTGAATGTTGTTCTGTATTGAATATTTCATACGCCTAGATTCCCTCCTTGGTACTCCAACATCAAATATTTCATAATTTTTACTTTTACGGGCGTTTGGTATTCATCTCAAGCAACCCGTTTCGTAGTACATCTGATGACTAGACAATATGTGTGGGTATACGCAAAGCTTATCGTAGCGAATGACAGCAAATACAAATCTTGTAGGTGAATACGGAGAACATTCAGTGAATAGTACAAATCCCGTAATTTGTAACTGAGTGAAATTACAGTATTAGTTTTGTGTTATGAGATAGCTTCTATAAGATAAATGTTGAATAATACGCAGATGCGGCACTAACGCTTTCAGACAGTCCATAAGAAGATACACAAATTGACTAGTGAAACGGAAATTCAATCGTATCTGCAGGTTACAGTAGTTTAAAATCTCCTGCATAGTTCAGTAATATACTGTACTTCACGATACAAATATATAGGTAACGCTAATAGGAAACTGTTGTTTCAACTTGATTATTCCCTTTCTGTTAGCGTTACAGCTCGGACGATAAGACTAGTTTTTAAATCAGGTTCTAATAAAGAATCACAGGAACAACTCTGGGATTCCCTGACGCCTATCATTTGCACGTAAATGAGGAACTTGCCGTGATAGAAGTGGTCTCTTATGATGTCACACGGGAAATCCTCATATCATGGTTTATATTTCCACTTTGCTGCTGTACATAATTGTAAATATTTGGAAGGAAAAAAATTCACAAAAAACAAGCACAGGAAATAGTGTATGCCATTTGTGTATTGTACTTCAAGCTGTCGTTCAATTTAAGACATCAATTAATACGCCGTATTACCAAAAGTTAGTAAGTATCCCCGATCCCGTAGAGCGACACTTCTACTAAGCCGTTAGCAGCCCAGTGATCTTCCAAAGACCGTTTCCTATAGTTAATCAAGTAAGTAGCGCCGTAAGATTAAAAATCTACACAGCGGCTTTTGACAAGTACGAATTTCTTAGTTTCCTGGATTGTAAAAAGGAATCTCTTTTGCGAAAGATATGTCTCGTGGAATTAACGTACGGCTTGCCTATGTCTTCCCAACACGTCGGTGCAGTTAATAGTTCAGAAAATTTTTGAGTGTTGAAAGAAAAATACGCAATGTGAAAGATATGTAGAAACATAAAATTCTATTCCGTCACATTCTCAAACACAAGGAAATTTCCAGAAAAGGCAAACAGCGTTAGAAAGGAAAGCAAATTGTTGTAATATAATGCTGTCATGTGCCGTGTCCGTTCTTCTGATGCGAAACGAACGTTATTAAAAGTTTGCGGCTACTGAAATTTCTTTATGAGGAGCTGAAATAAGCCTAAAGTATTTCTGACTTAGATCATCGTGGTTTCGACAGTATGACAGTATTCCTCGCTGAAAGACACGGATTCTGACTCAAGTGCATCTTTCCCTAAATCTATAGCACGACTGCAAAGCTAAACAGCCCCTCTGTGTAACTGTAGGTACACGGCTAACAACCAGGAATAATTATAAAGAGCATACACCATTACAACTGTCTATTCGTCTACGTCTACGTCTATAGCACGACTGCAAAGCTAAACAGCCCCTCTGTGTAACTGTAGGTACACGGCTATTCGTTCGGGTCTATATCAGGGTCTATATTATTACACGGAAGAACACTCTCTATTCATATTTCTTTACATTTATCGGGAAGAATCTGTACAAACTTTCATATATAGCCTTTAAGTTAAAATGTTATGTTGCGCCACTGACAAAAACGTTTCCAACCCTGAGTAGAACAACGAAAGTGTTGGCAGAGACAATAGATTAACACTTTTTCAGTGCTGATGCGTCAAAATGTGAACATCTACAGATTCTGGAAGAAAAGAACAAGCTCAAAATTGAGTGGCATCTTCCTACTGACAAAATTTTACATCAGTGGGGTCATTAAAATATCATCGCTGGGAAAAAATGATTCGAAAGGGTGTGATTTTTGTCTTTTTGGTGAAATTTTTATTCTTCAGGCAAAAGTACTTAACAGTCCTTCACTATAACTAATTCAGAGCTGAAAAACTGAACTCTATGGCAGTCAGTCTTTGTAACCAAACGATCTGCTCACGTCTTGGCGTTTTTCTCCTGACAGTCAGAAAGGTTTCACAACTTTACGTATTAAATGAATATAAATCGTTATATGGCTGCAAATTACTTTTTCTTTTCTAGTACTAACAGTGGAACAACCTCGTCGAATGTTAACGATTTTTCAGTAGTTAGAATTATTGTTTATGATTGTTGGTTTTGTTGATAATTTGGAAGATAAACACATCAGGATGATGAATCGTGAAGAGGATACTACTACCGTCGCAACATTTTCATATATTTTCCGTCTCGTTACTTTATTCATAGAGAACACTACTGTAATGAACCCATGATAATAACATAAAAAAGTGGTGAGTGATATGCTATACGGCATGCCACATAAGTGTGTGGATTTCCCGTACCTACAATAATTAGAATAGCAAACCAGTATATTTTGTAATAGATTGTTCTATAAATTCATTTAAACGATTTCTTATCAATACTTATTTTAACGATGAAAATAGCACAGGATTTTGACCAGGAGCCATAAAGAATAAATATAAGAATTTCTACTTTACTTTCGTTTTAATAGGTGCTCTAAGCAGGGAAAAAACAAATTATTTCCATGTAAAATGTAGTAGATCTTCTATAACGTATTTCTTGAACAATTCTGAACTTTCTTCTGTTTGATATTCCATTATTGGACTGTAATGATTTAGTGACTTCATTAAACCTGCGAAACAATACTGACAGACTAGTGTCTCGTGAGTCCTCCGTGGACTGCACTGCAAATGAGACTCTGAAATGCGTGTTGTAAGAACAACTAGTACGTTAAAAACAAAGAAAAATTTACAGCAACGTACGCACACGAGTAAAAGAATCCACAAAAGCCTATATTCGCTCTTGAGACGTGATGAAGATCCTTACGTAAAGCTCAAATCCTCATATTATGTTAACATTTCTTTATAACAAACGACAAATTAACGGTCTCCAATTGTCTGTGTACACTAGGAAAATATACTTAGTTTCCGTGATTTAGCTATGTCTGAATTCATTTATGAAACGTAAAAAACCACAGCACCTGCTGGTTTTTATAATTTGTTGCTTTAATTATCTATTCAAACAAACAATTTAGCAAACAAACATAGCCTGTCGATATGCAACGTAGCAGAAAGCTGTGGTTTTAATGTGGCGTATAGAACGTAGTGCTCAGAGAACTTCAGATTCAAATATGACTAAGATAGGGAAAGAAGGTAGCCTTCTCAAGCTCGGGTAAACCAAAGTCTGGATTGCAAGATCGAGGCTTTGGCCATGATCCTCATAAAAGCATGGCTAGTCTGTTAACCACTATATCGTTTCGTTCGGGAGCTGTATCATCCGATTTTAAGACACATCTTCACCAAATGCAGAAGCGGGGCACTTGAATGGAACGTGCATTGCTAGCTATGTCCGCTATTTGAACAAAATATATTACTATTAAGAAAGCGATGCGAAATCGAAAGATCATATCAGAATATTTACTAGTAGGCAATTTTCTCATTTTGAATGCTTCATGCTTTTCAGGAAGCCAAATAAGTGTCGCTGACAGAAGATACACACATTCCTAGTGATTTAAACTTTTTCACAAGCCGTATGGTATGCCATCAACAAGTAAATTTCGTTCGAGTCTGCCGCAGTTACTTTACAGTCGATTTTAAGGATATTTCTAAATGCTGCAACGTTCCTGTATTCCGAAAAAAATCTAAGAGAGCGGTAACCAGCTTTATTTGGGTAATCAGTCACCTGACTGGTTTGATGAGGCTGTCTACGATTTTCTGCGAGCTGCCGATCTCTTCATCTCAGACTACCACAAGTTTTTCCCTCTACGGTATCCTGCAATCTGTGAATATTGTTCCTAGATGTCTTTATCATATCCAGTCTTTTAGTCAGTGTTTTGCACATACACGTCTCCTCGCATCTTTCATTTCTGAACTTAGCGGACTCCTTAATTTTTATACTCCTTCACTACAGCCACATCACGATCGCTTCAGATCTCCCCTCTGCCACTGTACGTGATTCATTTACTTACCATTCTGTGCTTCTGGCGCATATTGTCAGAAATTTATTTCTCAAAATAAAATCTCTATTCGATACTAGAATTCATCCTTTGGTATGAGACGCTGTCTTTGCCTGTGTTAATGTGCTTCATATATCCTCTTTTCTATAAGAGGTAGTCAAACGAAAACGAGACACTTGGAAAAAAGTAAGTAAACTGTTAATTATTTCAGAAGTAGTCCACCATAATTGTCAAACAAAACGTTCGATGCCTTATGCCTTCATGGAAAAATGTTTTCCGTTGCCTATACAACCACAACCGTACCCATGCGTGCATCTCTTCGTCCAAAGCAAATCGAAGGCCACGAATGTCTCTCTTCATTGCTCCATAAATATGGAAATTGCATGGGAGAGATGGGAACGGTTTGAGGGACGTTTGAGGATTTCCAGCGAAGATTCTATAGAGTACTCGAATAAACCTTGTTCACATGTGAGCGGGCCCAGATGGAGGTACTGACCGTCTTGTCTCGCAGTGGAATAAAAGTTGGAGGTTACTTTCGAAATACCAAACAGTTTACTTACTTTGTTTCCCACAGTCCCGGTTTTATCTGCCAGCCCCTTATAAGACAACGATCATAGTCATTTTACTAAGGTTTGAAGCTCCTATTTTCGTTCTTCCGCGTTTGCGATTTAAAAGCTGGGTTGTTTTGGAAATCAGCCTTATGCAAACACAATTAGTTTATTTTTATATTTACCCAGACATGTGTTGACATCAGTGTGTCATCTTCTGTTGGTCAAATTTTTATTTCTGTAAAGTACAATATCACATTTGTAATAATTTAACTGCTGTAGGACTAAGAAATACAATATTTGCAATATGCTTTATTTAGACACTCATCTTAAAATGACTGAATTGTATCATTATACAAAGATTTTAATGCTCGTTTTCTTCGTTTTCTTTGACAGCATGTCATCTGCAAACCAGCCATGAAGAAAATTATTGCGTATTTGTGGAGAGCTGTTTAAGGGTAGAGGTCATTTACGTTTCTGTACTTGCATTTTAGACCAGAGATGAACAAAAGAGGAACGACAATAACGTAACACCTCTCACTGAGTGTGTTTTCAGAAGTGTCTGCTCAGATCACATTTGGACACATTATGAGTAAGTGCATGTGAGGTGAAGTAGTGAGCGGAAATTTGTGAAAACTGAGTGAAAACAATGCACTAAGTAGCAGTTGACAGAGACACCAACCAGGGACACGAAACATGACGAAAAATGTAAGTACAGAAACGTACATAATCTCTACCCCGAAACAGCTCTCCACAAATACGCAATAATTTTCTTCATGGCTAGTTTGCAGATGACATGCTGTCAAAAAAACGTCGAAAACGAGCATTAAAATCGATGTATAATAATAGAATTCTGTTAGCGACGTAATTTTAAGGTGAGTGTCTATACCAAAGGAGGCAAATTGCAAATATTGTATTTCTTAGACCTACAGCAGTTAAATTATTAGAAATGTGATATTGTACATTACAGAAATAAAAATTTGACCCACAGAAGATGACACATTGACGTCGACACATGTCTGGGTAAATATAAAAATAAACCTATTGTGTTTGGATAAGGCTGATTTCCAAAACAACCCAGACTACGATAATTTTTCAAGTACTTACGGTACATAAAACTGTACTGTCAGATATCAACTTAGCACTGATGGAACAATAGCATCCCACATGTATGAATGTGTAGGCACAATTCTGAAACTCATTGAAAAACAATAGTTTGTAAAATGGCTTTAAAACCTCCAAATGCACTCACAGCTGAGGTATGACCAGCTTGCTTTCGATGTTGGTTGTTAGTGGACTTATTACAAGAAAGGTTCATTATTGTTACTGTGACGTTTGAAACAATGCTGCCGTTACGCACTTACACGTAGAGCTGAATCACAAACTCTTGATGAGATATATTTCCGTACAAACTACATTTGCAAATAGAAGTCTACTATCTAATCTTAAAAGAGTATTCATAATGTATTTTCGCCACTGATGAGGTTTTAAATGATTTTCGGATACGACTAGTCCCAACAAAATTGAATGTTTTGCATAATTTTACTCAAAGTTCTTCCTTCCTATTTTGTGCATCACCTTGCGATTGCATCTGTTTATTTTCAGATAAAGATACCCATAATTTGCAAATGCACTTTTGTGTAAACAAACTTACTGAATTCTGTCAACCTTAGTTACCAATAAAATGTAAAGAAATTTTTTGTACAAAAGTACAAGATGAGATACTCATACAATTACTCATATGTCGTCGACAGTGATACATAAAATCACAAGAGCGAAATCTCAGCGTTGTTGATGGTAGAGGTACGTCAAGCATGAATATGTGTTGGTTGTAGCATTTCTTTTTGTTCAACTAATGTCGTTTGATAACGTAAACGAATTCTAGTACGTACCGAGCATCATCGAGAACGGATGATGAGAGTTATGCGGCACGAAGCCCGTGACAACGATGAGGAACTTTATGAGCTCATCGACTCAGACCCAATTATCGGAAACAAAACCGTTCTAGTAGGAGAATGTGAGGGGTCTGCTGTGTTTGAAAATAAAGCAGGAAGACAAGCGTTCACCATCCTTGAAATACCAATAGATGATATTAATCTTCAGACGTAATTAAAAGAAATTTCTTAGAAAATGGGTAAAAAAGGATTAGAAGTAATTAATGTCATACGTGCCAAGTGCTGCGTTATCAGTTATCCTTCAGATGTTTTGGGGAAAGAGTAACAAATCTCTTAAGAATAACAGGTATTCTCTATTACATTACTGCGTATTGTTACAACTGAATCGCATAACGTCTCTGAGGAAAGATAGGTATCGAAATGAAACTTTTGCGAGCAGACATGATCGTGATCCTTGAATGTAGATCGCAATGTGTATGTTATCAGCCACAAAATTCTTAGAAAAGCTTTGGTACTAGCGGAAAAACGCATTTCGCGACAAAGGGAAGCCTTATTGAAAAACTAGTTGTTTTAATTTGCAGTATGAAGCAAGTTTAAGGTTTTTACCGATAATATCGGACACTGTGGATATATATTGACTTGTTTTTTTACTCTTAGACACTAGAAATAAATTGAAATCACAGTAAAGAACTAAAATTAGGAGCAAAAAAAAAATTAGAATCCATGAGCTAATCTTGGGAGAACTTGTTTCCGACGTCAAATATTTATTTTAATTTAGGTGAAGAAGGCCACAGACAACCGTTCGTTACCCTTTTATTTGTGTATGACGAACCTCTTACTGACATTAGAGGTCGTTTCCAGGTCATTTGTACGTGATAATGTCCAATAAACGTACTATTGAAAATCGACCGTTTGTTTGTTTTTCGATCTTTAATATAAAATTGTTCTACCCAGAAGTGTCGAAAGAATCCATTAATGTTGTTAATATGACTGCCAGGCAATCACCCTGTTATACCATAATAACAAAGTGCATGAACCATGAAACAACAGAGTCACGTTCCAGCTGCATTCACGCAAAGGGATCTTTCTGGGAAATATTATGTATTGTCATATGAGAAGAAGATCAACAATATTTTCTGAAGTCTAAGAGATGTCAGGAGTACTGTAATGAAATTCGCTACAAGCTGCCTTTCTCTAAGTGATTATCGCCTTAATATAATGGGAATCAAGCAACACAGCTCAGCCATTAGGACACTGATCGTACTAGAAGTCTACCTTTAGCATTCAGACGCAACCAAAACATGCATATACGTGTTGACAAGGAATTTTTAATTATTGTTGACAATAGTGTACTTCCTTTCATGCGCATGTAAAGAATGACGTGGAGGTTCATTCCCACTGCTAAATGCAGAGGAGTGAGCGGATAGGTGGAAAGAATACATTGAAAGTCTCTATGAGGGGGAAAATTTGTTTGATGTGATAAAAGGAGAAACAGGAGTCGATTCAGAAGAGATAGAGGCCCCAATATTAGTACCACAATTTAAAGGAGCTTTGGAGGACTTAAGATCAAATAAGGTAGAAGAGATAGGTAACATTCCATCAGAATTTCTTAAGTGATTGGGGGAAATGGCAACAAAACGACTATTCACGTTGGTAAGTAGAACGTATGAGTCGGCGACATACCACCTGACTTTCGGAAAAGCATCATCCGCACAATTCCGAAGACGGCAAGAGCTGACAAGAGCGAGAATTATCGCGCAATCAGATTAACAGCTCATGCATCCAAGTTGCTTACAAGAATAATATACGGAAGAATGGAAAAGAAAATTGAGGATGCGCTATATGACGATCAGTTTGGTTTTAGGAAAGATAAAGGCACTAGAGAGGCAATTCTGACGTTGCGGTCAGTAATGGAAGTAAGTCGAAAGAAAAATCAAGACATGTTCATAAGATTTGTCGACCTGGAAAAATCGTTCGACAATGTAAAATAGTGCAAGATGTTCGAAATTCTGAAAAAAGTAGGGGTAAGCTATAGGGAGATCCGGGTAATATACAATATGTACAGCAGCCAAGAGGGAATAATGAGAGTGGACGACGAAGAGCGAAGTGCTCGTATTAAAAAGGGTGTAAGACAAGGATGTAGCCTTTCGCCCCTACTGTTCAATCTCCACATCGAGGAAGCAATGATGGAAATAAAAGAAGGTTCAAGAGTGGAATTGAAATTCAGGGTGAAAGGTTTTCAATGATACGATTCGCTGATGACATTGCTATCCTGAGGGAAAATGACGAAGAATTACTTGATCTGCTGAACGGAGTGAACGGTCTATCGGTACAGGGTATGGACTTAGAGAAAATCGTAGAAAGACGAAGGTACAAAGGTAATGAGAAATAGTAGAAATGAGAACAGCGAGAAACTTCACATCAGGATTGATGGTCACGAAGTAGATGAATTTAAGGAATTCTGCTACCAAGGCAGTAAAATACCAATGACGGAACGAGCAAGGAGGACATCAAAAGGAGACTAGCAATGGCAAAAAGGGCACTCCTGGCTGAGAGAAGTCTACTAATTCAAATATCGGCCTTAATTTGAGGAAGAAATTTCTGAGGATGTACGGCTGGAGTACAGCCCTGGTGTGGTAGTGAAACATGGACTGTGGAAAAATCGGAGCAGAAGAGAATCGATGCGTTTGAGATGTGGTGCTACAGACGAATACTGAAAATTAGGTGGACTGATAAGGTAAGAAATCAGGAGTTTCTGCACAGAATCGGAGAGGAAAGGAACGTGAGGAAAACAATGGGACAGAATGATAGGACATCTGTTAAGACACTAGGGAATGACTTCCATGGTACTGATGATGTTCATATCTCGCTCAGAATTTTGTTTTAGCAAGCCACACAAGACTTTCAGCTTCAAACCATTTTCCGTCGAATTACGAAGGACTTTATAATTTATTTTTCCAGTTTCACCATTACACTTCAATTCCTAGATCCACGTTCAAAATGCCGATATGGATTTCTTCTGTCAGATGATAAACGTTTTCCAGAGTAATAAGTGGAAGCCATAAAAATAACCAGCAGTAAAGATGTGGTAGAAAGATATGAAATTCTTTTTAAAAACGTAGACATGTGCAAACTGTCTTGAGGTCTCACAGACCCTGTGTCATCCAGTGAATAATAAAAAAGTTGTTAATTATTAGATTCTAAGATCGTCAACATTTTTAAACACATGTTTCATATTCACTAAATTACAGTGGGAAGTTGTTAAAAACTATGGATAGAAATGTTTCAGTGTTGGAGACACTGTAGCAGTAAATATAGGAGCTGGCTGAGAGATTATGCGGAAATAAGCCGCTATGTGCCAGCCCCAACAAGTCTGATTCAGGAGTACGTTTAAAATAATGTTAAAGAAAGTAAAAGTAAATTAATACTTCAAGGAAAGATGGCCTGAAGTCATAAATACATGAATAATGCAACAGGAGTATAGATCAGTACCGCATATGAATTCCTCCTTGACGCAATAATTCCACTAACACAATATTGCAGACCAATTTAAGGGATGTGAAAATTACAGAATAATAGTTTTGTTATGACTGTGGTAGAACACAAATTTAATTTTCTGTTATTCCTAAAAACACGAATCTACTTTCGTTCAGAAGCAATAGAACAACCATTTTCTACACCCAGACTTGCCTTAGCTGCACCTATTACAACTGTCATGCATGCAGATCGAATGATCCGGAAGGTGTTTTATTTTCCTTTCCACTTTCATTTTGTTTAGCAGTTCTATTTACTTTCATTTTATGAACATATTATTCGTTTCTACTACACGTGATTCCCTACTTACACAAGTCTCAGATCAAGCGCCTTTCTACGCATAGTCCACAGTACGTCAATTCTATAGCAGGAGACTTCCACTCTCTTTGTTTAACAACTCTGTCAAGTACTGTTTAAACCATTCACTACTTCTCCCTCCTTATCTCGTCACAGCGTTCATCATCCTTTGACTTATTTCCCTTTCAGCACTCATTCTGCCCAACTGTCCGTAGGTATCATACAGGAGAGAGAGATAAGTGTCCTCCTGCTCAGACAAGGTGAAGTGTTTCGCAATTTAAATGCTGTTCTTAAGACTTATTTCATTCCCTGTCATAATGACTTTACCGGTAACACAAGACTATCAGTATCGCATACTGATATGTCAACAACTAAATTATTTCGATTTGCAAACCGTTTAATATTAAAGTCCATTGCTGATTCTGTGTCCTGTACTTAAGTCTGCTTGCAATTTACGAAAGAAGGTGCCATCTCTGCCACCGATTAATGATTTTTCTGTGGTTTTGTCTTCAAATGTTCGATTGCCACAGAAATATTCCTTCAATGAACCAACAATCGCAAAACCGTTTTATCTGACACCATAAATGCCATTCCTTATAAATAGAACTACTGAAATTTCCTTCTCAATTTGTTACTTCACCACGTACAGAAAAGTAAGGACTGGTTAACGGTCTTCATCATCTCAAAATTGTATTCCTGGCAGACACTCCAAAGGGTAAACAACAACTGTGATACGTGTGAACCATTATGACCACAACGTTATCAAATGGATGTCGTTGTGGACAGAAGTACTTTCATGCTGCTCAGTGAGGATCTTCTGTGGCTCTTAACGAGCACTGCATCCTACACTGTCAGTTGGAAAGAACTAAAAACTGAAAGACCCATTCTCCTTGAGCCGTATCCCTTAGTGTATTGTCAGTTTTTGTTATTTTATACGTCATAGGCTGTAAAATGTAGGAGGTCTGGTCCGATGTTAATGAACGTCTTAAGGCCTTACTTTGATTATAGAAATAATTATAAAAATTTTCGCACTGGACGTCTAATTCGGAATCAGTGTCCCGTACAGCAATATGATATGGATTCCGTGCACATTCTTAAGAGTTTATTTGAGAACAGGAATGATCCCCGAATTAGAACCTAAGGTAGGAATAGATTCCGCGGCGAAAAAATGTTCCAAAATCACAGAGAAAAAAATTTTTTTTTCGACACGTTTTGTCTGTTTCTGGCTTGGTGCAGTCTACTCTTCAGTCTTATCAGTATTTTGTTCCAGCAAACGTTCATATACGACGGCCATGTTTGAGTTGCCTCCTTCTACAATTGCTATTCGAGCTTTGACTTCATTTAGTGACTGTAGAAAAGTTAAAAGTTATCCTATGCCAGTCCCTTCACCCAACGCCCTGGATCATTTGTTGTACATATATACTCGAACCTGTCTTCCTCCGAAATTTGTGTCCTTGGTGACTTTCAATAGTACCGCGGAAATTTTTTCCTAAAGTTTTAATACGTCCTGCCATCCTTAGCCATTCCCAGCCGTTGAATATATTTCAGCTATTATGTGATTAATTTAACTGTTATTTTCGTTTTAACAGTCATAGGGTAAAAGAAACGGGTATAGTGACCATTTCGCAACACTGAGACGTATATGCTTATTGCGTGGTCTTTCTTACACGTGTGGGTTCGTATGTGTTTCAACCATCGCAACACTGCCTTGCACAGCGTCGTCAGAAACAGTCTGAAAAGGTTGTAAGAGTGTTCAGGTTAGGTTGTGCTGGGAAATAATTTTTAGAAACAATTCTATACTTTGACCCGTTACAAGTTAATTACCATTGAAGATAGCCAGTCAGGTCGATGTACACGTACGAATTCAACCGTCTCATCAGAGATGGTGTCGCCAAACGTGTTCTTCGTTTGGTTTCCTAAAACCGAACAAGAGGGCGATAAAAAAACTGTACATGAAACGGTAGTAAGGATCGATCCCGAGCCAAAGCCTGAGCAGTGTCGTGTGCTACCGTCTACTCTATGAGAACAACCGACACTAATTTTTCTGGCGACTCTCTTGAATTTGCGTGCGCAATGGCTTGACTGGCTACCTTCAATGATAATTAATTCGTAAAAGGCACGATGTATAGAATTTTTTTCCTTAACAACTATTTCTCAGTACAACCTTCTCTGCAAGACCATTACACGGTTTTGGTACTGTTTCAGACTACCCGGTGTATGTTGCTACTAGCCAGAAATGTAACTCTCGTTGAAGTAAAACTGTCCTCCATTGACATTGCAACTGTAACTCAACGCCCAATGGTTTATCGATAGGTTTATGACCTTTGGAACTAAGCACATCTTTGACAAATTCGCAATAGATGTTTTAGTTGCCAACTGCAACACTTAATATATCTTACATTGGAGTAAAACTTCTGGTTTTATGTATGTGACAGAAAAGAATGTGAGGAGCACGATATGTATTTAATGACATAGAAAATGTGCTTTAAAGTGGCTCACGGCCGTGAAATTAGCTAATAGCACGATTTTAATAAACAGTCTACAACGGACAATGTATTTTTTCATTAGGCAGTTATTCTGTTTGCAAAAGGTAGTAGTATCTAAACCGTGTTGTTATTACCTACAAATATATACACGAACGCAACGTCTTTAATAACTGCGAACACCAACTGGATTGTAATGTTCAAACATGTTAGTGCATGCAATAATATCATCGCTGGCAAGAATTTAGTTGTTTTCAATCGTATTAGCACCTATTCAGAACTGATACTGTAACAGCTACTTTTGCTGCCAAATAAAATCTGTGCACACACTCCTACCATCAGAGCTCTTACTTGTACAATGCTCTGCTTGCTCACAGTCTCACTACAATAGTATATTGTAGTGAAGTCTGAGGTACTCACCAAAAACAAATATCATAAGTAACTACTGTGAAAAGATACTGAGTTAAACTGAGAGGAGCTGAAAAATCGTTATTCTAAAATACCATCTGAGAAAAACTTATGAAACATTTCGATCTTGCTTGTTCATTAAACTCTTACGATTGCCACTAACAGAAAGCACTTATGTTTACTGAAACTTAACATTAGCTACGTGTACACTTTCAAACATACTAGTATGAGATATTGAGAATATGAATCCATGTTACTAGGCTAACTGACATATGCAGATTTTTTATTTTATGGAACCTTACCAACAGCTATCTTTAATATCAGTTATAGTATAACTGTTAGCATAATCTTCGCTCTCGTAGCTTTATTCTTTGGTGAACCGAAATTCAGATAAAACTCCTCCAGACCAAGCTATTTGAATTCGAGATCCTGACCAAAATTGAGTTAACTCCAAGGGAATAATATCGGAACCTTAATGAGACGTTAACATTTTATACCAATTTTATAACTATACATTTGTTCGACGTAAGATTTCTGCTGCACTTACACTTTTTCGTCTTAAAAAACAAACAGGAACACTGAAGCAACAATCTGTACATCATCAGATAACAACAAGATAAATATGGCCCTATATCCAGCAATCCACATGAAATAGGTTGGCTCATACATTTACGTGCCTGTTAATTAGATTTATTATTTTCGCTATACGTGATTTCACATTGAAAGTACGAGCAAAAAGTAAACTGTGCAAAAGATTTGTCTCTTGGATTTATAACAACGCAATAGAATCTGTGCCAAATATTGGCGATAAGTTGACAGCACATTACATCTTTAACACAATAAAGACTGTGCTCATACGCATTGGCTGAGCCACGAAAGCACTGTAGCACTGAAGATTTGCGTTAGAACTTATGATTCAGGCGACCTGTGGTCCAAAGGAACAACTTCAACACTACTCTCCATCAAGCGATGCACAAGTTCTTCGTTTAGTTAACGACGAACATCGACGCTTCAATGAGGCGATGTCCCATCTCACTGGAAGATGAAATTCACGGCATCAGTAGTCAGTTGTGGAAACAACCACAAGCGCAACGTATTAAGGTAAGAGTTACCTGTCACAGTCTTCTCACAGAAAAAAATGGCCCACTCAGTATCGTCTGTAACACTGCACAGAAAACACTAACCTTCGGCGGATCTCGTTCATGCGCCAAAACTTCATGAGGATGTTCAACGCCTCTCGCTCTCACACTATGGCGATGAACCTTTCTAGATAAATGGAACGTTGCTTCGTCGCTGAATATCAGCTTGGAGGCGCAATGTCCATCCTCAACTGCTTCGTGCACTATAACGCCAGGTTAAAGGCGCCGGCCATAACTTCCGTTTTGAATTGTTGCACAAGCTGGAGACGGTACGGTCTGAGATGTCACAGCCGACGCAAAGTTTTCCGCACGGTTTCCTGTGGTTTGCCAAGTTCGTGGTTTGCACGGAACGTTGATTTATGTAAACGGCGTACGAAAATTTACCCTCACTCTCTCCACGATTGCATCTGGTTCACTTTGTCGACAGGTACTTCTGTGTTTACAAAGATACGAACGTACTATAATCTATCTACTTGGCAGTTATCTTCCACAATTCCTTTCGACTGGACTATACGCTATTGTAACGGATAAACAACTCTCATATTCGAACACACGAAATCTCTTTTCTTGATTTGTCGCCATTTTATCGAGATACTGATCTTGAAACGCCATATTGTGTGCACAATACTCACCATTGCAGTTGGTGAGTTTACAGTTCTTTTCATGCATCAAACAAATTTGTACATGTAATACTTTGGAAAATATAGAGCTTTGAAAGCGAATGAATCATATATAGGAATCGTGTATTTGTTATGTACGTAACGGTGTCAGGGTTACAGATAAATGATTTGTGGTGAATATTTGTGACCTTATGACAGCTTCACGGAGGCTGACACCACGCAGGATTCATCCACTGTATGCAAAAAAAATTACACTCATTCTTCACAACTCCAAGAGTTTAACGCAATCGGTTGAGCATTTACCTGGGAACAGTTATTACTGGCAACAGTTTAGTGATATACACAAATATTTTGACGGACATTGTGTCCTGATTATGACCATTTCTCACCTTTTGTTCAATGCACATTGCATTTTTCCGCTCGAAATTCTACATTTTATATCTTTATTTGTTACAAAACAACCCACAACGCAACGTAATGATGCAGTAACCACTTTAGGCTCTGCAATCGTTTACGCTTCCCATCTTTCACAACTACACTGATTTTCGGAAAACCGCTTATGTTATTTTTTTCGTTTAAGGGAGCTAATACATTGAACCGGTATAGAGTGAAAGATTGCTCAAGGAAGACTCTGTTCTTCGCGACAAGCTATTGACTTCGATGAGGGTATCACTCATATGCAAAATCGAAATTATAAGTAATAATAGCATAATTTTCTCAAATGAATAAGATTTAAAATACAAGTAATTTTATTTTCTTCAGTAGCAGCATTGAAGCGCTGAACACGATTATGAAATCAATAACGAGTATACATATAACTAAAATAATAATAAATACGATATTGTATCTGTGTATGACATAATAATTTCCATGCATGAAGAATCTCGTAGTGTTGATAGTTTGCTAGGAAGCCTCACGTAATTCATCTACAGTGATTTGGGAAAGCAACGGAAAACCCACTACGAAGACTAAAACAGGCGAGAACTGGTAGCCTTCAACAGAAAAAGAATTTTTCTCTACATAAAACCTTATTAGTAACTGAATAACATGAATCGCTGTTGTGTGGATATAAAGTAATTTCCCGTACAACAAAAGGAGGTTTCGTAGAGAAAACTCTTCTGATAATGATTGAGACTTTTAGTTTGTCACTATACACCTTCATTTGCTGCAGAGGACAGATAAACAAGTTGAAAAAATGATCTTATGAGACATTAGATGTATTGTGACATCAGTGTAAAAATTCTCACTTATTGTACAGTGCCCACCTGAAGTGTGTGAAGTAACAACATACAAATCGCAAATGGTACGCCATTGGTGCTAGTAGTGTCGCTCGTACTTGAACTCAGCCGATCCACCGTAATACGTAAACCGACGCCACGTACAGAAAGTAAACCAGCTTACATGTGTTACAGGTATTGAATGGCGACTCCATCTCTCAACATTCACAGGACGTCATGACTACGTACCTTTTACAAAACCTTCCTATTTACTCTATATTCCGAAAATCTCAAGCCTTTTCCGTATTAATTACACCATTAATATTACCCATAAAAATTATGAATCACGAATCGAACAGATATTTCTCCACGGAACACTGGAAGAACGAGAGACCCATTTAGCGCATTCTGCTATAAGCAACGAATCTATTTTAAGAAAAGTACTGGCCCAAGACGGAGACCCTGAGTATAATTGCACGTTGCAGCGTCCCAGTAATATGTATTTCGTTTCGTGCCATTTTACTTATTTGAGCCAGTTCTTGAGTACTAACTATTTATTAAATTTCCAAACGTTTGTATTCCTACAAATATGAATAGCAGTGAACCACATACTGTGTTTCGAAACTATATGTGTGCCTATGTTTCCTCAACGTATTTCGTTTAAACAATTCAATATAATTCAGAAATAATAAAGGTATCGTCAATTATAGTACAAGAAATACGTATGAAATTCTGTTAGAAGGACGTGTTATAATTTACCCGTGTATGTAAAATGCATTGAACTGACATAATATAAATTTAAACCAGCCGCAAAATCTGAGTGACTGCTGTTACATGAAATAATATTTGTCTTGAAACTTTTAGCTTAGGTCGTGTGAAGGAGTTCAGTATTTATTTCTAATATTAAGTCACGCTTCACCGTCACTGTTTTTCGTTTGTAAGTCATCATGATATACCACATTTAAATACGAATTATGTAAAATATTCTGCAACCTAAATACTCCACTTCGTTACGATACAGTATAAAAAGATTTATCGAACAATTAACTAAGACGCAATAACGCGAACCCCGTATAGCGTTAGCAAATGTAACACAGCACTGATCTCTTATATGTGACAAGTTAATCACTAGCTCACTGTTTCCATATTCAGCAACCCATGTTCAGATATAGGTAACCGCTGGTTAGTGAACAATCTCCTACTTTACATATATCATATTATGCAGATTAACTGATTGAAAAAATCTGCAGTAACAGTTTGGGGTGCGTAGAGAGGGATTCATCTATGGTGGGTCCACCATTCTCATACTGCTCTGAACGACCTTGTGGAACATCCTATACTACTTTGACACGTCAAAACAAGGCTGATACCATCATTTTGTTTATTCGTCCGTTGCTAGGTACAGGCACGTCCATAGTGAACTCGCATGCATAACGTATATGCGAGTTAATTAAATATTCCAAGTTTTCTTTCAAAACGCCTAAGGGCGGCCAGTAGATACAGAAATCGTATTCCTCAGACACGTCAAAGAGAGTGACTCTTTTTCATCCTCTCGTGGGGTCGCCGCTTTGGTCGGAATTGCCACCAAACGTGCTGGAAGCTGCGCTAGGGGCACATGACGACCAAAGTCGGAGGCCCTTTGAGCATGCGCCTGCCGCCACCGCTGCATTGTTAATAAGTTCTCCGGCCACTGTGCTGTGGCCTAACCTTTAGCTGCGAGATGGCGTTCCGCGCCATACAGAGAAATAATTTGCGGACTCTTTGTATCTTCAGTGTAATTTAACGCACCAGAATTCTATCGCCAAAAACAGTAGTATTTAAGAGCCAGAAGACAAATTTCACTTCATGTTTGGAGGTGTTCTTCTGCTTTCCAGTACACTCTGTCCTATGCACAATCCTATGTTTATAAATTTAACTTAGAACTAAAGAACAGTAATATTTTCTGATCTGATTAATGTATTCTGATGTTTCTATGCCACTGATTCGTTAATATGAGCGCTGCCCAAGAATTTTACCATGGAACCACGATTTAACATAAATTGTTTTACAAAATGTAATTACACTTGTAATTATTAACTGTGCCCACACAACACTTCGAGATGAGAAAAAGTCAATGTTCATTGTTATTTGTTCTCAGGTACCTGATTTCTGCCTGAACAATGTCTGGACACTTATCTGTTAAAGAAACGGACTTCCTTAGTTCTTTAAGTTATTATTTATCAAAGGGAATCTGAGTGGACACTCTTGGATCCACCTACATTTACTTAGCAACCACGAAACAACATACATGTATGTAAATTGTGTTACAAATCAGTAACTTACTGTTATGAAAACCTTATTTAAACTTTTATGGTGGCATTACAGGAGATATGACTTATGGAACATACACTCCCTTAAACTAAAACGTTTCTTGCTGAACAGCCGTCTTAATTGTGGAATGTCATACAGGTGTACATCTGCTTGTAGAGACAACTTATATAAAAGATGATTAACATTACAGTTCTATTCCGATAACATTATTTGATGGAAGTAGGCAATAAACACTCCAGTTTCACCAAGTCTCGTAGCAAAGCAGTGATCAAGGCGGAAATATTTAGGCAGCCCAAATAAAGGTAGTTGATAGCCTCTTCTTCACCACACGTCTACGTGGGAGGAATATACAGGCCAGTATAATGGCGGTGTTTCCTGACGTGGCCATTGCTGAAGCTGTCCCTAGAGATCGTCGACTTAACCCTTTGAGACCCAACAATATAAAAAATAATTGATTTCACAATTTATAAAAAAATTCTTCTTCATCAATATAGTAAGCTTATAGCACAAGAAGAAATTAGCAGAAGTGAACAACTAATATTTTAAGGGGATGGTTTCAGTGTGGGATAATAAAATGTTCAAATATGTATGAAATCTTACGGGACTTAACTTCTAAGGTCATCAGTCCCTAAGATTACACACTACTTAACCTAAATTATCCTAAGGACAAACACATACACCCATGCCCGAGTGAGGACTCGAACCTCCGCCGGGACCAACCGCACAGTCCATGACTGCAGCGCCATAGACCGCTCGGCTAACCCCGCGCGGCTCACTTTGGGATATAATTTTAAAAATTGTAGTAAAATTACTCTTTATTATCATAATAAGCAACACATATAAGACACTGGCAAAACGTAAACAATCAATTGTTTTAAAATTGTGGTTCATTTTGGAGCCATAGGGACCTACAGTTTCCAACAACCCATCATTTCCTGAGATATATCTCAAAGCAGTTTCGCATGTTCCCTAGACACAATTTCGCATCTCGAAACATCCATCAACTAATAATGCCTAAAACAGATTACAGTCCTAAATAACAGGTAGAAATATGCTTAAAATTTGTCTCAAAAGTAAATACGGCTCCAGTGCTTTCAATTCTAAACCACTCGCGGCTGCAGTAGCACAAAATCAAATTTATGTTACGATAACTTTAGATACACTTGATTTCAGTGTCGATCATCCCCTCAATATCATCACTATTTAAAAAACGTCACAATCTCCTACAATCATGCATCACAGTCTCCGTGCCGACTTTTGGATCGCTCTAAGTGACTGCAACAATACACTGCATTCGTAGTTTACGACTCAGTGTAAGACTAGATGTCTCTATCTTGCAATAGCCTCAGGGGTTGGCACTGGTACTTTTTTTATAAAAAGGCGGTTTTGGGCAGAAACTACTGGTACCTAAAGAGTTAAACAGTCACGAGCCGTCAGGCCAATGACGTTGCTGTAATGAAGAGTCTATAGATAATAATTAAGCCTTGAGTCATATATATTTCTGCTTAAAAGCTATGACGATAACGAGTAAAGTTTTTACCCACAATTCGTCGAGTAATAACATGGCCTCATGCCACTTGGATACCGCTTTTGGGCTTGGCATTGTACTGCACAAACGAACGTTAATTCGGCTTTCAGTAACTGAGGCCTTCAATTTGCTGCCATTTAAACTGGCTCGTATTAAGAATATACATTAAGTACATTTCATTAGTGCGGGAATGCTTAGTTGAGAAATACTCCTTGGAACCCATTTTGAATGGTGCTAACAACAGTCACTCAAAAATGGCCAGAAATCAACCTATATTTTATTTAAAAGAATGCTATAATCAGATTTTAATTTGATGCCACGATAGAAACTGTTCGTAGATTTATTTCTGAATGAATTTGTCACATGCGTTGAATATGATATGATGAAGATCGTGATGGAAGGCCTAATTTCTCTAGACATTCTCTAGATTTAGTATTAAACGCCTAGCAGAAAACTGAAAGTGTTATTTTGGATTACAGGCTACAGGTGACGTTCGCTACTGTCATGCTGAGAGAATATTGCAATTTTCTGTTACTACACCTGGTGCTTCACAGCTACGTTAAAGGTATTTCCTTCACTTGGCTGGAAAATAACTGCCATCATTTGATAGGCGGCCATAAGCCCTGCATTGGTATATACAAAGAGCGTTCAAAAAGTTTTGCACAATCGTCTTTAATTTTATCATTTTTTGCAGGAGGAGAATGAAATTTTTTGTGAACATATTAGGAACATTTAGCTATAAATTGGTGTATAAAAGTATTTTCTTTTAATTACAGGTGAGCCATAATGGACCGTGAAGTAGATGTCAGGTTGCGACAACGGTCGGTGATGGAGTTCATCTTCAAGACCGGCGATGACTCTGCCACATCGATTCACAGGCAGTTGCTCCATGTTTATGGGGAGGACACAGTGGATCGCAGCAGTATCGAGCGATAAGTGCAGAGATTTAAAGAATGTGACTTCTCTCTACTGGACAATTGACGATGTGGTAGACCATCGACGGCGGTGAGTGATGTGAATAAGCGGACCATTGATCAAATCATCCAAAATGACAGATGTGTGACAACACGACAGCTTGCTGAAATGACTCGTTTGTCATTGGGTAGTGTAGGATCACTGGTACAGTCACTAGGGTGAGAAAAATCTGTGCACATTGGATGCCTATTTTATTGACAAGAGAAATGAAAACTATGAGGAAGAATGTGTGCGAGGGTCTCATGAAGACCTATACTCAAGAGTGGAAACAGTTTTTCGACGGCGTCGTTACCCAGGATGAAACATAGTTGTTTTTGTTCCAATCTAGAGCAAACCCATTCCCTGGAGTGGCGTCATCCAGGTTCCCCTCGGAAGAAGAAACCAAGACTTTCACGAACAGCAGGCCGAAAGGCGATGACCTCCTTCTTCTGGGGTCAGAGTGGTGCCATTTTCATTGACTTTTTGAAATATGGCACTACAGTTAACCGGGATCATTACTGTTGGCCATTGGACCAGCTGCCTCGTGCCAGCGAGACGCACAGACCACAGCTTCAGGGTCAGCTTATCAGACTACACCATGACAATGCCAAACCCTATACAGCAGGAGAAAATGAGGAAAGTGGATTGGAAAATTGTTCCTCATCTTCCCTACAGTCCGGACTTGGCTCCATCAGATTTTTACCTCTTTGGTCGTCTGAAGGCCCACCTGCGAAGTAAAACATTTGATAGTGAGAAAGACCTTATTTCCTGTGTCAAGCGATGGTGTAAAAGTCAATCCCCAGAATTTTACCAAAGTGCATTTATACCATGGAAAGAACGATGGGCCAGATACAGCACAGCTGATGGAGGCTACATTGAGTAGGCTCGATGTATAGCTACATGTTCCAAGTATATTCACAAAAAAATTCATTCTCCACCTGCAAAAAATATAAAAAAATTAGGGACGATTGCGCAAAACTTTTTGAACGACGTTTGTAATCATTATCACTATACTCGCAGTTGCGTTATTATTTCAATGATCGCAGTATAATATCCATCGATATTGTTCTTTATTTATTTATTTAGTGAATCCATCGGCTCGCATTATCTTCCTGTCCTGTGCCATTCTCTTCTTTCATAGTAGCTCTAGGGTCCAACGTCCTCAGCCATTTTTCGGATAAATTCCAATCTCTGTCTTGTCCTACGGTTTTTACCCTCTAGAGTTCCTCCAGCACCATTGTCATTACGTCATGAAACTGTTCCTCGTCGATTATGAGGAGAACTTCTCATTTATTATGTTAACAGCTCACTTAACTTTCAAAGTACTTCTCTTGATCGACATCTCAAAAGCTTAGTCTCTCACCTTTCACAATTTTCCAAAAATCTGTGATTCACTTCCATGCAACGCTTTGCTCCAGATGTACATTCTCAGAAGTTTACATATATTTTCCTTCAAAGTAAGTAAAACACAGGTTGAATAACTTCCTGAACGTGGATAAAAGCCTAAATATATTTAGTGACAGGTGGGATGGTGGTGACAAGGGAAAATTTCTTAAGAATAACTCATAGTCTCCGAAACAACAAGATACAGTTGGGCAGTTTCCAACTAATAAAACCCATAGTAGTTTAATCTGAGCCAGTGAGCCCATTCACCGTCTGAATCTTCGATACAATGCCTGAATAATCTGTTACCGCTACTAGAGGTCAATAGCAGCCAACAGCAATCTCCAAAGCAAGCCTCTTTGCTCAATAACGAAAGGTGATGGGAAAACGATCAGTTCGTATCAGTGGTAATAAACGTAATGAGCACCGTGATCACAGATTAAAATCGAAAAGACTTTCATTAATTACTAATGCATGCCTATATTATTTGCCTTAGCTACTTAGCACAATGGAGAACTATCACGATTACAGGAAAGCTACGGTCAAATATTTATACTTGTTCACCATGGTACTAAAAACTCAAGGAACATGTCTTCACGGAAACTAAAAGAGGTAGATCAATACAGCTGCAGGTTTGAATGTGGTAGCACCTGATAACAATAGCCAATTAGTAAAGTAAAAATTTTACATTTAATATTTTATGATGTTCTTCGAAGTAATAAATCTAATATTTTCGTTTTGTCAGCACGACTCTTTTTAGGAGGTGCTGCTTCTGTATCACCGTGTGCGATTATTTTACATAGTTATGATTTATTAATAAGATGTTTTGATTATTAAATTCTTTAAATTGGTTAATTCTAACCATTAAAGTTCACGAATGGTTCAAATGGCTCTAAGCACAATGGGACTCTAGCCTAGAACCTCTCGGTCACAGCGGCCGGCTAAAGTTTACAACAGACCTTATTGCAGGATATTAGCATCAATGTAAAAATTAATTTTCTATTCATGAATGAAAAGAAATCTTACTTTTTGTTTTATATATCGTATTTTCCAAAAGTAGGCACTGTGAAAGTACGTATGTGACCGGATTAGTTTGGAGTTATACTGTTTACCCGTTTTCTTCCGCTGTATGAAAATAGGGGACAAAATAATTGTCAACAAAATTGCATTAACTCGTTTGTCTACAATTCCCGATTGTCACGGCGGCGTATTTCTCAGACATATTGCTGTGTTAAAGTTGTCAAGTGTTTGGCGTACATCTTTACGTTTAAGTATTTCCGAAGAAAAGGTGAGCTGACATCAGGTTATCGCATCGTATTAACATTTCTGTAAAATCTGAGAGTGAAATTTGATGTGTAGACTGTGTGGATCTGTAGGCAACTTCTTCCACAGTATACGGCAGACTTTGATACATCTGACGGTAATTAGTCCAGTTCTGTTTGTTTACCCCACATCTACATTCCTGAACCATTACTAGTCGTTTCCATTCCTGTCCCACTTGCAGATAGAGCGAGGGAGAAACTATAGCCTATATGTCTCCAAAATCAGCCCTAATTTCTTGTATCTTCGGGGTCCTTACTTTGTATGTATGTTGGCGGCAGTAGGATCCTTCTGCAGTCAGCTTCAAATGCCGACTCCCGAAATTTTCTCAATAGTGTTTCTCTAAAAGAACGTCAGTTCCCCCCACGGATTGCCATTTGAGTTCCCGAAGCCCACACGCAACACTTGCGCGTTATTCTAACCTACCGGTAACAAATCTAGCAGTCGGCCTCTGTATTGCTTTGATGTCTTCCTTTAATACGACCTATTGCAGATCCCAAGTACTCAAGCAATACTCAAAAATAGGTCGTACCAGCGTCCTATATGCGATCTCCCTTGAAGATGACCCACACTTTCCCAAAATTCTCCCAGTAGACCGAAGAGTGTCATTCGTCTTCTCTACAACAATTCTCACATGCTCGTTCCATTTCGTTACGTTATGTCCACATAATTAAGCGACGTGACTGTATCAAGCGGGACACTACTAATGCTGTGTCCAAACATTACGGGTTTATTTTTCCTAACCATCCGCTTTAACTCTTATTTTTCTACATTTTCAGCTAGCTGCCATTCACCACATGTGCTAGAAATTGTGTCTAGATCATCCTATATCATACCGCAGTCACTCATCTTCGACACCTTTCCGTGCACCAGAGAATCGTCAGAAATCAACCGCAGATTGTTGTCCACCCTATCCGACAGGTCATTTATGTAGATAAAAAATAATAGCGATCCCACCACATTTCCTTGGGATACTCCAGACGATAGCCTCGTCTCTGATGAACACTCGCCGTCGAGGACAACATATTGTTTGGTTCTATTACCGCAGAAGTCTTCGAGCCACTGACACATCTGGGAACCTATTCTGTATGCTCCTACCTTCGTTAACATCTGCATTGTCAAATGCTTTTCGGGCATCTAGAAGTGTGGAATCTGCCTGTTGCTCTTTATCCATAGTAAGCAGTGTATCATGTGAGAAAAGGGCAAGCTGAGTTTCACTCGAGCGTTGCTTACTAAAGCTTTCCGGACTCTTGGAGTTTTATGATATTCGAACTCAGACTATGTTCTCACTCTGTGAGCTAGGTTTCTCCATGAAAGCAGCAATTAACAACAGCCGTGCGAGTCATTCTCAGTATCTGCTGATATCTGCTACCGACTGTGGGGCTGTAATTAAATTGTTGACGTAATTACAGACAGTATTCGAAAACTTCTCTCCCGTTTAGGTACTGGGAGTATATTACTGCTCCAATGTACTACCGTTTCCGTTCGTGCATTTCCGAGAGATCTGTTGTGAAAATATCGGCGAAGTCAGGATCACTACAGAAAGGTACTGGTAAGCGGCTAACATTCCTTGCAGCGCAGCAACCGTGACGGCAGTGGCGAAGGGACGGACAAGTAATACCGGTATGGGCACCTTCCGCCTCACACCAAGCGATGAATTGCGTACTGCGAATGTAGAACGCCTTACTCAAGGCGTCTAGTGTTCATCTGGAACCTGACCTATTTCTAGCAGAAGGTCTAATATTTTCGACCTCATAAGCAGCCTGTGATGGCCCTAGAAACTTTAGGATACAGTTGTTCGTGCGTCTTCCGCAGTGCTACAGTGATATATTAATACACTGAAAGTTTTTATTAATTTTTCTCGTTTCCTCTCGCTATTATGGTGCTTAAAGCTAACGACAGTTCCACTTCCTGCTGAAAATTGGCGAGAAATACTCGTACGTCATGTCTCGGAACAATGTAAGGAAACATTAAAAAACATCCGACTGCGGTCTGGGTATAATGTACCCGACTACAGAGAAACGTTTTCAACTGTCAGTATCCTTGCAGCGACCGTCATTCAGGTGCTAAGAACTGCAATTACGAATATCTGAGTTAACGCCATTTTTCCTCTAAGGCTGCAACTTCACTGAATATTTTTATTTGCCGCCGGCCAACTTCAGACCCATGGACATTATCAAGCATTTACATGTAAGAGGTCACACGTCAATTGTTTGTAGACCACACATGAATTAAAAAACATGGAAGAAACGCTGAAGCATTTTCCAGGCGCGTTAAGGATCTATGGCATATTGACGTCTGTTATTGAACATAATTTTCCACTTAAGTATTTTTACATAAAAAACCTGTTCCGCGGTAACACGTATTCATTTAATCGGTATTTGATGGCTATGGGACCAGTTATGAAGAGGATACCGGAAGTATCTCAGTAAGGAGTCATTCTGGTGGATGTGTGAGAGCGCTTTTCTAATTTCTTTTCTAGACGAATTTTGTAATAGCAGTCACTATTAAATGAATCCAAGTAAAAAATTTGTCGGGTTACATGAAAAATTGTCACTCAAAAATTCTGAAAAGACTCTGAAACTTAAATGCACTTACGATATTTCGCTTCTCTTCTTCTTCCTCTTCTTCGTCTTTGCTTCCAAAATTAAATTAATAAAACATGTCTAACTTTTGTTCCAGCCAACTTCTCCTTTGAACGCCAGTATACCTATTGGTTGGGATTTAATTTCTCTTTCCAGCAAATGAGCTTCACTAGCATTTTCAATACGTTGTTTCCAGGTCTGTGAAATTTCCTGCAATGTCTCATTTACGGAGTATACTTGTAAGTCGCTCTTTTATTATTTTGTTTTTCCCATTATATTTATGTTAGTTGAAAGTATTCTTGTACTGTTTTCCTTACTGATTATCCGCGATACGCTACAATATGTTGTTACTCGAGTAGCCATTATTTTGCAGTATACACTTCTTCGTTTCTAGTTTTTGTGAGTAGTACGACGTATATTTCATATTGATACTATTTTATATATTCTTTTTTAATTATAGCTCTCTCCTTGCTTGACGAAATTTGAGCCTTCCATATAACAACTTACCATTATAGAGAGTTTCTGAGCTCTCAGTGCACGCATTGAGTGATATATTTTAGTGTGCAATACAGTTTTAAGATTTCGTTAAATTTTGTTTTGAAGAGCCTCTCTTGTGTCTAGAGAAGTTTTCATATAAAATACCAATATGTGCAGTGTGAACCTATTTCGTTAAACACCACTTTTCTAGAAGAGTTGATTTTACTCGAAGTAGAGACCTCTTAGCATTTACAGTTTCTCAGATAGCAAAAAAGTACGGTTAGGTAAATAAGAATAAATCGTAAACCTGCAAATGTGACGCAGAACGGCAATATCTTTGTATATTATTTATATAACTGTAAATGTCTGTGGTGCTACGGATGATACCAATGAAAGTGGACATTGAAAATAATTTCATATTGGCTATATTTCTTGAATGACATCAGAAAGTTAATCATCATACATACTACTGGATAATATTTGTCCCGCTTGTTTTATGAAATTAACATTCTCAGACTGCCCTCATCGTATGTCCAAATTATTTCTAGAATTATTCTTAACTGCGTTTCCTAAGATGTTAGTAATCATGAATGGTATTTTAATTTATTTCTGAAATTGGCAAATAGGTGAAAATTAAAGGTAAATTTTATATGATCTATAGCATATTATTTCATTAATTTAATAGCTTTGTTAGTCGTAAAAAATAAGTTTTTGTTAAAATCGAGTAAATATGGCACATTCCTTGAAATGTTGTGAGCAATGTGTGATCAGTAACTTACTTACCTCCGTAATAATGAATCGTTATTGCCATTGTGGCAAAGGAAGTATCGATAACGCAGCTGACACTGGAGTGCAGCGCGTAGAAAGTGATTGATCAGCTCCAGATGATCGCCTGAAACGAAATGATAGCGGAATTGCGATGTACATACTACAGTTAACTTTGGATAAGTAGTAACACGAATAAATGCATGTGTATTCCTACATCAGCAGTTCTCATAGCACGGATGGTAAGCTGATTCTGATCACATGTCATGATAAAATGTGATTCTTTGTCATTAATTTCTTTCCTCCATTAACATTATAGAGTTTTGTTGCAAAATATCAATTACAATTCCTAATTAGTGTTACATAAGATCCAAAATGTGAAATCAATCAACAAGTAATGGAATGAGTTTTAGCACACTATCCTAATATTAACGTCACATTATGGTCTTAAGTTTCCAATACAAATTCACAGTGCAGGTTCTCTGTGCTTGTAAATACTTATGACACCACAAAGATTGTTGTTCTGTGTTAGAAACAAGTAAGTTCTCAAAAACCCTGCAAAACACGATTGACATGCAGGAACCAATAATTTTAAAAACCTTTTTATTTTCTCACTGACAAGCGCTTTCAACACTTCCTATAACTGATTCATCCACTGAGGATCACAATGAAGCAGGCTAGGACCTCAGATGGTCAGTCGTAGAAAATACGCAGATTTTTATTTCATTGTTCGATGAATGAATTCTTGACTATCTCCAAAGGAAAGAAACGTTCACATAGCACCTGTATTTTTAAGTCGCCCCTTTCTCATTCGACCAGTTTATGGGAACTGTACGGAACAGAAACAATATCTGCAGAATACGATACCCGTACCTAGTTTTGCCTGCATTATCATATTCGGAAAATTGTGGATGCGCTTAGCAACATCACTTAACTGATCACACACTAGCCATTTCTTCTTTCTACTTTAATTGGAGCACATAGATATATTCAAGGACAAACATATGTAGTAATGAACAGTTAAAAATGTGTATAAAATATTAATTTACATGCCTTTCAATTGCTGTTGCAGCATCTCTTGTCAACTCCGTTTAGAATTTTAAAGACGATACGAGAACTGCGAGTAAGATGTAATTTATTTTATTTTTCACTTCTGTTGTATAACGCGACAGGTAGATTTTGCCAGAACTGAGTTGTCACCATTGCCAAATCAAAACGATGCACTTCCACCTGTATTCACGTCCTATGAGCTACGTGTGTCAGTTTGGTAAATGACAAGTCAGTTTATTAAATTACATGTAATCTAAAGATAATCGTAGAGGAAAATTAAATAAGAACTATTTTCCATAAATTTATGGTACGTCTCGTCAATTTTCCTTTCTGCTACTTCTATATGAATAGTATTTGTATAATAACATTATTTTGTGAGCATTATTTTGTGGATCTCAACTATTTATAATTATATTCAAATTAAAGCTCTAATAAGCCGTAGTAATATTCGAGTACCGCAGCTATCTTCCCCAGGCGTTACAACGTTAACGAGCATTAAAGAAAATGAAAAGAAATGGTTCCATAAGAGTTTATCCATTACACTATGTCGATCATACTAAACAAGCAACAAAATTTAAGCCTATTTCTTCTGCAAATAGTATAATTTCGATTGTCGATATAATTGTAGGTCACGATTATGTTATACAATTAATTGCTGTCATATTGTTGTTAAAAAGAACATTCTAAATGCTTTGATCTAATATCGCTCAAAATATGTTGTACAGAAGTCTATCATCTCATAAACACTTACTGGTTATTATTTTGTAGAGTTGTAAACAAAGGTGATGATGGTATTGTTGTTTTCTTTCTGGAAACGTGAGGGAATATGTAGAACACATACTGTTACATTCTTTTTTCTTGTAGTAAAACATAATGCGAACAGCATAGATTAATACAGATGTCTAATATCTACCATTATAATCAGGCTTGTGGTCGTTCTGATAAATACTGATCAGAAAACACACGGGTTAAGTTACCGATTATTTATTTAAAAGAAAATATTTGATCCTTGTTTCTGGTAACGAATAGAATAATATAAGAGAGCTTTCCCTCCATATAAGAATGTCGCTGTTATGTACAGAACATTTCATGGCTAACGTTGAGACGAGTAGTGTAAAGGTTCCGGTAATCATATAAAATGTATATCTAACAACAATGACGATAAGTTTGTATATTTCAGAGCGCCCGTAGAAATTAGTGTTCCAAAAAAGTAAATGAAGAAAGACGATTCAATTAGTCAAGTTTGTTTTTGGTATGCGGGCAAGTACTGTATTAATAACTTCGTTTTCGAGAAATTAATATAGCTTCTACTAAGCTATGTAGCACACTTCATTTTTGGTAAACCTCTTACCCATCTCCTCGTTTTCTCTCCAGTCGACCTTCTCTACCAACAGCTCGAATCTAGAATTATCACATACAAAAAAATTATATTATCCCTCTTTATATACACTGAAACCTTAATACATATAATAAGCAAAATGCGGCTGGAACAAGTAAAACAGACAGCAACAAGAAATGGGCGTTAAATTTATAAAACGAATATTTATACACTTGTTGTGGATGATGTTCATGCAAAGAAACTTGCTATTCCCAAGTGTTTCACCATTTGGTGCGGTATGTTTTTGGAATTGTATGGTTTTGGAATTGTCAGTGACTACAAAACGTTTCTCGAAGTATAATTCCCATCTTCGAATGAACTTAGAGCTTACCCCACGAGAAACATACTACTCGATTAATGCATACCCTATTGCTGTGTGATAATGCTAGAGTGATAACTTACTAAACAAATACTACAGGTTTCGCTGTGTGAAGTGAATAAATAAGAAAAACAACTAACCTTTTTAAGCTGTTCAGTGATGTGATGCATCAGTCAAGGTTTACCTACTACTGCTTGTGACTATGTGCATTGTATTTACTTCACAAGACGAATTGTATAGGCACAAGGGGTGCTCTCATAGCATTCTACAAAATTTGTAAACTACTTAAATTTAGGACTTGTTCCTGTTTTTGGACATAATATGATTAAAAAAGAGACACTTATAGGAATGCTTAGCTGCAGCTTCAGAAATAAATTTCCTGTTTTATATAGTCAACATACATATTTATTTAAGTAGAAATATACCCTAAAATGCTTTATGTAAGAACGTTATTAATAACACTGAATCACTAATATGAAAAATCATTTTTATAATCTGAAATTTTTTGCACTGTTTAAATTCAATATTTTCCATGTTTTTACAGTTCCTTAGAGAATATATTAAACACACGAAAACAATCCACTAATTTATAATGAATAAGGAATTTCATATGTACAATACTATATAAATATTAGCAAGGTATATTTTCTAATCTAACATTTTGACAGGATTTTTGATCAAATTATAGCTCGACTACACATTTCGGCTTGGCATGTCACTTATAAGTCACATCTGAAGCAGAAATAGTATGGCAGTTGTCGGCCACTCTTTTTCCATGAATGTGACAGCCTGATTAAGCAGCTCGTCATGTTCATCAATAACAGCTCCGCATTTTTCAAGGAAAGAATTGAGTTGGACTTAAAGACAATGTATTTGCGGAAAGTTCTCTAGTCTGTGGACAAAAGAAGACACCCTTTTTGACTTTGAATTTACGCAGTCGTGGTAATTTTTCCGTTGAGTGCTTATAGATCTCGCCTTCGTGTTTCATTTTCTTTGCAAAGTTTTTCATGAAATTTAATGTTACGAGTAAAGAAAATATAATTCCTTTGTGAGATCGAGAAGTGGCTCTAGAGCATTTTCTTCACACTTGGCTGTAGTTAATTTACTCTACGCCAGCAAATTTTAGTATAGTCAACTACACAAGCCCTACGATTGTGTTCCATTCGAAAATGAGACAGTAGACTCTAAGTTAATCGCATGACAAGAAGTCCTAAAACGTTAAGCCTTTAAATTGCGCAGGGAAGAATCAGTGAGCAATCTTCAATCTTCATGATTATACTTACTATAGCTTCCTTTAAGGTATGCCCGTTGGTTGGGGGAGGGGAACAAACAGCGAGATCATCGGTCCCATCGCATTAGGGAAGGACGGGGAAGGAAGTCGGCCGTTCGGCTGTGCCCTTTCAGAGGTACCATCCCGGCATTTATCTGAAGAGATTTAGGAAAACCACGGAAAAACTCAATCTGGATGGCTAGACAATTGTTTGAACCTTCGTCCTCCCGATTGAGAGTCTAGCTTGAGACAAGCTGCTTCACAGATAACTCGATAAAGTTTTTCACTCTTAAGTTCCATTTACGTTACTCCTATTTTTCTTATATATCGTCCAATCGACCCAACTTCTTACAGTTACAGATATGAATAAAACCTGCTTTTCTCTCTGTGATTGCACTGCATTTTCTATGGTATTTTACACTTAGTCATCATTACGTGTGTGGAGACATAGATTCAATACTATTTTACAGCAATTTGTACTATACCTGAAACTGCAAGTACACTTGTCGATATTCACCTTTTTAAAAACCTGTACACTTTTTAGTAGTTACGTGAAAGAATTTTCGATTCATTCATTATACACTGTCAGTAAAAATGTTTCACTTCGGTTTTCTCTATCTCCAATGAGAATTTTATTGCTTAAGTATATTTTCTAGTCTCATAAACGAAAAAGCTGTAGACGTTAGCGAGCCTTTATCGTGCAATATAAAAACAGATGTACATATGAAGAAAACGTTACCTGAATGTAAAGAAGAAGTCTTTAAAGAATTAATTATAAATTTACCCCAAAGTGGTTTTGCAACACCTTTGTAGAATTAATAACAGATTTACAATATTGTACTAGCACAGTATCGTGACTTTCGTGGATACATAGTATCTATTGGACGGGAAAATTATGCACCACTTTAAAAGACAATCAGGAAGAGAAAATTTGGAAGAAAACGTGTTAGTATGTTTAATCTGCAGAAACTTGCGCATGGGTGTTGATGTGGTTACTACAAGAAGTCACTGTATTTTCGAGCGGCTGGATTTGGAAATGTTAAGCAGCAGTATGTACTTAGATATGGGTTGTGAGAAACCGAATAGATGCGAAATCAATGGTAACCCTGTCTGAAGTTAGTCAACATGTGCTACGAATGCTCAGTACGCCTCGTTCAGAAAGATAATATTCCGTTTTATAGCAAACGCGGGAGTAATTCTCAGAAATCACTGACATATTGTTTATTTCTGCTTTATGTCCCATGAACTATTTTAAAAGCATAACAAGTGGCTAGAACTGAATTCAATTCATTGCTTATAAACTATGAAGTTTATAATTTATTAAGAAAGAAAGATATAATACAGTCCACACTATAGTCCATCAATCGAATACCCGGTGTCATGAATACAATATTACGCCAAATGTATATACAGAGTAGGCTGAATATCCCAGTTTTTGTCTGACTATGAAGGCCAAAAGATGTAGGATCATCGTACATACAATGTGTGCAGTTCGCCACATTATTCTTATCTAAAAACAGCTGAGTAGTTATGGAATAACCTTAATGTCAATCTGTTCTTTCCCTGAACCACTATGAATTGAACCCATTTGGTAGAATAATGTGAATGTGAAGTGCATGCAGTGTTCACCAATAATTAACGTGAAATGCTGGTGAACTAGTGTCGTTTGAGAATCCTACCACTTGAAACACAAAATACTTAGTGTACTGGCTTTTATTTTCCCTAGGAAAAAGTGTTGTTCGTGTCTTAACAGAGAGTTACGGTTTCCCAGTATGATTATTGGATATAATATTGGAGTACCACTACAGTAAACAAAACAAAAAGAGTAAAACCATTCGTATGCGGAGAAATCAGAACGTTTTACTGACATTGAAACCGAATATGCTATTCTCAATCCTCAATACGGATTTTCGAGATATTATTTCTGATTTCGCGGGATAATTCGATTCATCCTCATCATTCACACTATTACAGTATGATATAATGGAAAGATACAGTTCATTTACTGTCTTTTTAAAGTTTCAATACAGGTAGGGAGAACAACGATTATTCATCTGTTCCGTCCGGCAAATCTTGTGCTCCAGTCATGTTAGAACAACATTATTCTATACACTTGTTCAATATTACTTTTAAATACATTGCATGTCTTTGTAACTGTTTTATTTTGATGATTATAAACTTTCGGCACACAATTTCCAACCCTTCGCATGTGGATAGGGTTGTATTTCCATGAAATCCATGTAATACCGACCTCTAACTTTTGTGGATGTTCCATGCTACAAGCCACTGATGTGTACATTCTCAGGTCACAGACGGACATTAGACTTTGTTATAGTGAACACCTATCACAAACTGTGCAGAATTTTGTTGGGTCCACGGACTGTGACACTAGTAGTTGCGCGAAAATTTCATTGACTTACATTAAGGTAGACAAAAAGAATCAAGTTAACTAGTAACATGGTCTAGGGCATCACTGACGAATCCTTTCGCATACGTCAGTATCCGAGACAAATAATGCAGCATATGTATCTAGGATTCTTAGAACCATAACGTTTGACAGTAAGTCATTATCTTGAACGGCCTATGGCGTTCTCATTCAATGAAATCAAGGAGTACGTGATTCCTGACGTTGATCTTCATCAAAAGATGTAGACCTCGTTCCAAGTAACGTTTCCTTTTACGTGTTGCGAGGATGTAACTGCAATTTTAAGAATGGTCCTTCTGGTATGTTTCACATTTATCAATGCATACTCTAGGTGTTCTGATCTAATTTTTAATTCCACATACATATCTTCGCTGTAAAGTTAATTTAACGTTAGGCAACATTTCCATACAATAAGAAGCGCCTTTCTGCAGATTGTATTTAGCTTTCTCCTTTGCCTGTCAGTAAATGTATCTCATTCCCATATTGCAAGATAGATAGAATTTTAATTTTTAAAGCTTAAGTTTTGTTGCTCTCCTTGCACTGTATTCAAAGTATTGTATTAATTCTATTATTTTGTTGCTTATATCACCAATGAATGCAAGATGTTACATTCCAAAATCTAAAAAATTTAACTAGTGTACTTGTGCAGGGTTGGAGAAATTAATAGTCCTTTTTTATCTAACTGGATATATTCATTTAAATATGGACTTACTTACATCAAATTTTCAATATACTTTCTTCAGTGGGTGGTAAGCTGTGAGAGTTTATTTTCACTAAGGGCTGAATTATTTCATCATCAGCAAAAAAAAGAAGAAAGAAAAGAAAGAAAAACAAGTAAATAAAAAACTCAGAATTAGTTACCCTTATATGAACTGTTCCTTTTGTTTATTTTGTAATGTTCTCATTATTTTTGTGTATATAACAATGATCGAGCTTGGCAAGAGACTGTATCCTTGCCATTGAACGCAGGTAGTTGGGATGTTCGAAATAGTGTTGGTTTGGTTTTAATCGTAATTTTATGGATTATGTACTTCGTTAAATTTGTTCAAAAATGTAACGAATATACTATGAAACATTTGTAGCATTTTTAAGTTATATATAAGGATAATTCATTCCGAAGCAGGAATATCAACAAATTTTCAAATTAAAAGATCTGTATGAACATTTAACCCATGCAGTAAATTAGTAGGACAGACTGTGTTTGACTGCGGTATTTTTTTACTTCTGCGTTCCTAGTCAGTACTGACAAGCTGTGGCTTTAATGTAGCAATCATTATTTCCACATCACGCCACAATGTAAAATACTGACTGCCACATGATATTCTGGAAACTGTCTGGTAACTAGTGTCTGTTTAGAATGACATATTGAAATTAACGGCTGGATCATTCGTCTTTCCAGATCTCAGTATTTAGGTCCATACGTATTACAGTCATTGTGACCTATGTTATGATGATATTATTCAGCAGCTTTCGTATTGTCATCGGTAAATCTATGACGGCGCAGCGGCCTAAATGGCGCTACTACAGCGTCTGTAAAATAATGTGCGATTGATGTCCAGGAAATAATAACATTTTGGAAAGAAGGTATGAAAGAATACATTAATAGACCAATACTCAAAATTTGGCATTTGTTAGCTTGGTCGTTTCAGTAGTTTTCGCTTCTTACAGATTATAACTTTCAGAAGTGAAGGCAATGGTTTGAGGAGAAACGAATACTGAGATAATAATAAAACATGCGTGACATACGTGAGCAGGCAGTTTTCATATCTTTCAGATCTTTTAAGATAATGCTTATCATCTTCTCACAAGTGTGCGCGCCTCTCCATGATGAGCAACAGTCAGACTGGTACCCCACCATTGTTCTGAGCTTCTCCAGAATCTCATGGCTGGAGTACAATGGCCTTCAGTGATGACTCTCACTTCGAACTGAGCCCCGATGATGAGTGAAGACGTTTCTGGACACGTCGCAGACAGTAGCGGGATATCAACAAGACTGTCGCCCGCCATACGAGCCGACAACCACACTGGGGGTCATTTCTTTTCACAGCAGGACCCGTTTGGTTGTCATCCGCGTCACCAATACAGCAAAGCGGTACGTTGGTGATTTTCAAAGTCCCGTTGTGTTTCCCTTTATAGCAAGCCTTCTTGGACTTATATTTCAGCAAAATAATGCCCGCCCGCGGACGCCGATAGTGCTTTTCTTCGTGTTTACCGCCCCCTCCCCCCGCCCCCCCCCCACCAACTTAGCCAGCAAGATCGCCGGATCTCTCCCCAATCGAAAATATTTGTAGTATTAAGGACAGCGCCTTCCATCTGTCTTCGGGGTTTTGACGATCTAAGACGCCAATGGGACAGAATTTGGCACGATATTTCTCAGTAGGGCATCAGGAGAGTATTCAACAACACTAACAGTCAATACCTAGCCGAGTAAGTGCTTGCATAATGGCCAGAGGTGATCGAAGCTCATTCTCTTGAACAAATAATCCAATTTTTCTGATACACCGATTCCGTCCCATTCGAATAATTCCTCGGTGGCGCGACCTTTTTTTCTCATCTTACAGTGAATTTGTAATGTGCTTCATGTGTTGTTACTTATTTTCATACAAACTCTACAAAATGTCTAGTACAGACAACCTTCTGTTTTTCATTGTGAAATACGTAAAATATAATGAGAAAGAGCACATACGCTAGTGTGTTTACTTGTGTGTACCCTTATTATTTTCGTAAAGGCAGCATGCTTAGTTGAGGATATTGAATAGCTCGCCTCATCACTGAGACAGCGACGAAATGATGGTTCAGAAGATAATCCTATGACTACATGACCTTAAACAGTGTGAGCCGGCCTCTTATTTTGTGTTTACCTTTCATCTTAATTTTTAGACATTTCATTCATCCTGTTAGGTTCTATGGGAATTCTGGTAGAGCTAGTCACTACGTACTGAGGTCTAATGTGAAATATTAGAAATGCCCCTAGTGCCTCCCAATTAATATTTGGCATAGATCAGCATCGTCTTCTTTGGTAGCTGAATTTTTTCATGTTCCATATATTTTTAAATTTTTATGAAATTTGCCCTCAAAATAGTCATGTAACAAAAGTTCGTTTCATGTAATACCTTTGGCACTTTAAATAAAAATATAAGGAAGACATCAAGCGTACACTTATACTTTAACACCCTTATATACTTGTAAAATGTACACTTCTTATCTTTGTAAATTCAAAAATGTGCATTCCTTGAAAGACAAAGCCATTTTTGTTCATTAACGCCACCTGGCGGAAATGCTTTTCTTTTAGTTCAACGGTCACACGTAAGACAGTTTGTAACTGTCCTTCATGAAATAATCTTCGACAGACTGTTTTGTATCAATCGAATTTTAAAAGATATTCTCCTAATGCCTCTTACTCTTGCCGTTTAGTCGATTATGTCTCTTTATGACCCCGTGAGCCAAGCGACTCCAACTTCTTCTGTTTTGCACTACCTTTCGAAGAGTTTCCTGATTGGAATCCATTACTTCCGTGATACCATCAATCCATGTCGTCCTTTGCCATCCTCTTTAAGACTGTGCCTTCGAACTTCCCCAGCATTAAGATATTTTCTTGTGAGCCATGTCTTCTCACGATATTCCCTTAGTAGGTCGGATTTTGTTTCAGGATAAGACCCTCCACGGACCAATCTGGTATTATATGCAGTAATCCTGACCAATTCTCTTTGCCATGGAGCTCTAAAGAATTCACTTCTACACTAAAATTCAAAGAAATCTCTTCTCCGATGTACAGCATTCCTTATGCTCTTCGCGTCACACCGTACGTCATTACTGGAAAGACCACACCCTTTCCGATACGAATTTTTGTTGTTAAAGTTATTTTTACTTACAACATTGTCTAAGTTGAACATTGCCTTTCTATCACGTGACAAGTGTCTCTTGATTTCCTGACTGCAGCCTTCATCAGGAGAAATCTAGCAGCCGAAGAAACTGAACAAAGAAGCTATCTTCATAGTTTCTCCTCCGACATGCCATCAAGTAATAGGTGTAATTGCCATAGTTTTCATTTCCTTGATATTCAAAATTTGTCCATCTTTTGTACTTTCTTATTTCACATTTCGTAAGAAGATCTTTAACTCTTTTTCAATTTCTGAAATTAGGATGTTACCTTCTGCATATCTAAGGTTATTTACATTTATCTAAGCCAGTCGTCTATGCAGAAATTCCTCATAACGTGCTCTGCATACGGTTTGAATACATAAAGTGAGAATATCTGCATACATACTCCGTTTTGGATGTTGATTAATTTAGTTCTTCCATAAAGGGTTCTCATCGTGTCTGATTGGTCGGAGTATAGTTTCTGTACGACGCAAATGAGGTAATTTGGTACTCACATGTTTTTGAGTACTTGCCGTTAATTACTGTGGTCGACACGCTCAAACGCTGTAGCGTAATCTATACTGAACAGCACAGAAACACATATTTCAGGAATCCTTCTTGCCTCCTCTATAATCATTGGTACTTTTGCAATTCCATCTCTGGTCCGTCTTCCCGACTAAATTTAGTTCGTTCTTCAGGTAGCTCTCGGGCAATCTACTGACGAAGTCTGTTTAGTGAGATTTTAAACATGACTTGATATTTGAGATAATTGCTCATCCTCGATGATTCGAACACTCTTTACAAATGTCCTTTTTTCAAATAGGAATGAATTCTGAAGGAATCGGTTTGAATACTGAATTTTTCCGGTCTTTTGGTCATTGTTGGGTTCTCGAATTTTGATGCCACACTGAATGCCACAGTTTCACCTCATTCTCTCCTATAACTTTGAAAAATTGTTCTGGAATTCCATCATGTCCATTAGCCTTGTTCTCTGCAACATTTTCTAGCGACCATTTTATTTCTCTTCCTAAAATAAATGATTCTGGTCCTAAAATCACAACAACTTTATCACATACACGCAATGGTTTGTTTTATAAACGTTATTCGTATACGTTCCCTTGGTGCGTATAAGGGAGAAGATTATGCTGCTACCCGAATATGGAAACAACAGTGGAACAAATAACGCCAAATGCAACTGCATTATTGGAGTAATAGTACAACACGCACATCAGTGTGTTTTATTTGGGTGCTGTTACCACTGTCGATCCACGTAATGATAAAATATTATAATGTAACATTCCAGAAACTGTTATAAATTATTCACGTACGCAACGTGAAGAGAATCACGGTCATTAAATCTGTTAGCGAGGTTCTGCTAATAAAAGTTCGTATCATTCCGTATTCAACCCAAACGAACGAGAAGACACTCCCAAAATGCAATAAAAATTAGCTTAATTTATGGATGCAATAATGGCAACGTTTCATTCCATATCATGCCACGGCATTTTTTTAAACATATCGATATGAACTTCATCTAGCATCTTTACATCTTTTGATTGTTAAATTTTTGTCAGGTGTTTGTAGTGAAAACTACGATTGGTGTTGAAATAGTGATTTATGCACTCAGTTTGCGAAGTGAGAGCGGTTTATTGAATGCCACTCGCAGCAGATACTGTGTGCATGAAACTCACGTGTAATATGTCTTCTTATAAATAGCGTTTCTCGTTGTTACAGAATATTCATACACAAAAATTAAAGTCACATAGCATACCGTACGAGAAATATTCAATTGAAAAATCAAATTTTAGATACACGATATACATGCTAGTAATTTCTGTGATCATTAGAGTTTGCACTTTCTTGTCACTATATTAAAATTAATGAGACACCATATCACGCTGAAGCAAGTAACCAGTTATCTCATACAGGAATTTATTAATTCCGCGCTCAGTGACTTCACGCAATCGCAAACGACTGCATTAAGAGCTAATTAATCTGAATCAAACCATCCCAATTCAGTTATAAAGGCATTTTTTTAATTTTTGAGACAGTTTCGATTACACTACAATGCTTACATTTCCTGCAGTTCCTTACTCTGAATCTAAACGTAGCTAGCCCATACAGTTAGGTAATGACTAAAACCATAAATGTCAGCTTCTTTGCACCTGACTCAACAACATCTATGCACAATCATATTCGGCGACTCACTGTTGAGTGTATTCAGTTTGGCGCTTGTTATTGTGGGAGAGTGTGTTTTAACTTGAAACATTTTTCATACTTACGCGTGTAGGTAGCCCGGTAATAGAAGTTTAATATACTTGCTGTAGCGTAGATTTAGTGTGGACTACGGGGAGGGTCTTTCATTAGTAAGCAAAACTTTCTCGGTCCCAGGTTCGAATCCTGCCACTGCTCAAATTTTGATTAATAACCACATTGGCGGCCTAAGACTTCCGGCATAAGAAGTCACCTTCATTCTGCCAACGGCCGTCTCAATGAGGGCGGAGTAGCGAGCGGAGGTTCTGGGCACTTTCTTGTCATAGGGATGGGAAACCGCCTCTTAAGGCGGAAGAATCAGCAGTGATCAACGGCATGAGGATGCAGAAGGCAATGGAAACCACTGCATTAAAGACACATAAAGTAAATACACAGGACATGCAACCAGTAATTATAAAGCGTCATGATGATCTCTCCATTGGCAGAAGACTCTGGAATAGTCCCTCATTCGGATCTCCGGGAGGGGACTGCCAAGTGGGAGGTGATCACGAAAAAAAGACTGAATAATAATCGAAAAGATAAGTTCTACGAGTCGGGGCGTAGAATGTCAGAAGCTTGAACGCGGTAGGAAACTAGAAAATCTGAAAAGAGAAATGCAAAGGATCAGTCTAGATATAGTAGGGGTCAGTGAAGTGAAATGCGAAGATGACAAAGATTTCTGGTCAGATAAGTATAGAGTAATATCAACAGCAGCAGAAAATGGTATAACGGGCGTAGGATTCGTTATGAATAGGGAGGTAGGACAGAGAGTGTGTTACTGTGAACAGTTTAGTGATATGGTTGTTCTTACCAGAATCCATAGCAAACCAACAACGAGAACGATAGTTCTGGTATATATGCCGACGTCGCAAGCCGAAGATGAAGAGTTAGAGACAGGATATGAGGATATTGAAAGGCTAATACAGTACGTAAAGGAAGACGAAAATCTGGTAGTTATGGGAGACTGGAATGCAGTTGTAGGGGAAGTAGCAGAAGAAAAGTTTACAGGAAAATATGGGCTTGGGGCAAGAAATGAGAGAAGAGAAAGACTAATTGAGTTCTGTAATAAGTTTGAGCCAGAAAAAGCGAATACCCTGTTCAAGAATCACATGAGGAGGAGATATGCTTGGAAAAGGCCGGGTGATAGAGGAATGTTTCAGTTAGATGACATCATGGTCAGACAGAGATTCAGAAATCAGATACTGGATTGTAAGGCGTACCAAGAAACAGAAACAGACTCAGACCACAGTAGCCTATAGTAGTGATGAAGAGTAGGTTGAAGTTTAAGACATTATTCAGGAAGAATCAATACGGAAAGAAATGGGATACAGAAGTGCTACGGAATGAGGAGGTACGGTTGAAGTTTTCTAAGGCTATAGATACAGCAATAAGGAATAGCGCAGTATCCAATACAGTTGAAAAGGAATGGACATCTCTAAAAAGGGCCATCACAGAAGTTGGGAAGGAAAACACAGGTACAAAGAAAGTAACTGAGAAGAAACCATGGGTAACAGAAGACATACTTCATTTGATCGATGAAAGGAGGAAGTACAAAAATGTCCCTGGAAACTCAGGAACAAAGAAATACAAGTAGCTGAGGGAATGAAATAATTAGGAAATGCAGGGAATCTAAGACAACTTGGCTACACGAAAAATATGAAGAAATCGAAAAAGAAATGACTGTCGGAAGGACAGACTCAAAGTACAGTAAAGTCAAAACAGCCTTCGATGACATTAAAAACAAGGATGGCAACATAAAGAGTGCAACAGGAATTCCACTGTTAAATGCAGAGGAAAGAGCGGATAGGTGAAAAGAATACATTGAAAGCCTGTATGAGGGGGAAGATTTGCATGATGTGATAGAAGAGGAAACAGGAGTCGATTTAGAAAAGGCGGGGGATCCAGTACTAGAATCAGAACTTAAAAGAACTTTGGAGAACTTAAGATCAAATAGCGCAGAAGGGATAGGTAACATTCCCCCAGAATTTCTAATATCATTGGAGGAAGTGGCAACAAAACGACTATTCACGTTGGTGTTTAGAATGCATCAATCTGGCGACATACCATCTGGCTTTCGGAAAAATAACATCCACACAATTCCGAAGACTGCAAGAGCTGACAAGTGTTCGAATTGTCTTACAGTCAGTTTCAAAGCTCATGTATCCAAGCTGCTGACAAAAATAATATACAGAAGAATGGAAAAGAAACTCGAGAATGTGCTGGATGACGATCAGTTTGGCTTTAGAAAAGGTAAAGGCACGAGAGAGGCAATTCTGATGTTTCAGTTGATAATGGAAGCAAGACTAAATAAAAATCGATACAGATTAATATGATTTTTCGACCTGGAAAAAGACTTCGACAATGTCAAATGATGCAAGACGTTCCAAATTGTGAGAAAAATAGGGGTAAACTATAGGAAGAGACGGGTCATATACAATATGTATAAAAGCCAAGAGGGAATAATAAGAGTGGACGACCAAGAAAGAAAGTGCTCGTATTAGAAAGGGTGTAAGACAGGACTGTATTCTTTCCCCGCTACTGTTCAATCTGTACATCGAAGGTGGAATGATGGAAACCAGAGATCGATTCTGGAGTGGATTTACAATTCAAGGTGAAAGGACATCAATGATACGATTCACTGATGACCATGCTATCCTGAGTGAAAGTTAAAAAGAATTACATGATCTGCTGAACGGAACGAAAAATCTAATGAGTACAGAATATGGACTGAGAGTAAATCGAAGAAAGACGAAAGTAATGAGAAGTAGCATAAATGAGAACAGCGAGAAACTTAACATCAGGATTGATGGTCACGAAGCAGATGAAGTTACGGAATTCAGCTACCTAGGCAGTAAAATAACCAATGACGGACGGAGCATGGAGGACATCAAAAGCAGACTATATATGGCAAAATAAGCCATTTCTGGCCAAGAGAAGTCAAACATTGGCCTTAATTTGAGGAATAAATTTCTGATAACGTAAGTATGGACTGTGGAAAACTGGAACAGAACAGAATCGAAGCATCTGAGATGTGAAGCTACAATCGAATGTTGAAAATTAGGTGGACTGATAAGGTAAGTAATGAGGAGCGGAAAGGAATATGTGGAAAACACTGATGAGAAGGCGCATTATGGCTGGACATCTTTTAAGACATGAGGTAGTGACTTCCAACGTACTAGAGGGAACGGCAGAGGGCAAAAACTGGTCAGGAAGACAGAGATTGGAATACATCCAGCAAATAACTGAGGACGTAAATTGAAAGTGCGCGTCAAACCAGTAAGAAGTCTGATAACCACCCCCCAACCCCCCCCCCCCCCCAAAAAAAAAAACTTTGTTACTCCATTTTGAAATGAAAGCAATCTCTTTATGTTTGCTGCAGTCTTTTAATACAAATAAAAATGTACGTTGATAGATTGAAGTGTTTAAAAATTTGAGTACCTATTCCAACTTAGAACTTTGTCATGTACCTAGGAACAAATATCCTGTTCAAATTCAGAAGTGCTACAGTCGAGTAAATCTTTCACATACTGTACTTAACAGCATATGTGTTACCTTATTACTTTGCTATACAGCAATAATCAGGAAGTGAAAGCAGATTAAGAAGTAGTATTGTCAAAAACCAGTTGCAAGTCAAAAACGTTTTGAAACAGCAACTATTGGCAATTACAACAAATTACCGTCCTCAAGAAAGGAACAACTATTATGACGTTGAAGAAGCTCTGTTCATTTGTAGATATCTAGTGTCCCATGGGAGAAGACCTTCATTGGTTTCAAGGTACAAGATGGTGCATGACCGACGAAGTGTGTATTAACCATGCACATGTTATATAACTATTTTTAAAAATATACAGAATTCTACTTACCATAAAACTCCGTAACTAAAGAACCAACAATATCCTCAAAATAGCTTTACTACTTTGTACAGCACTTCAGAGTGTATAATTCGCAGTATTTCCAAATGAGCAACCTCATGTCTCACAACAACAAAAACAGTAGAAAATACTGGGAACTGCTTACTGCCGTGTGTTCTTTCATGAGATTCTACAATTTGCCTTAAGACTGAAAGAGTAACAAGGGAACATCGTGTGTTCCTAGGTACACCATCCTCTAGGTACAACACCCTCTCCTGTTATATATTCGGGTTTAACCCCTTTCCATTTACTTTGCATGACAAGAAAATTCCGTTGTATTCTCTTGTGTAAGGTATAACAATTCTAATTGTATTTCCATGCTGTCTGGGAGTAGATACTCAGGTGACTGATAAATATTTATGATTTCCGTACTGAAAAGGGCTTCTTAAATTTTTCAATGGGAACCTATTAGATTAATTCGCTTATGCCACCTGTTATCCGCCATGCTACAGACTACACACGGCTTAGTGAGTTTTCCTGCGTCAGATTCACGTGTCTACTTTTGTCTCGGTAAACAGATGGTTGCCACTCCTTACGCCCAGCTGAAACACTCCGACGTTTTAATTAGAAATTATTATAGTTTTTCTGCCGGAATAACTTCTTCATCGATACCTGAATCATCTGCACATCATCTGTTTGTTAAGTGATCAACGTGTAACATCCGCAGTAATGGTGTCAATGTAAGATATCATTTAACACGGTCCCCTTACCAGTTTCCTTGTACTGTTATATAAGATTCGAGTCAACATAAACGTGTTTTCATACTTTTTATTTTTTTCAGCCGTCGTTCTTTCTAAGCAGTGTACATACGACATTCCAAGGCGAATTATGGAGAGGTAGATAAAGAAATGTATGTTTGTTTTTTCTTGTCACTTGATTGCGCCTACAGTTTCCAATACGACTCATCATGTTGGTCTGAGTGTGTCCAGATACGTAATTATTTTGCTTCTTCCACATGCGTCATTCAGATCCTAAAAATGACAAATAATACCACCAGCGGATCGTGAGGCCTACCCGTTATCTTTCAGTTTTTGTAAAATGGATTCAGCGAACTAGTAATTTGTTTCAGTGCCCCTCCCTCCTTTTTTTTAACAAAGAGCGGCTGCACCTGTGCCGCTATACACATATTGTCGGTGACGTCCGCTTTCTCCCATCTCATCTACCTAATGGCTTCCCTCACATCAACTTTCGAAATACTTCGATTCACGTCCCTGTTATTTCCTTGTATCATAATATCGTTCTCCAGTTCACATGATGTTTTATGAATCCCTTATGAATAGGACTCCAGAAATTTCTAAAATCTTTGACAGGGCAAAGGGTTTTTATATATTAGAATTGCTTGAGACATAAAATCCTTGGGTTCAGTGCTAGTTATTAGGAAATGCCTTATTTTTGTGTTTCCAGATGCAAGGAAAGCACGAGGCATATGTCCAGTGATGGATCTGTTACATCTTTGAATATAAATACCAATACGACATATATAGTCAGTAGATTTCAATGTAACCAGGCAAATTCAGTTTATCAGCTGTTTCCAAAACAACAAAATAGACACTGAGGCTGGTATCTGTCAACTATTACCCTCTGTTGTATCATTGTTGCAAACCTGACATGAACTGTTACAAGATATGTTCCCTTGATGTGGTCACGATATAAAAGCCATTAGTTGAGGTAGACATACTTACCAAAAATACTATAAATTGATCGTTCTCTATTTCTCGAAATTTACTCCAAATGGGCTGTAGAGGATACTGTAACAGGATCTTTGCGTTTCTTAATACAACGAACCGAATTTTAATGTCGTCTGTACAATGAGTGTCCTAACTTACGACGTCTTCAATGAGATCACTTCCTTTTTTATTTCTAATAATCAGTCTCTAAGTATAACAACAAAAAAGGGGTAAACGTTTGGTTCAGTTCAGAAAGCAAGAGAATGTATTAAAAATGCCATCCAAAGAATTTTAAGCGAGTAAAATTACCATCAACATCCTTCACTCAAATGAATAGAATTATAAAAATCCAAAAACACTAAAACTCAAGTGGTATTGATGGAATTTCAAACAGAATCCTGAAAAGTTCTTCTGACTTAATAAGTAATGTTCTCAGTTACACATGTAATGCATTATTGCCCAGGGAATTTTTCCAGATGGATTAAAATAAGTAGTTGGTAAATTTCTTATAAGAAATGTGAGAGAGACTTAAGTTATTATCGTCCAGTTTCCTTACAGACATATTTTCCCAAAATATTCCAAACTGAATCAAACTCCTGAAGTATTTTGGAGGTTTACACTCAATAATGTCTCGACATGCAGTATCTCATCAATTAGAAAAGAAAAATTAATTGCACAAAAGTGAGCACTAAGAATAATATGTGGTATTCAAAAGCAGACGTCAGGTAGTTGCCCTTTGAGAAACATTTCAAATACGCAGTCGTCATAAATAATCCATCCACCACAGTAAACACTAGAGGAAAATAGATCTTTATTATCCATTATTAAATATGTCAGGTGCTCAGTAAGGAATTAATCAGTAGGCAATAAAAAAGTTGGATCACTTGTCCAATGACATACAATTTGTGACAGGTAACGAACGGAGTTTCAAATCTAAGCTAACGAAAAGTCCTCTTGTTCCATTAAAGGAGTTTTATTTAAAACCTGGTAGCTCGTAGAACGAGAAAAAAAGGGGAAAAAAGAAATTTTTAATACATACATACATTTAATAATGCAAAAGTAGGATTAAAAATTTTCATTAATGTTATCAGTAGTAGTGTATACATATCCTGTAAACTTACTCGTTCTGTGTCGTTCAGATGATCTATGGATCATGCAACAAACTAAATAGCTTAAAAATACAGATCTACAGCATGAACGGTTGTGAGGAACTACGAGAAAGATGTAGTGCCCTATGGAGTTCGATCGAAAACTACCACTGTCGCAGAGACGACGGGAATATTAAGTAAAAAGGAATGACATACTCACTTAGTGTTGACTTAAGGTTTAATTAGTCAACTTCAGACTATGCATAGGCAGAAAATCACTTTATTATAGTAAAATGAGATACTGCATGTCATACCAAGTACAATAGCGTAAAAACTAATTGGAAACTACCTTTCCAAATAGCAGACGGAATAAAAATCCACATCCTCCAATACAAGAAACATGGTTGTTTGGTTATCGTAATAATGTGCTCAATCAGCTTGTTCGCTGAATGTGGTACTAGCTTTTTTGATTTTAGCTTATAGAACAAACAGTTGTTACTGAGAATACAACACAAGTAACAGATGGGTACGACTTACGTCGGCAATGCTAACGCATAAACACAATCAGTTCAGCAGCCTGTACATTTATTGCTGTATGGGTAACAGTCTAAAGCCCAGGTTCCAACCTTACAGAAACATTAAAATTCATTTTCATTTTAGCATCAGTTCACATCGTGCTCTGAAAAGTAATGGGTCCTAAATAAAGCTTGTCTATTCGATAGTCGTAGAGGGTACAACATGGAGCGTTCACACAAGTACTTCAGAAACAGTTCTGAAAGTGACACATTGTGCACTGAACAACATTTTTAGTGAACTGAAGTATTTGACAAATTTATCGTGAGGCGACGTCTAGATGCTACACCACACACTTCATTGTTAAATACCCACTATAGAACCATGTTTTCTAATATACGTCGAATTATTTTAGCGTACCATTTACTTTTACATTTTTTTGATTACATATTTTATTAATTGTGTTCTAAAGACATAGAAAGCACACTAAAATTCTGGAAAGTTAGACGTGGGCAAGTCATAATCTGGTGACGTTTCTTAATATTTTTAATTCTACTAAAGTTAACTCTCATATTTATTTATTTATTTTGACTGTTGATTTCGTGACCATATAATCAATCATGGTTTACACTTAAGAGTAATAACACCAGGGCGTTGTGGCAAAGCGGAATACATCCGCAAGTGATACTTGCTACACCAAAAAAATGCATAACACTATAAGAAAACGCTGCAAAAATCGTTATATATTCATGAAAAAATAAATATCCACAATATTAATACATCCTATAGTCATTCTTGTTATAACCTTACGGCCACATCGTTCTGTGAGATAAAGGAACGAACAATGCCAAAGCAGGGCAACATTGAAATATCAATAATGGCTTTCTCACAGATGTACATATGTACATCTACATATGTACATGTACTCAGGTAACAGTACGACTGTCGTTCTATGCAACCCAATATTAAACCTGGCCTTCGAACACCACGGGTGACATTTTTATAGTCTCTCTCTCTCGCTACGAGCAAACTATTAGACCTAAAGAAAAAAAAAGATTTTTTGTTGGAAATTTTGCCTGGGATACGTTTCCGTCTGTCGGCCACGGTTTTCAAGTTATTAAAAAAAAGTACTGAAATGACCTTCAAACAAATAACAACCTACACACTCATCTCTAACCTTGCAGGATTTCTAGTACGTTGTTCATGTCACTCCCTCCTACTACTACCTCCAATTACGCAAACTATTCCCGATATTCGACTTCTTCTAATCTCTATTAATTGGGTTATGACGCCACTAGCATAGTCTGTTAACATTACTATTTTACGCGTACTCTTGAGGGAAATGAAAGGAACATGACTTTTGTAAACGTTACGCTAAATTGAATTACGATGACAGTTCAATCCAAGCTTAATCCATGACAACCACAGTACTTTCGTAGACAGAAGGTATCACAAATAGAACGATGTAATTGTTTATTTTACACTGTAAAAATTCATAAGATTGTTAAGTAAAATTTATACAAACGTTGTTTTACAATTTTCAAGTCTTCGAGTTAGTCGGTGGTGTAAAAGATCAGTCAATGATGACCAAAAAAGGTCGAATGTCGGGAACAGCTCATGTAATCGCAAATTTCTGTACAGTGGTGGGAGGGAGTGCCGCGAAGAACACACTATAATCCTGACTGGTGATTGTAGATTGAGCGGGAGGGGGGGGGGGGGGAGGGGGTTCGAGTTGCGTTTCAAGATCAGTTTTTAAAGTTTTTCTTAAATAAGTGCAATGGCCTCTAGCGAAAACGTGTCCTAGTACAAAGATTAACTACATTAAATATCGTACTAAAAGGGTCCTGTTAATTTTTTCTGTAGGAGTAATAGCTTGCGCGTAAAGAGCCGGAGAATACGAGAATCTCGCACGTGGTTTCTGAACGCCAGATAGAGCACGGAAGGTTACATAAAACGACAGCGGTAGGAGCAGCTACAGCACACTGCATTGTATGAGAAACGAGGCGGTTCTGCATTGCCCAACTATTTCATTCGATTCGAATTAAATGTACTCGATATCTTTCGCTTGACATCCTTTTGGTTCTCTCACTCAGCTTACTGCAACACTTTTTTGATTACTGCTACGGTTTCCTTCGGTCCACGATATGTAGTTTTCTGTTTTCCGGAGAAAATAACACAGCTTCATCACTGTTATATGCCTTTTAGTACTTCTAACAAGATCCGTCTTGTATGTTCACTTGTGTTACTGTGTGTAAGTTTTACTACCAAAAGGCAGTGATACTGTTGTTGTTGTTGTGGTCTTCAGTCCTGAGACTGGTTTGATGCAGCTCTCCATGCTACTCTATCCTGTGCAAGCTTTTTCATCTCCCAGTACCTACTGCAACCTACATCCTTCTGAATCTGCTTAGTGTATTCATCTCTTGGTCTCCCCCTACGATTTTTACCATCCACGCTGCCCTCCAATACTAAATTGGTGATCCCTTGATGCCTCAGAACATGTCCTACCAACCGATCCTTTCTTCTTGTCAAGTTGTGCCACAAACTTCTCTTCTCCCCAATCCTATTCAATACTTCCTCATTAGTTATGTGATCTACCCATCTAATCTTAAGCATTCTTCTGTAGCACCACATTTCGAAAGCTTCTATTCTCTTCTTGTCCAAACTAATTATCGTCCATGTTTCACTTCCATACATGGCTACAATCCATACGAATACTTTCAGAAATGACTTCCTGAGACTTAACTCAATACTGGATGTTAACAAATTTCTCTTCTTCAGAAACGCTTTCCTTGCCATTGCCAGCCTCCATTTTATATCCTCTCTACTTCGACCATCATCAGTTATTTTGCTCCACAAATAGCAGAACTCCTTTACTACTTTAAGTGCCTCATTTCCTAATCTAATACTAGAACCTATAAATCAATGAAAAAGGCTTCATCGTCTTAATAGGTACCCAAAACAACGTTTTGAGAAACGTCATAGAATATTTTGTCTGAGGTATGTGCTAGTTACATAAAGTATGCGGGTAATTTTATGTAGATGATATGATTGTTGAGTTGTGCATGCTTCTTTTAAATTTCACCGTAGATGTAGCATAAATGACGCCAAAAGAAACGAGGGCTCAATCTCGTTAGAAATATTCAACGACTAAAAAAGGTCACGAGAGAGCATAATATGAATTAGAAGTAATGAAGTTTAATATTAGTAAAACGTCCTTAAAATGCAACACTAAGTCGCATTTACATTCTGCGAGGCTTAAAATTAAAAATATGATTTAAATTACCCTCTCCAATTTTTTCTCTTTCTTTAGCATAGTATATCTACAATTTTCTTTATGAACTATCCCTCAATTTGTTTCCTGCGTTGTTTCTTCGTCATCTGTCCTCGTGTTTCTTCATCGTTTCTCCATGATATGTGAAACAGTTATTCATGGAACTTAGAGCTAGTAAATGAACCTTTACTTGATGTCTGACTCCTGCAGATTTCTTGAAAGAACCTCGATTCATCTTCTTCTATACAAAATGCAATAAATCCCGTGCGAAATCCACTGCGATTTACCTGCGACATCTGCCTTTTAAATCAAATTATTCACTGGCATAGCGAACCGCTATTGTTTTTGCGTATACTCATACGCTGTGACTGTAACACTTCTTATATGGCACGGAAGAAATGAAATTAGCCACCCTGTGTGTGTCTTAATACGTATTGTGGGAACGATTTTTTCCTTCATGGCAGAAAACCGTCTCCGGATGTGTTATGAGCCGCTCGCACGTTTTTCGTAGTGTTCTACAGCGTTGCTCTACTGTTGGCTTGGGCCTTACAATGATGGCAAGTTGTCTAAGCACATTCTTGAAAACAGTATCAATTCTCCTAAAACTACTGAGAGCTGCTGTGTCTTTTTTCGTAATACAGTAAGTTGTTTTAGATACGCATATGGAATGTGGAAATGTCATCGCGATGCGAGGAAAATCTCTCGTATATGAGGACAGTGGTCACACTAGTGCAGAAGTGTTGGGGTTTCCGTTCAAGGCTTTTATTCTGTTTGCTGCTGTAGCAACTTGATTAATCAACCTATTACAGCACTTAAGTGACTGTCAAGTACAGTCTTGAAAAAAGTACAGTCATTTATGAAATCCATTTTTTAACGGTGTGTAGTAGCTCTCTAATCAAAGTCATAAACGAAAAGAAGGCGCATTGTATGCAAATGAATCTCCAAACTGTACAAATCTTTAACTGATAACTACAAATAAAATCAAAGAATCCTCTGCCGAATTTTTGTATTTTGGTCAGCTGAAGACTGACTGAATGAACAGCAAAAGAAACAAATGTAGGAGTAAAAGCGGCATGGAGGACACTTGGAAAATTAAATAGCTTTCTCAAAAGCAAATTTTCAACGTGTCTGTAAAGGTAAGCTTACATTCAATGTGTTTAAGCAGTTTCCGTTTTGAAATACATTTGGAAATTTGCAACACAGTTTTGTACGTGTGTTGTGAGGGTGGTCGAGAGATGATAAAAATGTAATAATGATACATTACCTTATTGCTTTACAAAAGTACCAGTTACTGCCAAGATTGTGGTTTCCGCTAAAACCAGATCTTTGTGAAAATATGAGTGCTTTAACGGGTAAAATTACACCTATTTTGTGTTGTGCTATACCAGACAGCAATACCTCGAAACTTTACGCTCCATAGTGGTATTTCCAAAAAACGAGCTGCAAAAATACTGTTAGATTGGCCATAAAAAAGGCATGGCGCTTTAGTCGACGTTATCACGTAAATTGAGCACTGGCTCTTCGTTTTTTGATACCAGTAAGAAATCAATAAACATTTCCTCAATGGACCATACGTTTAGGCACCCTTTTGTTGAAACCTTAGGATTTTGGCGATTACTATTGTTTTCCGACGAGCAAACAGTTTAAATACACAGGCGCTTGCTGGTCGCGAGGACTTCATTAGTATATATCACCATTATATGAGAGTTGCCCAAAAATAAAGCATTGCATTTTTTTCTTCAACAATTCTTTATTGAACATAATGAGAATTACACACACGAAAGAATGGTGTTTTATCTACACACCCTATTTTTCCACTAATCTCCATCCCATTCTATGGCCTTTGTCCAGCTTGAAACAAGTTCGGTGCCAATTCTTGTCCTAGTGGCGGAGTCAATGTTTCACTTTGTGAATCACCTTCTCAAAGCCCTCAAAATATGTTCCACAAATGGCACCCTTTAGTGGTCCAAGCAAATGGAAGTACGAGGGGGATAGATCAGGTGTGTCAGGTGACAGCCATGGATAGTCTCCCCGAACGCTGCAAATCGTGGAGCTCCGCCGAACCGCCTTCTAATGACCTCACGCTCTGTGCCCAGCGAATAACTATACTTCTGTCGACAGCAGTTGCTCCACAGAGTTTGCACAAGTGTTTGTGAATATTCCCCGCAGTTTCTTTCTCTGCACTGAGAAATGCAATGACGGCACGTTGATTATAACGTACATCACCCACAGACGCCATTTTGAAACAGTACTGCAGCTACGCTATCTGGAGGATGTGACGGAAACTTGGCGAGCTCACTCAGGAGACTTCTAATAATACATGCGTAACGTTTGCATTCGTAGCGTTGTTTTCGGATGAGAAAAAAACGCGGTGCCATACGTTTTGGGCAACATTCGTAGTTCGGAAGTACGACCACAGTTGAACTTCGGAACCACCCAGTCTGCCGTTCAGATACCGCTGGAAATTCTGCTGTCATTATAGCCTCGTTTGACAGAATCTGACTCTTGCTCGGGTTCATTTTCTCGTGTATTACAGTAATTATTTGGACGCATTTTCTCCTGTTAACCTAGCCATGACCGTCCTTCCAAAAAACCTGTGGCTAGTCAGTTCCATTACTGTTCCATTCAGAAATGGAACGAAGAAAAAGACTGTCTGTATGTTCCGTATGAGTCCTGATTTCTCTTATGTTGTCTACGTGGACCTTACACGACATGTACGTTGGCGGCAGCCCAGTCGTTCTGCAGCGAGCCACAAATGATGGCGCTGTAAATTTTTACAACAGTTTTTCACGAAAAGAACTTTGTCTTACCTTCGTGAATTCCCTTTTGAGTTCACGAAGCATTTCCGCATCACTCGCGTGTCGAATGAACTTACCAGTAAGAAATCCAGCAACACGCACCTGAATTACATTGATGTTTTCCTTTAATCCTACCTGACAGATTCCTAAACACTCGAGCAGTATTAAAGGATGGGTCGCACTGGGGTTCTTCACGCAGTGTACTCAGTAGACGAGCTACAATTTCTTAGAATTCTCCCAGTAAACGGAAGTCGACCATTCGGCTTCCCTACTACCGACCTCACGTGTTCGTTCCACTTCATATTGCTTTGTGATGTTATGCCTAGATATGTAATCGATATGAATGTGCCAAACAGCCCATCACCAATAATGCATTCGAACATTACAAAATTATCTTTCCTACTCACCTGCATTGACTTACATTTTTCTACATTTAGATCAAGCTGCCACTCGTCACACGACATTCTGTCCAGGTCATCCATATTTCCCTATAGTCTCCCAAAGACGATAAATTTCCGTACACTACGGCGACATCAGCAAACAGGCGCAGATACAGGTCATCTTGCACTCAGATTGTTTATCTATATAATGTAAGAGCGCTCCTATCACACTTCCTTAATGTACTCCTTACGTTCCCCATATCTCGGAGGAGGTTGAACAGTAAAAGCACTCATTTCAGTGCCATCACATTAATTGATTCAGCCTCTTCCGTCTGTTTTAAATGGTTCAGATGGCTCTAAGTACTATGGGACTTAACGTCTGAGGTCATCAGTCCCCTAGAGTTAGAATTACCTAAACCTAACTAACCTAAGGACATCACACACACCCATGCCCGAGGCAGCATTCGAACCAGTGACCGTTGCAGCAGCGCGGTTCCGGACTGAAGCGCCTAGAACCGCTCGGCCACAACGGCCGGCTGTCTGTTTTATTCTGACTGTTTTATTTTATGCATCAGTTTCCTTTCGTTACTTTGCTCTGTAATATACCTTGCTGACATTTAAATGTATTTGTCATTTGATAGTAATTGCAATTGTCAAGCGAAAGGCCAAGAGGAATTACTCCTACAAGTGTGAAAGGATGATGATGCAAGGATGGCCAGGCAGAAGACTGTAGAAAAGCGTTCGTTTATTAAGAGCACCACGCAGCACCGCAGAGAGGTGCGTAAGAAGTGGAGTGCAAGGTGTTGTAGTGATCATTATGAAAATTATATGCAGCTGAGTGCAACGAGTAGCTGGATGAATGGACTGTACAGGGTGCCATGGGAGCTTCCTTATTCACAAAAATCATAAAACATGAAGTGTTTGAAGATATCAACTTCATTCTCTTTTCCTTACGAAGGGGAAGTGTTATTTCAATAGGTTTTGAAAAGATAGCTTCAAGATGGCCTTCTGTTCTGTTCCATGCATTTGCAGCGTCGAAATCGGAAGTTTCGGTTCCCATTGTCCAGCATTTTTCTGTCTGTGTTGGCAAAAGCAACACGATTATTGTTTCGCAACTCACCCACGGTCCGTGAACGATTGGTATATACTAAGGATTTAAGGCAGCCCATAAGAAAAAGTTGCAGGGAGCTAAAACAGGCGACAGTGTTGCCCACTGAAGATCGCTCCTCAAACAGATGAAATGGTTGGGAAAATGTTCACGGAAGAAGGTCATTAACACTCTTGCCGTGTGAGCTGTGGAGACGTCTTCTTGGAACCAGACATCCCGCATGTCCACTTCTTCAAGTTCATGGAGAAAAATAATCTCCTCAGTCATCGGAATATAACGCTCAGAAGTGACCGTAAACGCTCTGCCGGGCAAATAATGACTGTTTTTGATAATGCACATCAAACAGTCGTACTTTCTGTATGCTGCGGCTGTTCATGAAGTTCTCGGGGCTTCCTGTCATTTCAGTGTCACATGTTTTATTTATTCACCCTTATAGATAAATGAAAATGTCCCTCGTACCTGAAGCACACAAGGCACTCAGGAGGCAGGTTCTCGATCACGGATTCGCAAGAATTATTTCGTGGAACAAAGTCGAGTTGATTTAGTGTGTACACTAATACCAGTTTGTATGGAAGAAATTTCATGATTTCATGAAAAAATCGTCTCTGTGGGTTCAGAAACTGATAGAGCCGCTGCTTGTTTGCGTGCAGATCTCATGGGGCAATTCAGAATCGTCATCCTTAACTTCTCGACTTTGTTTGGTGTCTCAGTGGCTCCTGAAGGTCCTAGTTTCTTTTTCAGCACACTACTAGGCTTCATACACGTGCTCACCCACAGAACAGTCAATTTTCGATCTGCAGTTGAGAAGTTCAAATGTTAGCTGAATTCACGCTGGGCTCGGATGACCGAACGACCGCTAGAAGAGGAAGTCGCCATGGCGAACGCGCGCTCCTCTCTTGTCCACTGCATGGTCGCTATTAAACCAGCCTAAAAAAAAGATAGTTAGGTCATACAACGATGAGTAAATACCAGTTGATGGTAGTTAATGGTTGCAGACATAGCACCGCTTTTACAGTATTCTACGAAAGCCAGTTCATGGGTAGACTTCACCCCTTCAGTGTGAGTATAGGTCTGAAGGTGGTGTATTGAGTCGCCGAAAGTGGTTACAATATTATAAAATATCATCAGACCGACGGCTGCAGGTGTTTCACTGCACTACGTAGTGGGAGATGGGCATATGGGCTTAGAACAACGACAAAGAGACTTATAGCGGAAGGTCATAACACATGCCAAGGTTTCTATGAGGCCTTTGTCCATCTGTGGGTGTAGAATGGCTGAAGATAACGATTCCGACTTATAATTTATTACATTGTTGTTACTGTTAGCCGGCCGCGGTGGACGAGCGGATCTAGGCGCTTCAGTCCGGAACCGCGCGACTGCTACGGTCGTAGGTTCGAATCCTGCCTCGGGCATGGATGTGTGTGATCTCCTTAGGTTATTTAGGTTTAAGTAGTTCTAAGTTCTAGGGAACTGATGACCTCAGATGTTAAGTCCCATAGTGCTCAGAGCCATTTGAACCATTTGTTACTATTATCGCAAAAAGTTATATACGTTTTTACTAATTTTTGTTATCTCTTCATCTTTGGTTTTTGCTAAGCCAATTGCGCATTGTCTGCATCCATCGCAAAGAACAGCTTGTCGAAACTCGTCAGCAGTATATTCTTGTATCTATCAGACACCCCATGCGTCATTTGGAATTTAGTAGCGTTAAGCAGTACAGCGAAACGATGCAGGGATGCGCACAGGTATGTGCGGCTGGTGTTACCTCGCTGCTCTAGCGAAGTCGTGGCAGACAATATATAGCTCATATGGCTCAAAGAACAGGCACGAGTCCGGCAGGGCAGGGCAGGGCAGTGCGCGGCGCATCAGTCAGCTTGATATTAATTATAAATTAAATAATTCGTTGGGTATTTTGGTGGCAGCGCAGCGCGGCCCGTAATGAGGCGACCAGTTTGTTTTTCGGGCGGCGCGGATCGCGCGCGGCTTTATTTTTAATGCGGAGCGGCGCGGCGTGCTTCCGCTGGCTGACCCGTGCCGTGACCTGGAGCAGCCGGCAGCCCGCCACCTGCGGCGGGGTCCGCATTAGCATAGCCACCTGCCGCCAGCCGCCGCCCTCGGCTCGGGGACGCCGAGCTCCTCCGGGCACGTGCTCTGCTGCGGAACGCGCTCGGCGTTTGCGGTCGGCAGTGGTCACCTTGACATGTTACCAGCTCCTGTAGATGGTGGGTTAACTAATTTGTATTTACTGTGAAAAATAGCTGATTGATGTATGATCTGCTCCTGTACTTTACCTTGCAGTTAACACCAAATGTGACGTGAATCGTTACTGATGACCTCCACACACACCATGAAGCCTCGCTTATGACTTGTGTGTCGTCGGAGTATGCACTCTGGAATAGGCAGCTCATGACATCTGCTCCATAAAGTGTGCGTCCGTTACTCGCATACAGACAGAACCTACTGTAGTAATTCAAAACAACAAGCACTTGACTGTCCAGTCAAGTATTTCGCGACACCAGACTAGCCATGACTGATGGTGTCGTGGTGCCAGTAGTAGCCTGGCAACATACACACCTTCTTTTTTATTTCTGCTGCAAGCAAGCGGTTTCCAAAGGTCCCTTAGGACACAGCAGAAACAAAATGCGCTCGGATTTCATCCCCGGACATTGTTAAATCCGTCACCGCTTATCTTGACGACCGTGTGTACTACGCGGGGGCCCAAAACCTGATCTGTAAGCGTAGGAATATTCCACAGCTCACTGCTGAAAGCAGCGACACACCACAATATATGTAGCAATCTGTCGATACCTCCCTCCATTTTCTCGCAGGCCCAAAATGTGTTCCCGTTCAATCGGATGAAGCTGCACAAGAGAAGTATATACACTACTGGACATTAAAGTTGCTACACCTACAAGAAATGCAGATGATAAACGGGCATTCATTGTACAAATACAGGGTGTTTCAAAAATGACCGGTATATTTGAAACGGCAATAAAAACTAAACGAGCAGCGATAGAAATACACCGTTTGTTGCACTATGCTTGGGACAACAGTACATTTTCAGGCAGACAAACTTTCGAAATTACAGTAGTTACAATTTTCAACAACAGATGGCGCTGCGGTCGGGGAAACTCTATAGTACGATATTTTCCACATATCCACCATGCGTAGCAATAATATGGCGTAGTCTCTGAATGAAATTACCCGAAACCTTTGTCAACGTGTCTGGCGGAATGCAGATGAGATGCAGATGAGATGTACTGCTTCAGCTGTTCAATTGTTTCTGGATTCTGGCGGTACAACTGCTCTTTCAAGTGTCCCCACAGAAAGAAGTCACAGGGGTTCATGTTTGGCGAATAGGGAGGCCAATCCACGCCGCCTCCTGTATGTTTCGGATAGCCCAAAGCAATCACACGATCATCAAAATATTCATTCAGGAAATTAAAGACGTCGGCCGTGCGATGTGGCCGGGCACCATCTTGCATAAACCACGAGATGTTCGCAGTGTCGTCTAAGGCAGTTTGTACCGCCACAAATTCACGAAGAATGTCCAGATAGCGTGAAGCAGTAATGGTTTCGGATCTGAAAAATGGGCCAATGATTCCTTTGGAAGAAATGGCGGCCCAGAGCAGTACTTTTTGAGGATGCAGGGACGATGGGACTGCAACATGGGGCTTTTCGGTTCCCCATATGCGCCAGTTCTGTTTATTGACGAAGCCGTCCACGTAAAAATAAGCTTCGTCAGTAAACCAAATGCTGCCCACATGCATATCGCCGTCATCAATCCTGTGCACTATATCGTTAGCGAATGTCTCTCGTGCAGCAATGGTAGCGGCGCTGAGGGGTTGCCGCGTTTGAATTTTTTATGAATAAAGGTGTAAACTCTGGCGCATGAGACGATACGTGGACGTTGGCGTCATTTGGACCGCAGCTGCAACACGGCGAATGGAACCCGAGGCCGCTGTTGGATCACCTGCTGCACTAGCTGCGCGTTGCCCTCTGTGGTTGCCGTACGCGGTCGCCCTACCTTTCCAGCACGTTCATCCGTCACGTTCCCAGTCCGTTGAAATGTTTCAAACAGATCCTTTATTGTATCGCTTTTCGGTCCTTTGGTTACATTAAACCTCCGTTGAAAACTTCGTCTTGTTGCAACAACACTGTGTTCTGGGCGGTGGAATTCCAACACCAGAAAAATCCTCTGTTCTAAGGAATAAACCATGTTGTCTACAGCACACTTGCACGTTGTGAACAGCACTCGCTTACAGCAGAAAGACGACGTACAGAATGGCGCACCCACAGACTGCGTTGTCTTCTATATCTTTCACATCACTTGCAGCGCCATCTGTTGTTGAAAATTGTAACTACTGTAATTTCGAAAGTTTGTCCGCCTGAAAATGTACTGTTGTCCCAAGCATATTGCAACAAACGGTGTATTTCTATCGCTGCTCGTTTAGTTTTTATTGCCGTTTCAAATATACCGGTCATTTTTGAAACACCCTGTATATTATACTAGAACTGACATGTGATTACATTTTCACGCAGTTTGTGTGCATAGATCCTGAGAAATCAGTACCCAGAACAACCACCTCGATACGCCTGGGCATTGAGTCAAACAGAGCTTGGATGGCGTCTCCAGGTGCAGCTGCCCATGCAGCTTCAACACGATACCACAGTTCATCAAGAGTAGTGACTGGCGTATTTTTACGAGCCACCATTGACCAGACGTTTTCAGTTGGTGAGAGATCTGGAGAATGTGCTGGCCACGGCAGCAGTCGAACATTTTCTGTATCCAGAAAGGCCCGTACAGGACCTGCAACATTCAGTCGTGCATTATCCTACTGAAATGTAGGGTTTCGCGGGGATCGAATGAAGGGTCGTAACACATCTGAAATGTAACATCCACTGTTCAAAGTGCCGTCAATGCGAACAAGAGGTGACCGAAACGTGTAACCAATGGCACCCAATACCTTCACTCCGGGTGATAAGCCAGTATGGCGATGACGAATACACGCATGGTTATGCATTAGAACGAATGTTGTAAGCACTGTTCATCTCTAAACTCAGCACAGTAGCTACCTGCAGTCAAAACAGAGGATGTACAACCTGGCCACCTGAGGACCCTCTAATTGCCGATGATGTTATTTGGTTTGTGGGGCGCTCAACAGCGCGGTTATCAGCGCCCTTACAAATTCCCAACCTTTGCTCAGCCGAATCCCGCCACTTCCATGAATGATGATGAAATGATGAGGACACCACAAACACCCAGTCATCTGAGGCAGGTGAAAATCCTTGACTCTGCGGGGTCGAACCCGGGACCCCGTGCTCGGGAAGCGAGAACGCGATCGCGTGAGCACGAGCTACGGATTCTAATCGCCGATAACCATGACAAAAACAAATATTCAAATGTGTGTGAAATCTTATGGGACTTAACTGCTAAGCTCATCAGTCCCTAAGCTTACACACTACCTAACCTAAATTATCCTAAGGACAACCACACACACCCATGCCCGAGGGAGGACTCGAACCTCCGGCGGGACCAGCCACCCAGTCCATGACTGCAGCGCCTGAGACCGCTCGGCTAATCCCGCTCGGCGATAACCATGACACGATAACCTCCCAGTACGTGCATACTACTGTACATTCTGCTGTCACTGAACACAGACTTTGAAGCTGTTGCATTTCTTTCCGGCAGTTTTTTTTTGTTTTTTTTTGTTTGTGGTTTTAGGGCGCAAAACTTCTATGGTCATTAGCGCCCAGTCTTTCCGGCAGTGTAGAATACCATTACAGATTGAGCTCGCCATTCGAGCCACTTTCCTAAACTGAAGTCATAGGTAAGTGAGAAATTGTTCTAACTTTAACCACCAAATAGCTGACACAAAAGAAAGTAGGTCTGGAGCTGAATGGAGAGATTCTTTACAAAATCTCACAGAATCGAAGTCAGTTTTGTTATGTTCACGAGATATTGCATGAGAAGACGCTTCTGAAGACGGAAGAAAGGTTAGGATTAAATGATTCATCAACGTCGAAGTTACTGAGGATCGATCTGCTGCGATGAAATTCCATACACGACAGAGCCTTATTAGTATAGGATGCGAAAGGACAAATCCAAAGGGAAGATTCACTGTGTGTGTATGCAGCAAAAGAAACTTCTATAAAATTTGGGGGAATTCGGGTGGTAATGGCGCCTGTATCTTCGGAAGGTGATACACAAATAGGCAGACAAATACAGCAAATATAGGCTACTGTGTTCTGGATGACTTCTGTGAAGAAGATACGGTGTGAGTCAATAACAGTGTCTCTTGCCTTATCATGACGTATAATCATTCCCTCAATGAGGCAAGCAGTTATGGATCCAGAATATTAATAACAGCAATTAGTAATCAAAATTAGATATGCAGTTAAAGTATGTGTCAGCGATCATACCGTAGTACTTCCTTGTCTCAATCAGGTTGACTTCCAAAAGTGCCCATCATCACATCTTCTCAAAATCAGCTTTTTGATATGTGGCACATTGTCAAAAGTACACCACGTGTAAGATGAAGGAAAGCTTCTGATTTGTTTCTCCACGCTGAATGTACCTTAATTTAAGCAGTAGATTAAAATAATGCGATATTTCAGCGAACGATGTGAAGAATGGCTGGTACTTCGTCTTTTGTACATCCGGGACCACTTCTATTTTTCTCACACATTAATCATAGATACATAAACATGGTAAAGCATTCGCGTTAGTCAGTCATCGCAGAAGACTATTTTTTCGGTCCTTCCAGTCCCAGCTAATCGCTCTATATCCCTTCAGGTGTCTTGGGTTGTGTGTAACATTGTTTTGAAACTAAGTCTCATCAATGGATTTACGGCAAAGATACGTATTCATAAACTTTTACTCATTCTTGGCGTTTCACTTTTCACGCTCACTTTTTCGGTTAGTGGTATTACATCTGTACACTTACAGTCTGTGGCTCCCTCGCAATTTCATTTGACTTCCATTCCAGAATTGTTCAGCTCAGATGGACAAGGCATTTTACGTTTGGTACGTGTTCATGCGAGATAGCATTTCGTACCACGTATGTCACTGAAAGCCACAGTACAGAGAGAGTTTTCCTTAAAACAATCCTACGTGGTACACCTGAAGATAGACAAAGTACTAGACCATAGTTTAGAAAATAGACCCACAGCAATGGTAATTGAGTGAGCTGATTGTACACGTGGTAAAATAAGAAAAAGCAGTGAAGTCTCTGTTTTTCTTTTGGTTTGATTAATTATGTAGTGGTTTTCTCTTTAGTCTCAGTTCTCTACTGACGGTTTTGTCATTGCTTGTAACGATTGTGATCGCACAATCGATTATCGCTCTTGGTAGAGGGCAGGTACTGTGTTTACACGTTCACCTCTCTCGTGAACTGGCCCTGTCTGGACAGCCTACTCTTCTCTCCAGGCAGTCGGCTGAATGCTTCTGATCGTTGTTTCTGCCTTTGGTCTTTAACGTCACATGCGACAACAAGACAGTTCCTATCATGACTTTAGCACGACTCAGTGAAGATTTAGTACAAGCCCACTGTTAGTGCGAGTTGCTTATTTTCTTCGTTAAGATACTGTTGATTTAGTCTAATTTCCTTTTTAGTTTAACTACATGCAAACCGAAGATGTTCTAAAAAAGAAAGTGTGTAATAATACCGCTGAAGTGGTTTTCATTAGTGTCGACTTTGGTACTCAACATTATCAAGATTTTGGGGTATAATTCACCGCTTAATCCATACCTACTTACAGAATTTCTCCATCGGCTTCTTTTTCCATATAGAAACGGTTTTTCTAAATGCTTACAGCTGTCCATGAATTTTACGCAGTTGGCAAACGACACGCTCACGCAACAAGACATTTATATCCATGCAGCAGAAGCGTCTGTCAGTCCACAAAGAAGTTAAAGAAATGAGTAAAATAAGGCCAAAGAACTGTAAAAAGACATATCCAAAAAATCCCTTTCAGATTGTCAGCTATATTTTTTGCCTCAGGTATGTCTCTTCTTAAGGATCCACATATATCTGATTTTAATTCATCATACTAGATAAATGTAAGTGTCAATTTAAATTTTTCATATGTCTTCGGTGGATCAACTGCACGAGCAATCTAACAGACGGAAATTTGTTTCTGGTGGTTGCCAACGACTAAGCGCTACTCACTTCCTTTTAAATCATAGCCAAGATTCTTCAAGATTCACTCAGCACACAAAACCACGGCTACTTTCTTAGAGACATATTGAGAGAAAACGTGGTGGCGGTCACGCTAAACACTTACTCCGTATAAAGAAGCAGATTGCTTTCGTTTAAAAACGTAGCTAAAAGCTCACCTTATTGTTTTGAAGAAGATCTTTGAGATCCACTTAAAACAAGTGTGTTGTCTTCCTTTAAAGGTTGGGCCCGTATTCATGACAGCGGCAATATTTTTAGTTTTTTGAGTGGTTTTCACTCAACTGTTTTCTAGACTTTCTCTTTGACTGTGTGTTCCATACTAATGCGCTCCATTCAGTCAGTTACTCAATTGTAGCTAACTTCGTTGACTTCCTGGGAAAGAAATAGGTAGTACAAAAAAAAACATATCTCTTATAATATAACTATGAACTGTTATCTAGTGAATCAAATGCTTGTGTGTATAATACAATATGTGATTTATAACCTCTATGAAATCACGAAATATAAGAACGGAAATAAGAACAATCGAGCCATCCATTTTGCTCGGAGGAACTGGGATATTTACATGTGAAAGATGGAGTGACAGAATGAAATTTTATTGTCAAATTATGTGGATTGGCGTTGTACTTGATAAATTGTAGAAAAAAATACAACTGCGGGATAAAAAGGCGGATAGTTACATTGGCACACGAACTGATGTTGTAGATGTAGGGCTGATTCAGGTTTTTTAAGGCTAAATGAGACACAAATCTGAAACTGTTATTTGCTGAAGACCTCGAAGTGATTTCTTGTTACAGAACTTACAAATATTTGACTACTAAATCCTTGGTGATGCTTGTTACCTGGGAATTAGACAGTGGTCTTTGTGCCCACCATTTCGTCTCCCAATGCTGTATACATAACCAGATATTATTGAGACGCACTTAGTTTTTTCAAACTTAAGACTCAGTGAGCAAATCGGTTCATACATAGCCGCGCAGTTTTCGAGTAGCGATCTCTCGCACTGCCATCTCATGAACAAAACTCATGCTTACCGAGTATTGTACCAGATTTGTAACTGAATTCAGAACTTCCTTGCATATAGAACTCAATACGTCGCTCTTAACGGAACAAAATCTACAGAAGTAAAGGTAATTTCGGGGTAGCCCAAAGGAAGTGTGATAGGACCGTTACTGTGTACAATGTATACAAATGATGTAGTAGAATGTGTCGGAAGCTCTTTAAGTTTGTTCGCAGATGATGTGATTGCTTATAAGAAAGGGGTAACGCCAGGAGACAGTATCAGTTTGCAAAATGACCTACAGAAGATAGATGAATAGTGTAGTCTCTCGCATTTGACCCTAAACATAAATAAACATAACACAGGAGTCAATGTACATAAGAAAAGAAATACGTTACTGCACAACTACACCGTTGATGACAAACTACTGGAAATAGTATGTGCTGTAAAATATCTAGGACTAACTACCCAGAATGACCTTAACTGGAATGACCACATAAATCAAGTAGTAGGTAAAGCGAACGCCAGACTGAAATTCACAGAAAGAATCTTAGGGAAATGAAACCCATCCATGAGAGAAGTGGCTTACAAGGCCCTTGTTCTACTGATTATCGAGTATCGTTCAGCAGACTGGACTCATTTAAGAGAAGGAGAAGATCCAACGAAGAGCAGTGCGTTTCGTCACAGGGTCGTTTAGTCAGCGCAAGAGCGTTACAGTGATGCTGAACAACCTCCAGTAACAGACCCTGAAAAAGAGGCGTGCATTGCAGGGAGGCTTACTGGTGACAGAGTACTTTCCAAGAAGAATCTGAAAACTTATTACTTCCTCCCACATGTTGCTGTTGTTGTTATTTTTGTTGTGGTCTTCAGTCCGAAGACTAGCTTGATGCAGCTCTCCACGCTTCTCTTTATCTCCGAATAACTACTGCAATCGACATATACCTGAATCCGCTTACTGTATACATTTCTTTGTCTCTCTCTACGATTTTTACCACTCACAGTTCCCTCCAGTACTAAACTAGTGTCCCCTTGATGTCGCAGAATATTTCTCATCACCCGATTCCTTCTTTTGGTCAAGTTGTGCCACAAATTCCTTGTCTCCCCAACTCTATTCAGTACCTCCTCATTAGTCACGAGATGGACCCCATCTTCAACATTATTCTTTAGCACCACATTCCGAAACGTTCTATTCCTCCATACTTGGCTACACTCCAGACAAATACCTTTAGAGAAGACTTCGCAGCACTTAAATCTATATTCGATGTTAACAAATTTCTTTTCTTCCGAAATTATTTTATTTCCATTACCAGTCTATATTGTTTATCATCATTTAATTTGGTGCCCAAATAGCAAAATTCATCTAGTAATCTAATTCCCTTAGTATCACACGTTCTACTATCCTTATTTTGCTTTTGTTGATGATCATCTTATATTCTCCTTTCAAGACACTGTACATTCCATTCGACTGCTCTTCCAAGTCCTTTACTGTTTCTGACAGAAAACCTCGAAGTTTTTATTTCTTATCCCTGAACTTTAATTTATACTCCAAATTTTTCTTTACTTCCGTTTACTGCATGTTCAATGTACATATTGAGTAGCACCGAGGATAGGCTACAACATTCTCTTACTCCCTTCTCAACCACTGCTTCTCTCTCATGCCTGGTTTCTGTACAAGTGGTAAATAGACCTAAACGACAGATGCTCTTGTCTTATTTAAGCTGGATGTTAATGTTGATTTTAGTAGTTCCTACGTAACTTGACCGCATATGTACCCTTTTGTTTACAAAAGAAAGCAATGCTACTTTACGAAGACAATTACAGCAGGGTAGAATTCGTCGGTCTCTGTAGTCAGAGGAGCGTTCGTGTCCTCTGGAAGACACGTACGTGTTTGAGATCGTGGGCGCAGCTGTGTCCTGGCGACCTACGAGCAGACTCGGTTCGAACTTGGAGCGCGACAAGAGATAATTACCGCTTTTCTGCTGCGCTCCGGTAACAATGTTTGCTCCGGCTTACCAATTAAATTCAGATTTAATCATGGCGCTAAAGGTGCAGTCCACGGCTGCTATTAGCGTTCGCCCGTATGGAAATTTATGAGCCAGCTCTCCGCTTAGCCAATGGCCTTACTGGCTCGCAGTTCCCTTTACCACTCTCCCCACCCGCTTTTTTTTGGCGAATTTAGTCCAAATGAAGGGCCTTTTTAAAATGTAAACTTGGAGATACCTACCATTAATATTTACAGTTAATGCAATTTTTTGAAGCAGTATTTGCTTCAAAGAACAGTGGACTGAATTTAAAATTCCAGTAAAATGACTCGTGGAAAATGTTACTCATGTTTAATGTGCCAAAAAAATATTGTTATATGAATACATTCTTTTGTTATTCGGTAATCTATGTGAATTACCTTCAGAAACAGAGGTACACCAGTAATTAATGAATTCGTTGAGACAACGTGTCCTGCTGAACGAGTGCAGGGGCAACAACTATGAAAGACGGTTTGTCAGAACTTGTATTAGATTAGCACCTGTGCTACTGATGCCAATAGTCTTTGTGAAGTGAAAGAAGAAAGAAATTTAATATTACGGTTGCCTAACATTTCAGCAGAGAGCGATCTTGTCTTATCAGAAATATAACCTTCCCGTTATAGAAGTATTATTTGACCAGATCGCAGTAAATACATCTACAGACAACTGGTTTCGACGAATTTTAGTGATGATCTGAAGACGGAAATAAAAATTTGCCTAAACTAGTCGCCTATGGGTGTAACTACTGAGATTTGGAGAAATAATACGTCTCTAATAAGAAGATTATAGATTTAGTAATTTGCTATGTAGCGTTAAATGTATCAATAGTGTTTAAAAACATTCTTTTCGTAAAGACACCACCAAAACTACTTTTTTGTTACAGCCTATATAGAAAGAACAATTTGATTTGTGATTAAAAGCACTTTCCATCTTCAAATGGAATGTTGAGTTGGAGATTTCAACGTTTTAGATAAAGCCTGTACCTGTAATCTAAAACTTTCGAGATTAGTTCACGTATTTGTAAAACGGTGTAATGACACACTCGCAATTATCCATGCATAACCGGTGTTGTTGATGGATTAGTATGACAGTTGTAGTGGATATAGCACTGGACTCACATTCGGGATGTGGTGGTCTGAATTATCATTTGTACATCTTCATCTGATCTTTCAGTGGTTTCCCTAAGCAAGAGTTTCTTCGAAGAGGAAACTACAGATAATCTTGCTCATCCTCCCCCAATCTCTGCTTGTTCTCCGTCATTGATGACCTCATCTTAACGTTCCTTCACAAGATGAATTAGCGTCCTGTTATGATGATGATAGGTGCTAAAATTTTGCAATGCAGCGAAGAAATATATTCGGGCTTATCCTAAGGGAGGGCAGCTAGTGAACATCTTGTCATCCTAACGCACATTAAGAAAATGGTGGGAAAAAGATAAACCTGGAACGAGTGACGTGGATTTGAACCTCTTTATAAGGCAACAGTGTCATAACAACTGCGTCGACTCCCTTTGTCCTTTGTGGCAAGAAATCTCACATCCATATCAGAAGGAAAAACTTGAGATTGGAAAAAGGTGCCTCTTGTGTTTCATTCATTTGCTTACAGAATAGTCTTTGTAGCACGTAATCCATGTTCGGTATACTTTAGCAGCTTTTATGTCATACTTTTTGTATCGAACCCTTCAAACATGTACAGCGAAATTTGAGCTGGTTACATACACAGTTTAGTTTAATAACTTTCAGTAACTTTCAGATGTCTTGACTACATTCCTTTATTTCCAGAATCGTCCTACGTGTTTCGACATTTCACCATTTTTAAAGGCTACCAGATACAACACAATACTGGTATGAAAAGATATAAAAATATCTTCCAATCGACCATTGATTGGAGACATAGTATAATGAGCAGAATATGGTTTTCTATCTTCCCAACGTTATGTAAATAACATAAATTTGTTCAATATACTCACCCACGCGAGTGCAAACTGTTACCTAGAAACCAATTCGACTAAACCGCTAGGTGGCTCTGGGTACGTGGTACAAACTGCATTTGTTTCTTCACAGCTACTTTTTCGTCGCTAAATCGTATTACGCAACTTCACCAGTATACAATTCATGGCTATCGCCTTACAATGTTTCATGAAAATGTAGTTTTTTTTACTAACCACTGCGTGACAAAACTTTTGAAAGGTCGGCAATAACACAAGGGATGCACTTGGTGCAGGGAGTGGCAACTGACCCTTAACATAGACAAATGTAATGTATTGTGAATACATAGAAAGAAGGATCCTTTATTGTATGAATATATGATAGCGAAACAAATACTGGTGGCAGTTACTTCTGTAAAATATCTGGGAGTATGCGTACGGACCGATTTGAAGTGGAATGATCATATAAAATTAATTGTTGGTAAGGCGGGTGCCAGGTTGAGATTCATTGGGAGAGTCATTAGAAAATGTTGTCCATCAACAAAGGAGGCGGCTTACAAAACACTCGTTCGACCTATACTTGAGTATTGCTCATCAGTGTGGGATCCGTACGAGGTCGGGTTGACGGAGGAGATAGAGAAGATCCAAAGTAGAGCGGCGCGTTTCGTCACAGGGTTATTTGTTAAGCGTGATAGCGTTACGGATATGTTGGGCAAACTCAAGTGGCAGACTCTGCAAGAGACGGGCTCTGCATCGCGGTGTAGCTTGGCTCTGAACACTATGGGACTTAACAGCTATGGTCATCAGTCCCCTAGAACTACTTAAACCTAAGGACAGCACACAACACCCAGTCATCACGAGGCAGAGAAAATCCCTGACCCCGCCGGGAATCGAACCCGGGAACTCGGGCGTGGGAAGCGAGAACGCTACCGCACGACCACGAGCTGCGGACAGGTGTAGCTTGCTCGCCAGGTTTCGAGAGGGTGCGTTTCTGGATGAGGTATCGAATACATTGCATCCCCCTACTTATACCTCCCGAGGAGATCACGAATGTAAAATTAGAGAGATTCGAGCGCGCACGGAGGCTTTCCGGCAGTCGTTCTTCCCGCGAATCATACGCGACTGGAACAGGAAAGGGAGGTAATGACAGTGGCACGTAAAGTGCCCTCCGCCACACACCGTTGGGTGGCTTGCGGAGTATAAATGTATATGTATATGTAGATGAGGTCACTGAGTATCGCTTGGATACATAAGGCAAATTGTATGTCAACAAACAAGTTCTGACAACTTACAGCGTATAAATTACTATCGTCAGTAAAAGTTCATAAATATCTTTTTATAAAAATTTACGAAGTATAGGAATCCCATGTAGCACTCACTTATGAACAACGGTTGGTGTCCACGCATTGCCGTTTCCGTCAATGCGAGCAAATCCATAAGCGCCACACAGGAAACAGAAACAGTTTTGGAAGGCACAATCTTGGAACGGCATACGTAAGTTCCATAAACAGTATATGGCAACCATCCCATATCGCCTTATCTAATTACAGCTCCTTAACATCCAAACACTAGTTTCGTGCATGTCACTATTTTTCTAGTAATTAAAGGTAACTTTGCCACATGCTATCCATTGGTGGGGCTGGTGTGTGGGTTTCCAAGATTGTGCCTTCTCAAAATATTTAAATTTCCTGTATGGCGCTTATGCGTTTGCTCCCGTTGACGGAAATAAATGGCATTGCATGGGCACCATCTGTTCCTACATCTCTCAACTGGCATTTATACACTTCGTAAATTCTTATAAAAAGTTATTTATTAAGTTTTATTGATGGTAGTAATGCATGCGCTGTAAGTTGTCAGAAACTGTTTCTTAACAGACAGTTGGCCTCGTGTACATCAGAACTTCTCAGGCAGCTCTTCCAATGTATTAAATTCGACCATTCAGAAATTTTGTTACGCAGTGTTTTGTAAAAAAATACCTTTTTGTAAGACATTATAAAGTTATTTCCATAAATTGTTTACTGATGAAATTGTTTTATACGATGTAGCGATGAAATGTATCTGTTTACAAATAAATGCAGCGTGTACCACGCACCAAGCGCCTCCTAGAGATGAAGTCGAACTGGTTTCCAGATCGTTCCTTGGTAATAGTTAGCACTTGTCTCGTGCTTGAGTATGCTGACGAGATGCAGTGTTCCTATTGAAGAATTTTATAAGATTGAAATAGCATCGGTAAGCTAGAAAACTGTATTCTACTCATGAACTATGGTCGAAGGTGAAATGTAACATATTTATATAGCTTTTAATATTACTGTTCTGTTGTACTCTATAGAATTCGAAAATTATGGAATGTCGAAATACATAAGGCGATTCTGAAAATAAAAAAAATGTGTGCTGAAAACATTTTAAGGTATTTTAAGTGCTTTCAAATAGCCGCTTCGTCTCACAGCATTTTCCTGCAGGTTACAGGTGACACACGATTCAAATTGCGGTATCTTGAAATAATAATGTTACTACCTGTGTTCTGGTTATGGCAAAATTCTATTTTTCTTGTGTGTACAGAAGAGCATACTTCACTGTAGGGTGACAGCAAAGATTGTTAATGTAAGATGAAACGGTACCTTCAATCCGACAGTTACACAGCAAAAGTAGCCACTATGCCGGAATCTAACGTGCCAGTTTCAAGTTCATTTGTTTCGTTTAGTTTCTCTCCCTCTCATTGTTTCTCTCACGCCCTCTCTCTTTCTCAGAAAACTTGCATCTTAAGGCTGATTCAACTGAATTTTCTTAGTTATCCTTCGCCCGAGCTGACGGAACATACAGTGTTACTCTGTTTGTCTACGTATGCGATGAGAAATGGAGAAATTCTAGATATGGTACCAAATTGCAGTGGCATGAACCAAACTTTATTTGTGTTTTGTTCGTACGCGTTCCACATTCCAATAGGTCAAACGTAAACTTCATTTGCGGATAGATCAATCAAAGAATTCTTCATTTCCGGGGAGTTATTATCAACAAAAATTAGTCAAGGTTGTTTAAAGTGTCTTATTAATTAGCTCACGTTCTCATGATATGTTTCATAAAACTGCAATCATAGGTGATACACCAAAAAATAATTCAGTCTGGTCTGCAAGAGCGCCTATTAAGGAATTAAAAAGTAGCTGACACCATGGGCATGAAGTTATAATTATTACACTTCTTAACTAACTACTGGCACGGTGGATGCCGCATTTGTTGACGCCGATAGCCCTACATCAAGCAATGTAAAGTCGGTTGTCGGTTTGTAAGTAAATTCATGGATGTGAAACCGATTCTTTTCCTTTCCATCCTTGCAACTGAAAAAGGTGATGGTTCGTTCTGAGCTAGTCTTCTGAAGAAATTGCAAGAAAAATTTTCGAGGGCAAACTTGTATTGTAAAGATAATAATAATAATAATAACAATAATAATAATAATAATAATAGCAATAACAGAATGAGAAAATATTAATCTTCTGCCATTAATTCCGCCTGATTAGCTGGGTGGTAACGTGCTCGCCCGCTATGCAAGCGGGCCCAGATTCGATTCCCGGCCAGGTTAGAGATTTTCTCCGCTCGGAGACTGGATGTTGTGTTGTCCACATCATCATTTCACCCTCATCACCGGCACGCAAGTCGCCCAATGTGACGTCGACTGACATAAGACTTGCATTTTGGGCCCAACTTACCACACTAGGGCCTCCCGGCCAACGATGCCATACGTTCATTTCATTTCATTTCTTTTCTTTCATGAGGAAAAGTCAACTGCTATGGAAATTGTTTCTCAAGGAGAAATGTGAGGACTTTATCTGCGCAGCAATAGATAAACCTAATGGCTAGATTTGATACCCTCTAGCCCTTCCGTCACGTGTAAGGAAATTGGTAGGTGAGAAGTATTTTGAGTCAAATGAAGAAAGAAATCTGTGTACAATTATTTCATAGCGTTCTCAAATGCTCCTTCCAGGGGTGGAGTCTGCTTACTGCAAAAACGTTAAGCAAAATGTTTTGACAGCCAGTGGAGACACTCACTGCTCGGCTTAGAACTTTCTTGCCCTATTATGTCCACACCTATCCCAGTCGTTAATAAGTTTTATTACATTACAGACTGTGTCTTTTGCTACATCTTTTTCTCTTTTTCCACTCTGTGACATTCATCCAATAATGCTTCGCCTCTAGTTCTCCGAAGTTCTTCCTGCACACCTGGTGTGTTGAAAATTTCAATAAATCGTAAAGTTGTTACGGGTTTCTCCAACCACTGTGACTAGATAGCCCGTATGGTAGAGGCAGCTACCACACTATTCTAAACTGGGTTGTAAATGATATGCTCAGCAACGTAAACTGAAACAGATTATTTGTTTTCTAGTTGCTTCGTTGCCTGCCACTTCCCCGTAAGACAACAGCGATGCCATTGTAATATGTAGTCTTTCAGCCGTCAACCACAGACATTTATTATTCCCGCAACAACCACCCGCACGACGGTAGCCTTTCTTGCTTAATTTTTCTGCCGCTTTTGTGCTAATGTGGACCGCTTTCAGCGAGAGGGCCGTGTCACGAATGACACCGAGTTTCACTTTTCGGAAGAGCGAAGACGTCAAGACAACACGTCGGCGAGAGCAGAGAGGTTTTTTTGAATCAATAGGCGTATTTGCAAATTTTATGCACCATAATTCTGGCGGACACGGTTCCGGCCCCGGGAGCTGCCAGTTAGCGTTAAGCCCGGGCGAGGAGAACACGCCTAGGAGCTCTCGCCACGCCCGGGACGGCCGCTGTCAAAATATTCCCAATACCGTACTGGTAAGCCCTCGCGGCCGCGCCTCGTATGGAAATTTGTAAACGGTACCCAGCGACGCCGCCGACTCGGAACGTCATCCCGGCATTACGCTTACACAGCCCTCGCGAAAAAACACAAAGCGGCAAGTCGGATTCCTACTTAAATGCAGCTCCCGGGAACGGACTGCTATATCACAAGAAATTTCCTTTCTAATTGAAGAAAAGAACAAATGCAGAAATGGACGTTTCTGTGCATCCCACTGACAGATCACTGACGTTTCGGATGAAATAATTTTGGTTACAATGCGGCGTTATTTTAACTATTAAAACAGCTAAATTGCCGATGATTGGACCTAGTTGGTGTGGTGCCTTTCAGGGCGATTCACTGCAGTATCCTGGTGACTATATTCCTTTATATACTGACATTTTCGATTATCTGGTAGCTACCGACTTCACATATCTGGGGTCATTCGACAATTTGAAGAGTTTGTTATGAACGTTGGCATATGATAACCTATTGCCTATGCTACCCTGGTGAGGCCGTTTGGAAGGCCACTCTAGTAGGTGTTTGGTAGGAAGGAACGTAGCGACTGTCTCTGGCCTGTGCGCCAGCGCTGCTGGTTTTGATAGAGAATGTGTGCCGCCGCACAATATCTTGCGGCAAGTGGAACAGTATACTTCTTTATCATATTTATCTCTTGTACCAACAGATTCTCAGTATTCAGAGTCGCTCCTTGCCCCGGTGTCAGTATTAGTTTGACGTTTTCTTCCACGTGTTTGGAATTTCTATAAAACTTAGCACAGCATCTCACACATTTGCTATTAACATATCTTACAACAGAACTACCATTACACCACGTAAGTAAATGACTTCCTTGAATATGATGATAAATATTTGTACTCTACCGACTAATTGTTAAACTGATACATTTCGGTCGTCGGATCATTATAAGAATCGTATACTGAAATTATTTCCACTAAGAATGATGCCGCACAGTTCGTTATGGCAAAGACCAGGTGATCGAAGGCGAATTTCCCCCAACGAATATCACTCCTTGTCCTCACTGCAATGGTTCAGTTTCCATGCTGTTGGTGTCGAGGCTCAAGAATCGCAGGCAGTTTCCCAGCGCAGCTTTCTTAACCGATGCTCAAGGTGCTAAAAAGCCTCTCGGAGAGTGAGTGCTTTGCTGCCCTGAGTGGTTTCTGCATAACAACTGTACCACTTTTTCTCAAAGGGGAGGAATAAGTCCCTTGTTATGAACGTAAACAAATTTCTTTGATAGATAGTATGAATTGGTTCTTATTCAGCGACGTATTGGAGCCACCTTGTAGATAGTCGAAAATCTCTACTACCTGCTAAACAACACAGAGAGTTACTACAACATTTGTGGAAGAATTCTACCCTTATGTAACGTGGGACATCTGTGACTATATCTGAAAGAAATTTCGATGATATTGAGGCAACAATGAAACACTAAATGACAACTGAAGTTCGTGGGAAACTGTTATATTTCTTAGAGCAATCAAAATGAAAGTCATCAATCATTCTTCGTTTCTACAATTAGTGCTCACGTAAGTAGAGGCAGGGAACATTTGAGCGTATCGTTGCTGTTCAGTGATTTCAACGGTAAAACGTTGTAGTCGGATTATGAACGTAGATTCATGTAACAACTTTTGAATGCATCCCCTATGAATTTTCACTCTTTTTCACAAGAAATGCTTCAGGATTCTGACGGATGACAACATCCTTCTTCTTTCTTCTGAATAGTGGAAAAGCAAGACTGAATTCCTGACTTGAACAGTTGTTTGGTTGCCACTTCCCACAGTGATTATACAAATTTTTTAACTTTATTAGATCTCAAAGCTTCCAAAGTTCTCTCTGTGTCTGAATCTAACACTGGAACGTCGTTCAAATCGACGTCAGGTCGATATTTTGTCTCTTGTGTGCGGTGAATCTGTCCGCCCGATGACTAGATTTTTTTCGATTTTTTGGTTTGTAGCTACAGCTTCTTTGCAGTTTCCTTGTTTTTCTTATATAAGCGACTTCTGTTGTCCTGTTCCTTTCCTTTTCCTAGCTCTCTGTGTTTTACCATTTAGCTGATCACTAGGAATACTTTCCTTTGCCATAAACCCTTATCTGCTACTTTCCTTGTCATCAATTCCTCCCTAATTGAACTACTTATTATCACACTCATTTTTACAGTACATATCAACTCACAAAACATCAAAACCACAACATCGTTTGTCAGTACTTCAGTGCCACAGTTCCTTAGACAACGATTCTTCTTGACAATGCTCTTAAACTGTAGTTTACTCTTCATCATTGGCTAAACTGTGATTTAAATCTATGCGCTATATAATCAAATACCATAGTCGGGAATTGTGCTCTTTGGTGATTAATCTAGTTTAAATATTCTTTTGGCATTTTCCAAGTGTATCCATTAGAACTAACGATATCGTTGCAATCATTCAAGTGCTTCTCGAGCCTTGGATAACGCCTTTGTGTTTGTCAAATGCAATAGGGAAGCTATATCACCTTTTGTCTGACGTTTCAGGGAGTCAAGAGACACAAGCAAAGATGAGCGTCGCGGGCCTGCCTATAACTACAGGCGCTTTCTACTCCCAGAAGTCTGTGTGCGTACAAAGCACTGTCTTAGACAATACAGGAATCATGATCATAGAAGAACCAGGAGAATGGTAACATTTATCTCAGTCTTCTTTCTATTACAGGTGTAATAATATCACTATACTTCATCAGGACTCATGTAGTGGGATTGTCCCTGGCATTTTCTTTAGTTCTTTAATTATTTTATTAGAATATCGTCATTGATAGTCTGTATCTATAGGGCAAGTGAACGATTGGGAAGAAATCCCGTTTCCAGAAGACAGCTGACCTGTGTAGCTAATACAGAGAAAACTGCGTCATTTTCACTACCGGCAATGCATAACAAAAATTATCTCCCAACTGAATCAGTAGATCACAGTCAGATTAATGTGCTTACCATTACAATATATACTTTGAAAGAATAATGCGTTTCACTGAGAGTTGCACCTGTTAGATTGAAGGAATTCCTTCTTATTGTCCGGTTTCTGTAAGCCGTGAATGTTTCTTAGTGATATTTATTGAAGGTCATTAATTACAGAAGTAACTGAAACAAATTTTATTCAATTAATGTAAAATACTTTGCATCACTTCTAAAACCGCGTATGAAAACAGTATTAACCCATTCTTACTATCTATAAAAATAAGTTTATTTAACAGCATACTCAATTATGTTAATTTTCATTCACCTATAATCCACATAACGTATAACGAAGTCCAAACTTCTGCCTGCTTAGAGTGAACAAGAAGTAACTATTATATAGTTATTCACTCTTAACTTCCCATGTGGAAAGTAGCACTAGTCACTATCACTGAAGTATAATTGTCTATAACCGCTCTTACCAGACTGACGATTTCTTCATGTCTCACGATCTATTCTACCAGCCGATCTCCTCTTTCAGTCAAGTAGCTCAATAAAGGCCTCGTCTCCTCAACTCGATTCAGTATCTCATCATTATTTGCCCAATCTATCCATTCAATCTTCAGCATTTTTCCGCATTACCTTATTTCAAAAGCCTTCATTCTTTTCTTGTCTGAACTGATTTTTATCCAACTCCTGGACAAGACCGCACTCCGGTGAAAAACCTTCAGAAAATTTAAATTAGAAGATAGCAAAATCCTCTTTTTCTGTAATGTTTTTCGTTCTATCGCCGGTCCACATTTTACCATCCCCTCTACTGCAGCCATTATCATTTACTTAACTGATCACTTGAAAAAATTCATCTCCTGTTTATAGTGTCTCATTTCAGAATGTAATTCCTTCAGCGTAACCTAATTCAATTCGATTACGTTCGATTCCCCTTGTTTTACTTTTGTTGATGTACATCTTACTGCCTTTTGCAAAACACTATTCATTGCATTTAACTGATCTTCTAATCCGTTTATTTTCTCTGACAGACTTACAATTTAATCATCAAAGCTCGATTTACCATGTCTTTTCCCTAAACCTTAATTCACTTTCCATTTTACTCCTTTGTTCCTTTTATTGCTTGATCAATGTACTTGTTGAATAATATAGTGCACAGTCGTGCCGCACTCCCTTCTCAAACACTTCTTCCCTCTCATGTTCTTCGTCTTTTACAGCTGCAGTCAGGTAATGCCTTTAAATTGGAATAATTTTTAACGCCTCGTATTTCATCCATGTTACGTTCAGAATTTCAGAAAGTATACTCCAGCCATCCTTATGAGAAAGTTTCTCCATATCTACACATAATATAAAGTCTCCCTCTCTGTCTTCTAAGGGAAGTCATAAGATCAGTATTGAGTCGACCATTGTCACATATCTCTGGAACGTAAACTGATCTCCTGACATCGGTTTCTAGTAGTTTTTTCTCTCTTCTGTCATTAAGGCCTGAAATTATTTCATTTCGTGAGAACTGAGTTCTCTCAGCACCTGCCATCTTTGAAATTGAAATATCTTGTAGATGAAATGTCTTGTAGATGTCCTAGAACATTTGGCCTGTCTCACGTATCTTGCACACCAGGTGTATTTATGTCATTTCTGTGTCTCCAGGGTGTATTAATAATTCTCATGGAATGTGGTATACTCCAAGATTTATCTAGACCACCGTCAAATTCTTCTAGCAGCGTTATATCTCTTATTTCATTTTCACCTCCATCTTTTCTTCCTCTAATATTCTCAAGTTAATTTACCTTACATAGATCTTTTACATATTCCTTCCACTTTCCCTTTTTCCTTTGTTTGCTTAGTACCGGCTTGCCAGCTGAGCTCTTGAAATTTATACAGCTGCTGTCCTTTTATCTAAATGTCTCTTTAATTTTGCTATAGACGGTCTCTTCTTTCCGCTTGGCTGTGCATAACTTTACGGCCAGGCATTTGTCCTCTAACAAACATAGCTAAGTCACTTCCTGGCAGATTAAAACTGTGTGCCCAACCGAGACTCGAACTCGGGACCTTTGCCTTTCGCGGGCAAGTGCTCTACCATCTGAGCTACCGAAGCATGACTCACGCCCGGTACTCACAGCTTTACTTCCGCCACTATCTGGATAGCTAAGTCATTTTGCATTCCCAGTCAATCTAATTTTTTGGTCGTTTCATTTTATATATTTTTATATTTTCTCCTTTCGTCGCTTGGACTGAAAATCACTTTCGTTATTCGTTGACTTCTATTGGGGTTTGTCTTTTTCGGTTTCGATCCTCGGATTCCATAACTATTTTATCTCGTGGAGCTACCCATTTGCCTTGTAATATATTCCTTATTCCTGCTTCAGTCAGTCGCTGGCTAACATTCCATCTGATACTCAGCAGATTCTAATTCTTTCAGATTGTCCAGGTCCCATCTCATTAATTTCCTACTTTTTTGCCATACCTTCCTTTTCTGTTTGCAATTCATAGCCAATAAGCTATTGCCAGAATGCACATCTGTCCCCTAATGTGTCTTACAGTTTTAAATCTGTTTCCGAAATATCTCTATTGATAATATGCAATCAACGTGAAACTTCCCGATGTCTCTTCCACGGATATGATCTCGTTTAATGATTATTAAACCAACTGTTAGCAGTGATTGTATCATGCACAAAGTTGTATCAGGCGGGTTCCTCTTCCATTGCTTTCCCCCAATTCAAGTTTTCCTACTGTTAAATTCTCGTCAACTTAAGCTATAATTTTTTTTTTTTTTTTAAATCTCATAACAAACTGTTTCCGTCATTCAAGACATGCAGATCTGTTTGCCATATAAACTCGTAGTGCTGTAGTGGGTATTTGTATCACATGTCCTGGCTACGTAATCACTGTTTATAGAAACTTAGCCGATATCCAGTTATTTTATTATTACTCCAACTAGTGCATTACCGATATGTGATTTTGTGAATGTAACGCTATACTCTCCTGTTCTTACTGTCACCGTAACTCACTGATTCATCCTACACCTTCTTCAACTTCCGTCTTCAAAGTCTCTGTCCTACTTAATCGATTAACCAGTCTAACATTCCACGCTCCGACCTGTAGAATTAAGTTTTGTGTTCCCAACGACATCGCCGGCCGGAGTGGCCAAGCGGTTCTAGGCGCTACAGTCTGGAACCGCGCGCCCGCTACGGTCGCAGGTTCGCATCCTGCCTCGGGAATGGATGTGAGTGATGTCTTTAGGTTAGTTAGGTTTACGTAGCTCTATGTTCTAGGGGAAGTTTAGTCTCATAGTGCTCAGAGCCATTTGAACCATTTTTGAACCCAATGACATCCTTGCAAGTAGTCCCCACCTGGAGACCCGAATAAGGGGCTATTTTACATCTGGAATATTTTAACCAAGAAATTGTCAACATCATTTAATCATACAGGAGGGTTCCGTGCCCTTGCAAATAATAGGGCTGTAGTTTTCCATTGCTTTCAGCTGTTCGCGTTATCAGAATAGCAGGGCCACTTTGGCTGATGTTACAAGGCCAGATGTGTCAATCACCATCACCATAGCTCCGGCAACTACTGAAAGGGCTGCTGTCTCACTTCAGGAACCACATGTTATTTACTCTAGCCCCTCCACAGACACATATCTGTATGGTTGCACCAATGGTATGGCTATCTGTGTTGCTGAGTCACGCAGTCCACATCATCCAGCAAAGTTCATGGTTCATGGCGGGTAGCAGTAAAATCCTCTGAATGCCGAAATGTGCACTCTCTCAAAGATAATAATAGTAGATCATATTTTGTTAGACTATGACCGCATTTTACTAGAACATTTCAAAAAATCGTAGGGAGACATTGACGAAAGGATTTTCTTAAAATAAACAAGAAGAGTATAGTACGCTGGTATTACAAACATTCCGATATGACTCTTCATAATAGATACAAAATTTACTCCAAGTAATTATAAAGAACATTCTTGAATAAAATATGTTCTGGTGCGGTTTTATTTTTAGACAAGAGCATCTGTACAGAAAAATAACCAATTCCACGAATAGGTGTACATGGAATTAACGTACTGGACATGATTTCATATTGCAAAACAGTGTAACCAGAATGTTACTGGAAATATGGGTTGGCCGCAATTTCTAGGAAGATTCGGCCAAGTTAGTGGTATCGCTGAACAAAGTTTCATTAGTTTATAATTTTTTCCATGGTATTTTTTATGCACCGATACTGTGTATGTCAAATAAAAATAAAGCGATTTCTCACATACTGTCGTCTCTGAATAAGAGCAAAGCTTATTCAAATGGTCCTAGCATATCCCCATTGCTAGTTTGAAAGGTAGCGTAGAAAAGGAAATAAAAATATTCAGGTACCATAACCTTGTTGTAAATGTATATAGAAACACATTTTTGCTCGTGAAAAATATTTGGAGGTTATATTACTCTTTTTTTTTTACTTTCAGTTGCTAGGTAGTTTTAAATCTACACTATCAGATTTACCCTTACAATTAGGACTTACATAGTGTGTAATTATAATGTTTATACGTCTTGTTGCGATTCATCATTTCTATAGAACTTCTTGAAATGTTGTTAATTTGGTTGTTAGAAGTGTGGCGAGGTATTAAATTTGTAAATGAAAATAACTTGGTGACTCAAACTGTGGGCCCATGATTTACGGCCACTAGAGTTCTACATCTACATATATCTACATATATACTCCGCTAGCCATCAAGTGAAGTTGATTCGTGTCGGCCAAAATTTGGCGTTCTTTGTAGACAAAGCTGACAGTGAAGTATACCCTAAATCAAAAGAATATACACATTTCTTACTATGACAATTGCATTATTTTTCTTCTTTCTTTTTTTAAGTTGCTCTGTGTTTTATAATACTGGAAAAGATTGAAAATTTTGTGTGCTATTCTAATAGCAACAAATAAAAGCAAGCATTGTAATGTCAGACTTTTACAACAAGCAAGTTTTGTATTTTTATAGAATCAAAACAACTATTAACAGTCATAGCACTGTTGAATTTTACTGTGTAAATTGTTAGTAATAACCAACAACATGAAGCTGCTCTTACAGAAGAGTGTCAGCGACAATTAGTTATATAAATTTATTTTATTGTTCACTAAAAAAACTGAAACTGTTCGATACATAGTCACACTTTGTTACACTCTGTTTAGGCAGCAAAAGTTCATTACAACAGAATTGATCAAATGATGAATAAAATTATATATTTGAAAAATGACGTGTTCCTATAAAATGTGCAACATTCTACAATTTTAAGATTTTATTTTAGTTTCGGATAAGTTGAAACTGAATATCTTTTGAAAGACTTATATTTTCCAATGCTCACTTCATAACAGTTTATGTGTGTATTAGCACTGAAAAGCAAAATAGGAACTCATAAAGCGTTACGTCAGAAGCTGAAATGTGACATGATGTCTTCAATATATCCATATAATAACATGTGTGTAAAATTCGTGGTTCTACATTTTCTACGTCTACAGTTGGTATTGGAAGACGTCAGTTTGTAATGGCGTGTTCAGTCGACGTAAACTACTTCAGGAATAATATCAGCCTAAAACAGCAAACTGTTGTAGTTTCTAGGCAAGATACCGCTCTTCAAGTGTATAAAGGCAGTAGGGTCTAATTTAGAAAAGTTTCCGAATCAGTTTCAGAGCGTCTAGAAGCCTTCTGTAGCACGATACCGAAAACTGCACTATTATTAACTAATAAAATACACGGAACACTTTCGCATATATACAGTTCAGGAATAATTCTCGCGTTCCGAGTAATACGTGTGGTGTTTTTTCCTCCAAAAGTGCGAATGTTATTGGAAAATAATTCCGTATGCTATGTTGTCTGGCAGTAAGTACTATTTTCGCATTAGTTCTTAAGATATTCAGAGAATGTGTCACCTGCAGACGCACTTTCCACAATTGTGGCCTGTGTTATGGTACAATAGTCCCAATTTTTACGTTGGAAATCCCGGAAAGGAAATTCTATTTGTACAGCAGTAGTACCCTCTCCATGTCACTGCCAAGAAAACGTGACATAGAGATGTGTATACACAATTTGAGGAGGAGGGCATTACGAAGTATTTGAGAAACAGTTGTTCTTCCATTGTGTTGTAGGCAGAGCTGCCTGTTAATCAATATTTCAGTTGTAGTGAACAGAATTTCGGACGATTACAATTTCCACTTTATACAAATGTGACTTTCCTAAGACTGCGTATATAGTCACCCAGTAAACAATGGTTAGGCGTTATGGCGCTCGATAAAAATGAAACAATTCATACGTTTCACGTACATGTATGTTATTGATATGTCTCTTAGACTTACGATTCTCGAAGATATGTCACTTAAAATCTTTAATTTACAAGTGTAATATCTCCTCGGCATTGTCGGCCATGTTGGTCATTGCGTCTCGTATGTTCCATTAACACTGTGTTATTGCTTACTGCCGTCTCGTATTTCAGTGGCAGAACACTGCCAAAGACAGACCTGTGCGTCTGGTATCCTTTCCTTCAGTACGATTTAGGATTACTTATGTATTAGAGCAGTTCGTGGTTACCACTGCTGAAATATAGTACAATATAACAGAAGGAGACAGCTGATAAAACGGAATGTTTCTGTATCTCGAAACTTCATTTGTAAAAATTCAGTTTCGAACTAACTTTAAAGGTTAAGTTATTGGCTGTAGGTAGTATCTCAGAGGTAGAAACTGGAAGTCGTGAAATTACAGATGTACGACTTCCTTCGAAATCAGATAGATTGCTTCCGTTTTGTAAAACCGATAGGGCCAACTCCAAAAACGACTGGTCCCGTCAAGTTGGTGGAACAGTGCCACACTGCTAGTGTTTGGGAGCAGTAAATACGAATTTAGTTCCAACTTTAGGAAAGTCTCCTAGAAACCTTTGTATTTGGACTCCAGGTGAAAGAAAGCGAAGTTTTTGAAGTAAGAATATTAGTATCCTTTGTTTCGTTCTCACGATGCTTTCCGTTTCGGTTTACTTATGTTTATACACACGATTAGATATTGCTTTTTAGTATGTTGAGGCTACAGTTGGAACGAACTTCTAGACTAATCGATTAATGAAAAGCTCCATTGTAAGTACGTTCCGTATCCATTGCTAAAGCAAAGAAGGAATGAAATTTATATGTCAGTGCAGGCTTTTTAGGTGAATTTCATACATGTAGTCTTCACGGGTTGTCAGCTGAGTTGCGTTGTCGCTTCGTAGCAGGCTTCGAGACGACGATGCTACTTGGCTGACAACCTGTGAAGACTTCATAAAGGAAATTTATGTTTAAATGTTTCCTTAGCCAGTATATTAAGTAACATGGGATATAGTGTTCCACTGAATGTTGACATGGTGAACATTGATCGTTTCATTGCAGCCTTCCCAGCATTCGGTTAAAGTCTTACGTTAAAGTGGTACTTTTGTTTTATTGTAGGATGAAAAGGGAAAATCGTCCTTCCCAAGAACTGGCACTCACTAGATCTACGAAGATCAATTTTCCAGCCAAAAATACAGGTTTTGTTCCGAATTTTATAGTTTGTAAACTCTGAGTTATTACTGGTACTAATAATGGTAAATATTACATGTTTTAGTTGTTAAACTATCAAAACCAGTTCTGAAGTTAAAATGAGGTAATAAGTGGATGCTGTTGATTTCTGTTTCGGTTTTTGATTGTAAATACGTGTTTATTGGCAACCCTTCTGTTGCTTCCCCCCACCCCCCACCCCCCACCCCTCACAAAACCACACCACCTTCTTATGAAATTATGCATATGATCTTGGGTCGATGACAATATAAAATAAAATATGTCAGTATCTGCTCCGAAAAGTTCAGATGCAGCAGGGTGATGCAACTGTGATAGGACGCTTTCGGTCGTTTTCACAGGAAGCGTTCCGTTCCGGATGGTGATCGGTGCCACGTGATGCGGGCGCTCCGAGCCTTGTTGCCTAAGGCAATTACTAGCTGCGTGGCGTTAATTATTTTAGCTTACACAATTCACAGCCTTTGTGCATCGATATCGTCTACGTGGAGGTAATATTCTTTGATGATGTTGACACACGGACTCGGTCATGCGTAAAGAAATAACGAGTGGCCATGGCTCCACAAGGAGTTTTTAACAACGCTGAGTTTTCAAAAGATGGAAAAAAGAGAAATTATTTGGTTCATATTCGTTCGAACGGTCTTTAATGAACTTATGTAGATATTATTCGCAGGAGTTTTATTGTAAGTGTTTGCATGTTGCTAATATATTGTAATTAGTGAATTGTTAACGGGATGTAGAAGAGACAGGTCTTAGCCACAGCCTTCATCCAGGAGTGGTAGTACCACTACGTTATGTAGGAGAACGTCTGTAAAGTTTGGAAGGTAGGAGATGAGGTACTGCTGGAAGCTAAACTGTGACAGTTTAAGATCAGTCTTTTTGGATAGCTCAGCAGAGAGGCATTTGTCCGCGAAAGACGAAGGACGCAGTTTCGATTTCTAGATTGTGCACACTCGGGTTTAGAGTGAAAAATCAATATTGTTAATACTTGGGTGGATACTATCTTTTGTGGGTACTATCATTGGTTGCATTGAGTACGGATATAAAGTGTGGGGAAGGATATTGATCATTTCCTTTCCACAGGAGCAACTCGCGAGTGCGTAAAACGTTTCACTTTATTTTTACAAGTCAGTCTTGATGATACAGATTTCTTACACTTCATTACCGGTTTCGGCTGCTGCCATCTTCAGACCTGTTACAAAAACAAGTATTGAGTAAGCGACAGGTTCAATTAGTTAACACTAAATCTAACAAGTCCTAGTGGTACATTAAAATATAAAGCATAAAATGTTTATAACCACGTATAGCAGCCATACATACGATTAAAATATTCTGATATAATTCATCGTCAAGCTATACATGTGAATACATGGTATGCGCTGGTAATGCTCAGATTGCGTCTGGTATTTATACAAGAGACTAATGCTAACAGAGGGCACTTTAGCTAGAGCGCATACTAAACCAGTGTCACCAATTTGATGATTAAATTGCGGTATGCACAGCCATTATTTAAATAACTTTTTAATTACTTCCCATAACAAAACGAGCGTTTAACAATAAAACGTATACTGATGTGAAATTGGATTCATACTTAAAATACCATAACAAGTACAATTACCAATATAAAGAAGACACTAGCCTGACTAGGTAAAACATACAACTTACATAAAAGCTAGTATAAAAAGCGTAACAATAAAATAAAATATCTAAAAAATCTCCTTGCCTGACAGATCAGTTACCATAACCGTAACTGTAGTGCAACTAATAAAATAGTAACTATACATTAAAGTCAAAAAGTCGATAGTCGATATTATATCCAACGTGTGGTTTCAATGATGACATGTCATGGTATCCTTGTTTTCCTGTGGTGTTGCTATGACATACAACGGTACGTTTTCCGACAGAATTGCGCAGACCTTCAGAAGAACGAAAATAAAAATTGGGTTTGAAACGAAAGGTACTATTGGTTGTAAACTACAGCATAAATTTGACAACGACAGCAATAAATATATGGGTTCTGATGTTTATAAGATCAGTTGCCAGAACTGTGACAGTTTTTATATCGGTCAGACAGGAAAGAATTTCCAGACTCGTTTTAGAGAACACGTATAATCAGAACAAGAGCACTTTCGGTACTCATTTAGACAGAGAAAGACTTTCAGTAGGAAGCATAGGCAATAATATGAGAGTCTTGCATAGGGTGCCAAAGGGACAGTTATTGAACTTACGCGAAGAAATTGAGATTTATGTGCACAGATAGAGAGAACTGGAATTACTTCTCAATGAACAGAATGAGTTCAGTCTAAATGTTTATTTTGATATATTCAGAGACCTACTAGTTTGAGTAGCCTAGAGCAACCCAGCGGATTGACGTGCGTCGGCCGCCGCCGAGGAGGAGACTGGGCCTTCCTCCGCAAGCTCCACCACAGGAAAACTAGGATACCACAACATGTCGTCACTGAGATCACACGTTGGATATAATACCGACTATCGACTTTTTTACTTTAATGTGTAGTTAATATTTTATTAATTGCACTACAATTACGTTTATGGTAACTGATCTGTCAGGCTGGAAGATTTTTTAAATATTTTGTTTTATTGTTACGCTTTTTATACTAGCTTTTATATAAGTTGTATGTTTTACCTAGTCAGGCTAGTGGCTTCATTATATTAGTATTTGTACTTTTTATGGTATTTTCGGTATGAATCCAATTACACATCAGAATACCTTCTATTGTCAGACGCTCGTTTTGTAATGGGAAGGAAATAAAAAAAAAAAATGTAGCTATTGGCTGTGCATACCTCAATTTAGTCATCACACTGGAGACACTGGTTTAGTATGTGCTCTAGCTATAGTGCCCTCTGCTGGCATTAGTTTCTTGTATAAATACCAGACGCAGTCTTAGTATTACCAGCACGTACCATGTACTCACATGTTTAACTTGACGATGATGTACATCAGAATATTTTAATCGTATGTATGGCTGCTATACGTTACTATAAACATTTTATACTTTTATACTTTATATTTTAAGGTACCACTAGGACTTGTTAGAGTTAGTGTTAGTTAATTGAACCTATCGCTTACACAATGCTTATTTTGTAACAGATCTGAAGATGGTAGTAGTCGAAACCGGTAATAAAGTGCAATAAATCTGTGTGATCAAGACGGACTTGTAAAAATAAAGTGCCAAAAAATGATTGCGGACTCATTTACAGACTTTATGTTTTCAATGAATACTACGTTTCACTATAACAAGACGTCTGCAAAATTTAAAATATTATTATGAGAGTAAGTAATCCGCAAAGTAGTTATAAAATTTTATTGTAACCAAATAGGAAACTTACAAGAACATCAATTTCCCAAATAGTCTCCTTGCGTTTCAACGCACTTTGTCCAAATTTGTACAAGCTTTCTGATGCCCTCATAAAAGAAGGTTCTCGGTTGAGCTGCGAGCCAGGAATGCACCGCTTCTTTCACTGCTTGGTGCGAGGCAAATCGACGACCCCTTAATGCCTGTTTGAGTGGACCAAACAAGTGATAATCAGAAGGGGCAAGATTGGGACTATTTGGAGGATGATCCAGTTCTTAAAACTTGAATTTCTGGGACGTTTCAGCAGTGTGGACAGCAGTATGTAGACGGGCATTGTCGTGCAACAACACAACATCTTCTGACGGCAATCCTCGGTGTTTGTTTCGAATTGCAGGCTTTAGGCTGGCAGTAAGCATCTCACTGTACGGCACACTGTTTGTTTTTGTACCCCTTTTCCCATAATGTTCCAGTATTGGACCTTGGACCTTGTGCGTCCCACAAACCTGTAAGCATGTTTTCCTGCGGACGCTTGGGTCTTGAACTTTTTCTTGCATGGCGAATTAGGATGTTTCCATTCCATACTGTGCCGTTTACTCTCCGGCTCGTAATGATCGATCCATATTTCGTCACCAGTAATGATCCTGTTTAAGAAGTTGTACCCTTCGTTACCATAGAGGTGCTTTTTTTTTTTTTTTTTTTTTTTTTTTTTTTTTTTTTTTTTTTTTTTTGCTGATGTCGAAGCACGTTTGTTTATGCAACTGTGTGAGTTGTTTTGGGACCCATCTTGCACAAACTTTATCAAACCCAAGTCTGTTGATGATTTGATGATTTCGTAGACAGAGCCGTGACCAATTTGCATACGATGCGCCACTTCGTCAATAATTAATCGTCTGTCTAAGAGAATCATTTCATGTGTGTGAACGCTCAATGGTTTCTTCATTTGTGGATGTAAACGGTCGTCCGACTCCTTCATCGTGTGTACCACTTGTGGAACCATTTCAAAATTTTTCAATCCATTCATAGACACTCCGTTGTGGCAAAATACTTTTCCCGCACTGTATCGAAAGTCTTCGATGAGTTTCGTCCCTGATGCGCCTGCCGACCACAAAAAACGGATCACTGAACTTTGTTATTCTTTAGTGCAAATAGACAGCGGAGCAGCCTTGATTAACAGTACGGCAGCGACAATGAAGCTAACAAAACAGCTTGAAAATTGCAAAGAAGTAACAACAAATAAACAAAGGATGCTTCATTAACGTAAAACGACAGTACTACCAAAATAAACAAAAATATAACTAAATTGCGGATAATAATTGACTTATCCTACAATAATGTATTTCATACCTTTAAGTGAGCATTGCGTAAGCAAGTTATTTTAAATGTGCTGTTTGTGGACCTGGCATCAGTGACACAAGTTATTACTGCCATTACTAATTTTTCACCGTTAATGTACATCTTAAACTAACAGTTCATGTACCCGCAAGAAACGGAAATAATGTGTATACACTTGGAATGATAAAACGGAGATAAATTCTTTTTGTATCTCGGTACGCCAGTGCAGGGATATGAATCCGCACCTTTCTTGTTTATAGTTTCCAGAGTGAATTCTGTTCCCTTGTCCTTAGCTGAAGCGATATCATGTCTAAGTTGTGGAAGTCTGATTCAGGTAACATTTTCCGTAGTAGCAATAGGTAGTGCATGAGGAACGGCGTAGTACTTAGTCCCTTTGGACTTATAGCTTTCGTAAAACGCAGTTTTGCTGTCCCAGGCTAGCTGGGTGTATGTTCCTTAACAGCATTTTCTGAACATTATTCATGCCCTATTCCTAGTGTGCAGAAGAAAGAAACTTTTGTTTCGAGTTTTATTTGAATTTAAAACATCGTAACACTATTACTAACTGTACCGAATCTTTCCTTTCTTCTATTGTAGCTTTCGTTTGTCGGACTTAGGGAACATCTAATGCTAAGTGGACAGAACCCTGTTTGATACAAAATCGTAACCAAGTAAATCATGTTGTACTTTTATTTGAGGAATTCAGAGACAGCAACAGCAAAGTTAAGCTCTTGCTTCATCAGTTAGACAGGTTGGTCCTCAATAATGGACAGCGGTAAAACTCAACCGGTTTGCGTGCAACCAGAGAAAGATATTTCGACGCAGGTCAAAACGATACAAACCATTTCATTTCTGTTGAATTAGATCCTGAACAGTGTCCATAAGGCAGTAGACAAATATGTCAGTTTTGAACTGGGAAATATGATCATTATGTAAAAATCTTGTGCGAATCTACTTAGCAAATTAAATCAAGTGGTTCCCTTAGCATTTTCTTCTTATGTAAGTTACAGCGATATGCCGTGGTGAGAACACATTGGATTTTATTTCGGAAATACAGCTATTCAAACTCCAATCTTCTCATACTCATTTTGGTTTTCCGCACATCCTCTGAACATGGAAATGCAAATTACGATATCATGCGTTGTGAAAGGCACTGGCTATTTCCTTCCCCATTCTTCCTTCAGCCCGCCTCTCTCTCCCCACTCTCCTTTCCGCCCTCCATTTCTCCGTCACGCTTCACACATATCTGAACTCGTTATTGTGTTCCATCTCTGATGACGTCGTCATCCATTGTGCGTTAGAAGTTAATCTTCCGTCCTCCATTTCTTCTTATAAGGAACTGGAAAATGATATCAACAAAATATATTGTTCATGAAGAAATTCCAGTTCGGATTCTCAATATAATTGCAAAAACTAGTTAATACTCTTCTCTTATTAAGTTTTTAAATAATATTTCCAGTTTTTGAAGCAATCCATATATTGCAGCCTAGAAAACGGATCTGAACTAACGAGGTAAAGTTGGATGCTTAAATTTACCAAATGCTATTTGGTGGGGTTTTCCGAAGATTCTCATTTGAGTGTCTTGTCTACGATATTCTTTACAGCAGCTCTTCACTATGCCAGAACACTTCCTATCGAACCTAAGTTGTGCTATAAATTTCTTTTCTCCACCAGTTCGATTAAGCACCTCCTCATTTGTTATTTGATCTAACCAACTACCCTCCACTATTTTAGTAACACCACAGTTCAAAAGTCTTTCTTCTTCTTAGTTGCCATTTTCAAAGTTTTACTTCAATACGAAACCCCACCCCAGACCAACTACACTCCAGACAAGTACCTTCAGGAAAGACTTGCTAACTCTATTAATAAATTTCCCTTTTTCGTAAATGCTTTCCTGGCTATTGCCAATCTACATTTTGTATATTCTCTGTTTCGGTCTGATCAGTTGTTTTGATGTGAAAATAACAAAACTGATCTACAACTTCTAATCTCTCATTTCCTAATATTATTCCCTCACCATCACCTGATTTAATTAGATTACATTCCTTTACTCATGTTAACATTTACTGATATTGAGCCTATCTCTTCTCAGGGTACAATCAATTTCGTTCAGTTGCTCTGACAACAGAATCGCAATCTCACTTTAAAACCTTAAAGTTTTTGTTTCTTCTTCATGAATTTCTGTTCCCTTTCCAAATTTCTACTTGGTTCCCTTCCACGTTTGCTCAATGTACAAATTGAATAACATCAGAGATGGATTACAACTCTTCGTTTCCTGGCCCCTTCTGAGCTATGGCTTCCCTTTCATGTCCCTTGTCTTATTTAAATACATTCTGATTTCTGTACGTGTTGTAAATCACCTTTCTGTACCTTCGTTTTATCGCAGCTATCTTTAAAATGTCAGAGATTCTATTTCGCTCCACACGACCCAAAGCTTTCTGTAAATCTACAATTGCTATAAGGGTGTATATGCTTTTCTTCAATTAATTTTCTAAGATAAGTGATAGGCTCAGTATGGCGTCGCGTGTTCCTATATTTCTTCGAGATGAGATTATGCCAGTTTTCCCATCTCTCGTATGTAATTCTTGTCAGTATAGTATTTTATCCATCTTCATCATCTGTACCCGTATGTAATGGAATAATTAGCAACTAATTGCATAAAAATTTTATTTCCTTAACAGTTTCGGCCACTTTCTGCTCTTTTCCTGAAGTTTATGCCCATTGCATTATTTGTGAATTTCAATAATAAAGCGCGCACAGCAAAATGCCATGGTCCTAAAACGTATGCTGTAGCAATAAGTTATACAATACCTAATCCATTAATACAATACGAGCTATTAGGTTTCACATTTAGTTCACAATGTCTGCATGAATATAGGCTTGCTGATATTTTGCTACCCTGACTTAATAAACTGATGGTTCGGTAATATTCATAAGTATCAGCACCTGCCTTCTTTATAACAGACCGAGCGAGGTGGCGCAGTGGTTAGACACTGGACTCGCATTCGGGAGGACGACGATTCAATCCCGCGTCCAGCCATCCTGATTTAGGTTTTCCGTGATTTCCCTAAATCACTCCAGGCAAATGCCGGGATGGTTCCTCTGAAAGGGCACGGCCGACTTCCTTCCCCATCCTTCCCTAATCCGATGAGACCGATGACCACGCTGTCTGGTCTCCTTCCCCAACCAACCAACCAACCAACCTTCTTTATAACAGAAATTGTTAGATTCTTCTTGAAGTATCAAAGTATTTCGTCTGTCTGAAACATATTGCATACGACTTGGAAATATTTTCCAGGCTGGATCTCTCAAGGATATCTGTAATCCTGAAGGAATGCTGTACACTCCAGGGACCTTGTATTGGCTTAAGACTCTCAGAGCTCAGTCAGATTCTTCTTGAGGTATTGTACATTCCATCTCATGTTCATATACTTCTCTTCTCCTTGTATAATATTGTCTTCAAATACGTTTCCCTGGCTAAGTCTTTCTGTATATTCCTTCCGCCTTTCGGCTTTCTCTTCTTTGCTTAGAAGCTGGCCGTGTGAACTCCTTACATTCATACAGTTGCTTCTTCCTCGAAACGGCTTTCTGTTGGTTACACGCGCTTCCACAGCCTTGTAATAGTCCTCTACCGGTTCCTGCTCTGCTATTTTGCGTTTTCTTTCAGCTTAATTTTTTACACGTCTGCATTTCCTTTTCGTCCGCTTCATTTGCCGAATTTATATATTTTGTTCTTTCGTTTGTTAAAATCAAAGGATTTCTACTGTGTCTCATCATTTTACCTAAGTGATCTTCTGCTGCCTACCGGATTTCATTCCTCAGAGCTACCCATTCGTGTTTTGCAGTACTCCTTTCCCATGTTCCAGTCCAAAGGTCCCTCTGAAACTCGGAACAACATTTGGTTCCTTCAGTTTTTCCTAGGCCTCTGTCTTTAACTTCTTACATTTTTGAAATTTCTTCAGTTTTCCTCTGCAATTATGATGAGAGTCCCCTCTCTGCCCCTAAAAAATGTCTTATAGATTAAGATCTGGTTTCGAAATATGTCTTACCATTATATAATCAAACTAATGTCCTCAGCGCCCGGATTTCTCTTCCACGAATACAACCTTCTTTCACGATTCTTAACTCATATGTTAGCAACGATTAAATCATGCGTTAAAGTCCACCAGGCAGCTTCAGCTTTCATTTGTTTCGGTCATTTGTTTCGACGCTCTTTTGCGATTTAGTAAGAAAGAGTAACCTACTATTTTTGCTGCTTCAGAAATACATACCTAGAACGTGCCAAGTACTTGTATTTCCAATTATTAGTACATTGCTGCATGAATTCTTTTATGGCGAACCTCTGCACGAAAGTCTATAGCCACAATGTATGATTTCTCTCCATCGGGTAGTAATTGCTATAGCTGTCACATTCGTATCCGAAAGAATCAAAAGCTGCATTCATATTTAAAACAATCCTCATTTATTCTTCAGCCTCAGTTGCCACTATTAATTTCGTGACATGTTTCGATGCTTTTGCGTCATCTTAAAATTGAAGTAGTTGCGTCAGTAACCTGAGTTTTCTATGTCAGAACCTCATATCAGAGTTAGTAATTGGTTCTATAATAAGTATACTTTGTCGGTCTTTTCCTTTTTTTTACTTCTCGGCCAACTTGGCGGAAAAGTAGCATAAAATGCACAGACAACAAGGAGATAATTTAATACTGGATCCATATCCATACTAATCACGAATTTCCTTATCTTACTTCAAAAAATTAGTCTTATAGTTTAATACGGTGGTGCAAAAGTTTTCAAATTATTGTGTTGATCAACAAGAGAATAGGTGTTGCCAAGACCATAACAAGAAATATGGCACTCACTAGTTACAGACCATTATAGATTTTGTTGCAACGTGGTCTTTGAATGGTGTAACGGAGAAATAATGAAATGTTTAAAAATGATTAAAATGGAACACTATTTGAATTACTGAATGCCCTCCACATTTAAGGAGAAATATTAGTTCAGTTTCTTGCAACTACGCAGATGTACCCATACATATGGCCAAATGAATTGCAGAGTATGGCAACTACCATTCAGTCTAATAAAATGGTCGCTTCCCAAACCAGTATCATTAATACTTGGTTTTAGTGACTAAACACGCTTTTTTTTGAAGACATCATTGTGTGACAAGCAATATACTGAGCTACGAATTCTGCTTACGTTCTTGTAACAGTACAATGGTAAGAGTAAAAGCATACACGTCTCTGTTACTGGGCTGGAATTCAAAACGAAATATTTGAAAAAGGTCTGCTGATCAGTGTGTCATAAATCCTTTCTAAATATGCAACCATTACCAAATTGATAACCATGTAATGAATCCACTATATCAGATAAAATTTTCACACATTTTAGGCTTAAGAATAAATGTGACTCTGTTACACCTATTGTAAGCAAACAAAAAAATTTATTTAATATATTAGAGGAGAACTCTAACAGAAGAATCCTTTCTTCTGATACAACTATTACAAATTTCACACCGCATAACCGACAAAGGTGTCCGTTATCAGTGACGGAGAGGTGACAATGAAAGTATGACTCTATACAAGAGCAGCCATGGCTTACCTTTGCACTTTTCTTATATACACGTTTCGTTTCTCGTGGACATTTTCGTAGAGAAGGCGTTCAGTAGGTGTATAAGAATCATACAGTCACGATGAAATAATTTACTTTTTATCCGTAAATTAACCGCGTGAAATAAACTTTCGTACAGAAAGAATGTATTTGCACAGAGTCACTGTCTTCTCTTGACTCACCTGACCGAATCTTGTCGTAACTGCTGGCCTGGGCTCTGTTTCTCTGTGTGAATACGGTTTTCCGACATTTATCCAGCACCACTTTTGTGCCATACATCTGGCGCTCTTAATATGTTCGTATGTTGTCAACAAAGTGAAATATATTCTAAAGACATGATGCCTTACACAGTGAATTCCTGTCCTGTGCTTGTACTTTTGATGTAATCGAACAGTCCTATCATGTTATATTGATATATTTATTTACGTGATGGTGAGTTCAGTTCGAACTTATTCTAAAAAAAATAAAAATTTTGAATACAACGGCTTACCAAAGTTTTAAGGTGTTTTCCTTAAATTTGTGAATACTTTTGAAAGTACAATGATTTTTAAATATAAGAACTGCTCGACTTGATATTAATTTGGATCATTAGCTCCAAAATTAACAAATTCGAAGCAAGAATGTCACCAACATCGACAGAATTTCTTGAATATACGAATGCAGTTTAGTCTAGTTTCAGAAATGCCGCAGAACTTTCATAACCATATGCGTTGTGTCAAATAGTGAACTGCTACCTCAGAAATATTACCCGTTTAATAGGTTATTACATCAAGAGTTACACATAAACTAGTTTCATGTAATTTTGAGCATTATCAAAACTTTTCAGGAAGAAAAATATTGTGCGTAAGGTACTGTTCATTCCTAACTCTTTATAGGAAACACGAAGGACCCACACAGGCAATCAGTTGCCGTCAAATGAAATTCTTGATATGACGTTACACAATTAATGACGTATCTGTTATATTGGTGATGCATGTTTTTACTGAGATTGTCGTGAATTTCCGTACGTTATTGCAAAAACAAATATTAATTCTTATATACGAATTTTTCGTATTTTGGTATCAGAACTACAATATAACCACATCTCTAAATTTGTCTCTTGAATAACTGCTAGTTAGGACCTAAATTCCAGTGTAAATCCACATGAAAGAAAAATCAAATTAGGTCTATGTATCCTCGGTTATAGAATAAATTTGATCATTTTTTTCTGAAAATTTTGCAGCTATTAGCACAGATGACTACAAATTCCGATCATCTTCAACATGCAACAAGGTATTCGTGTCATATGTACCCCTAGACATTATTCAAATTTCTCTATGTTTATCATCAGTGTACATTATAGCACGATTTCTTGAAAGACGGAATATGGCTGGTTGTGTCCATCCACGAATAATGAGAGATTGTTGATGAATAGATCGGATGGTCTTTAGAACTGTGTTTCGAAAACCCGTTGATATTTCTGGACAAAATCATTCTTTTCGTATCAATACTGTACTGAGGTACAAAAGTGTTTCAGAATACTTCACTTAAAATTACCAGTGTTCTTCTACGAAACTGCTTATCAGTTTTCTCACCTTTTATGTGCACGGAAATGATCTAGTCTGCTTAGGCAATGTTCTGTCTGCGGGAGTTTTGTTTTAATGCAGTGAAAAAAAGGATCTATTCCTCGATGTACTCAAGTGAAACGCGCTATGTATTGAGAATGAGTACTAACAGTCCTCAAATAATCGGTACCTTCAGAATTATACTGTTCTACATATTAAAATATCGTCTTAAGGGAAAAACATGTATTCTTCTATACTGCGAAATGTATAAAACGCATAACCTAAAGATTTTCATTGATGTATAGAAAAGATTCGTAAGTATCTATCTACTCATTCAAGGACCGATTTCTCTTTCTGAAAACACATTATTAACTGATTCTCGACGACTGCGCATCTAATGCTATGTCGCCTGAATAATGGTGACCATTTCTCATTCTTCTTTGATTAATTTTCGTTTGAAAAGACATTCGGGTATTCCCGAGTGGGAAGCAGTTCATCATCACATAGTTGTTTCCAACTCTTTCCTACACTTTGTCGTGTCCAGTTCGTACATATGGATGCTTCCATTCTCCCTTCACAACTGCTCTCATCGATGGACAGGAAATGAGCGTCTGCGAGAAGCAACATACCTATCTAGAATATTCCAGCAAAAGTTCTTTAGCTTTCGGGTAATGACATTTAACTGCTACGATATAGGCCTCTGCTGTGCTGACTGATGTTCTTTCTCGTTACCGTGATTCATGTCGTATGGTATTTTCATGTTGTAAAACGAAAGCATTTCCTATTTAATCGCTGTAAGGTCATAAACAACCGTCAGTTAGTTCATTTTAGTCCACCAGTGCTGTTGTATTTCCATGTAGAAAGAGACGTAGCTCTGTCCACCTTCCGATATTAGCTCCCCGGAAAATATTTTATTTTCACATGTTGTTATTCGTGGCAAGATATCCCAGCCTTATTAAACTTTATCATAAAGGTGCACTTATTTGTTGTTACTTTAGACCTCTCCGTCACAACTCAGTTTCTGTTTCAAGACAGTCAACATATATGTTTGTGGACTGCTATAATAGCATAACCAGGTATTTTACTTCCACTGCGCAGCAGGTAAAACATACGTCGTAAGCAACTATTGGCACTTCTTTTTTTTTAAATGAACACACCGCCATTTGACGGTATAGTTGGTTATTTAATTACGACCCCTATTTCAGCTGTTTATACAATTTTCAAATGTTTGAGTTTATGTCATCAAAATTGGCGTAATTTAAGAAAAATATTTGTTCCCCACGAAACGCAAGATGTAAAAATCATCGCCTTGCAAAAAGATCAGTAAATAATAGTAGGACCACTTCATATTTAATAAAAACAGATTTGCTCTGGAATATAAAAGGTAAACACATGTCCTTGAGTTCATAATGATAGTTTTTATTTTTTATTTTAATATGAGGTGCTGCCACTATTATTTACTGATTTTTTATAAGATAATGACTCTGCATCTGGCATTTGGTGGCAAGCGAATATTTTTCTTAATTCATAGTAAATTGTGACCCTGATGTGTTGCAGTAGATGTTAATGATAAAAATTAAATCACTTGAGAATGCCATAAAAGGCCGAAACGTGTGTCGTAATTAAATAAACTACTAGACAGTGAAATCGTTGTGTTCATTTAAAAATTATTGTATGACTGTTGCTCAGCAGAATCTAAAACTGTCTATTGGCACTTCGTTTAAGGTTAGTATTTTACAATTAAATGACGGTATCGATTAAACATTGTCGTCATACCTTTAGGTACGAAAGAATCATTCTATGCGGATGCTACTGAAGTATTGCAGAAGACAAAGTAGCAAGCCTTACCTTAACTATGGAATGCATGCATAATTATGGAAATGCATCCTGATCTAAAAAAAAAAAATGTCGCAGCTACAGAAAACTATTTTATTTCCGATTACCAAAGAGTGTCCTAAATATTTGTAAATAATTAGCTAGACAAGTTGAGCGTAGCTTTTGGTTCTAGCTATACCATTCAGCCTGGCTCCTGCCATTTCTGTTAGTCGCATAAATTTTCCACTGCAGTTAAGTGGTAGCAGACGTATTGTAGATGAGTTTTAGTTCCTTCCATACATTCTTATTTAGTTCTTATTTCCACCTATTGTACGTACTTCTGAACTGGAGGTTTCTAACGTTGAGTCATCTTGACATTCGTCTTCTGGAATTCTACATTTCCTAACCAAACACAAAAACATAATGCCAGAACTGACACTCATCGCAGCATAATTCATGAAGTGCGATTCAGACATCCACTTTAGTTTTTGTGGTCAAATGCTTATGCAGCTGTAGGAGACATCATTTTATTTACGTAATTAGTGTAGATATTTCTAGATTTACGGAAACCAATTGACACTATGCACCACTGCAGACTCTTACCGAAGGTACGAGCATATGGATCAGATTTCTAAATATGTGAGTGGCTCGGAGACTTCTTCAATAACGTGTGACTCTAGGAGGACGCAAGATGACTTAGATAAAATTTGTAGTTGTTGTAATGAATGACAGATTTCTCAAAATACAGAAAAAAGTAAGTTAATGCGGATGAAGGAAAAACAGACCCATAATGTTAGGATACAGCATTACTGGCATACTGCTTGACACAGTCACGTCGTTTAAATATCTGAAAGTAACGTTGCGAAGCGGTATGAAACAAAACGAATATGTGAAGATTTTGGTAGGGAGGGCCAATGGTGGATTTCGGTTCATTGGGAGAGTTTTGGGAAAGTGTGGTTCACCTATAAAGAAGACTGCGCATAGCACGATAGTGAGACCTATTCTTGAGTACTGATCGAGTGATTGGAACCCATACCAGTCCGGATTAAAAGAAGACAAGAAGCAATTCAAAGGCGGGCTGCTACATTTATCACCCGTAGGTTCGAAAAACACTTAATTGCTACGGAAATGCTACGGGAACTCAAATGGGAATCCCTGGAGGGAAGGCGAAATTCTTTTCGAAGATCACTGTTAAGAATATCTGCAGAACCGGCATTTGAAGCTGACTCCGATTCGATTCTATTGCCACCTACATAGCTTTCGCGTAAGGACCACGTGATAGGATACGCTAACTTAGGGTTCATACGGAGGCATATAAAAAGTCATTTCTTGTTCGCTCAGTCTGCGAGTAGAACAGGAAAGGAAATGACTAGTAGTGGTACATGGTACCTTCCGCCATACACAGTACCGTGGCTTGCGGAATGTATATGTAGGCGTAGATGTAGATACAAAATAAGACATGTTTAGGTGTCATTCCACTCTCTGCCTCCTCTTCCGCAAAGAAAAAAAAAAAGAAGGGATTTCGAAACATGTATTGCAAAACGTCGTCAGTTACAGTCAACCTGGACCACCATCGTTGAAAAGAATCTGAATCATATTCGATGAATTGGCTTCCCCTTCCAACCCTATATATTTCTAAGCAGACTGTCCAGTAATGTGTACGTTGCAGCGTCTTTGATGTATAATCAATGAATCACCAAAAGATAGAGTCCAGCAAAATGGTATCCGATATTTTCAGAGCACGCCCCTCCGGTAACCGCTTTTATGACACACGTTGTGTCCCTTATGCGAAGCAGTGGCCTGTAATCACCAAACACGAGTTCTGAATGCCATTTCTAATCTTTGGTTTCGAATCTATAAAATTCGTCTCCCGTCGTATAACGACTCAGTGCGTTGCTTAATCTTTCTTTCTTTTCCCTAGCTTTATAGTGTCTAGTGACGCGTCCGCTTTGTCAGGATTTGGCAGATATTATTACGGCATTTAGCTTTGTGGCCGGATACCGTTTGTGACGTAACAATCGTCAAGATAGCCTAAGGAAGGGAAGTCGCATGTGCCGTCTGTCTGTGAATCATGGAAACTTTCTTTCGTATGTTAGTACATTTTAACATCTTTGTGTATCGTATTTCCTGAGGCGAAATTTGGGGACCAGCACAGCATTTTCCTAAACGGACATGGGAAACCGCCAAGAAACCACTCCTAGGGTGGCCGGTGGAGCAAACCACGATCGTTAATCCACCGCGTGGATTCGATCCGGATTCCGCTCACCTCCCTCGATCACGATCTACCGTGCCGCGCTCTACTCCATTCGAGGAGGTCACTCAGAATATTATTTAATCTTCTTATGTGATTCTACTAGCTCAGTTATCTCATCAGTAGTAATAATAATATGTCGATGGATTTTTACCAACAACTTCTTACCATCACTTCTATTACTTAACAGAATTCTCCATAGTTTCGCAGAAATTCAACAGACTTATCGATCTCCCCCCCCCTCCCCCCTGTCGCATTCCATATACTAATCCGAAACGGTGCCGTTTCGAGGCTTTCCTATGATCAATATGACAAGGATCTTTAACAAATGAACAAATGTTTCGTGCTGATACGAGTATAATTACTGTTTCGAGAGTCAACATTCGCGGTACATAATCTGCCATCTCAGACGAGCTTAGGCTAACTTCTGAGAGGCAAATCACTACTGCGCCACTCAATATAGGTAATCCCAGTTACACAGAATGTTTTCCTTGCTATGAATAGTCCTATAGGTCTACGCCCTTCACCACCGCGTACGTATCACCATAAGAGCAGGAAAAAACAGGCGACAGGTTTTCAAAGGGTGGAGAAGAATTACCTCCAGTGACATTTCGTGGTGTAGATGAATGTGGGATTAAAATTATGAGTACAACTTAAAAGATAGCCGAGATCAGATGAGAACAGCGTTAATCCTTGTAGGTGGAGTAAGTACAGTGAAGTGTGACACCTGCATATCTTCCATCGCGAGTCTGAGGTGTATGACGAAGGATCTTGTAGGTCACTTACAGGGGGGTGGACAAAAATATAAAAACAAGAAAAACACAAAACCTTACCATGTCTAATACGCTATGCAGGATAACCGTTGGCATTAAAAAAAGCTTCCAGTCGGAATGGATAAATACAGATGCTTTATGGTTTACAAGGGGACTTATTCTACCCTTCCTGCAAAATAGGGGTAGATTCATGTGACGACGATGGCAGTCACGCAATCTTCTCTCCAAAGTAGACCACAAAGGCACAATGATTTTTAGAATTGGTGACTGCGGTGGCCAGTGAGACGCGGAGACCTGTCCTCGTGTTCACATAGTCAGTCGTGAACCATGTCAATTGCTTGATCCGGGGCCCTGTCATCTTATAACACAGCATCACCATCGAGGAACAAACATTGTGCTATGGGATGGTGCAGACTAACCAAGTGGCTCATGGATTACCATGACATGGCTGCCCAAATCGTCACTGAAACCCCACCATATTTCCCTTTTGGCAGCACACAGATTGCATCGTAGGCGTGGGACGGCGTGCACCAGACGTAAGCTCGGCCACAAGTTGGAGACATTGTGAATCAAAAAAGACTCATTATTATAAAAGACTCATCCAACCAACTGACTTTGTTCAGTTGGTTCGTAGTTTAGGCTCTCCTGTTACAAGCATTTGAATCATTGATGAGTGGTTTCGTAATTGTAACTAGCCCCACAATTTCCAACTTATGCAGCTACTTCCGGTTTTTTTTTTTTTTTTTTTTTTTTTTTTGTGCTGCCAATTTTCGCGAGTGCAACTTTCAGTTCAGCAGTGACTTTTGCAGCTATCATTCTCTAATTTTTCGTCACAATCGCCTTCAATAACCGTTCCGCACGGTCACTCAACTCACACTCACAATTTCTTTCACGTTGTGACTTAGCGGAAAAGGTTTTTTCCTGTTTCCTAGTGAGCCGTATAAACCTTCAATATAGTGACTCTAGAAACACCAGGTACTTCGACTACCTCGGTTGCGGAAACACCCATCATACGATCACGAACGCTTTTCCCACGCCGGCCGGAGTGGCCGAGCGGTTCTAGGTGCTACAGTGTGGAACCGCGCGACCGCTACGGTCGCAGGTTCGAATCCTGCCTCGGGCATGGATGTGTGTGATGTCGTTAGGTTAATTAGGTTTAAGTACTTCTAAGTTCTAGGGGACTGATGACCTCAGAAGTTAAGTTCCATAGTGCTCAGAGCCATTTTTGAACTTTTCCCACGTTCGAATTCACTTATCTCCGGAATAATCCATTCAAACGAGTACAGAATACGGTACTGGCCGCAATCGACACTTGCATCGTATTGAGGGCTTTGCGTAGTCTTACATTGAGGTTTGACTAGGATCTACATTTATATTCAAGTATGCGTTTTTTTCGGTGTTTCCGTAGTTCTTTCCAACCTCCGTAAATTCAGTCATTTTCCTGCGTCTGCCCACTAGAGATTTATGTTACATGTGTCGGAATATGTAGTGCAGTTTGTGCACAGTTTGGCTTTTGACTTGGTCAGTCACTGTGAACAGTGAATGGCCTTTCAGCAGTCTTGCATCAGCACGACTACCAACGTTTATAGAGACTTGAGTGCTACGTACATGTACCTGTTGTTGGAGTCATCAAACCGAAATAATTTGGTACATACTTCAAGAGAGTTTTCTCTAACCCGTATTCTCGGTGAGGTACAATGCTTGTATAAAAATCGTGAAAAATTCACGTGCCCTCTGACTCAAGCATTTCGTTACCATGACAAAGCGCATCTATCCTGAGGGATGGAGAGGTGGTACCGCAACATACAAGATACTAGATTCGTTTTCATTGTAAAATGCATCTAGTCCCTGGCCGACCATTATGCTTAAGATTTTCTATAGTTTTGTTGCATTACTTCAGACCGATTCGAAGATGATTCTTATAAGAGGCAACGGCCGTCCCCTCCCAAAATTCTTTTCTATTGAAGCTAGCGTTTCGTCTCTAACAATTTTTCTCTAACAATTCTGCCTGCTTGGCTGGGTGGTAACGTGCTTGCCTCCCATGCAGCGGGCCCGGCTTCGATTCCGGTCCAGATGGATAATTTCTCCGCTCGTCGACTGGCTGTTGTGTTGTCCTCATCATCATTTCATCCTCATCGCTGGCACGCAAATCGCCCAATCTGGCGTCGACTGAAATAAGACTTGCATTTGATGGCCGAACTTCCCCGGATGGAACCTCCCGGCCAACACTGCCATTCGCTCATTTCCATTTCCCTCAGAGACGTAACGTTATACTTCAGCGTATCTCGGTTACCGCTGCCAAAGAAAATGCTTTAGATAAATACTTTGCCATGTATCGTGTGAGTTTTAATGCATATGCTTCGACGATTGCTGCATTCGGAAAAGGAATACTGGAAGACCAGAGATTAAAATCCCCTCGATGACAGAATCATTAGACGTGGAGCACGATTTGCACAAGCTCAGATTTAAAAAAAAAAAAAAATAGAGAGTCCATCCTGACGTCTGTCTTAAGTGTCTTAGGGAAAGTAAGGAAGATCTACACGTGGATGTTTTGACGGGATTTCCTCCCTGCTCTTCCCGAAAGTGTCTACTGCATCTTAACAACTGCATCTACTCGCTCGGCGACGACTAGATGATCATCATCACCGTAAACATCATCATCAGTCAGTAGCAATAATGTGTGGCTCTCGAGTCTGAGACAACACAGACTGATCGGTGTCTCCTCCGTAAGGGCATACATCGAAATAAAGTAAAGTAACACTGTCAGCAACACCACGCTCAGTCTCTCGTCCATAGACGTCTATACGAGAGCAATGTCAGGTAAGGCTGACAGAAAGTTGATTTGAACACTATAGTGCTTTACTAGGCACGGTCCTATTGGATGTAAAATGCCCCTTCCTTCTCCGATCTTTGAAAAGACTTCTGTAGCCTTTTGTAGATGGACCAACAATTTGCACGTAGTCTCCTGACCACGATGCATTTTGACATTTATCACGTCGATAAACATTCCGAGCTAGGAAAACCTGCCACTGACAAACAATTGATTCCCACACTTTTGGATCTGTTATCTGGCATTTTTCCACAGGGCCTTGTATTGAAGTACTTAGGTGTTGACCTATATACATGCGCCGTAACAAGATGTTACGATAATTTATAGTGACTCGTTTGTACCTCGGTTCCCTTCTTTCATTGATTTCTGAATAACCAGGCTCTTAGTTTCAAGCTTCAAGGCAAAACCACTCACTGAAGGTTAGAACGTCAGCAATGAGCATGCTAATACCGCATTATTACTTCCACGAAGAATGCAGCATTGACTTCAGATACTTTAGAAACGCTGCCTTCTACTTAAATTGTTGCTTCTGAGTTAATTTTGGGTCCTGTTTGTTTATGAACTTTTCTTTCCAAAATTCGATGTAATTTATTATGTGTACTTAAATATTTCTGTAAGTCTATTTGTCTTGGAAACCGAAAAATAGTGGCTATATGAATAGTAATTAGTATCTGGACGCCCTTAATACTACTGCTCACGAGACTGTGGTTCTGTTCGTTCGTAAAAGACGATAATTTTACTTCCACTGCGTGGCATATAACACCGGTTCCCGTCAGAGCACCGAAGTTAAGCGCTCTCGGGCTGGGCTAGCACTTGGATGGGTACCCATTCGGCCTGCCGCGCGCTGTTGGCAGGCGGGGTGCACTCAGCCCTCATGTGGCAAACTAAGGAGCTACTTAACTGACAAGTAGCGGATCGGGTCTCGTAAACTGACATACGGCCGGTATGTTGACCACACGCCTCTCCATATCCGCATCCATTGGCACCTATGGGCTAAGGATGACACGGCAGCCGATCGGTACCGTTGGGTCTTCCAAAGCCACTTCCGACGGAGTTAGCGTGGACTACAGATGGTGTTCAGAAACAGTCTGAAAATCCTTGACAGTGTTGCAGGCTGTACTGAGAAATGATTCGTAAGAAAATGGTTCTCAATGTTGTCCCATTATCAAGTTAATTACTATTTAACTTAGCCAGTCAGGCCGTCGCGAGCACAAATTCAAGCAGCCCGCCAGAGACAGTGTTAGCTGTTCTCATAGCGTAGATAACAGGAAACGAAACACCTCTGGCTCTGCTTCGATCCTTACTACCGTCCCATGCCCAATCTTTGTGTCGCTCACTTTCTAGGTTTTATGAAACCAAAAGAAGAACACGTTTGGTGGCATCGTCTCTAGTGGGCCGCTTGAATCTGTGCGCGAAACGTCCTGACTGGGTAACTTCAATGCTAAGTAACTCGGGAGCGACGCAAGTATGGATTTTTTGTTTTTTTTTACCTTGGCAGTTATTTCTCAGCACGACTTATTGCGTAACATCCTTACAAGGTTTCCTGGCTGTTTTTCAACAAGCTATGTGTAGACCCAAAGCCGGCCGGAGTGGCCGAGCGGTTCTAGGCGCTACAGTCTGGAACTCCGCAACCGCTACGATCCCAGGTTCGAATCCTGCCTCGGGCATGGATGTGTGTGATGTCCTTAGTTTAGTTAGGTTTAAGTAGTTCTAAGTTGTAGGGGACTGATGACCTCAGAAGTTAAGTCCCATAGTGCTCAGAGCCATTTGAACCATTTTTGTAGACCCAAAGTTAATCCACCAGTATCATTCGTTTTTGGAGTTAATTACTCTCGTTAGATGTAAAATTTCTACGATTATTTGTTTGTTTCGTGGTATCATTCTTGTTGCTCCCAATGAGTGGGTACTGTGTGCAATATTGTAACCCAATTCACGTTTCTGCATACATGGTATATATTTGTGTTATACAGGGTAGTGTTTAGCATGAGGATGAGACCAGCATATAAGAAGCGTCCGCTAACAATGTAATAAAGTTTTCGGGTCCTTTTACATACCTAATTTTTGGAGACGTCGGTAAGAGCTGCCAGTCCTTACATAAATAGAGAACTTTCACTTATATGTGAGTGAAATGAAATCTCGTATCTCCGCCGTTTCTGTCATTAAGATTCAATTACGGTGGAAAATTAGAGCGAGAAGGGGAACGCCTCGGCCGCTTCCTGCCAAGGTCCCGGCTCACGCGTATTACTCGTCGTTTCCACCAAATGAAATTTTTGCGCAGCAACAAAAGCTGGAGCCAGACGTTTTTTTTTAGGACGACGGGGAAACAATGGAACAATGCATTGCTTTTTCTCTAAATTTTAATTGTACTCATTTTTCACATGACATCTTTATTAAAAAGTAATTTTCTCGGCACGTAACAATCCGGTGTCGACTTCCGGAGGCCACGGCCGCCGGGGAGAGGGGGGGGGGGGGGTTTGGGGGCGGTGGTGAGGGCGAGGGCGGTTGTGGGGGGAGGGTGGAGGCGAGCGCCGCAGCGTCACCTCGCGACGACGGGCTGCACTGTGCGTCGTCGCCGGCACCGACGACGACGACGACGATGACACGTAACGCACTCCTAGGTCAGCCGCGGCTGGAGTCAGCTTCTCCAGCACTGACGGCCGCTGCAGCGGAGGACACGCCGACAACTACCTGGAAATAACCGTCGAACAAGCGCCTTGCATCACCGCCGCACTAGTCCTGGACCCGTTGCAAGTTATTTGGCTGTGTGACTATCAGCTGTAATTAAAAAAAAAATTGTTCCAATGGCTGTAAGCACTATGGGACTTAACATCTGTGGGCATCAGTCCTCTAAACTTAGAACTGCTTAAACCTAACTAACCTAAGGACATCACACACACCCATGCCCGAGACAGGATTCGAACCTGCTACCGTAACAACCGCGTGGTTCCGGACTGAAGCGTCTAGAACCGGTCGGCCACCGAGGCCCTCAGCTGTAATTTAAATGCGAAACTTTTTAACTGAAAATTTGAATTGTGTCTTAATGCACAATATAAGCTGATATATGTACTTCCGTTTACACGCACAATTTTGTTCGTTTCGTTCTTCTGTGTCGATTCTGTTTTTGGTATTTGTACCTAACCTGCAAATTCGTCTGAAACTTAATGAAACAGACGCATCTTCGATTGAAAAAATACAGCCTTTGTTGCCGGCCGGTGTGGCCGAGCGCTTCTAGGCGCTTCAGTCCAGAACCGCGCTGATGCTACAGTCGCAGGTTCGAATCTTGCCTCGGGCGTGGATGTGTGTGATGTCCTTAGGTTAGTTTGGTTTAAGTATTTCTAAGTTCTAGGGGACTGATGACCTCAGATGTTAAGTCCCATAGCGCTCAGAGACATTTGAACCATTTTGAACACCCTTTGTTCATCAACGATTTGGATTCTAAATGTCATTCACTAATTGTCCTTCGTATTTGAGGTATTGAAGAAAACGGGTGTTATGCTTAAAGGACTGCATCATTCCATTAGACACACAGTCTCTCTTAAGAACTGACTGAACGGCGATGTTGATTGAGCACACCACACTCGCAGCTGTTACTCATGGTTATCTAAGCAGGAACCGCTATTTTTATTTCTGTTTTCTTCGCACTCGTTCTCTCCGGAATTATGTCCTTTCCACATAGTGACGAATACGTTACTGAAACCCACTGTCGTGCAGTGCCGTAACGAGGATAACCGATGCCCGGGATAAACCTACAGTTCGTCGCCACCCAAAAACGATTGTATGTCGACCTCTCTCATCAGTATATTTCATCAATATATTTAAATCATCATCCATGGTTGATCTTTTTAATTGTTTATTCAGATCAACAATTCAAAAGAGAGAAAAAACAAAATCCAAGCTGTCATTGTTTGCAACAGTAACATGACTCATTTTCCATTGTTTCACCGCTTATCAATGAAAAGCCATTTTAAAGAAACTAACAAACACAAAATATAGACTCTAGATTTTAATTGCATTCACCGAGTTGGCATAACGACAGTAGCTCTATCTATACGAAAACTTACAAACGTCTCTGTGCCAAGAAGAGAGAGGCTTTACGAAAAATTTCGATCACCGGTGCACTGTCGCAGTGACCTCCTGATTACTTTTCATACATGCCCTCCACTGTGAAAATTCCTAGCAGACTAAAACTGTGCAGGAGCGAAACTCGAGACTGGGACCTTCGCCTGTTGCGGGCAAGTGCTCTACCAACTGAGCTACCCAAGCACGTCTGCCGACCCGTCCTCACAGCCTCAGTTCTGCTAGTACTTCGTCTCCTACCTTCCAAACATCAAAGAAGCTCTCCTGCTGATCTGCAGATCTAGCACCCCTAGAAGAATGAATATTGCGGAGGCATGGCCTAGTCACAGCCAAGGGGATATTCCCAGAATGAAGGTTTCACTCTGCAACGGAGTGTGCCCTGACATGAAACTTCCTGACAGATTACAACTGTGTGCAGGACCGAGACTCGAACTGGGGAGGGAGTTTCTGTGAAATTAGGAAGGTAGGAGACGAGGAACTGGTGGAATTAAGGCTGCGAGGACGGTATGGCAATCGTGCTTGGGTAGCTCAGTTGGTGGAGCACTTTCCCGCGAAAGGCAAGGGTCCCGAGTTCGAGTTTCAGTCTGGCACACAGTTTAAATCTGCCAGGAAATTTCATACCAGCGCACATTCCGTTGGAGAGTGAAAATTGCATTCTGGATGTCCTCCCCTTCTTACTTCAGTGCCCTCCATTTCTTTCCCATCTGCTTCATCCTCTTTTTCTGGCAGTACTACTATTTTTCCTCTACGTCCTGCAGTTCCGCCCTCTCGCCTTCTCTTTTCTGTTGCTCTTCTAGTACCTTTGTTCAGCGTAGAGCTTAAGTGTGGTAGGAAATTCAGCTTCTCAGCAGTCCTCAGGAGTAAGGGTGGAAGTACGTTCAGCTGACTTTGCTAGAAAAATCTTTGGCAGCAGCTCGCCTGCAACCTTGACCTTTTGGTGGCACCTAGGCCCCACAACCATCCAGCTATGTAAGTAGGCTTTCTTTTGTAAATTTATTTATAAGACTATGAGACTCTACACGCATTTCCATAATTAAAAAATGTGTTAACTGAAACAATGAAAATATAAAAAAGTGCATGTGAATTGTTATGGATTAACACCCACATTGTATAGCCCAAACAGACGAAGCACGTTTCTGCTAATGGTGTGATGCATCTTGGAAGTTTTTTTTTTTTACCCTCCCGATTTTCTTTTATCATTGCTATTCCGTGTTAGTCAACCAGAGAAAAAAATACACCATCACACAGCGGCTGCCTATTGATAGAACAAGAGCTGTCTCTAAGGCGCCAGGAAGTATGAGGAACGAGAGTTATAAGATCAGGGACGCAGCAGAAAGGCAGAGCCATCTCAATGTTGGTAGCCCAACTGTGTCACAACCGTGGTGAGAGGCCTTAGCAAAACAGGTAGGATACGTACCAACCCCGTAAACATACCCTTCAGTTGTAGACAGCTGGATGCAGTCTGACAGTTGCATGTTTTGAAGTGTGATCTACGCCAGCCTATAGGTCTACATGATTCTACAAGCAGCCGCCATGAGATGATGTGGCCTTCTTTAGCTGCAGGCCTACTTCTGGCTCTGAGTTTGACATTGTAGACGACGAACCCTCCAGCTGGTGGGCCACCTCCGGACCTGCTTCAAGCTGCTGTCAGCCTTTTAACCTGGAGAGCCACTGTTCGAGACCAAGGGCCGGGCAGTCAGCAGCCACCTTCGCCTCTGTGAGCATACTGTCACTGCCCGCCTCCGTCTTCAAGGGCAAGCACTACTGCTGAAAGCTGTCTTCCTCTGCCTGGTCTACAACACATTCCAAGCCTTGCGGCGCGACCTGATATGAAATGTGAAGTTGGGTCCAGTTGGTGTTCAAATGCTTGTAATGGCTCTGAGCAATATGGGACTTAACTTCGGAAGTCATCAGTCTCCTAGAACTTAGAACTACTTAAACCTAACTAACCTAAGGACATCACACACATCCACGCCCGAGGCAAGATTCGAGCCTGCGACCGTAGCGGTCGCTCGGTTCCAGACTGTATCGCCTAGAACCGCTCGGCCACTTCGGTCGGCCCAGTTGGTGTACTGGTGGCGTGAACGTTTCTCGAATGCGCAACTCTGCAAGTTGCAGAGACTGCAGGCCACTTGCTTGCCTCAGTTCCTCCGGACACGCAGCCCAACATCACATGACCTGTTGAAGCTTACCACCACCGTCACTGACATTGTTGTAGTTCGATCACTAGCAAAGAAACGTTTAGCCAATGAAGTTGCAGTGATATGCGAGACTGCAATCAGACAACCTACCGTCTATTCCACTGCTACACTGCTCAGATTATTAAACTACCGGCCTCCTTTCACTTAAACGCAGCTCCACCACCCACTGTATCGGTCATCCATTCACGTTCATTACAGAAGTGATCTATTATGATTTTTATTTAATTGTTTTACAGCTTTATTTTCCCTCGAACTTGCCACATTTCCGGTCTCAGTTTCAGATGTCTTTTAGAGCACATGACAAAAATAATTTGCATTCATCTGTGTTTAGTGCTTCATTTAGATTGATGAGCCAAACAATTATGACCACTACCCTTCACCACAAGATTAAATGTCCGCCTCGTGGCGTTGCAGGCACGTGAAGTGGTAGGGGAAGTATGTAAGCGTAGCAGAGACGAATGATGAATCGTTCAAATGACGATACGGACCTCGATTTGGGAAATTCGCTGACAACCGACTTTAACAAAGGACATATTGTTAGCACCCGACGCCTGGGAACCAGTATTTCAGAAAGGGCGGAGCTGTAGACTGTTCAAATGCTACTGATGTGACACCTCTAGAAAGTGTTTGAAGGACGAATTGGCGAATAAGCATTGGACATCCACGTTCCATCACAGAACATGTAATTATGATGATTGTCCGCTCTATAAAATAGGATAGACGGCGATCTGTGGCCGACTTAACGTCAGGGTACAGTGCTGGTGCAGGTACAAATGTTTTCCAAAGCAGACCATTCAGCACAGACTTCTGAAAATTGGGCTCCGCAGACGACACTTGCGTGTTTCCATTTTAACCAAGGTTATCGCCAATTACGTTTGAAATGGCCACGGGATTATCAATACTGGACCATGGGTCAACGGAAAAGTTTCTCCTGGTCGGATGAGTAACGTTTGTTGTTACACCAGATAGGTGGTCATTCCTGACCATGTCGTCCTCCGGGCTAAGTCCTGCTCGAAATACGCACCCCGCAGCACATATAGGCTGGTGGGGACGTTATTATGCCAGGAGTTCGTTCAGCTGAGCTTCCGCAGGATCACTGGTAGTAATCGAAGGAACTATACGACCTGAGAACAATATGGAATTATTTGTGGTAAGTTCCTATGGGACCAAACTACGGAGGTCATCGGTCACTAGGCTTATACACTACTTAATCTTAGACTAAGTTACGCTAAGGACAACACACACACACATCCACCCAAGCCCGAGGGAACACTCGAACCTCCGGCAGGGGCAGCGACGCGAACCGTGGCAAGGCACCTCAGACCGCGAGGCTACACTGCGTGGCTGGGACAATATGAATATTATTCGGGAACACCTACGTTCCTTCATTCTTGATGTGTTCCGCGACGGCGGTGACATCATCCAGGGTAACTGTCCGTATCACAATGTCAAAATCGTGCTACAATGGTTTGAGGAACATAATGCAGACGTCACGATGTCTTGCTCACCAGATCCGTTTGATGTGTACCCTATGGGTCACAACCGGGGTGCTATCGCGCGCTGTCTTCGCGTCCACAAGCCAGGGACTCTAATTTATGGGAATTCAGTGGCCTGTGTGCAGGTATCTGCTGCTACATATCTCGGGAAACTACAAAAGACTTGTCGAGTCCGTGTCACGAGATCACTGTTGTACTGCTTTGCAAAGGTGAACCAACGCTTTACCATGCAGACGATCACAAAGTTTTGGCTTATCAGTGAATGTCATAAATTGTTTCATATGAATTGATTGAACGGGAAATCTGGTACAGCATGCCCTCTATCGGGAATCTGGTTACATCGGCAACTGTGTAGCAAATTCAGCAAAGTGTGATGCTGTTAAGGATCAGGTCTTGCATATGTTCTGTCATAATTCTTATAAATCCCACCATAATACGACATAAGTATGAACAGGAGAACTGTCGACAGCGACGTACCAACAGAAAATGTGTCTGATATGCAGCACAGGATCCAGATCCGAAACTCTGGATACAAAACCGTTATAGCAGTTAATCCACGATGCGAGCTTTGACTTACAGTAGAATGAAATCAGTAAGATTTTGCAACAGAAAAATAAGGTGACGGCCTGAGCTGCCTAGTTCAGGCTGTCACAACGCATGCGTACTACCCTGATGATAACTTCTGCCCATAATATTTGTTCACTCTTTGATTGATTACAGCTCGGACAAGACAAAGTCGTACCCTTATTCGTACTAGAAAATCTGGTCATTGGTGGGAATCGTACCATTGGCCATCTTTGACTATGGTTCTTAAGTGCGGTGTAAAATTTACTAAGAATAGATTTACAAAAATTTAACAAAGTTGGAAATTTTTGTTGTTGAACTCTGTGCACTAATTTCAGAGACGCTGATTTGCGTGTGGTAATTTTGTAAAGTGTTACTGTAGTGAGGACTGGTTAAATTCTCTTGTATTTGCTTTAAATCTACCATAGCTCTTTTCTGTCTTTCATATAAACTCTGCTAATTACGTCCCTAGGACTCAGTAAGATAAGGTATCTACTTCTATAACAACCAACAGAATGGAAGAAACATTTTTTAAACATAGATTTCCTAATGTATCTAATTAATTATAGTAGACAACAAACGGGTGGATGTGAATTTACACTCATATTCACTGGTAGTACAGGAAGTTCCGAGAGGAAGTTGACTATGTCAACTATTGGTATTGAGCATGTGCAATACTTTTCACAATTATACTAACAATTTGTTTTACTGACTAGCCCTTATTTTGATAATTATTTCTGTGGTGGCGAAGAAGTCTGCAACCACGCTTCTATTTTGTGCCAATTTTATGTTGCAGCACTTTTTTCTAATTTTTTGTAGCCCTTTCACTCACGGATAACGTATTTATTCAGAACGGTTTTACCACAATCTAAAATTATTAAATAATTTTCCATCGTGTGTCTTTCGATTTAACGATAAAATTAATTTCTCTGTGTCAACAGCCGTAAGTATAAAATTGTTAGAATTCTGACTGGAGATTGGCCGCCGGTACCAGCGTGGCAACGTGACGAGTCCAAGTACTGGTTTAAACGCCCCATTCTGCCCCTTAGTGAAACATTAGAAGCACGAACAGAAGTGTTTACTGACAGAAGGCAATATTAAAAAAAAAAATGCTAGCCCCGCTTCCGTTTGGACAGTGCGCTCGACGCGCGGAGCAGAGTCTAGAACCCATCATCTGAGAAAACCAACAAGACTCGTCTGGACGAAATGAGTTCCATCGTTTGAAACGAATGTCGACTGAAAGCCGTATGAAATACTCATTTAATGCACGCTTTTAATTACTCGATCCGGTAATGACGACAATTTTCGCTTCATTTTGCCCGCATCGGCTTTTTGTGGCTCGTCGCGTCGTTCGGAAGAGTCCGCCAGCGCTGGCTGGAGTGGCGGCTGCAAATTTGGCGGCCTCCCGCTCCGCCACTCTGCCTCCGCGCGCATGCGCACTAATCACCGCCAGGTCCAATCTTCTGGCCGCGCCGCTCCCATCTTCGTCGATTCTTCCGGGCTAATTTCTTTTTTAATCTTTTCGTGGTATCTGGAGCACACTCTTTCTCTCGTAACACTTCTCTCTCTGTTTCGCACTGATTTGTGTTCCACCGGTGCTAGTTCCACTGGATGAAGCTCTACTCCAAGAGAAGTGTCAGTGGAAATATCGCTTTTCTTCTGTTCAGTTTAGCTAAATGGCAGCCAGGAAAAGGAACTCCGTTACGAATAACGACGTTCTGACATCGGATTAAGCGTAAAGCAGTATTCTACGAACTTACCAATCGTTTGTTACCTAAGTACCACATCCCATGACCAGCATCATCGTGTCTACGAAATAATGATTTTGGTTGGATTTAGAGTGCTCATCAGCGTAGTCCACAGCAACAAACTGGATATTAACAAACACATATCCTGCTTTGAATTACTGCTGTTGTCATTAGCGAAATTGCTTCGACGAATTCCCAGGAACACATGTTAGCATTTGTCATCAAAATGTTATGGCATGTCGAGAAAAAAATGTGATTCGTCACTACTGAAATTAATGTGTCTGTTTCCTTGTCATTAATTAAAAACACCAATTTTTTGGAAAAAAAATAGTTATATCATACGGAACAATGACGCTTAAGAGATTGAAGTAACTACTTCCACTGTGGGTGGTTAATTACTGGTAGATTTACTGTACCTAAAAGCTATGTTAATGCAATTTGTAAATGTATCTACAAAACTTAGGTAAGACGCAAAAAAGTTTTCTTATCTTTCCGTAAAAAATGAGGCTATTAGAATAATTTCATGAGAGCGTTAGTGTCTCAATACACATTGAGTTCTACTCAAATCAGTAAAACGTTATAATACTTCTGACGTTTATGTCTCCAATCTGCCCCTTTCCTAGGAAAATCGCGCTGGGAACATCATTCAGATAGGCAATAAGCAAGTGCTGCATCTATCACATTTCTGAAAAGGGTTACTTATTGTCAAGGTTGACAAGATTTTCTTCTGTTGCTTTGCAGTTTTTAAGCTTTTATTGCTAGGGTTGTTTAGGTTGACCTCGACTGTTGGGAGATATCGAGACTGTTGAGTAATCGTCCCATTTACCATAGTCACCTGGTGCAAGGGAGAAGTTCCCTGCATTTATTTTGTAGAATTTCGACTACTCAGCTTCTTGCTTCCATAGTGATGGAAAAATCAGGGATGACCTCTGAAGTTCCATTATGGATCGTAAAAACTATTTGTTCTGTATCATAGCATTTTAACACTATGTGGTTCATGACACGCTATGTTTGCTGCTGTATAAGATATCAGTTAACGTTCTACGTTCCTAAATTTGATGCCTTTATGCTTCGAAATTGATTAAAAAGCGTCAAAATACACCGAACACAGCTGATCGGGTATAATGTGATAATAAAAGAGAATTAACAGTTTTTATTCTCCATGATGAGATCGAAGTAATACTCATTTTAAGAGTAATTTATGAGAAGTATCAGATAACAAATACATGTGAGTGGAATACAATTTTAACAGGCAGAAGTATGATATTTTGAATCTAGTTCATCGTAATTTGTGATCTGTGTCACGCTGTTTCCGCATTTCCCTCAGGGAGAGTGTATATCAGCTTTTTTACTACAACTAAACAAAAATGCGGACTAATATAGTTATTATATCTGTAAGCAATTAAATTGCTTGTCACACAATTAACTTTTAGATTTAAAAAGAAGTAAAATCTTATAAATGAATGCAAAATCATTTTTTCTCTTTGTACTGCGAAGTGTCAGTAAAGGACTATAGCTAAAATGTAGGAGACTGTAAGTCACTACAACAATTAACGCTAAAAACGGAATGTTATGTTAAATGAAATAAGAAATAATGACGTCTTTAACAAAGTATTTTTTTTCGTTTAATGACTAGACTGCGATCCGCGTAGTGTCTATACTATTAATGTTTCATAAACTGTTTAAGATACGGCAACAAGATTTTCGTCAAGTGACTGCAAGTACTTTTCAGTAAGATCCACTTTCAGTCATTTTGATAAATACTGTGATACTGAAACAAATGCAAGAATTGAAAGAGAACCATTTCAGTTCAGCACAACTGTGTGTTAATTTATCAAGGGAGAATACACCAATACAAGTCAGAGCATTATTTGCATTAAAATTTCTCACAAATGTTACTGTGGAAGTTAAGAGCAACTTCCCTTGTAGTATTAAGAATTAACTTAGGCCAGTGACTTAGCTTTCGTTCGTGGGATACTTCCCCTATATTTTGGGAGGCGTTTCTCTGTATCAGTGTACTCGAGAGCTATTTAATACCTTACAGCGAGGACAGTTATTTCATTAAGATCAGGTATTTCACTATCTCGCTGAACTAAAATATTTTCTACAATTGCGAATGCAGTTTCTCGGGGATCTGTTTTTGATATCTTGACTGGTAACGAAATATTATGAATATCCATGTTATATTTCAATATGCGATACCTTCACATCAAAGTTTGGAATTATCGTAACTAGAAGGTTGGTTTGTATTTCATGTCGTCATTTTAATTGGCTCTTATGAAGACTCACAGGACAGTAATCGAATTTTCAGTTTTCTTTTAGCTACATGTTCGTTAATAGGTTGTGTATGTGCTATTTCTACTAGTGACACATTTCAGCAATTCCTTCGTAGACCAGGCGTCAATGCAACACATTCCAGAGCCTCAGTTTGACTGACTTCTCTGGCAGCCTCCTTCGCATGATGGCCGCTTTCTCGGAACAGACTGTGTTATTCAGTTGTACCGTATCTCACAGTCATGCTGATACCTGCTGGTACATTATCCCTGGAGATATTTTCATTTCTCCATATTGATAGAAATACTAACAAACAATGCTTACACATGTTGCTGAGGAACATCGAACAGATATTATCTTGCCCAGTTTTTTAACTGTTTAGCATTCCTACTTATTAAAAGACATTGTTGACAGAATAAATTTCTATAATACAGCAACTGTCATTCTATAACCGTTACTAACTAATGACTTTGTGTCACTTGACGATCGTTGATTATAGGCAGTCTGATAGCAAAGGTGGATTGAGGGCAATGTAACATAGGATGTATTTTCTGAGTAGCCATCAAAAATAACAATATGATAAATTTTATAAGCGAAAGATATAGTACACGGCATCTTGCAAATGGATCTGGTTACTCTACAAAGAAAATATTCTAAATATTGAACGTTCTTGTACTGTTAAGCGAAATATCTACAGTAATGAAATACTATAGAACTATCCACAAGCTTCATCAGGAGATACAACACTGCCTGCGAGGTAACACGCTACAAAAACTATCAGTTTAATAAGTCACTGCTACAAAATACTAACGCGAATTCTTTACAGACGAATGGAAAAACTGATAGAAGCCGACCTTGGGGAAGACCAGTTTTGATTCCGTAGAAATGTTGGAACACGTGAGGCAATACTGACCCTACGACTTATCTTAGAAGAAAGATTAAGGAAAGGCAAACCTACATTTCTAGCATTTGTAGACTTAGAGAAAGCTTTTGACAATGTTGATTGGAATACTCTCTTACAAATTTTGAAGGTGTTAGGGGTAAAATACAGGGAACGAAAGGCTATTTACAATTTGTACAGAAACCAGATGGCAGTTATAAGAGTCGAGGGGTATGAAAGGGAAGCAGTGGTTGGGAAGGGAGTGAGGCAGGGTTGTGGCCTGTCCCCGATGTTGTTCAGTCTGTATATGTGAGCAAGCAGTAAGGGAAACAAAAGAAAAGTTCGGAGTAGGAATTAAAATGCATCGAGAAGAAATAAAAACACATTAATTCTGTCAGAGACAGCAAAGGACTTGGAAGAGCAGTTGAACGGAATGGACAGTGTCTTGTAAGCAGGGTATAAGATGAACATCAACAAAAACAATACGAGGATAATGGAATGTAGTCTAATTAAGTCGGGTGATGCTGAGGGAATTAGATTATGAAATGAGACGCTTAAAGTAGTGAAGGAGTTTTGCTATTCTGGGAGCAAAAAAACTGATGATGGTCTAAGTAGAGAGGATATAAAATGTAGACCAGCAATGGCAAGGAAAGCGTTTCTGAAGAAGAAAAATTTGTTAACATCGAGTGTAGATTTAAGTGTCAGGAAGTCGTTTCTGAAAGTATTTGCATGGAGTGTAGCCATGTATGGAAGTGAAACGTGGGCGATAAGTAGTTTAGACCAGAAGAGAATAGAAGCTTTCGAAATGTGGTGCTACAGAAGAATGATGAAGATTAGATGGGTAGATCACATAACTAATGAGGATATATTGAATAGAATTGGGGAGAAGAGGAGCTCGTGGCACTACTTGGCTAGAAGAAGGGATCGGTTGGTAGGACATGTTCTGAGACATCGAGGGATCACCAATTTAGTATTGGAGGGCAGCGTCGAGGGTAAAAATCGAAGAGGGAGACCAAGAAATGAATACACTAAGCAGATTCAGAAGGATGTAGGCTGCAGTAGGTACTGGGAGATGACGAAGCTTGCACAGGATAGAGTAGCATGGAGAGCTGCATCAAACCAGTCTCAGGACTGAAGACCACAACAACAACAACATAAATATACAACAACTTTCATGGGAGCATGACAAGGTATTTAGTTTGTTAGACCGTTGGTTACAAAAAGCATTTACTTAATTGTTCAATTGTTTGTTATAGTTTTTATATTCGTTTTCAGAAATGATGCTTATCTTCTATTTCGTGTGAGTTAGACGAAAATAAATGTATTCGAATTTACAGCAAGCCGCAAGAAGAGTTTCAATTATTCACTTTTTGTAGCAAGTGCTGACATGCAATCTAACAGTAGTTGCATCAACATATTTCACTTCTTTTCCACTGTCTTCTGCTGCCTAACTACTCTTCAGCGTAAGAAAGCCAAATCCACAAGAAAAACTGAGCTAGGTAGTGCAATGCCTAAGGACTGAACTTTCATTTGACATGAACAGGTTTCAGTACCAAGTATGAGACATAAAATTTGTGCTTTCTATACTTTTATTACAGAACGTAAAATGAGTGATCTTTCTTTTCCATTCATCCCTGTCTGACCGCCGTCTCTCAAGGTCTCGTCGTCGATGGGGTGTTATGCCTCATACGTTTCTCCTTACGCCTCTTAGGACAGGTATAGAAACTCGTCAATAGTGTGTAACTTCGAAAACGTCACGGATATCTTAGTTCCAATCTTCATCACATTTGCTAGCTCTAATGGAAGTTCGGAATGGAAAACTCAAGAAGTGTCTCATAAGGAAACATTTTATTGTGTATCAATAACGGTATATATGGCTGTTTGTCAGAAAGAGTGATTAGGTCTACACAACAGCTGACTAAATACAAGTAAAAACACAACTCCAGCAATAATGTACTGTTATTGTTCTTTTGTTATCCTGCTGGTTTTTTTCTTCCAGGTGGTCTTCAATACTCGATTTTCAGAGAGATACTGTACCTCCGAATAAATTTCTGTTTTACCAGTTGCCGTGTATTTCACTGTTTAAATCATACAAAGACGGAGTAACGTAAGCCCTCCAGTATACTGTGACTGTGTCATCGCTCGTCTTCACTAGTATCTGAGACGGTATGTTTTCAAAAGGTCAAAATTTTATAGACTTAATACGCGAAACGAGAGAAGTTTGGCAACTGTACTTTCAACATTCAGTCAAACGAGAAATAAATAAGAGGAATTGAATGTAGAATTACTATTTAAAAAATATCGGTACCTTCTACACAACATTTTTTAATTTGAAGAACAAGTGTGCTTGCAGAGTAGGCCTCACAAATAACAACGTGCAACGAGCAAGCGTTCTTCAGACTACAAAAAGACTGTTTCTTGGACTACAACTTCAATTTTTTGCTGCACATAACGGATCTGGATGTTGACTCAGTCATCACTATTCCAAGGCCTTTCCATCTACGAAAATTTAAATTGTGGTGTTGTTTGTGAATATGTCTTACTTTTGATGACAGTTGGTTCACAGAATAATACCACCTCAGTTTAAAAATAACTATCATCATTTTACGTTGTTCGTAGACTCAAAATTTTGTCCAAGTCCTGCTATGACAATACTTAATTTCCATGTGACACATACAGAGATCTCTGCTTGTCAACACCTACTTAAAAATAACTAACTTTACTTTCCTTAGTCGTACGACTGGCATTCGGATTACACTTTTTGTGTCTTGTTGTAACATGAGAGGTTTCAAAAGCAAAACTTTTCTATTCGAATACACTAAAGTTTTGTGTAAACCACTTTTACTCTCCAGATATTCGGTATTTTCCACGGTAAGCTTTAGTTTTATATGGGAAATTTTGTTGAATATTTTTGGACGTTTTCAGTAGTTGGGAAAAGATTTATTGCTTAGAGATGAGAGTAACAAGTTACTAGTGAAACTTCAATTACTACCCAAACACACGCCTGTGTCCTTTTGTTGAGATAGCTCAGAACTCTTTGCTTTGAATATTTAAGACGAACGATAGCATAGAAACCTGACACCGCTTCACAGCTGTGGATTTTGTGGAAACTTAAAAATATGGCTTTAACCAAATAGAATGTGTGTACAGAGTATTTCAGCATTGTACAATTAGTTTAAATCAAATTTCTTTGGTACATGCCATACTTCTACATAGCCATTCAAGATAATTCTGAATTGATCGAGCGATTGTCTAAGATAAAAAAGGTAACGATTTTTACAAGTATGCTAGCATAGGCAGCCAGAGCCATTGTCGTCTTGAGTAGCCTGTTTAAGCTATGTGACCGCATCGTCATTTTGTTTATAAAACCAAAGTTCAGTCATTATTGCCAGTTCAGACAAGAAACATTTTATTATTAAGAATTTTATGAGTACCCTATTTAAACTTCCGAGCAACTGTACGTGGAATGAAACTCTGAATTGTAGTCACGACTGAAAGTTATCTTCATCCTCAGGTGCCATGACACGACGTTTTTAGTCATAATTTGCAGAACTGTTTTACCTACATCGGAAATACCACGGTATACTGAACGATGTTTCCATTAGTACGCCGACAATTAAAAACTTTTCCTCATGCAAGAACAAAAGCTGTAAAACATTACCACACTTTGCGAATTCTTAAAGCCGATTCTCATTATTATTTACTCCATTGATGATTTATACTGCCTTTTTTCCGTGTGACTACAATACTGAACATGTGTGTAGACATACAATTAAACACCAAGATATTGTTTTCACTTGTATAACTATTGTGTTTGTCTTATGGATTAAATGATTTTAAGAATATATGAATAAGACGTTATTTGGTGAATATTTCAGCAACCATTAGAAGCAATAAATAACCCAATGGAAGCTGCAAAACAGCGATAAAAATGTTGAAGGATTCTAAATCCTGTTGTGCGTTAAATTTACGAATGTGTTATCTGTTCTGTTTTCAGTTATCTTCATAGCTATCCCCTGAGAACTTCCACAGTTTTCTGCTGTTACACACACTGACTATGATGGTCCTTAAAATATTCACTATCACTTTGTATTCTAATCGGATGACTTTCAATGACAAATATTTTGGATAGCACCTTAATTTTCACAATGAAGAAGTTGAAGATGTCGTTTCTACAGCAAGCGATCAACATTAGAAAAAACCTGACCATGTTGCTCTTTGTAGCATTTTCCATTGAGATTAACATTTTACTAAATATTGTCCGTTGCAGTCAGTGTTGCTTCCATGACCGTATTACTTTCGTTGAAAGGAAAACAAAAATTCTTCATTTATTATTTCAGTCTCTTATTGGTTCGTCAGTACTTGACCAGCCTACGTTATTGTATAAAATTTAGGTTACTACTGATACATAGGCATATTACGACTCTTTGTGACTACAACTTTTATACAACTAACACAAATGCGAAAGATAAGTTAGTGCTTCTAGCAGTGATTACACTGTTTTGGTGGACGGTGTTAGTAGATATAATAATATAGGTATACACACTTTCGGTCTCACACCACGTTTGTAAGCAAAATTGAAACAAGTCAAAGAATATCTAAATGTACATTTACGAAGGTGTTGCTATTTATAACCATTACCAGATATCAAATATGTTATAAAACGGTTGCCGACATTAAATACTTATTTCTTTACGAAAAAATGAACTTCACAGATTTCTGAAAAAACTATCTTTATAAAACTGTATTTTGTATAACTGTATTTGTTCATTTAATGTGTTTTCAGAAAACTTACTCCGTCTGATGCTCTTTCTAATTGTTCTTGAAGTTAAATTCTTCTAGCATTAATTTCAGTTAAGTACAGTTAAGTTGTTATGGATGACATTTAGCTTGTGTCTATGCGGATTCATATGGTTAGCTGCTGAGGAGTTTTTGAAGTAGTAGACCTGAAAACATCAATGTGCCCTATGTTGCGTGTATGGAAAGCTCTTGCTGTTTTACCTATGTAGGACGCAGCAGTTATACTGTCTTTTATATTCCTCCGTGTTCTGTTTTTGGAGGTTTTTAAGTTTACTGAGAGAGGCAAATGGTGTCGAAGTTCATTGTTTGTGAGGCAATGTTCTGTGATAAGTAGGGAATGTTTTGAACATTTCTATTGCGTCAGTCGTTTGTCCAGCATTGCTTCTGTCACAGATGTTGGCCTTTATTTTGTCGCACAGTTTGTCAGTTGATTTTGCTGTGTACCCTTTACTATTTTCAATTGCTTTGATGGTATCTATTTCTTGTATTACTATTTTTGGCTTTAAAGGTAATGTGTGAGCCCCATTCATCATGGACCTAAACACGGCGTACACGTAATTGTTTGGATGGTGTGGTCATTTCTGTAATGTGATATTAGTGACGGCTATTTTCCTGCACATGCAAAAGTTGTGTTTCTGTTGTTCTTTAACATCTAATATATTTATGGGCTCTTTTGATTCATGTTTTATTGTAACTTTATTTTACTTTGGACTGAACTGATAAATGCCACAACTTCATCGCTCTTGCCATCAGTTAGGAGTGGAGTGTCATCAACAAATCTGCTGTAATAAACAGTTCTTTCAGCAAGTTATTTTTCTCTTTGATTAATTGTTTCCCTTGTAGTCGATGAATATGTTCTTACCCGAAGCTAAGCCTTCTTTCTGTTGGAAGATATTAACATTAAATGAGAAATAGGTATGGTATAGCACTAGTTCAGATAAATCGACCAACTCTGAAATTTTTGTACAGTTTGTTTCGTGAATTCATTAAAGTTTTTTTAATTATTTCAATTCTTTGACAGGCTAAAGTTCAGTAAAACAGTCTCGATCGTAACTGTTGTTTACTTTCGTAGCAACCTGTTTTGATCTATAATTTAAACCAACTTCAGGCCGCAAGCATTGAAATACAGTAGCAATACGTATTCAGAGGAATTTTTATACAAATGGTTGGTAACGTGACTAAAAAGTGTTAAATAAAAGTTAAGGTAATAATAAAATAAAATGTTATACCCATGATGGTGGCTGGTTACGGTGGACGGAGCAAGATCCTTAAGAACACGGGCTTCAAGTGCTGAACAAGCGAGCATTACTCGATAATATTTACTCTAAGCCCTGCCCATCGCACACGGCATTACATCATTGACAAGAAATCATGTATTCATTACGAGAAGTTTATTACATTAAATTGTATAGTTGAAGTGTATAAGAAAATTAGGTATAAAATATACAGAACGTATATATATATATATATATATATATATATATATATATATATATATATATATATATATGTGTGTGTGTGTGTGTGTGTGTGTCACGACAAATTGAATCATAATCGATATAAAATAAAGAACGTTAATAATAGATATGAGTTAAACGTTTCTGTGTGTAGACTGCCCTATATGGTCATTTGTTCGAAGTCTTTGAAGGTAGTCGTAGCAGAGATGGCTATATTGGTTACTGTAGAGTGGCTTGTCGGTATCGCTAGTTACTCTCCAGCGAGGTCCAGCACAGATACCGTGGTGGAGGACGGAACGTTAAGGAGGCGGTGGCTGTCCGATGGCTTCGCAGTCTATCGTCATGTTCCAGCTTTGATAGATGATATTGGCGAAGAAACTGAATGCCGCAGTTCGGCTTACAGCTGTCACTAGATACAACTGGAGCCATAACTCGCAAGGAATGTACACTACTGTCACAATACTTGGTTATAAAATTTTGACAAATGTTGACTTCACAATCGATAATTGCTGATTTGTAATACAGGAAATGTTTTCTGTAATATAATAATACGATGGCTTTATAAAAAATTCTGTTTGAGGTAATGTGAAATTATGATCCTGCAGTAGTGTACAGTCTTTGCGAGTGGTCACTTCACAATTTTTTTCCGTACCCTTTGAATGTGATTTACTACCGTCTTAACACAAACTGTTCATTATAGCTCTTGCTAGCTGTATCACTAGATTTAGTAGCGCTTATAACCAGATTTTTGAACCTGTGGTGCTTAAACTAAAGTTCGATGTTGTACGTAAGACCTTCGTTCAGAAAGGTTTGTTTCGTGTTTCTAAAAGTAATGCTTATTTTCTTTACGATCCTTTCGTAGAAATTCTGTGTTATGGTTTAGTATGTTTGTGGATGAAGTCATGCGCTAATTATCATCGTTTACCATTGCACAAGAAGAGACACATTCTTTGTGGAATTTCATACTGCAGGTCAGGTCAGTCTTTAGTGTGTGGCTTGGCAAAAATAACTTAATTTTCTCCATTGCGGTCAACGTTATTTCTATGATAGTATTATTTTCTTAAAAGGGAAAACAAGCTGCATTAAATCACCAGTTGTGATCTTTATTTCAATAAACGATGCATTTCGAGCCTTGTGGGATCATGTACAAGTGTTTGATCAGTCTGCTTCATTGTTCGAAATTTAGGTTGTCACTGGTCCTATTAGGAGGATATGAGTATATTACAAAGTGGCATTTTGTGATCACAATTTTTAGAAAATTAAGACAAAATCAAAGATTAGCATTAACGAAAGCCACTAATAGTGGTGGCTCTGGATATTTCCAGGAAAAACATTACTGTTAACACAATGAAATTCTCATACAGTTGCTACCAATAGTTTTACATTAATTAAAGATGTAATTGACGGCAGCTGTGTTTATCTCTGAGTAAATACTCTACTTAATGCTGTGAACTTCTCATGTCCTACGTAAATACGTTATATATTGTAGTAGACGGCGGAACATTTAGTTGCAATATACTATTAGCGATTGTAAGACACTACAATTAGCAATAAGATTCAAGATTGGGGCCATGTAATTACATATTAATTTCTGTCACGAAAAATAAATGTCTGTGAGGAATCAAAAGCGTCACTGTGTATGTTTCACTCGATAAATTGGAGATGTACTACCTAATGATGAACTTAAAGACTGACATCGAGAGAGGTGTTACGAAATTTAAAAAGTATTTACGAAAAAATTATGATAAGAACAAGAAACCTTTATTGATGACAAAGAGGCTACAGAATTGTATATTACGGGAAACCGCCATTATTCAAAGCACAAGAAGCAGAACTTGCTAACTGACATGACAAGATTATATTATAACCGTATTGTCGATCTGAAAAATGATACGAATTTAAAGACTCCGATGAAATGTACAATTTACTATGCTTGTACAGATCATCGGGAGGCATGTCAATTAGAGTTCTCCTTCAAGGAATTAACTTCATCGACTCTTAGCGCAACTTGTATGACCGAAAGATTTGCTACAGTCGATGGTGAAGAAAAGCATAACTTAAGACAAACCTCCGAATTCCTTATTAATCTGCTCTTCTTGCCAAATAGTCTCTTTCGCTTCAGGCAATACTACAGAGAGGAGCAACTATAAATACTGAGTGAAAAGTCATTCACAGATTACTGTGATATGATAACACTAGCGAAACTGTGTCTGAGGCTCCCAAGAATAGTTATGAAATGATCATATAATGATAACGTGGTTGTATTGCCATAAAAATCACAATTCTGTAGGACAAATGAAATGGACTATTTAATATATTTTGTATGAGATCTAAAATTTAAAACCTTTTTCACACCGGCCTGATTTAGCTTCACTGATCAGGATAGTAAAAACATGCGTATGTTAAGGGAATTTTCATTCACAAAGCAGGCTTATCACATTCACACAGTTCAATACTGTTCTATACTGATTAAATTTAAGCTTAACTTAAATTCCATAAGGCAGTGAAGCAATTTCGAAGTCTCGGTGCGACGAAAATTGTCAGTCGATCTCCTGGAAATATTTGTAATAATTATTAACTTTCGGTGATCACATGGGGAAGACCGGAGATCTGCTGGTAAGACCGTGTTAGCCTATTTATTTGAAGTAACTGGATATCTTGAGCATATAAAACGGCAGGTTCGTCCAGTGTAAATCAGACGTTCCCCACTGATCCCATGCAACACAGCGTAGTAAGCAGACACTGTCAATAATAATAATCCGTTAAATAATACGCGAACACACTTACTTTAGTTTAGTTCGTGTATTAAATTCCTTCTCATACAGAATCTCATCAAGATGGCGACTAGCTCAACAATACATACATATACATCCTTCTTTCACGACTAATCGGCAAGAAGTCCCCTATTCTTTTTCCTAAGAGAAAACATAGATAGCAGAGAAGCTATTACATGGAGTAAATGGACGCTCCAAGGAATAATTGGGCTTGAAACTACTTAGCATTGATAATCGGTAAGATAAGAAGAGATATTTCGAGATATGTACTGAGTTATATAATTTATAAAATTTCTGAAAATATCGTGGAGAGACCGCTGCAAGAGACATTACATCGCCCCTTGCAGCGAGCAAAGTTGATATGTATCCACTTTGCGAGCTAACTATTGGCTTAGCTAACTCGTTAGAATTTTGTGGAACATACGTTCCTATAAATTTTAAGAAGTTAGTAAGAATTTTTTTTTTGATTACAAGAATTGAAAGAGATTTGGTATCTTCGTTACCTAGATACCTAGTTGCTGCTTTCACGTGTACTGGGGCATACCCGCATCCCACGTACACAACCAGGGAAGATGGACTTATATAGTTGTTAATCAGGTCTACCTATTCAGGAACTGGCCTTCTCAGGGAAACCCCGGAAAACCTGGAGGCTTAGACCCCAATTAGGTATCACAGATGATAGGAAAGACAGAATAATTTAGAAATTTGAGAGTTATCTAGAATTCATAGGAAAGATAAAATCTGCCTCATAGCCAAAAAAAAAATCTTTACACATGCAAATTTTTTACAATCTTCTGAAAAATTTTCTTCATCGATGTCTTGCTGAACTGCGGTGAAACTGATCGAACAGGAACATGGGACACGGCACGAAGGACAGGCGTCGCATTGGCGTACCGCACAGGAGACGTAACGGATTTGAGAGACCAGAAGGAACCTCAGGAACAGGTACTCTACAACAGGTACTGTACAACTAGGTACAACTACTAATCAGAAATAACAATTAAATTCAGGCAGATACTACTTGATAGATTTACTTTATGGCATAGGATCAAACACAAGCACGTATGAGTTACAGGAATAAAACAACAATTTTCCTCAGTAAATAAGATATTAATGAAAACATTATTCTTCAGAGGCGAAGACCTAACATTAGCAAGCATTGAAAAATGGCGAATGTGAAGATGTGGCAGTAGAGGCAGTGGTGTGGGATGGATTTAAACTAGGGAATGTTATTAGATAACAAAAATAAACTTTTAAAATGCCTCTGAAAGCAAGTCTGTAAGAGATCTCCATACATTTAACAGAAGCTAGAAGTTACACAAGTTAACATGATTTAGGTCACGGAGCATCTTGATACAAAGCAAATATAAGACAGAAATGGCATACTGCTATTGAATATTAGGTAATCATGAGGAGGGCTGCAGTGATATATCCGTAATATTCAGCAAAAGTTACCATGAACGTGAAAGCAAATTTATAGAACGTATAGACTGGTGGAACAGCGACAAGAAAGTTATCCATCAGGGATTTCGATGCTGCAAATCTGACAATACTAGAACAATTTTGATGCAGTGTTGAATCCTGTTAGTCTACATATCCTGTTCGGAATTTCCAAAATCACAACACAACATTCTGATGTGACTGATCTGAAATCCACTGTCAGCAATTACGCTAATTGTTGTCCATATACGAGTGGAAGCCTCACTACCGCAGATTGCTATTAAAATAATGGCTGCGTTTGGATAAAATAGTATGAAGCACAGTTCTCCCGGGTAGCCCTTGAAATAACAGTATGGATCTTCCTTTTTATAGTTTTCTTACTAACTTAATTCTATTCCCAGAATGAGATTTTCACTCTGCAGCGGAGTGTGCGCTGATATGAAACTTCCTGGCAGATTAAAACTGTGTGCCCGACCGAGACTCGAACTCGGGACCGTTGCCTTTCGCGGGCAAGTGCTCCACCATCTGAGCTACCGAAGCACGACTCACGCCCGTTACTCACAGCTAAGCCATGTCTCCGCAGTATCCTCTCTTTCAGGAGTGCTAGTCCTCCAAGGTTCGCAGGAGAGCTTCTGTAAAGTTTGGAAAGTAGGAGACGAGATACTGGCAGAAGTAAAGCTGTGAGTACCGGGCGTGAGTCGTGCTTCGGTAGCTCAGATGGTAGAGCACTTGCCCGCGAAAGGCAAAGGTCCCGAGTTCGAGTCTCGGTCGGGCACACAGTTTTAATCTGCCAGGAAGTTTAATTCTGTTCATTAGGGACTAATGCTCTGGTATGTTTTCAAAACGCTGATGAGTGTCTTTACAAAGGCATGGAGTGTTGTCATAATCTGATTGCATCTACCTACAGAACTGCTGTTCTTGAGTTTGTTATCTTTGTGGAACTTCCCTCAAACTGCATTCTTCACGGAGTGATTTTCGTACTGCAGTTACCTTTGAGGACATACATACTTGTTATCTACGAAAAAAGTAAACAAATCGATTGGGCTTGTTCCTGTACTCATTTACATAAGAAACGATTCCTCTTCGGCCCATGGTTGACAAGAAGGACACCGACACAGGAAAAAAAATATATCAGTCACTGACAGCAGAGTGAGATAACAGACAAGACATGGAAGAGAAACAGGATGTTCGCGAGTGCGTTAAATTAACTAAGCTTCAATTTTACAACTGTCCACATCACTATCGTTCGTGTACTTACTCAAATAATTGACAAAAAAGTGGAGTACGTTTACTGATAGAGCGCAGATAATGTGAAGTTACAAATATGGCAGCTGGGTGTTGACGTGGTAAAGACTGGGAACTTGGGCGCTCGGCATCATCGTTTGACCAACCAAGAACCACCGGTTAGCCGTGCTTAGAATCAGTTGCAGAAGAGCACAATCTGTGATTTACTTGGCCGGAATTAGAAATTATTTAACTGGAGAGAGGAAGGTGTAAATTATCCAACTAGTCTTAAAAACGGAAATGTAATCAATACATTAATGGAAGTCTACAGTAATAGATCCCTGATAAGAGTGTTAGTAATGCCATATGTGCACTACCCTTGATGTCGAGAGAGTCAAGTCATTAACAAGCAAACTACAAGTATCATTTAATGAGCCAGTATCAAATACACTATTATACATAAAATTTTTCAAAATGTTAATTGTTGAATGTAAAATACGGGTTATATGATGAACACTATAATGAGATAAGTGTTTGGAAAATAAGGTCATTCGATGCACGCGCATGAGGAGAAACAAGTTTTTGTGGATCTAAGTCTTCCTGTAACATCGGCGTATCATATCAATATATACTTTCTTTTTCAGAATGACTAAATATCGTCTTCCGTAAGAAAGCGAATATTTAGTAACAGTATGAGATATTTGAAAAAGTAATGAATATTAGTCATGTTACTATCATGGATTTTAGTTTAGTAGTAGTAGTACAAGAGGAAATTTTATCCATAAATAAAAACGAAAGATACGGTGATACGAAGAATAAACAAAAATGTTTCCGTAAAGTGAGACCTCACACTCCGCATAGTTTAGTTTTCAGAACGTGAAAATATTTTGAAGCAGATTTACGACCTCTATGTTACTTCCGTTTCAGGTGACTGCAGTGCTATACATCAAGTTATGTAAATATACACTTGAAACTTTTTCTGGGCCTATGAAATAAAATCAGAGAAACTAGGGCTTCTATAACGCTGTACCGGCAACAGTTATTGTCACCAGCCATTCCCGACTTAAAAGCAAAAAAACCAAAATGTGCTACTCAACAGTCAATATAAGAACACCAGCGGATGTAGTGCAACTGAAGCTCCTTGAAATTTTGTTATTTTTCCTTTTATTATTAAAATCTTGTGTATGAATAAAACTTTTATTATTAAAATTTCGTGTATGAATGAAACTTTTATTATTAAAATTTTGTGTGTGAATAAAACTTTTAAGAGAAGTCACATACAAGAAACATGTTCACATATCTGTGACTACAGCTTCATCTATTTGCAAATTTTTTGGATATGTAAGTTGCATTTAGATAATTCTGAGGACAGCAAACTACGGAAATAAATTCATGGTTGTCAGCGTGAAAATATTTGAAGTTATTTAATCAAGAGTGTTGAAGAAATAGCTGTTATGGTTTGTGTTGAAGAAGCTTTGTAATAAAATATCCGGCTGTTATGAAGAGCGTTACTTACGACAGTTAAATAAAACATACGTTTTCTTGGACTACTCTGTATTGTTACTCGCAATTGTGAGTTACTGAAAGTAATACTAAAAGCTCCAACCTGAATCCCTGCAAAATGATAATGTTACTCGACGTAGAAGTCTAGAAGTAGAAGCATCTGGTAATAAGCGATTGAGTAACACTATTTTCTGTTTAAAACAATCGGAAATAAATTTCTATACGGTACTCTCGAAGCGCTTAAATACGAGCAGAGACATATATTTGTATTTGGATCAAAAGTTACACATTACCACAATGCGGTAAGAGATTAAAATAGATGAATGGAAAATTTTACACGTTGGTTTCATAAATAAACAAGGACGACCTGATACATTACTTTGTTACTCTAGACAATGGTGGTACCCTTCAGAGCATGCTCAGAGAAGTGGTAAAATGTTATGAAACACGCAATAGACGTCTTTTCACTTGGCCGCTGAACTATGTCGAGATAGCTTCTACTACTGTAATAAAAATTACCTTTTTTCGGACCGTCATGGTGTGTCACGAGCGAAATGGTTTTCAACGGGGTGCATAGCTCCCTACTTGGTATTCCCTTAATGATTACGGTTTTTATAATGTAATACTGAATTATCGTCACATTCTTCTGAAAGATCACGAAGATCTAAATTAATCATAACATCCGTTGTCGATGTCTATGTCTGGAAGTAAAAGGAGCTGCTACGATTGCTCTGTTACATTTTGATAGAGTCAAACACGCAGTCCGAACGTTAACAGGAGACCATAGGCAATTACCCACTTTCTCGGTAATATCGTCTGCGAAACAATTTTTCATGTGCAGTTTTCTTTTCTTATAGAACCAGACATTTGTTCTTCGTAGCTCACTGTCGTTAACAGTTCCTAAAATATTAATTTACTTGTTGTTTTCATTTAATAATATGTTGTTTACAGTCACAACAGCTGACAGTTACATTTGCGTTCTTTACAAGAGACAATCGTAAATGATAATTATTGTTGAGATATGTCTAAATAACTAACTACCGTAGTCTTTAATCCGAAGAGGAGACAAGAATGTGAAGCATAGATTTTTATACGTCGTCGATGCTATACCCAAGGAACTCAGGGCGTATACGAGGGTATTGTCATGAAACCCTGGTTTCTTTTTTGTTGGAGAAGGGCAAATTTAGTCCCAAGAAAATATGACACACTGTAGAAACGTAATGAATAATTAGTTATTATGATGTGATAGGCGATCTCTCTGAATTTTCAGAGATACTGAGAGCCACAACAGAAATTCTTACACTAGAGTTTTACTGTATTTGATGAAATTATATTCGAAATTACTAACTTATCTGTTGGGATAGTCTTTCTGGACCTTCCTAGTATTCGTGAAGGAGTTCTATTAACCTCACACATCGAAAAGACAAACATTTATTGACTCTTTAATTACCGAGCTTTCTAACAGCTTGTGGTTTGTATACGAAAAATGTTATAATTCCTCGACAATATCTGTAACAGGCGACAGTCTAATTCCACATGTTCGTATGAGTCCTATTTTGGTAACGGCTTTCCTGGAAGTTATATACGTTAAATCACGGATCACAAAATATGTTGGCATCTTGTGAAGTATCTTACGAAGTTACGGCAGCTTATTTACCATGGTAATACTACCAGTTCTGTTCGTGCCGTTTGAATTCTAATGGGACGGGGACGGTTCTTTCCGCTCTGTTAATTGTCAAAATGTTTGAAGCTTTGCTGATGTACGTCGGCGTCATTCTTATGTGTCAATCCAGGTTGACTTGTGTACTTTTCCTCCATCACAGATTTTACACTCTTTTCCTCCAGAAACTAAGAACTGGCAGCTGAGATACTGTGTTGTTTTAGTTCTGAATTCGAAGACTGGTTTAATACAGCTCTGCACGCTAGTCTATCCTGTGCAGACCCCTTCATATATGCGTAGGTATCTAACTGCTTCAACCCACATCACGTCGATTTATACCTGCTTATTGCTATAGAAACTTGATCTTTAACTGTGATTTTAACCACCAACACATCCCTTTATTATTTGATTTACGATTGCTTGTTGTGTCTAGAGACTCACTATATTTCTCGTAACTGTTATTGATAAATCCTACGCGAAGAATGTTTTTATAAGTGTTTAATGAGGTGAAGTGTTCCGGTTCTTGAAAAACATTACAAAATCCAAGCTCTGTCTTCACGGAAAACTGACGAGCTACAGAGAAATATTGCAGTTGACATAGTAGTTTTACTCTGTCGCGCTATCATTTTCTGTGAAGTTCATAAACTGCAATTAATTGTTTTAGATACGGTCTTAATTTGTCAGTTTTGTCAAGAATGAGAACAGTAAACGTTTCTAAACGATCGCACTAACTGTTTTTCGAACTTTCTTCACCTGTATCAATGACTTGGCTCATACACGTGGTGGACACACTTACAGAAGAATTTCTTCTTTAGCACTCTCAAGCGATAATTGATTCGTTCAGAACCAGCCAAGAACTGTCCACTGAAACTTCCGTCGGAAGTTTCTGCTGCTCTTAAGTGACTGAATGCGTATTCCATTAAATTATGGTAGTAACTTACTGTAAATTGCCTACATTTCTCGAGAGGAAATCGGTTACCGACAGGCCAGCTTCCACAATTCGCTGACCCAGCTAAAGACAGCTTTGTCTCATTCTAACACGTTTTCCCACAATTCTTTTCTCTTATGAACAACGGTACGTTTTCATCATGTATGTATTTTCTCTTCTATTCGAGCTGCTCTTGCTCTTTTACAATTGCATACAATTCCTTAAGAAATTGAATAATATTAAGTAACGGTATTCTGGCTTGTAAGAATTTGAATATTCGCGCACTTCTTACAGCTTGATATCTCCCTTTTTCTCTTATTTCCTGTTTCACTAATTTTGTTTAGTTATAAGAGCAGTTAACACTATTGAATAACTTGTACACGCTGGTCTTTCTCACATTATGTTCTATAACTGGGAATAGATTTCTTTCCTTCTTTCTATCTGCAATTTTTTACTTCGATGACATTATATTTTAATGTACTAGACGTCGTCAGTACATCCGTCCCTTTTAATAACCACCAGCATTTCAACTGCTTTTATGTTATCCTCCATCCCAACATATTCTGGGCTGAACATTCATTTCGGCAAACTGTTACATACACCAGTACCACATTTAACACACATATTTTAGATAGTCCTAGCTATCATAGCACATGTGCCACTAACGGTTCATTCGCATCATGTTGACTTCCATTGACTTTGTTCATCTGGTAACAGTTCCAGTATTTCTTTCGTACTTCATGCATCCACTTGATTTGTAACATCGTTCAGAACCACATCTCAGATTATTCCGGTCTATTTTTCTCTAGTTTAGACAATACTTCACCATTTAGTATAGGTTGCTTTACACTTTCTGTATAGCCTGTTTTCTTAAATTTGTGTCAGTATTTGATAGCAGTATACCATTTCTAGATTAATGCCCCGACCTTCTATATATGGTATCTAAATATCGAAAATTAAGAAAAGAAGAAAGTAATTAAGTTTGAGCCGTTCTGAGAGCAACTTGATCGAAAATTAAGAAAAGAAGAAAGTAATTAAGTTTGAGCCGTTCCGAGAGCAACTTGATTATTGTAAGATGAACTGCGTAATAAGAGAATATTGTTATCCAAATTTTAAAATTTTCATCATCAATCATCTGACGTCAGCTGCTCGATAAAGACCTCCTGCGTACGTCTCCATGCCTTACAGTCTTCATCTCTATACTCGTATATCCACATCGCTGCTGCATATTTCCTAACGCTATCTGACCACCTTCCATGACGTCGTTGTCTCGTGCTTCCCTTATCCTTCGAAATCAGAGAATGTATTTGATTGATATTCCATCCATTCACATTCTACATGTCCTGCCACACTGCACTTTATGTTCACTACTCAGACTACCACTTACATTCCAGATTATTAGCTTTCTTCCCAGTGCTTGCAATTCCCATTGCATATTTCTCCACTGCTCGTTGGGGAATCACAGGTTTTTAACTATTTTCACATGGAACGCCAACAACCAGAGTCGAAGTTGGTAACACACAGTGACGGTAAACTTGCCGGTTCAGACATATCTGAAACTTTGTTTTTAAAAGGCTATTTATTTCATGAAAAACAGTCCCCGTCACTTCAATTATTCTGCTCATTTGCTTCTTGTCCAACCATTCAATCTCTCCAGCTACCTTAGATAAAATAAACTCATTAACTCATTCGGTATCTTTTAGCTCTATTGACTGTTCATTGCACATCTTTACTGCTTAGTCCTCTCTAGATTTGTATGTTCCTGAAAAGATACATATCTGCAACCATCTCTCCTTTCATTATTAGCTCTTCTCGCTTAACGATTCATACACGTACAGGCGACATTTTCTCCGTTTGTGTCCATAACTCTCTCGTCTTGTTACATCACATGTTTTCACTAGACACGTCTTATTCTTTAAAATGTGTACTTCATGTTTGCTCTTTCTGTGTATCGAGTCTTCTCCCTGTCTGTTTCTTTCTTTCAGATTTCTTGAACCTGATTCGTTTTTAAATTTAGTTGCCTATTATATCTGCAATATAAAGGCGTTTGAATTTATAAAACGGATATTTATGTACGTGCTAATTGTGATAAACCTCCTATTCATAAACATAAGAGACGTTTATTATCAGTCCCGCTTGTTTAGTCCCAACCTTTCAAAGATAAAAAAACTCAATGAAATGGTTCCAACATTTGGTAGTCCGTAAGTTACTGAGCGGTAGTAATGATATATATGTAACTATTTTGTACTTTCGTTTTAAGCCTTTAATTACAAATGATCACACATTTTTTGGTTTCACTTACAACCAACGGTTTTATTTAAGTTATATAACTGTTGGTTGGTTGGTTGATTCGAGGAAGGGGACCAAACAGTGACGTCATCGGTCCTGTGGCTTTAGGGAAGGACGGGAAAGGAAAACTGCCGTGCCTTTCAAAGGAACCAACCCGGCATTTGTCTCAAGCGATTTAGGGAGGTAACACAAACCTGAATCAGGAGGGATGGACGCGGGTTTGAACCGTCGTCCTCCCGCGTGCGAGTCTAGTGTGATAACCACTGCGCCACCTCGCTCGGTGTTTTCGGAGAGGAAGAAAGTACATATGACGTCATCATTGTCGATGTTAGTTCTCTTGCAAATACAAATTTTTGTTCATCATTATTTCTTGCAATTACGCAATAGATCTTAATAACACATATGTAAGAGCAATAATAAATTCTTTTCTTTATTCTTTTAAAATTCTGAGAATTATTCATTTTCAGTCTCACTCTGTCTACTGTAAATTATCCATCCAGACAGTGCAAGTCTTAACTCATATGAATTACATTAGTGTTACCGATGCATATTACATGTATACCGTTTGCCTGATACTCTTCAACATTTTTTCTTGAACACGGATGAGTAGCCTTTTCTTTATTGTTCTGCTTCCATATTCGTAAAGATCTTACAACGTGTATAAAATAAATGTTTTGTCTTTCTTTCTTACAGATCTATGGCGAAAGTTCTTATCGACAAACTGCTTGTTCAGTCTCATTAATTCCTCTAGGTAATTTCAGAAACAGTCAAAAATACAGTAGCCAAGCGTAGGTCTTTAAGATGTTCTTCCTTCTGCGTGTGAACACCATATAAGATGGAACGTGATTGTAATGTCATAGTGTGTTATGTTCCATAATTTATTAGATAGAGAATAAAAATATTAACATTTTTTCAGGTAAGAAGCCTTAAAAGCTTTTATTTTCTCGCAGCCATGTCTCTCAATTAAAAGAATAATCTTTTCTGGAGGTTTTTTTTTTTTCAATTTTGCCACACATCGTTGACGTGAAACAATGTTCTTGGTGATTGAAAACGATGCAAAAAGGAACGTCGAGCCACGATTAGGTGCTGTATAGACAGTAGAGTAGTTGCTAACGTGATAAAGTCATTCGTTGATTCAATCTTGTCGTAAGACTGTCTAAGAGTAGAAAAAGATCTTTTGCCATGTCTTTCTACACGTCTCTTTCTCGTTCACCGACACTTTTTCACAGCTTTCACTAAACGCACTACATTCTTCGACCTGGAAAACGCGTTCACTAAAGTAAAACGGTGCAAAATTTTCAAAATTCCGAGAAAAATTCGCGTAAATTACAGGGAAAGACGGGTAACGTACAGTATGTACAAGAACGAAGAAGGAACAATAAGACTGGAAAACCAAGCAAGAAGTGCTCGGATTAAGAGGGTGTAAGACTGGGATATAGTCTTTGGGCCCTACTGCTCAACATTTACATCGAAGAAGCAATAACATAAATAAAAGAACGGATAAAGAGTGTGGTTGAAATTAAAGTTGAAAGGATATCAGTGATAAGATTCGCTGGTGACATTCCCATCCTCACTGAAAGTGAAGACGATTTACAGGGTCTGTTCAATGGAACGAACACTCTAATGTATAGAGACTATAGACTGACAGTAAATCGAAGGAAGACGAAAGTAATGAGAAGTAGTACAAATGAGAACAGCGACAAACTTAACGTCAGAATTGGCGATCACGAAGTAGAAGAAGGAATTCTGCTTCCTAGACAGCAAAATAGCGAACGGCCTTGCCACAGTGGTAACATCGGTTCACATCAGATCACCGAAGTAGGGCTGGACTAGCATTTGGATGGGTGACCATCCAGCCTGACGAGCGCTGTTGGCGAGCGGTGTGCACTCAGCCACTGTGAGGTAAAATGAGGAGCCACTTGATTGAGAAGTAGCAGCTCCGGTCTCGTAAACTGGCATACGGCAGGGAGAGCGGTGTGCTGAACACATGGCCCTCCATATCCGCATCCATTGACGCCTGTGGCATCTGATAATGACACGGTGGCCGGTCGGTATCGTTGGGCCTTCCAAGGCCTGTTCGGATGGAGTTTAGTTTTTAGGCAGCAAAATACCCAAATACCCCACGATCGACGGAGCAAGGAGGACATAAAAATCAGACTAGCACTGACAAAAATGGGCGTTTCTGGCCAAGGAAAGTCTACTTGTATCAAACATGGGCCTTAATTTGAGGAACGTTTTTCTGAGAATACGTTTGGAGCACAACATCGTATGGTAGTGAAACATGGACCGTGGGAAAACTGGAACAGAAGAGAATTGAAGCATTTGATATGTGGTGCTACACAAGAAGACTGAAAATCAGGTCGACTGATAAAGTAACGAGCGAGGTTGTATTTCACAGAATCGCAGAGAAAGGAATATCTGGCAGACACTGCCTTTAAGGCAGCAGGAATTAACATCCAAGATACTAGAGGAAGTTGTAGAGGGAAGAAACTGTAGAAGAAGACAGAGAGTGGAATACATCGACCAGGTAACTGAGGACGTCGAAGTTCTATTCTGAGAGGAAGAGGTTGGCGCAGCGTAGGCATTCGAGGCGTACCGGCATCAAACCAGTCAGAAGAATGATGACTCAAAAGAAGAAAAACGAAAAAAGAAGGTGCTGCGAATAACGAGCACACAGCAGAACAGTACTAGTACTACTTCTGAATCACAGACGTTCATTTTTGACACTTGATGAGAAAGTTGGTAGTTATGGATGCCTTAGTCCATTAATTTCTGTGTCACCTAGCAAATTTTGCGTTAACCGCTGTCCAAAACGCTAAGTATTTAACGACTGTCAATGTAGTCCATGCACTGCTCCTTAGAAGGTTAGGTATTAACTCAGCACACATATTCAGAAGGATCTGCATCATTCGCTCAGGGAACACAGTATACGAAAATTTCCAACTCATACAACTGCATTCATTAATGTACAGAAAGGTGTGATATATTCTGTAGTTCCCTTTTGGAGTAACAATTCAAATGAATGAAATATCTGTAGAATAAATGTTAAGTACAATACACTCACTTTATTCTGTAGATGCATTTCTCTCTTATGTATGCATCATTTTGTGTCAGTCAAAGTGTATGTCTGTGTGTATTTTAAAATGTTAAAAAAATTTAGAACAGGGCTCTCGATATAAACATCAAAACTGGTGTGCTTAAGTCTACTCTTGTGCTAATAATATTATACAGATGTGAAGACGTTTTTAGTAAAAGAGATGAGAAAGAACTATTAAAATTCGAAAGCTAAACATTAACAAAATTATTCGGACATTAAACCAATGAATATATTTGAGAATGGAAGATATCGATCAATGAAGAACTACAGGAGGTGTATAAATACAAGTCGTCGCATTGCTAGAGTAAAAGAAGGCGGAAAGCAGCGTTTAAGAGGACCCAGAAGCAGACGACGGGACAAAATACGTAGCAGGGACGAATATCAATAGCAAATGGACAACCGAAACATTCTATTAAAAAGAATGGAAGCGATCCTGTAGAGTTATTACATATAGCAAACACACTGAAGGCACCTTTTCATGTCTCTATTTGGACCAACGCGTAGTTATCTTTGTTCACTGGTCTTGAGGCTTCTGAACTGGAATTACTCATTTAGTTTTTCCTCTTGCCCTTGTTTACTTCAATTTTCGGTCGTGGTCTGATGCTCTTGTTTCTTAGATGCAAGCAATGTCTCTGTCTGCTGTATATAATTATGCAAAACATGTTCCATTAAATGGCATGTTCAGGACACTTCACTCTCATTCAGAAGTAATATGGGCCCGAAATTAAGCCAGTAAGTTCTGGAGTGCTTTATACAAAGTATCTGTGTCACTTCTCTCTCCAAAGAATCTCAGACTGCCAGGTGCTGCATTACTTAAGGGACTGGATTAACGTTCTGGATGAGTGGTGTTTGGATGGCCATTCGGCCATTCCTTGGTTTCCCTAAGTCTATTACTGTGCGTGCTTACGGGAAAGATAGCCCCGATTTTGTTGACCTCCATCCTCTATCTGAAGTTGTGCTCAATCTTTAATGACTTCCTCGTCGACGGACGATTACGCCCTATACCTCCTTTTCACAACGCATCTTAGTGTTTCGTGTCCAATGGCTTACTCGTCGTCATTCGGCCAGGAAGCAGGAAGGTTAAACGTCCGATTGACGAAAAGGTCGTCAGAGACAGAACAGTAGTCAGACATGACGAGATTGTAGAATAGAATCAGCCTTGGCTTCTCTAACAATCCATCAGAGCATTACACGGCGAAAAATAGGATTTAGTTGTAATTGGAGACCACGTATTGGTTACATAAAAGGTGAATCGGAGAAACGGAGGCCGCAGGGAAAATCCTGAGCTTATTCAAGACTGTATTTGGCAAAACTCTGAAATTACAAAAAAAAAGAAAAAAATAGTAACCACTTGATGAGTATCAATGTGCAGCTGCATCGAAAACTCAAACTTATTTTGTATTTCAGACAGTCTATTCAATTAAAATACAAGAATCAATAAATCTTGAAGCACAAAATATTGAAATTCTGCAATAAACATTAGAGACTACAAGTAAATTCTTTAAATATTCTACCAGTCCGTTTGGTGATGCGAAGCTACAATCTGACTTTAAAATCAAAACCTATGGTTTTGTAGCACACTATTTTGCAAAATAATAGCTACACCAACATACACTGTCTGATCAAAGTAATCGAACACACTTCGTATTTATGGCGGATTGACCTCCGCTGGCGGTACTTTCAACGAGGTGTCTGAACGTATTTGGAGAAATGGCAGCCCATTCTTCCAGAAGAGTCAAAACCAAGAAGGTAGTCATATGGGACGCTGGAACCTGGTGTGAAGTATACGTATAACTCAAAGGCGTTACTCTGGATTCAGTTTGGGACTCAGTCAGTGCAATTCAGGAGTGTTATTGTCCACAAACCGTTGCCTCTATAGGACAGGGTGCCCTGTCGTGCTGATGCAGTCATCGTCTCCGAACGATTCCTATACTGTACGCAGTACACAACAGTGTAAAATGTATTCATATCCTGCATTTAGAGGCTTCCTAAGCGAAATGGAGAGAGCACACCCAAACACGAAAAATATCCGCATACGTTAACAACTCCTCATCCTTACTTCACTATTGGCACTACACGTGCCAAACCGTTCCGTTGCATTCCCACGAGGTATCGCACGTCTCATCAATCGCGTAGTTCATCAGTCAAAATCACTCGTTTTCAACCACTCAGCAGTAACGTCTTACATCACCTCAAGCGTCGCCTGGACTTGTCTACGGCAGTGTCTGACGTATGAGGAGCTCCTCGACCACTATACAAATTCTCTTAACCCTGTGGAGCATAGCGCCCACTGCAGTGGACAGAGGTCGAAGTCGCTTCTTTGGCGTTTTCGACCACTCCCAAGCCTGCAAATGCACGCCATCCACTGCACGAGTACTCCCTACTGGTGAAGTACCCTGCATACCTTTGCAGCCTCATGACTGACAGGAAACGCCAGTAAAGTGACCATTGAAAGCTGCCCACTGCAGCGAAAATCACGTAGCACAGGGTTTAATCCCTATGCACATTCTACTAACTGAACACTGGCAGCAGTCTGGAACCCAAGAGTGACTCCGTTCCTCTGATTTCTTGTGATGTTTACATGTATTCTCCGGCAGATGTCCGTCAGTAGCTACATGGCGACTGCCTGATCTTGATTTAGCTGTGGTCCTTCTTTCACATTTCCATTTCACAATCACATCTCCAGTGGTCGACTTCGACAGCTTTAGAAGCGTTGAAATGTCTCTGACAGATTTTTTTACTCGAGTCACATCCAATGACTAGTCCACCTTCGAGGTCACATTCTCCGATCGCACAAAGGCCAATGGACTTGAGGATGCTCGGCATTAGTCTCAGGGACAAGATAATAACAACGTTGATCGGTAGATAAACACGGGTAAGAGATTATTTAAAGGAAGTTACCAGCTGAACTATCAGGAGCCGCTCACATAATTAGACATGATCGCAAAAGACCGAGTCAAGACATGGTTCACCAGCTAAACAAAAAAAAACATACTAAGACAGGGCGCTAGAGAACCACACTGCTTCATGGAACGGAAGTGACCAAATTTTAAAAGTATATAAGCACCCTCTACTCCGCATTGAATGGATAATGAGATTAGAAGAAGATGACGACATAGAGAAACCGTGAAAAATCTAAAACGGAATTACCGGACTGAGATTTGACACCGCTGCTCCTCATTACGAGGCCAGTCCCTGAATAATCCCTTTGCTCTGTGAAGTGCCCAGAAATATAACGACTTGCTTTCGGTCTGGTGCTTTGTATTACATAATTGGTAGGAAAATCAATCATGAGTGACATTAAGGAAGCTACGTATACCCTTCCTCTAACGCAGTTTGATCATACTGTCAAGACTTCTGCGTGGTAGTAACAATGGGACAAAACGCACTCCGCTACATGCTGTCAAACGCTTTGCCTACGTGAATAATAAGTAGGGATTCCAGTTCAGAAAGCCGACATTAAAGGCTAGGTCAGATGTGTGCTGACCACAGCCCCCAAGCCGTTACCCAGTGACACCTTAGAGAAAGGAACAAGCAGAAATCAGTCGGCAGTCCACACATAGATCAGTCGACGTGAGGATAGCTGTGTAGTAACTTGAAAGAGAAGACAAAGTCGCAGCTTCAAAGGACGATATTAGAAACTAGGCAACTGTTATGCTGTCATCAAACGAGTCTACAGAAAGTGGATGAAATAATTTTAAATTGACAACATTAAGTATCACATACTCCTCTTAGCCTGCTTGTATGCTGTTATCTGTTGAGCTGCTCGAAGATTAGGTAAGAGGCTCTGTTCTCGGATTCAGGCATCAACGTTTGGGTGAGCGTTGTAACCACAAGCGCATCCAGCAGTGCTGTCCAATGACGATATTTTTTTTCTTTTGGCACAATCTTCTCACAGGTTTGATGTGATTCCTCTCGTACAAGATTTCCTCTCTTGCGTCAACACCTGTATTTCCGAGTAGAATTTTCACCCAACTCTCTAAGTTATTTGCTCTGTGTATTCGAGCCTCTAATACCGTTTTTGTCATCTACGGCTTTACGGCTTATTTTATCACCATGGAGGTCATCCCATATGCATAGATAGTTTCCATTCTTTTTTGTCAATATTTTCTTCGCCGATTCTGAGAAAGAGCTGCCCATGTCTTACCATCAGCACACTTAATATCCAGCCTCATTTTGTGTCACTATATGTTAAACACTTCTTTTCGAGTTGTGTGCAAACCATGATGTAGTTTCATAGACTGATATGCTGCAGGTGCACATCTTCAACGCCTTTTATGTCAATTGGAGGTGTGTGATTTTGTGACTGATTACAGCAGATATCGTTTGGCCAGGAACACTCTCTTTGCTTGTGCTATTCTGCTTCTTAGTCCATCTTCACTTGTTCTTCCTTACATACAGAGTAAGGACGAGTTTACGGATTGGTCAACATACTGAAGCTTGTTTCGAGAATTCATAAGCTAGTCCAAGTGCCCACAGTTGAGTTTTACTAGAAATCTCGAGGTTTCTTATAGCGAATTTTGTTCAATCTTCTAAGAAAAGGGAGCAACATTAAAGTTTAACGTCGCGTCGACGACGAGGTCATTACAAACAAAAACCAACTCCAACTAGGGGAGGATTTAGACCATTGCTTTTCAGAGGAACCATCCTGTCATTAGTCGACTTACGCTGATCTCCTCCCGAATACAAGACCAGTGTGCTATAGTTGGAGTCACGAATGATGGCAGTCGAGTTGACGCTCGTTCTGGGCACCTACGCCAGGCATTCTCCGACAGCCAATGGGAGTTCAGTAGTGTTCTGAGACGACTGCTGTGGACGAAGTTCCCAGTGTGAGTTATCTACTGAATTTTCATTCTATTTGTGGGAGTTTTCATGGCATCATTAGTGGTAAGTGACAAATTCGACACAAGCAAGTGAGTTACATAATTTGCAGGTACGTGCTTGAACCAAGCGTAATGCTCGTGTATGCGCGTACCGCAAATGCCGCTTGGAACAATGTTATTACCGAAACTTCCTGACAGATTAAAACTGTGTGCCTGACCGGCTCTCGAACTCAGTACCTTTGCCTTTCGCGGGCAAGTGCTCTACCAACTGAGTTACCCAAGCACGACTCAGAACCCGTCCCCACAGCTTCAATTCTGCCAGTACCTCGTCTCCTACATTCCAAGCTGTGGGGACGGGTTGTGAGTCGTGCTTGGGTAGCTCAGTTGGTACAGCACTTGCCCGCGAAAGGCAAAGGTCCAGAGTTCGAGTCTCGTTCCGGCACACAGTTTAAATCTGTCAGGAAGGTTCATATTAGCGCACACTCCACTGCAGAGTGAAAATCTCATTCATAATGTAATTCCCGTCTGTTTCTCGACCTGCGCGAACCACCTTCGTTCGTGGACCTGACTATACCACTGCCCCACCACGCTCGGTACTTTCTCCTCAATTTATTGGCTTTCGGGGACTGCCCTTCTCAAGAGTGGAATATCATTTATGACGATACGAACGCAACGACGATACATCACCCAGTCCCCAATCGGAGAAAATCTGCTGTGGGCCCGGGAGAGGAAACTAGGCACCTCCGCTGAGCAAAATGCCGCGTTGACCCGCAGCTACCGAGGCGGACGTATTGGTCATTTCAGCCTTGTCGTCTGCATGAAAACATCTTCCTCGTCGGATGTTTAAAGGCTCATCCAGTCTTACTTAAGCAGAGAATCAGGAAGCGGTTAGACAGTAGGGGGCAACGGCCTTACCGCAGTGGATACACCGGTTCCCGTGAGATAACCGAAGTTAAGCGCTGTCGGGCGTGGTCGGCACTTGGATGGGTGACCATCCAGGCAGCCATTCGCTGTTGCCATTTTTCGGGATGCACTGAGCCTCGTGATGCCAATTGAGGAGTTACTCGACGGAATAGTAGCGGCTTCGGTCAAGTACAGCATCATAACGACCGGGAGAGCGGTGTGCTGACCGCACGCCCCTCCTATCCGCATCGTCCACTGAGGATGACACGGCGGTCGAATGGTCCCGCTGGCCACTCCAACTGAGGAGCTACTCGACCGAATAGTAGCGGTTGCGGTAAAGACATCATAATGACGGGGAGAGCGGTTTGCTGACCGCACGCCAATCCTATCCGCATCGTCCACTGAGGATGACACGGCGGTCGGAAGGTCCCGGTAGGCCCGAAGACGGAGTGCTTTTTTAGGCAGCAGTGCGATCGCGAGAGAAGAAGTGGCGCCTGCGGTTTCGAAATGCGCTGTCAGGTGACATGTCTGCCTACAACTGCCACACTAGCCAGAGGGTAGTCGTTAGTATCGTGTAGACCTCCAGAGCTAACCGAAGCGTCTACAGGAAGGCCGCGGACAGAGTCGAACGCCGCCGGCGGAAGAGTCCGTGCGTCCGCAGCAGTCGTACCGCGCGCCACCCCGGCCCGCTGCACTGCGCCCGCGCGAACCGCCGCGCCAGTGCGCGCGCAACCGGTGGCGCGCGATCCCAGTAAACATGTTGTATCGACTGCGGCGGCGGCGGCGGCGGCGATACACCGATAGCTATTAGAGCCGCGGTATCGACACGCGACAGTCAGTGCTCTCTCGCGATCTGATGCCCCTGTCAGGGCGCGGCGCGCGCGCGACCCGCCAGATTGATGCCGCGCCGCAGGTCTTGGGCCCAGTAGCTCGCTACGCGTTCCTACAGCCGGCAAGATAACGTCCGCGCGAGTTAAGTCGTCGCGCGCGGAAAATTATTTTCAGTGCGGCGAATAGTTAAACACGTGCAGGCACGTTCTTGCGTTTGTTCGGCCTGCGCAAGTTGCGTGTGTGTGCGCGCAAGAGAGAGAGAGAGAGAGAAAGAGGGTACGTATGAGCCGCTCTCTTTCCAATTTATGCTCCCTCATAGATAAAGTCATAACCGAATGAAATAGTATGCATACTGCATGAGCAGCGTGTTTGCTAGCTGGCGCTCGCGCCGGCCTCGCCTTCTCTTGGGGGCTGCGCTGCGCTCGGCGCCTCAATTACACCCGGATTGGGCAATGAGAAATTTTTTGGCGCTCTCAGAGAAGGGCAGGAGGAGGAGGAGGAGGAGGAGGAGGACCAGTACCAGGAGACCCCTCTCGCCTCTCCCCGCCCCTCTCTACGGGCCGCTCCTCCGCTGGAGATTATGAAGAATTTTTATCACTAAAAATATAGTCGGGGAGATGTAAGGACCGGCCACCCAGGGGAGAGGGCGCCAGCCGCCGCTTGCCCGCGCCCGCGGGTTAAGGGGAGAAAAAGTGGCGCCGCGCTCCCGGAGGTGGAGGCGGCGGGGGCGGGACGCGGCCAGGTGGGGGCGGGGCGTCTGCGCCGCCGGCCGCCCGCATTGGCGTCTCGCGGCGCGACTCCGCCTTCGCCGGCGCATTTTTGAGCCTTTTTACTGGCTTTATCGCGGGAGGCGGGCAAAAAAACGCCGCGCGCTGGGCGGCGGCCCGCTGCGGCCACGTGGTCCGGGCGGCAGCGGCACACGTGATGAATGCCGCACCGGCCGGCGCTGGGGTGGGCGCCCGCCTGCAGGTCCGCAGGTGCGTCGCTCGCCGACGCGGTCCACGCTCCTCCGCTGCCGTTCCTCCTTTCCCGCGCCTCACTTCCCTGCAACAAATATAAAAAAGTAAAATACTCAAAAGTTCCAACAAAAGTAAGATATAGTAAAGTGTATGGCTCGGAATACATAATGTGTAACAGTGCTGCGAAATGCAGCACACACACACACACACACACACGTACACACACACACACACAGGTACACAAATGTGTGTGTATATATATACATATACATACATTCGTTCGCACAGCCCCTGGCCTCACCTCTCTCGCTACCCTCCCCCCCTCCCTCATCCCCTCTTACCACCCCGCATACTCGTCTTTCTTTCTGACTCTTTTCCGTTCCTCTCCCACGCGCTATGCGTCCACATGCGCCCAATTATATTCGCAATATCTTTGTGATATATACACACAAACAGACACACACACACGCACACACACATACACACACGGGCCAACGCACATACATTTTTTTTCACCTGTTTTTGTTTCCTCGGAGGGAATTTAAGGGCAACAGATAACCTCAGAGACGTAATGATTTACATACATTTTCTTTTCAGGAGAAACCAAGTAATTAAATTGTCTTCTTTTCTGGGGATAAAAAAGAGATTTTTTTTTTTTTTGGGTAACGAATGACGGCGCACCGAGGCGTTTGTCCTCTGTAGATAAATGGAACCTGCTATCTGAATGATGCTGCTTTTCATTTCTTATGTTTGCCTGCCCTCAAAATCCTTGGCAAGCTTTAGGCACACTCAGTATTCATTAGAAGCATTCCTGTGGAATTCATAGCTTTACTGTTGTTTCGTGAACAGAAGGAAACAAGTTTTGACACTAGAAACTGAGCTCCACAGATTTATTACAAAAAACGCTTTAGCATATATCGCGATAAATGAAGTTCACGTGAACCAGTCTCTAGAAACTTAAGAATCAATCTGCAAGAAGGAAACACATAAAAATGCGGAACTAGTCTCGAAGCTAGTCTTATATCTAAGTTTTTTGAAATGTTTTGTGCGAGCTTTACTGCGTTCTTCTATCAAAGTGTTTGTTGTGTGATTTAATTAATGGCGAAGTTTTCTTTTGTGGGGAAGGAAAGAGGTTGGTAATATATTTTTACTCCCTGTGAAGATACGATATACTTTCTTAGATCTGGTATAGGTTAGATGTTTTTCTGCAGTTTATCTAGTTCCGTTATGTGACCATCGTAATCGTATACTTCCTCTTGATTTCATGGGTCGAAGAATTGGTGTGCACACCATGGTGTAACTAGACATAGCTCTGTTACACTCTTTTCATCCTTGCTGTTCTTGAAAGAGTAAACCGACATACATCCAGTCATTCGGGAAACCACATATTCGTAGACTAACATGTTGACAAGTCGTGGTATCCGTGGAATAAACATTTTAGAGTACAGTGCTCAAAACTCGTGATGTCATCTGTGGTCCAAATTAAAAATTGCTCAAACAAAGAGCAGGAAGAAACATGTCCAAGTCACATTAACAATTTAATTACGAGTCATCATTTTGATGTTGAGTAACAGGAACTGTTGCTGATAAGTAACAGCACTGGACGATTTATTAAATTTATCACACTGAGAGAAAAATTAAATTATGAAATTTGTTATCCTCAGTTATGGACAGCAAACATTTCACACGCTTCACAATGGTGAAGAAATTTTCTAAGTTATAGCATTGTAGTTCTTCACAATCAGTTAACACTAACATTTTTATCTCGAATTTTAGACTTCCTCACTAACACTATCTTCCTCTTCATTTCTCGGTTCGGTGTCTTTTATTCTGAGTTCGTAACGCTTTTTAACGTTCGTGTAATATTGGCTTTATTTGGCTACTCTGTTTTGTTCTTGGTGAAAAACAAGAAACTGCAGCAGAATGCGTCTTGCACAGTGGTAAAAATTGGACAGAAATAACTCAAGTGTGGTTGCTGGGTAGAAGCTTATCCATTATTTCGTTTACCAAAGATTTATAGGTTGCATGCTGGCGTACTGACATGATTCGTGTATTATGTACTGTAAGCACGCAGGTCTCTGGAACTATAAAGATTTTTGTAGAAGTTATGGCTAATCATAGTAAGTAATAAAAAAATACGTCAGCATCGTTGTAAAGGGAACATATATTCTGGAATCAGATGCTAGATTTCTTGGCTCTCATCTACCTCTTGCCGTAACATTAATGACCATCTAACAAAATCAGACATATCATTGTTTTATTCATGTCAGTCGTCCACTTGGTCGATATATTTACATGTGCCAATTCTAACGAACAAGTGCTCGTAATATGCATCATTTAACAACTAAGGTCAATTCTCCCAATAGATGGAGTACTTGCACCGTAGGTAGTCCTCCAGAGCTTTGCCATTGTACAAATTTGATTTCCATAAGAAAAAGAAAAAAACAGAAAGACACAAAAAAATCATCAGATACGTGCCTTATCCTGTAGAATACAACCATCCACAGTAGCTTTCACCACAGCTAGAAACAGATGACATCCTATGATTAGCAATACGTAAATGACATAAATTAAATTTGAGCTACAGTATGATGAGCAACAACTCGGTTCAAAACCGATAACGGTGTTATTTTTTAATAAATGTACTTAACACCTGTCGCTACTTGCCGTTCTTACTTTCTGTAAGAATAAACTGATATTTTCATGTTACCACCGTTTTAAGTGTTTCGCCAACGAATGTTTTATCATTAATTCACTGTATAACGAACTTCCTCTGGTCATCTACTATCAAATTCATCCCTTGACTGTAAAAACGCCTTTATATGAGAGAGAACTATGTCTACAGGTTCATTTAGTCGCCAGAAGTCACTACAGTGAACACATCAGAGTGACCCGGTACCCAGTAATAATGTTTCCTCCCGATACAGTTATGAAAAGATACGATAGAAAGTTAGCATACAGGCCGCTACAGAACCTTAACTCTATTAACCGTAAATCCCTGTTTCTCAAACTTCCCTCGTGTACGCATAAGTGATAAGGAACAAAGATTCTTGGAATGCTGAAAACACTTATATTTACCTCATAAAACGTAATGTGTTCTGCTGCAATGAAGAAGTGATACCAAGAAATCATTATAGCAGCCACAAAGTTACTAATACAGGTAATACCAGAGAAGTGAAAATACCGGTAATACGAGAGAAGTGAAAATTTATTTTTATGGATACGCAAAACAGAGATGAAATTAATTTTAATACAGGACTTAAGCAGTAAAACTAGCAAAATTCCGATTTAACACTGAGTACGACAAAATATTCAACTAAAAATAAACATGTTCCGCATATTTGAAATAAAAGACTAATTGTGTGTCCTTTATGACCTGTGAATGAACAAGGATAGGGTAGTAAATACATTTGAATTTATGCACTGCTGTTATTATTGGAGAAATAATAAAATACTGATTCTGCCAAATTTTCTGAAAGCCAGAAAAATTAACAACACAGATTAATCTCCTCGAAGAAACAGCCAATAGAGAAAACTTAACAATCTCTCCAGAGAAAATAAAAATTTATAGAAAATACTCTGTAAATTTGAAGAAAAAATATCCGTCCGATAGAATAAGTACAGTTTTTCAGATATTTTGTCTACTGTAGACAGAAGGATACAAGTGATGGCTATAAAAAAATACGTATCTATATCGTTAAAACAAACACATAGTGAAAGCCGATTTTTTTCATGCTAGTGAATGAACTGAAGTATATGCTTCTAACTGGAAGTATCGGATAGGAAAATTATCAGGAAAATATTAGGTAGTCTGAAATCTTCAGAATTTAGAAAATCACGAAGTAAAAACCCAATTTATCAGAACATATGAAACATATCAGACACAACACGAAAGAGATTACAGTTTCTCATACACTTTTACACAATGAATGACAATAGGCTAGCCAAAAAAATTCAACAACCAACTGGATTCGAGAAGCCAACAAAGACTGGGAAAGAGGCAACATAAGGGAAGAAGGAATAATAGAGAGAGAAATATTTAGGAAGAAGTTGGCTGAAGGAAGAACAAAGGAATAAAGTGAAATAATGAAAGATACTGGAAGGAAAGAAAGGAACAACGAATTATGTGGAACTCATATCACTGCTTGTTCCCTAGAAGGCTCTAACTTATCAACAAGAAAATATTCTCTGATGATATGATGGAATAGGCGGAAATATATATCTTAGTAGTGTAGAAATCTACTCTGAAATGGCCTATGACGCCAGTAGGCTCGTAATTTGACCATGAAGTTGTGAAAATTTTAGCAAACCTGCAGCGAGATATGTAGGATAATATATAGTGTCTATGAAATGTTTAAATTTGCTTGGAATACCACACATAGACTACAGAAATAAATTAACAATTTTTCATTTGGAAGAAAGAAACACCAAGCAATAAATAAGTAAATAAAAATAAAAGGAAACAATAAAATATAACTGACAAATGCAGGTAATAATCAAGCACTTGATTTTTCCTGGTGAGTCTGGCAATGAGGGAAAAGTCAGCTTAAAATTTTTGGAGCCAAATTGATTGCTACAAAGCCAAAACTTTTTAAACAAAAGCGTATTTTAATGCACTTGATATTGCCACACAAAATCAGATACTGTATTTATGAGAGACTATGTTTTCTTGAATCTACTGTGGGCAGTTGATTCTGTGTCAGTGCCCATACTAAAGGGCTAGCTTCTTTGCGTAGAAAGTGTCTCTATCCCCCCCCCCTTCCCCACCCCTTCCCGCCAGTATGTACCCCCAAACAAATTTCAAACAAAAACCAAATACAAATACAGAAATAATACAGTTCTCCACCTACAACTACTAACGGTGGTAGACAGGAGATATAATCATTATAATGAGATACTAGACACAGTAAAAAATGTAATATCTGAATATGGCGATCGATGTCATCAAGTGTAATACCAGTCGGTGAAACCATGAAGAAGGAGAAGAAACTCTCAAAACGGGTGACTGTAAGATGATTATGGCCTCATCAGGTAGCTGCAAGAGGTTCCAGTTGAACCACGCAGTTGTCAAAAAATAAGGTATAAAACTAAGAATCAAACAAAGAGGTGAAGGACATATTCATGATAGTTAGTGTAATAATTATGAACACAGCAATACGAGATGCATTTTCAGGAAATTCACAAAACAGCTGTCAATGTCACTAACAAAAATTGGTCATACAGTCCAAAAAAAGTACGGAGCATATTTCAGCATATAGGAAATGAAAGAAACGATCAACTGCAAGACTGAAATACAGCAAGAGATCAATAGAGATCAAATGAGAAGTCATTTTGCTGCGCGAGTTAGGTACATATGTCTTCAAAAATAAAGACCTATTTAAACCTAACGTATACTGCTCGAATTCTGTACAGGCGTCATAAAGTAGAATGTAGGAACAAGAAGTACAAAGTCTAGAGCACATTAAGTTTGGAATCATTATGATCACTTTGATTTGAATAAATCATTAATATAAACGACCGAATTGATGGTTACTAACGTATGGAGGAAAGAAGACCAAACTTGAATACTTGGTGAAACGACACGGAGAACATCGGGGGATCCTAACTCTCTTCATTGTAGAAATGGAGATGTCCTCACCTGTGATTGGTTTCATAACTTATGATAAATTAAAAGCAAATCTGAGGAGTGTGATAATAAAGAACAAGTTATGTTAGAGTAGTTACAAAATTTAAGCGACGAAAATAAAGTACCTATGAAATAAATACTGGAAGCATTTGGAATGTAGTACTGCAGAATGATACTGGAAATTCACCTAGCAGATAGTTAGCGAAATAACAGATATTACACTGACGGCGTTATGTGTAGAAATTATATCAAGCGCTGTCGGAGGATAAATAGAAATGAGTGGCTGCATCCAACAAACATGAAAACCAGTCACTCAAAAACAGTGAAGAAAGAAAAGATAGAAGATAGGTGGAGAGAAACACACGGAAATATAACCGGTTAACAATGAACATGTGTGAAATAAATTACCTTACAAACATTGAATGTGCCCACTGAACACAGTAAATCTGATCTAATATAAAAACATGAATATAGTTTAACCTAGGTAAACAAAACCTGAAGACTCCTTTCATATATAATTTAAAGATGACAGCGACTACTTTAGTGCAAACTGCAAAAATATGAAATCTTAATGGAAGCTAGGAACATGAAACAGCCAAAGCCAATTTATAATTGCCAATATTTTATGAAACAGTTTCTTACGGGAAAACTGACAATAACTTAATATAACGTGGACTGTATGCATCTCTTAGGCGTTAGGTCGGCATTAAGAAAACAGTTACAATTCCATGCCGCATATTCTTCACAGGCTGCATCAAACCAATCTGAAGACTGATGAAAAAAGGGCGTATTTTTTCAAGTACGCCTGTGGTGTCAGCTACTTCTTCATACGTATCGAACAAGCAATATTCCAATGCCAAACTGTGCACTTCTGTAGTTCCACTTTTGGCTGCAGGATATTTCAGTTCATATTTATTAGTACGACACATATCAACAGTTTTAAAAATCTGTGTAAACAAAATGATTTCGTAGATTCGCACTTGACTTACAATATGTTTGAAATTCGTACCAAGGCATTTCATAAAAGTTTAATTGATGCCTGAGGCGTATCTCATCCAGACCGGGAATCATTCATAGGATAGTCGTATCTATAGAATGTGAGAGAGTGCATGCAGTGAAGAATGTACAAAACTAACACTGTAACCTCTACAGTGAATTTTAACAAAGGAGGAATGAGCGTCAGTATCATACTGAACGGACCGCTAAATTTGAGATGAACAGTTTCAGCATAGAGATTTCTTTTGGTAATTGGTGACTTCATAGGATGAGAATGTGAAGGAATGGTTGTAAATAATTTCATTAGTGAAAAAGAGAAAATGATCTACGGCTTCGTTATGAAATGCAAAGACAAAATTTGTAGACAAAATTACAGTATTTAATGTATGTGTTAACTTTCCAAACGTTCCTATATATGTTAAAATTGTAAGGGTTAATCAATGAATACAGACTGGAACAGGATGAAAATAAGTAAGGCTATGCAGTTAAATTTACATTTGCAATAATTTGTATCACAAATTTAACGTTAGCCTGTGGCGGAGGGTCTTACACTCGTAGTCTGTTTTTTCGTTTTTTATCTTCAGTGTAGCATGACGTATATCCATGTCTCTCATATCTCATCTTAGTATTTAGATCGGGCGGTATTTCATCCCAAATTAAATAGAATTTTTTGTGTCAGACTGTTAGACGTCTAATTCCACCAGGACAATTTTCCAGACATCTTACGCGTTTCTTTCTTTATCACCTGGTCACAAATACTTCTTGTAAATAACTAGTATTTTTGTGCGGTTGATTACTCTGTTCCTGTGAATATTCATAGCTTCTAACCGTCTTTTCGGACCTCAAAGATTAACTGAAAAAATAAACCTTTTTTGAACTTCGTTAAAATGCTCCTTTCTTCTTCCTTCCTGGTATATTGCCTCTGGCAACATTTCTCTCTTTACAGTAGCATTTAATTTTCAGCCAATGTCTCTTAACGGAAGGCTGGTTAAAACTGCTCGCTTCAAATAATGTTACCACATACAATCGTGTAATATAAATAGATGGAAGCCTACCGAAAATCGTCGATATTCATTATTTTTCGTAGTACAGTAAAAGAAACGAAGTAAAGAGCATTAAATTACGGAAGGCTATAGAAAATGCAATTTCATCCTTTATAGATAACAGGTACTATCTAATACTAGCGGAATAGGAGTCTATTTCAATTAACAACTTAGACCAGAACAGAGCTGCCAATTTGTCGCTAAGTCGTTGACTGTATTCCAGATCTACATCTAGGTATATCAATAAGTCACCGTACAGTGCGTGACGGAGGGTACTTACATTTTTCCACATTTAGAACTAGCTGACTTGCATCGAACCAACTAGACGCTTTATCTAAGTCGTCTTGTATCTTCCTCCAGTTACCCTCGACACCCTACCGTGTACAACAAAATTATCAGTAAACGCAGATTTCTGCCCATCTTGTCCGCCAAATCACTTATTGGTGCTCATTCCAACAAACCAACATTTACAGAGGTATTAATATGTACCAACTTCTAAATTAGGTCTTAAAAGTTATCTGAAGAGTAAGATAATGAAAACATGAGTATAATTTCATCAAAAGTGACAGACGACCAACAATGATTCATTGTCATTCGGAATTGGGAAGAAGTACATCAGAAATTCATTTTATAACTATCACATATTGACATAAGCAACATTACAAGGTATCCCAGGACGAATGTCAATATTCAGGGATATGATAGCAAAGATCATTCGAACCGAAGAAGTCGAGTAAACATGGGTTCTAAAACGCATACATTACCAGCTAAGAGCAGTACATCATTTTAAATACTGTGAAAGGTATCGTTTCTAGTGGAAGCTCTTTGCTGCCCATGTTTTGAGAAGTGGTGGTATGAACCAAAATAAGATAAAAATGTCATGTAAACATGAGCTGTTAAGAGCATACCTTAAGAGCTATGTACACTTGTTCATCTTCGCTACTGTGAAACACATACCTAATACTTAACAGTTGCTCGTAGATCTTAATGTACACATTTTAGAGACATCTTTACTAGACATTTTCGCCTGGAATGATTTTTAATGCCATATCCATGTATATTGCCAGTTTCTCCTGAGAAACCATGTAGATATGAAATTTTAGCAACTGTATATTAATGTTAAATAAAGTTCATAAAAACGATTCAGAAGCAACAAAAAGCTAGAAATAATCTCAATTTTTCAAAAAATTATTCCTAAACAGCTGATAAACTATGAAATTTGCGGTTGGACACAACACATTTCGTTTCGCAGTGATTTAGTTTTTTTTTTAATCTTGGATTTTGTCATTTGCATCGAAAAACCATTTCACATAAAGTTATTTTGTGAGTTGAGACAGTATAATGCGTTTAACCGTTTAATAATTTTGGTCATCCATTAATTTTGTATTTTAGTTAACAAGCACAGCACTGCCCTTATACAATATATGCAAATTATATCTACATAAATGTCCATTTCGCCACTGTAAAGTTGATGGCAAAAAGTATTTTGTACCGAAATTAGTGACTTTCTGTTGAACTACATTCGCTTGTCAAAGAAACGTAAGCGTCTTTCCTGGCCAGTGTTCTAATATCTTAAACTATACCAATTACTCATTCCCAAAATATACTCAACACAGTTTCATAAGAACAGCGTGGTCTATTCTCCAAAGTTTGTTATTCAGACTCCTGAAAGAGCGTCTCGAATTCTTTCGATGCATTCAGCCATGCCACTTGATAAAGATCCTAAACGATGGAGCACTGTACTAACAGCGGGCACACAAGCGTCATGAATCTGGTTTCCTTTACATATGTACCACTCTTTTATGGAGTCATCTCAACGAATCTAAATCATCCGTCCCTATTCCCCACTACTGATTTCAAGTATGCGCTGCTTTACTAATGCGAAATGTCCCAAACTTCCATGTAATATGATAATATATAGTTCTTTATTCCTTTGACAGGCTTTATCTTGTTTTTATCCATGTTTGAAAAGAGCTCCTTTCAGTACACTTAACAGAAATAATTCTGTACTTACTCACGTGTTTTATATATTTGCTTATGGTTTTCCTTTCTATATCTATATAGTTCAAGAAAAATTCGCAGTGCTGTAGGCCTTATTTGATAAATCGTAGGAGAGGCTGTGCAAAGTCGACGACGTTAGCAGTTAATCATTTTTTAGCAATTTAAAGGTAGTATACCTAGTTGAATAAGTTTTTATTTTGATGCAATCACAGTTATTCCGCCATGTTAAAATCTGTCTCAAAAGTGTCATACAGTCTCTGTAAACGGACACGATGACTTTAACCACAGGGGACGATGACAATGCTGACAAAAGCTGAATAGGTTATTATTTGTATAATGTATAATGCAGTATATTAGATGATTACATATTGCTATGTATTTGTTACTGAATAGTATTTAATGAAAGGATCATTGTCTAAAAATGATATAAAGGCAGACCAGCATTTTTCATCAAGAAAAATCAGACACAAATATCCTCCTTCAATGGTTGACCTATCCTCATTCCACCTTGTGTAGCGTTGCCAACATTCTGTTCCAGCTTGGTGAACGTGAATCTCATCATCTGCAAGACTAATATGGTCTTGTATCATCAGCCAACGTAGACCTGCTGTGGCGGTACTGCGATGGGCTGCAAGCAAGGGAAACCACAGCCGTTACTTTTTCGCAAGGGCATGCAGATCTACTGTACGATTTAATGAAAATAGCATCCTCTTGGGTAAAGAATTCCGGCTATAAAATAGTCCTAATTCGGATCTCCAGGTGGGATCTACACAGGATTATTTCATCATCAGAAAAAACAAAACAGGCATACTTTCGGTCGGAGAGTTGATTGTTAGAGCCCTTAATCGTGTACGTAGTTTAGAGAATTTTAAGAAAGGAAATGGATAGGCCGAAGTAAAAAAGAGTAGACCTAACAATGAACAAGAAAATATGAGTGCTGGTAAGCCACTATGAACAACATGGCGAACACATTGTTATAGCAAAAATAGAGACGAAGCCAACACATATCACCGTAGTAAAAGAGTGTATGTAATCCAGCTCCGCAGAAAATGAAGAGATTGAAGTCCAAGGAAATTATTCAGTCAACGGAGACGGAAATGTAATTTTAATATGTGATTGTAATTCAATGATACGAAAAGGATGTCAAGGAAAAATACTAGCAGAATACGAAGTGAGGGAGATGAACGAAAGAGAAAACTGATTGGTAGAATTTTGCACAGAACTTAATTTAACCGTTGCTAACACTTGGTTTAAAATCATGAAAAGACGTGGTAGACTCTTGGAGACGCTGGAAGGTTCAAGATTGATAGTACTGTGATAAGAAAAATATTTAGAGATCAAATTTTAAATTGTAAGTCGTTTCCACGGCCTCTGACCATACTTTATTCGTTGTGAAGTGTAGATTCAAACTGAAGAACTTCTAAAAGGGAGGCAATTTATAGAGATGGGATTTGGATGCACTGTAGGAGCCAGATGTTTTTATGGGTTTCAGAGGAGGCATTAGACAACATCGGTCACAAACAGGGGAAAGGAATATATGTAATAGAAGACGAATGGGTAGCTTCGAGATATGAAATAGGGAAGGAAACACAGGTTCACATCGGTTAAAAGACATGACCTCCAAGGAAAATTTGTGTAACTCTCGATATATTGAGTTTCATCGATGATAGGAGAAAATATAGAAATGTAGTAAATGAAAGGGAATCTAGAAGTGAAAAAACAATATTGAGAGGAACTGCAAAATAGTTAAGCAGTAATGGCTAGAGGGCAAATGAAAGCCTATAGGGTTGCACAACTTTGGAGAAGTAGTTGTATGAATGTCGAAAGATCGGATGGCTTCTAAGCAAAGAAGTGGAACCAGAAAGGTGAACGGAATATACAGAGGATCTGTATATGTGAAAGAAAGTTAAGGATAATATTGTAGACAGAGAAGAGTAAGTAGGTAAAATAAGATCTGAGATATGTCATGGCGAGAAGACAAGGGCCCTGGAAAAGACGATTTTCCCTCAAAATTATTAAGATCATTGGTTGAGGCAGCAATGATAAATCTATTCTATCTGATGTGTAAGATACATTTGACGCGAAAATTACCTATATACTTAAGGAACAATGCAATAATTCCGTTTCAAAGAGGGCTGAGACTGAAAGAGGTTAATACTACTGAACTATCAATTTAAAAAGTCGCGATTGAAATATATTGACACGAATTATATACATAAAAATAAAAAACTGGTAGAAGCCACTTTTCTAAATATCAGTTTTGACTAACAGAAATGTAGGAATACTTGAGGTAATACTGATCCTACATATTATCCTACACGAGACGCAAACCTGCCTTCCTAACAGTTGTAGATTTATAAAGCGCTGTTGACGATGTTGGCTGGGCTACAGTGTTCGAAACTCTGAAGGTTCCAGTTGTTCACACCTGATGCAGAAATTAGATTGAAGTTGTATTATTCGAAGAACATGAAAGAAAAGCTGTGTTTGATAAGGGAGTAAGGCGGGGTTGAAGCTTATCTCGAATGTTATTCACTTTGTACGTTGACAATCAGTAAAGAAAATCATTGAAGAATTTGGTAGGGAGAATTAAAATTTAGGGAAAAAGAAATAAAAACATTGAAGTTTGCCGAAGATATTTTAATTCCTTCAGAGACGAAGAAGGAGTTGGACGAAAATCAGGCGACTCTGACGGAATAGGATTTGAAAATAAGAAGCTGAACGTAGCAGATGAATTTTGCGACTTGAGCAATAAAATAGCTGAGAATGATCGAAGTAGAAAAACGTAAAATGTAGGCTGGGCGCAGCAAGATAACATTTTTGACAAAAATGGTATTTTTTTAACTTCTTACATGCGTTTAGATGTTAGAAAATCTTCTCTTAAGCTATTTTTCTGCAGTGCAGCCTTGTACAGAAGTGAAATGTGGACAGTAAGCGGTTCAGACAAGAAGAATACAGAAACGTTTGAAACGTGGTGCTATACAAGGATACTGAAGATTAGATGGGTAGACCCCATAACTAACAAGGAGGTACTAAATCTAAGTGGAGAAAAAGGATACTTTCGTCACAAACTGACTAAACGAAGAGAAGGGTTGATAGGACACATCCTGTGGCATCAAGATGGAATCAATTTGGCAATGGAAGGAAGTGTGAGGGCTAAAAATTGTAGTGGGAGATCTAGGCATGAATACAGTTAAGATATTCAAATTGATGTAGGTTGCAAGTGTTAGATATGAAGAGTCTTGCATAAGGTAGACTAGTGTGGAGCACTGTATCAAACCAGTCATCTCATTGAAGACCAAAAGAACAACGACAACAAAAACATTAATCATTTAGGTTGTAACAATGAAGGCCATTCAAAGACGTTACTGTCATCTTTAGGACCCTTGCAAGATGCTGGTAAACTGTAGCGAAATTTAGGAAGACTTGCAAAGGATCCAAGACTGATGAGTATAAATAAATGTGATGTACTGCATACAAAAAATTGAAGAGATCATCTGTTGGTCGATTACATTATTGTAAAAATGCATTTGAAATAGTAGCTGTCATGATATATCTAAGACTAACTATCTGGAGCGACTTAAAATGAAATGACAAGGTCAAGGAAATTTAGGAAAATCAGATTCTTGATTTAGCATCGTTGCCAGAATCTTAAGGAAATGTAATAAATCCATCAAATAACTGTCTTACAAAAACGTTTTCGACCGGTTTCTGAGTACTGCTCAATAGTCTGGGGCTCTTACCCTTTTCGATTAACAAGAAAGATACATATGATCCAACTAACGGTGACGCGCCTCGTAACTCGATCATTTAGTCGAAAACACGCATTATGAGGACGCTGAACGGACTCCACCGGCAGACGGCAGAATAGAGGCGTTGTGCATAATGGAGAGGTTTAGACGCAAAATTCTGAGAGCGTACGTTTGTAGGAGAGCTCGAAAATCGTTACTTCTTTCCAGAACGTATCACATAATGACTACTAAAAACAGTGGTACTCGAAGCACGGTCCACCATATACACCGTAAGATGGCTTGTGGAGCTAGGGTAAGATATGTCGAATCGGGCCGAGGTTTGGATCGAGTCACTTCCACAAATTTCCTCCTGATCGTCACATTCAAAGTAGCAAAGTGTCAGTAACAGTGGTGACTGTTTTAACTCCGTGTATAAGTCGAAAACTAGGACCTTGCCAATAGTGTTGCATTGCTTTGTTAAGATTTATGGCAGATTGTCCAGTTTTTCATAAGCTCTAAAAATATTCTACTATGAAAATCAGTTTCCTATTCAAATTATTATATTTCTGATAGTAGTAATTTATTGAGTGTTAATTTCACAGTACGCTTTTGTACTGGAGGACATGTCATGGCGTCACTGTCACGTTAATATGCTTGCTCAGCGTTACCCACTTGAGGAAAAAAAACTATTTTGCATTTCTGGCGAATTGGGTCAATACAGTGGGTGAGAAAGGGTCAACATTTCTTATATCACCTTGTTGCAAGTATTATTATGTTTTCATTTAGTATTAATAGTTTTCGTTTTCTATCGCAGATGGGAAAACGTGTAAGAAAAACTTCTTCTTTGTGAAGCTACAAGTCAGCGCCAAGTAGCGAAATTATTTGTGGTGCCACTTTCCTGTCTACAAATATGACTGGAAACTGAAAAAGGTACTGCAGTTAAGTTAATGATGGTTAGTGAACATTAGTGAAGAACAAGAAAATCAAATCGTTCCAGATTCATGAAGCTATTTGCATATAGCTTCGCGATGGATTGAAATAATGTAGGCTGTCTAATAGTCCGTAGAAATCAACAAAGCAAATCATGCATTCTCAGAAGCCAAGAAAATGGTGGGTGGAGAATGACTAAAAGACATAACAACGCGGTTTGCACATCCTGCGTCAAGGTGACTGAAATTCTTCTGAGTCCGTAGCGCATCATTGTACATAATACAAAATATTTTAAAAAATAAACCCCAAAACCGAAGTTTCGGTCGTATTACAACGATCTTCCTCAGGGCAAGAGAGCTTTTACTGGAGGAAAGGTGTTCCTATTAATTGCAGACTGTCGGTGTCAGTGTGTGATATATCTTTAACATTATTCGCCCGAGAATAAAGTCATGATGATTTGGAGAGGGTAGGTAGGAGGCTATTTGTGGACTATCCGGCTTGTCGATGATTAGTCCTTGCCGGCAAACGAGCGCATGGCTTCTGGTGGTCATGTTCTCTTCGTGGTGTGCGCAAAAACATACATTTCCTGTATTAGCTGTTTGCTTGATCTGCTCCGACTGCACCGGGTAAGGCTTTTGCAACACGACCGCACACTGCTCAAGGCATTGGGATAACCCTCTCCTAGGACGACGCTGGTTTGTGGCCATCCTCTCTGTTAATGTGGTCAGGATGATTGATACTATATTTCTATACCCTCGTGAAATTTACGATTACAGTATGGTGTAAAACAGGAAACTTTTCACTTTCTGATACGTATGTAACATATCATTGGAAATCTAATATATTCTAAGAAACTAATGCGTTAACTATAAATTATAATTTCCTTTGAATTATGTTGGTCTAATACAATCTACGATTGGTTGGCAGTAATGTAACCCCCATCCCCTTTCGTGTTCAAAGTTTAATAATTTCTATCGTCTCTCGTATTCTTATATTTGATATTTTAAAATATTTAATATTTTATACAATGACGCGGTCAACATCCAGATGAATTTCAGTCGTAATGACTAAAAGGATTCAGAGAATGAAATCCAAAGTTCTGTTTGAGGAAAGCAGGAAGAATTTCCCTAGCGAGATGTAATGGTGTTAATAAAGAGCATGTTGCTCCATTCCTTTCCTTGAGTAAAACTGCAGAGTATAATAAGTTACCGGACAAGCCTTACCTGCTTTAGGATGCAGGTGGATCAGCTTCGCAAATTACAAGTAGTCCACAAGAAATATTTCTACCGGAAGAGTAAGAAAATCTGTGGACAGACGTGTGTGTAAAAGGGGGCCAGTTGTCACCATCTTTGCTTGTGCTGCCCTCTCCTCCCCCCTCAGCCCCAGCGAACCACTACCTATGACCATATTTAAAAAAATTATCTGGAATTCGCGACGGATTTCCCAATGGGTCCTCGAAAACGGTGACAGAATCCAGAATGCGTTAATGGAGAAGCATTCCTAAAATCTAAACGCAGTGTCTCAGGGTTCTTGGTCACTGCATATTCTTTGTGGATGGCCATGTGTCGTGAAATGTTGAACAAAATAAAGTAAGTATCATACATCTCCACCACTCAGACCACCCCCCGCAGCCATCATACAACGACAATGAACGTATAATCTCCTTTCGTAACACAGAAGGAGCAAGGAAGATCAATAAACACAAATTTGAAAATATTTTCAACTCTGCAGGAATGAATGAAGCTACACCAGCGATTTCAGAAAGTGGCTTTCATAAAACAGATATTTTTCCATAGAATGAATGTATAATGGCTGAACATGAATTCTTGCCGGATATTACATAATAGAGCCAAGAAAAAAGCCAAAGAAAATTGACCTTTAGCTTGTGGCAACTTCTGCGAGACCAATTCGTGAGGACAGATACCCCAAACTCTTATGTTCTGTTCCACGATTTGTTGCAGACTCGAAAGAAATCTACAAGAAAAGCATTCTGTTAGGAAACACAATTTATTACATCCCTAGAGAGATGAGACGTTTGAAGATATTAATCTCAATGCCAAAGAAAGTGATCCTGTCATTTTCTCCTGACAGTGATACGTCAACGGTAGTGAATAAGAGTATGGACCTCAGTACGGCGGATCTAGCGCAAGAGGCAGCCCACCAAGCACAGCAAAAATCCACGTCGCGTCTGAGTTGTAACAAGCTGCTAAATGTTCAGCGACTATCTACAAGTTAATGGCCGGCTGCAAAAATTAGTAGTGATTGTTTACAAAAGTGGTCGGCTACGAAATGCGTCTGCTCCCATATTATGCTGTCTGTTAAAAGCGGTCTGGCGATTCGATAACAGATGCAACATCTCACAAAGGGGTTAAGACCCTTTCTTAATTTACTTTCAACCAAGATATGATGATAAACACTGAACGGGAAAGTACTCCAGGAGGTAAGCAATCCTTCATCCCTGGAAACATTGATGCAACTAGACCATCGGATTATGGAGAGCCCAGGATTCGTGTAAGGAATAGACGGAGCTTCTTAGATGTCTAAGAGAAACCATGTGCAAGGCTAGGCCCATTGGACAGTGTAGTAAAGACTAAGAAACTCAAACAAGTGTCAGATTATTAAACAGACGCACTTCAAGAAACCAGAAATGGAGATGAGAAAGTGTTTCAATCAGAAGGCTACAATATTTATAAAGGGAAGCCCATGATAAAGAACAAAGAGGAAGTTACCATGCTTGGAAAAGCTTTCGTGGTCAAACGTAATCTAATAGAATCCATAATAAATTTTGCGTCCCCATCGGATGGAATATCATCTCTCACGCTTAGATCAGCAAACAATAGCTATACCATCATTAATACTTATGAACCTACGAACAATAACAGAAAGAAATCCATAAGAAGAAGGACAATTTTGGGGAAAACTAGAAAATGAGACATCAAAAATACCATACCACCACATAAAATTACTCATAGGAGACATCCACGCACAGATGGTTAGCGAAGAGAAATACAAGGCTGCAGTAGGAAATTTTCCTGTACACAAACGCGGCAATAAGAATGGAGAAAGGCTCATCAATTGTTGCAGAGAATTCGGCATTAAACTAATGCCAATCTGTCTCAAAAAGTTACCAAGGAGAAACGGGACCTGCTGTTCCGCTAATACACGTTTGGACTTGTACCAACTCTATCATGTGGCAACAACCAAGCAAACCCTAGAGAACTCATGAACGCACGGGTCAGAAGAGGACTAGGCATTGATTCGGATCATTTTTTAACAGATCTGAAAACCAAATATCAATTTAAAAACCAGACCTCAAAATTAAAGCAGTCCATAGCATATACAAAGAATTTCTCTCAGAGAACAGGAACGCATTCGTTAAAAAGCATCTCACAAAAACGATGATAAATGGGTATGAGATCAGAGAAGCAAAGATAGAAACGGTGAAAGAACTAGAACAACCACTAACAAGAGGGAAAGATAGTTGACAGAATAAGGTAAGTGACGAAGAGCATAGACTAACGGGTTGGAAAAAATGGAACGTCTTCAAAGGATGGAGGCAGGAGCAAGTCCACGGCGATCAGAAAACGTATCAAAAAATATTTGGACAGAGAAATGGAAATATCACAAAAAACGATTGTAGGAAATAGATACAAACTTCAGGCAGAACAACACTAGACACTTCTACAAAGTTTTCAAGGAAAAAGTAACAGGGTACAAGCTGGTGAGCCTTCACCTCATTAAAGAGGCAAACTAATTACCAACAATATAGACAGCTGTGAGTTACTAGCAAAATGCTTGAAAAATCTTCTAAGCCGTGAGGAATCAACACTAGTAATTTACAGGCTGCCTCAAAAGGAAAACCCCCTTCAGAAACACTGCCACTGCATCAAACTGAACAATACATCGGTCAGCTGAAAAAGAGCAGAGCGCCAGGAAAAGGTGGGATATTAAATGAAATGTGGAAACTGGGAAGGAAGCGGGCAGCTGAATCTATTTATGGGGTTATTATAGTTTTCTGGGAGAAATGAAGAATACCAGACGACTAGAAACAAACCATAATCAATCCACTACATAAGAAGGGAGACGGGACAGACACCAACAATTACCAATGCGTATCTCTGCTTCCAATGACCTACAAAATTATATCCAAAGCTCCACTGAATAAAACACGAGACGACCAAGCAGAAAACACTGTTGGCGAGTAGTAAGCGGAGTTTAGAAAAAAACAGATAGTTCCCAGGGCAAGTTTTTAACTTGAAAACAATCCTCAGGTTCAAAACAATGCGGAATCGTAACAGTCGTTACATTCATTGATTTAAAATAAAACTACTATTCCGCAGACAGACGGACAGTATTTCTGGAAGAAGCAGATATTTCCAAAACCACCAGAAAGTTAGTTGATCAGACACACATGGACTCAACTTCAAAAGTCAAATTTCTAGGAGAAGTTTCTGAACGCTTCAGAATTGACATTGTGTTCGGCAGAGTGACAGACTCTAACCAATTATCTTCTACCTGGTCTGAGACCAGGTCATGAGAGAGTGGGATAAAAAACTGAAAGAGAAAACATTGAAGGAATCCATCAAGGTCAAGGAGGAGGAAGATATGCGGCGATATAACTCTCTTTTGTTGACGATACTGCAATATTTTCTATGGCAGAAATATATACAAAGAAAAACTGCATCTAAAACCAGATTAAAAATATCGTATGAGGAAACGACATACATTGGACGTGAATACAATATGGAAAAATGTATACAAACATAACATGGAAAAATCAAAAGAGTTAATAAGTTTAAATATTCGGGAGAATGGCCACAATCAAATGGATTAGGTGACACCACAAGTAAATAAAGGTCGAAGAAACTGGAATTAGCCTACAAACTCACTCAAAATCGATATAATCAAAGTCATTATCATTCCAGGAAGAAATAAAACACTACGTGTTAGTAATTAAACAGGAAATACTATACGGATCTGATCGTCTAACACTGCATAAAAGAGGTGAACTAGAAGAATTGAAAAATACAGGAATTAAAATAGTTTGAAAAGGACTACAAAAGAACAACTGGAGGAAGAGAACCAATTAACATCTATACACTGGCATGGGAACAATCACAAAAGCAGAGATTAAAATATTACGGTAACATCTGCAGAATGAATGACTACAGACTAACGAAAAAAGTTTTAATTTCATTTCTAAATTAAAAAGCACCGCGAGATAACTGGAAGAGACAAGAAGGGATTTAAGAAAACTTAATGTCGTAGAAGACACCATACAGGACAGGGAAAATTTCTGGCTACTGACACATATTGAAAAATTTCCTACACAACAACAAAAACCCCAACCTGGAAGGGTAATGGCAAATGAACAGAGGCAGGCCATCATCTAACGTATGAAGAAGTCCTGGGAAGATAAGAAGAATAAGACTGTACCATAGATTTAGGTTCTAAGCGGTCTGTAATTGGCAAATTCTCTAATAAAAAACCCCAGAAAATACAAATGAGAGAAAAAATTGCTGATCTACCAGCATCCGTCCCTCTTTCACACTTCCGTGGCGTTTGTCTCATGTGTTTATGGTGTCTACCAAATTTTACCTCCCTATTTGTTTCTTTCTCTTTTGGTTTCCTTAATCTTCCTTCGTCATAGCATACGATAATAGTTATTCTGCTTGCATACTTTTATCTGGTATCCTTATCATTTATACCAATTTTAGTTATCGTCGAACCGTTACCATGATTAAAATGAAGCTCTAAATATATAACTGCACTTCCATTATTTTCAGTGCAGTAAGAAGCTAAAGTTTTGTGAAACTTCGGCACTGATTGCTATACTACGAAGTATCAATGCCACCGGTGTGCTTTTGTGTACTAGTATGTATTCTATAAGTGCATACAATGAAGTTCGTAGGATTTTATTGAAGATGAAACATTTCGGCGCATCTTTGGTACTGTGGATGAAAAATTCAGCGCATCTTTAATACCGTGAAAAATGCTGGTCGATTCAGAAATTCTATATTCTGCAACTTATGATCGCAAATGTGAATCCTCCTTTGGTTTTCATTCGTTCCAGAATTACATCCATGCATATCTTCAATGCCTTGCACTAAGACATGTGTTTAGGTCAACAAAACTTCAGTAACCAGTATACTGAGTTGTGTGCTGTGTCTTCACTGAACACTTAAGTACAGGGAAGGTGCACTGCACTTACATAGGCGATGGATCGAAGACTGTGATCTGAGATTGTTTGCATATATTTCTGTCATCGAGTTAAAATTAATAATAATTAGTAATGACGTCTGTATAATTTACAATTGGTGTAGTAAATGGCAGTCCAGATGAAATTAGTGAAAGACCATAACAGAAATGAAATACAGCAAAATTTATGACAGCCATACTCTCCAACACTAGGTAATATCTGTCACATAATTAAGGACACACCTACCACAACCAAGAGTACGAGCAGCATGAATACTTCTGACCACATCATTTAGAAGATTCACCAAAGCATAGCACATCCTTACCTCAAATAATTCACGTGTATCCTGTTCATTGTTCAGGACAAAAATTCTTGGCTATATTATTTTTTTAATTACCCGTGAAAATCTGTTATCGTTTTCACTGTCCTATAGAACACACCGTAATAAATTTTCTGCCTGTGCAGTGTTTCGAATAAAAATGTTGTTAACAACTGACAGTTATCACAAGAACTACGGAAGCTTAAGAACTGACATCCGCGCTAGGTAAAAGGCACAAAAGGCCTTGTTCCCATTTTACAAGATAAAAAAAAGAAAGTCACTCACGTTCTTCCTAGTGGAACGAGCCCAGCATTTGCGCTAAAGGAGGTAGGGGAACCAAGGAAATGCTAATTCTGGATTAACGGAGAGGAATTTGATCCTTCCTCTACCGTAATCGGAGAGCAGTGCCGTCAGTAGACGGCCAACCCGCGCGGTGATTGCCTTATAGCTCGCATTTGAAAACACAAATTTTTTTGTTCGAGTCCTTGTGAGGTAACATGATTCAGCAGTGTTTTAACGTAGATAGTTTGTAGTCTTTGCTATGTTCAATGTTCCGCCCACGCCGTACGAAAACTTCATCATAAAAGTAATTCAGCTAGTAATTCTCTAATATTTCCGTCCCGACATTAGAAAATGTTTCCTAACTATAATATCTGTTAGCCCTATTATCATTTCATAGAAAGAAAACAAATTACTAGCTTGAAGTCTCATTCAGGTCAATTGCAGGTAGCCGACTACAGAAAGTCTTCAGTTAATACTTTCGTGTTGATCTCATATAATTTATTTTCTCTATCTGTGAAAAACCAGCTTCACTCTTTGAAATGCTGTCACACATGTAAGTAACCGTAAATTCTTATTTGTCTTATATTATTTCAGTTTCAGTCGTATTTTAATCCCAGAACTCTTTGCGGTGGTATAACCGTGTAAAGAAACAGAAACAAGCCTGACTTCTTCTACAGTCATGGAACTACGAAAATAGTTTCGATTAGCGCATAGAAACGTTGCTTTGTTTCACAGCATATTTCTGTTTTCAGCGATCGAATTCTCAAATATTTTCATTTTCGTTTTATGAATGTACGACCTTTTTCTAATTTTATGTGGACTGCCTCATGCTACACCATGTGTAAATTATATTGATGTCTTTACTGATTGTGATTAATTTTTAACTCGATGACAGAAATACGTGCAAACAGATCTGGTATCGCAGACTTCGATAAATCGTTTAAGTAAATGCAAAGTATCTACTGACTATAAGGTCTGCCCAGCTGCTCTTCAAGAAGCCCATGACACAGCAATTCTGTGAGAAATTTCAAAGGGCTGGGGAGATAATTTGAACAGCATGGAAGAAATAATATGAACATTAACAGGACGATATACCATGAACGTCTCAAAAATGAGATCGACAGGAAGTGCAAAATGGCTAAGCAGGGATGGCTACAGGACAAATGTAAGGATGTAGAGGCTTATCTCACTCGGCGTAAGATAGGTACTGTCTACAGGAAAATTAAAGAGACCTTTGGAGAAAAGAGAACCACTTGTATGTATATCAAGAGCTCAGATGGAAACCCAGTTCTAAGCAAAGAGGGGAAAGCTGAAAGATGAAAGGAGTATATAGAGGGTCTATACAAGGGCGATGTACTTGAGGACAATATTATAGAAATGGAAGAGAATGAAGATGAAGATGAAATGGGACATACGATACTGCGTGAAGGGTTTGACAGAGCACTGAAAGACCTGAGCGGAAACAAGGCCCCGGGAGTAGACAACATTCGATTTGAACTACTAACGGCCTTGGGAGAGCCAGTCCTGACAAAACTCTACCATCTGGTGAGCAAGATGTATGACACAGGCGAAATACCCTCAGACTTCAAGAAGAATAATAATTACAATCCCAAAGAAAGCAGGTGTTAACAGATGTGAAAATTACCGAACAATCAGTTTAATAAGCCACAGCTGCAAAATACTAACGCTAATTCTCTACAGACGAATGGAAAAACTAGTAGAAGCCAACCTTGGAAAAGATCAGTTTGGATTCCGTAGAAATATTGGAACACGTGAGGCAATACTGACCCTACGACTTATCTTAGAAGAAAGATTAAGGAAAGGCAAACCTACGTTTCTAGCGTTTGTAGACTTAGAGAAAGCTTTTGACAATGTTGACTGGAATACTCTCTTCCAAATTCTAAAGGTGTCAGGGGTAAAATAGAGGGAGCGAAAGGCTATTTTCAATTTGTACAGAAACCAGATGGCAGTTATAAGAGTCGAGGGGCATGAAAGGGAAGCAGTGGTTGGGAAGGGAGTGAGACAGGGTTGTAGCCTCTCCCCGATGTTATTCAATCTGTATATTGAGCAAGCAGTAAAGGAAACAAAAGAAAAACTCGGAGTAGGTATTAAAATCCATGGAAAAGAAATAAAAGCTTTGAGGTTCGCCCATGACATTGTAATGCTATCAGAGACGGCAAAGGACTTGGAAGAGCAGTTGAATGGAATGGACAGTGTCTTGAAAGGAGGATATATGATGAACATCAACAAAAGCAAAACGAGGATAATGGAATGTAGTCGCATTAAGTCGGGTGATGCTGAGGGAATGAGATTAGGAGAAGAGACACTTAAAGTAGTAAAGGAGTTTTGCTATTTTGGGAGCTAAATAACTGATGATGGTCGAAGTAGAGAAGACATAAAATGTAGACTGGCAATGGCAAGGAAAGCGTTTCTGAAGAAGAGAAATTTGTTAACATCGAGTATAAATTTAAGTGTCAGGAAGTCGTTTCTGAAAGTATTTGTATTGAGTGTAGCCATGTATGGAAGTGAAACATGGACGATAAATAGTTCGGACAGGAGGAGAATAGAAGCTTTCGAAATGTGTTGCTACAAAAGAATGCTGAAGATTAGATGGGTAGATCACATAACTAATGAGGAGGTATGGAACAGAATTGGGGAGAAGAGGAGTTTGTGGCACAACTTGACGAGAAGAAGGGACCGGTTGGTAGGACATGTTCTGAGGCATCAAGGGATTACAAATTTAGCATTGGAGGGCAGCGTGGAGGGTAAAAATCGTAGAGGGAGACCAAGAGATGAATACACTAAACAGATTCAGAAGGATGTAGGTTGCAGTAGGTACTGGGAGATGAAGAAACTTGCACAGGATAGGGTAGCTGCATCAAACCAGTCTCAGGACTGAAGACCACAACAACAACAACAACAAACCATGAACATTAACAAAATCAAAACAAGGGTAATGATATGTAGTCAAGTTAAATCGGACAGTGTAGAGGGAATTAGGTTAATAAATGGCACACTAGTAGCTGTAGACGAGCTTTGCTATTAGGACATAAAACCACGATGGCTGAAGTAGAGAGGATGAAAAAATTTAGACTGGCAATGACAAGAAAAGGGTTTCTGAAGAAGAGAAATCAGTTAACATCGAATGTGTATTTGTGTGTCAGGAAGTCTTTGCTACGGTATTTGTGTAGAGCGTCGCCGTGCATTGAAGTGAAACGTGGACGATAAGCAATTCACTCAGGAAGTTTTCTGAAGATCAACTGGGTAGGGAAAATAACTAATGAGGAGGTACTGAATCGGACTGGAGAGAAAACAAATTTGTGAGGCAACCTGTATAAAAGAGGGCAATGGTTGATACGACACGTTGTGAGACAGCAAGCACGTCACACAGCTAACCTCAACCTATCACACGGTGTCGATTTTAGGATTGTTAAACAAGTGGGAGTGACTGGCTGACGTAGAGTGAGAGTTAGAAGGAAAAATGTTGTTATCAAAGAGCAAATTGTACATAATCCTACGCCAGAAAGGAAAAGCAGAAAAATCAGTCGGAGGAAGTGCGACTTAAGCGAGACATAAAATGACACAAACTGAGAAATTATGAAATGACCATCGGTTCATCTGTAGAAACAGTTTATGAGGTTACGTCTTGTTTTAAGGCTAAAACTGCTATGTTTGGCTTATGAATCAACGAATAGCGATTCAAATGACTCCATGTATCTATTACATTGTTGGTAGTAAGTTTTATGTGTTTGTGTCCTATTGCTTTCCTTCCCCTGCTATTATTCATACCTAAATTAACTATAACCGAATCCCTCATTAATGCCACATTAATCACCTCTTCTGATCGAAAGCATCAACTTCACGACGTATTTCTCTACAAGTATTTTACTAAGGTCGAGAATGCCGTTATTTCTCTATTGAACAAAGGTTTACCAGTCTCAGTCTGACGTCTCTTGCTTCTATTGCTTTGCTTTCTTCATCTCCTCTCTAGCACTTTGTTTTTGATCATCAGCACATCTTTTTTATTCATTATTTCTCTCTTTGCTTTATCTACCCTTAATTTTTCTTGTCGCTACATTTTTCCCTCCCAAGCTGCATTATGACTACTAGGGTCTGCCATCCTATTACCTCATGTAGGCCTTAGTACTCACACAGATCTCTTACCCTGCAACCACGGGCACTGTTGCTCATGCTGCACCATGTTGGGATGGGGCTGCTTGACGACTTACGTCAGTTTCGCGGTATTAGCTTTCATTTACTTGTTTTTTAAAGAAAAATATGAGGGTTGGAACTTTAACTTTGGCAATATCTATTTACAGCTCGTACAAAATAAATACGTGTTTCAAAGTTTTACTGATCTTCACAGTAGTCACCTGCATTGGTATGACCCGTTGCCAGCGATGTGGAAGTCGTAGGATACCCTTAGCAGTGCCAATTGTGTTGACAGTTTGAGCGGGGCGGTCTATTGCCCGACGAATTTGTAGCACTTCTGAAGCGAATGCCCTGAAGTGTTTCCTTCAGTTTAGAAATGGAGTTGCACTTACGAGGGCTTAAGTCAGGGGAGTGCAGTACGTGGTATAGCACTTATCAGTCCCATAAGTCAAACAAAACAGTAACAGCTTGGACTGCATTGCCCTGCAAAATGATGGCCAGGTACTGCAGAAAGTGTCATCACTTCTGTCTCTATGCTGTTCATTTTTGAAACACAGCCTACGAACAGCCTAGAGACAGAAGCGATGACAATTTCAGCAGTACCTGACCATCATTTTGTAGGAGAATGCTCAAGCACGTACAGTGCAAGCTGTTACTGATTTGTTTGAATGATGGGGCTGCTAAGTGCTATTCCACGTACTGCACTCCCCTGACTTCTCGTGAATTCAACTCGATTTCTAAACTGAAGGAAACGCTTCATGGCATTAGCTTCAGAATTTTTATAAAGTGGTCGGGCTATAGACCGCTCCGCTCGAACTGTCAACACAACTGACACTACTAAGAGTATCCAACGACTTCCACATCGCTGGTAACAGGTAATACATAATGCTGATGACTACTAAATTTTGAAGCAAGTATCTATTTTGTACTACCTGTAAACAAATAGTTGTCACTATTAAAGTTCCAACCCTCGTAGATGAATTTGGGAGTATGAAATTATAAATTCGAAGCGCTATTTAAGAAGAGTATAAAAAGAAGACAGGAAAGAGTAGAAATACATGTCCATCCACTAACAGTAGCTGGGAGAGGGGACTTGGAATTGAACTTCATGTTCTTGTCACTGATATCTGCCCCCTTATTGTCCAATTGCGAAATTCTTCGTTCACTTCTTTCATTACTTATACGCAAAAATGCCGCAAGGGTAAGGCGCTGGTCTCGTATTCGGGTAGACAGAAGCTTTAATCCCCGTAAATCAATCCAGATTTAAGACACAAAAGAGTTGCAGACATTGGCTTAAATCGGTGGAGAAAGTTGAAAATTTGTGCCGGACCCGGTTTCGAACCCGGGTCTCAGGGTTACTATGCAGGTGCAGTGACCACTACCTTCATTACTCGTGGCATCTCGTCGATTCCCGCAAGAGCTGGACCATGGTGTGCATCCGCATTAAAGTGATCATTTCCCGTCCTCGCCATAATTATATACGTGGTGGATGTTCCTTTTGCGAAAATTAGGAACGACTTGGCAAGGATGTAACCACTGTGCACGACTGTTGGCATGTACAGTCGCAAGAAGACCGGGCTCCGGACAGCCACGTGGCACTACCAGGATGGAAGACCATCGTTTCCGGCGTATGGCTCTGGTGCATCGTACTGCATTTGCAGCAGCACTTTGAGCAGCAGTTGGCACCACAGTGACACATGAAGCTACAAATCGGTAACCTCAGGGCTAGCATTCCACAGGCCCCTAAAGACCGCCATTTGCGACTTCAGTCGGGTCAAGCTAAAACTCAGTGGAGAGCTGGGTGGTGGTCTGTCGTATTTTCTGGTGCAAGCTGGTTCGGTGCCAGTGATGGCTGTGTGTTGGTGAGGAAGAGGCCAGTTGAGGGCAACCTGTCGGCGTGCTAGACACGCCTGGGTTGCGATTTCGGATGACAGCAGGAGCATTCGCGCAGTAATGTTACGCAATCTGATTGCAAATTTGTACTTCAACCTGAAGATTTGTTGTGTTTCCAACCACGAACAGTATTCAAAAAATGGTTCAAATGGTCTAAGCAGTATGGGACTTAACATCTGAGGTCATCAGTCCCCTAGACTTAGAACTATTTAAACCTAACTAAGCTAAGGACATCAGAAACATCCATGCCCGAGGCAGGATTCGAACCTGCGACCGTAGCAGCAGTGCCGTTCCGGACCGAAGCGCCTAGAACCGCTCGACCACAGCGGCCGGCGAACAGTATTCCAGGTGGTATTTCTCAACAGAATAAATCTCGCCCCCATACCGCTGTTGTGACGCAACATACTCTACAGAGTGTTGACATGTTATCTCAGCCTGGTGGATAGCGAGATCTGTTTCCAATCGAGCACATATGGTACATCATTGGATGACAGCTCCAACATAATCCACAAATAGCATTAACCGTCCCTTACTGACCGACTAAGTGCAACAGGCACTGGACTCCGTGCCACAAACTGTGGAACTCCATCCGAAAAATTAACGTCCAGCAGCTGTATAACACTATGAGTCCACCTTTGCATGCTTGTATTCAACATTCCTGGAGGTTACACCGGTTAATAGTATACCAGCGTTTCACATTTGCGGTGGCTTATCTCGCGCTTACATTAGCCTGTGATCTTGCAATATTAAACGCTTAAAAATGCTACCTAGACAATTGTATTCCGAAAATTTCATTACTTTACATTAATTATTTTGTGATATTGCGATTTTTTTCCGTCCGCTTAATTATGCTTTTATCTTATGTCGCCACCGTGTCGCGATCTCTCCTCCTCCACATGTAAGGCCATAAGGCTTTGCAAATACGTACTAGGGCTTCCGCGGTGGCGTGTGGAGACCGGCGCGGGCCGTTGTCGGACGGCGAGCCACAAAGCGAGCGCGCCGTGAGCTGGTGCGGCAGTGACGTGCTGGGCGCGGGAAGTCGCGATATGTCGCCCCGGCTGCGACCTCGCGCGCCCGCCGCCGCCTCGTCACGCCTCCTTTTGACGGCTGCCCGCAACTGCCACAAATTCAGCACACGCGTATCTGTCTGCTTAACGTCGCGGGCGCCACAGAAAAAAAAAAACACACGATCTCAATGTGGAAGGCCTTTTTACCTGTTCGTGCCGTGGATGTAAGTCTCCATACGAAACTACGTCGTTTCTGCTTTTACGAAACTCGGGTAGGCATTGTCTCGTAATAATTTTATAAAATGTACTATCTGAAAAGTACCGCTTCACTCGGTCGCGTTTTTCAAATTGGTTCAAATGGCTCTGGCACTATCGGACTTAACTTCTGAGGTCATCAGTCCCCTAGAACTTAGAACTACTTAAACCTAACTAACCTAAGGATGTCACACACATCCATGCCTGAGGCAAGATTCGAACCTGCGACCGTAACGGTGGCGCGGTTCCTGACTGTAGCGACTAGAACCGCTCGGCCGCAGTTTTCACATTATATTTCTGAACGTGGAGATGATGTGCAATTCGCAACTTCATTGTATGTCATCTAATTTACTCATACTATCTTGTTACAAGCTACATCTCGTGCTTTGCTTTAAAGCTGGAAAGATGCTCAGATTTTATGGATGTGCCATATGCGAACACACCACGTTTAGTTGCCTGTGCGAGAAACACGATTCTTTCAAATTCACTACGCATGACGGCAATGTTTGCCCTTGTAGTTAATCGTGTAGATAACAGTATTGTATCCTAAACTTAGCGCAAATTTGAACCATTTACAGCTGAATCGCAAGTTAGATGAAGTGATTGGAATTCTTTGGTGAATACGGCATGGTTTTTTTATTTTATTTTTTTTTTATTTTCCTGTTAAGTTTTACGTCTTTGTATTCTTGGTCAGAAGCATTTTTACGAGAACATTCACCGAACATAGAAATTCAGTTGGAGGGTTTACGCTTTCGCCTTGGTTCATCATTGTATAAATTTATTTAAAAAATTTCCTTTCCCTGCTGTCATATTCCACATTAGCCAATTTATTTGTTGAATTACACCTTTTGTTGGTAAATTTGTCATTTGCGCAAGCATTCTTTCTCTACGTAGTTTCTCTCTACAAGAAGGTCCAAATTTGGTGAGGTATTTATCTGTGTTTTATGCTTTGCGTGACTCATGGGTTAAGAGAATATTGCTGGAGAGCGGATCAGTGTAACACGCGCCGCTTCCACGTTGTATTCTAGAACATTTGAAAATAGTCTAGAACATTCGATTACTTTCGTCAGTATTAGAGAATATTCGTAACAAACTCGATAACGTTGTAGGAAAACTTCTAATCTTTTGCCTTGAAAAATTCATCGACGTGAAATAAACAGAAAATTCTCTGGTGAGCACAAGGACGTGACGGCGACCACTTCTGCTCTCGTACCTTTGTAATCAAAGTAGCTACAACCGCAAAACCACTACAGTGCGCAACCCGAGAACCAAGTGTAGCACCAAACACAAAATTCCGTGATTGACAGTAGATGATTGTGGACGTATCGTCAACTCCACCAACAGAACCCAGACAATATACTGGACTCCAATTCTGCAGCGGTGCTTCTCGAACCCTCTTCAAAGAAAACAAAAATTTTTCATAGGTGCACTCAACATAAACACCGACTTGAAATTAGGAAACCAGGAAAATACGAATAATCTCTACTATTGACAACAGTTATCAAATGTTCTAGAGTATGTACAAATGTTTCAGAATACAACATGCAACTGGCGCATGTCGCATTGACCCGCTCTCCGGCAAAATCGTCTTAACCGTTGAGTTGCGCAAAATAGTAAATACAGAGAAACATATCACCAAAAAAATGTATGGCCTTACAGAGAGAAACTAAGTAGACAAAGAATGGTTGTGTAAATGAAAAATTTAATAGCAAAAATTTAATTCAACAAATAAATCAACTAACGCGGAATATGATAGCAGGGGACAGTAAAATTTTTAAGTATCTAACGAATATACTTCAGACTTTCAGCATCATGACATTGCAAGAAATCCCATTTATAACTGAAAATCTCTTCGACTCTGACAACTATAGGCTCTATAAAGCAAAAATGGCCTTGCAGGTCAATACAGGAGCGAAACAATTTGGTACAGGTTTTGCGGTTCGCAAGTCAGTCACAGATTGTCGTTGACTTTACGTCATCTGAAGAAAAACTCTCAACACCGTCAGTAAAATGACGAAACAGGGCATACTCACTGATCAACGTACACGCACCAGCAAATGACTCAGCAGAAAAGAGTCACACCTGATTGAAGACTTCTGGAATAAATCAGTAACAAAACTTCTAAATTTCATGAGTGAAGGGTGACTTAAATGGACAGCTAGAAAAAGAAAAGGACCCGTGAGAATCCCAAGATTATACGTCGCTCACAACAGGACCAATAAAAACGATCAACACCTAGCAAGATTTTGCGATAACTAGAATCTCGTAATTATGTCAACACAGTTCCAGGAACTAAAGCATAAATATCCCCCAATAAGTGTCTCGGAGAATTCCACACTGACTACTAAAGAAATCCTCAACGTAAAAACCAGGGGAGGTTTGTTCGAATCAGACCACCACGTACTCCATATCAAGTTGAGCCCAACAGAAAACGGACAACAGCAAACTAGATTTTTTTTTCATGTTGCTGAGCAACAGTCAAGCAATAATTATTAAATGAACACACCGCCATTTGAATGTATTGTTGTTTATTTAATTACGACCTAGGTTTCAGCCTTTTAGGCCATTTTCAAGTTATTAACATACATTGCAAGACACGAACCTCAAAATTGGCCATAAATTAAGAAAATATTGGCTCCCCACGAAATGCCAGCTGTAAAACCGTCTTCTTGTAAAAATACCAGTGAATAAAGGGGGGGAGCACTTCATATTTGTTAAAAACCGGACTGACCTCGAATACCTACAACCGAACAAAAAAAAAAAAAAAAAACAAAAAAAAACATTGAAGATATCTGTACCGGATATGACGAAATTGTCTCAAATCGCAGGGGAACTGAAACAAACAATAAAATTAGGTTATCCCCTGGGAAAACAAAATATAAATGATGGAACATCACATGTGATCAAGCTGATGAATATTGGGTTAAAGTATGAAATTATTTATGTAGTCATAAAACAACAGAAAGGTGCTAAGAATTCGTAGACATATGGAGAAATGTCTCTAAAATGGAAATTTACAACAACGGCAATGCATCATTACGAAAATAGAACAGTATTTTACAAAGAATATCACCCATAATTTTTACAAGATCTTCTGAGAAAATTTTGCTGGCTAGTAGCCTCGTAGCCTGTGTTTCCAACGACCATATGAAAAAAATGGTTCAAATGGCTCTGAGCACTATGGGACTCAACTGCTGTGGTCATTAGTCCCCTAGAACTTAGAACTACTTAAATCTAACGAACCTAAGGACATCACACACATCCATGCCCGAGGCAGGATTCGAACCTGCGACCGTAGAGGTCACGCGGTTCCAGACTGAAGCGCCTTTAACCGCACGTCCACACCGGCCGGCCGTATGAGTCCCTGAAAACTACAACAAAAAAACTGTGAAATTCTAGTCAAACATTTCAGCGGAGTCAGTTGCAAATCTCTATGTGAACAACTTGGATATACAAAACCCCACCGTATTGAGATTCGTTTTCACTATCACGCGAAGAAATAGTAAACATTATCAATACGAAAATGAAACTGATGCACAGGTATGGAAACTGAACCACAAAAACAGAACACAAACAATTCACATAATAATATCAAAAACGTGGATCACAGAGAAAAGTCTTGAAGAATAAGGAGTTGACAGAACGAATACGGCCATCATCCAGGAAACATTATCGGAAATGACATAAGATATGAAATCCAGGGGGTAAATCTCATATTCATTCCAAATTCAAGCAAGGAGATGGTTTATCGTCATTCTTGTTCATTATCGTATAGGAAGAAATAATCACAGAATGGAAAAAAAACATCCAAATATGGAAGGAGAAATGAAAAAGTGTCACAGTGAAATGCTTGGCATTTGCAAATGTTCTGACTATAGTAACGAACACCAACGACCATGTCAAACTAGCAGTAGACGAACTGCATGAAATTTGTAAACCCGAACTTCAAATTCCCTAGGACGAAACTCAATATAAAGACATCGAATGAACATGAGAAATCTCGCTAAAGACATAGGGTTGAAAAATCCCACAGGTTACTCATTTCAGTTACTTAGGAGAAACCATCCAATCCACAGGACTGAACACACTCTCCAACACAGAAAAGTATTGAAACTACAAAAGGCACAGAAACTGACGCAAACACTGCAACAAAAGATCAGTGTCTCGTAACGCGAAACTTCTACACTACAACGCAGTTGTTTTGCCGCAAGCCTCGTAAGCGACAGAAGTCACAGCAGTTAGATGTATGAAAAATTTCGAAAAAAAAGAGTGGAAATTTCTCAGAAAAATCCACGACACTGTTCTCTGAGGTGGAACTTGCATCAAACTACCTATAGAGGAATTCTATAAAAAACATGGACAACATCACAGGTAAATTCAGCTAAAGGCGTCTACAGCTCTACAGACATCTACTTGGCACGGATGAAAACAGACTAATTTAAAAAATTTTAACATCTTTAATACAAATAAATTCAAGACCAGTTGGAGGAAAGAGAGACAGAACCTCGAATATTTAAAATTTCAGAATAAGTAATTGAGGACAGAAAAAATAGAAATAAAATCGGAAACCAAAAAATTAAACAAGTCTCAATAAGAGAAATAACTGGCGGGGGAAGAGAAGGAAAAACACAGTAAATTAATGGAGGGGTATTTGGAGAGAAAAAAGAGGAAAACGAACTGAACTTGTGATTGCGAAGTTCACACGCTCCGATGAAAAGGAGCAATCGAAAACAATATGCATACTGCTTTGCCTTAAGTGTTTTCTGTTACTGTACAGTTCAGAAATCACCTTATGGACTGTATGAGCACTCTTCGTACCTCTACAGATAAGATTCTTTCCTCGATTCATTTGTTTGGATGACATAAATCATCCTTCATCCTGACACACTCATATTATTTAAATAGCAGTGGCCTAGGTTGTGAAATAGTGAAGTAGGCAAGATTCGAATCGAATAAGATGTATTGCTAGCCGTTGGTATAACACTGATCAGGGTGAATATGGCTTTTAGAATGTTTCTACGATATGATTGGAAAATGCCTTTTAGAACAGGATTGCGACCGGAGAATTAAGACAAAATTAACGCCAAATCGTACTGAATGATTGTTCTTCCTGAGAACACCTTGTCACAGCGAGGCAAACAGGAAAATAAATTGGTATTATCTCATGACTACAGTCTGCACCCTCAAGCAAAATTTAAAAAAATATTTGATTTAATATTTGCACGAAGCGTAAAACCGAATTGCTTTGAGAATAATTTATCCGAAGTGCATCGATCGATATTTCAGTGCAACAGATGATGGAAATTTTGAGCATCTCGGCCCAAATATTGTCTCCTCATAAGCAACAGTCTCTTTTAAGTAGACATTTCATTTTCATTCAAAATTACTGAGCTTCATCAGATCTTTATTGACGTTGATCAAGGAATTCGAGAATATTTTCTTTTTGCGTGGTAAATTGTGTTATTGATACAAAGATAATTTAATAACTTTCTCTTTTTGCGAAGCATCGAACATCAGAAATACTGAAATGAATATCTAAGATTTAGCTATATTTCATGCTGGTTTTTCTTTTCGTTATATGTCCTTTTTTCATTATATGTACCTTTTAAACATATATTCATTCCTGATATTCTACACCAAACGTTGACTGTCTCTTCGCTTCAGCCTACGGCAAATTGTCACTTGAAGGGATTACAGATGTTTCCTGCGGAAAAATAGCACGTGATTCTCACTTGTAGTAATGAACGTCTTGTTATCAAGTCATAGGCATGTAATTTTGCTTTTTTATTCAAACTTCTTTTTAATTAATCACCTCTGTAGTCGGTTTTCAGCTCTGAAGTTGTCACACCAGTGTACTAATTACCTTCAAGTAACCAGCAGAAACAATTATCCGGTCTATCTTTATTACAACACAATAAACCCCTGAAATTTAATAACCGTCTTTATTTATCGACTAAAAAGTTCATAGAGAAAGAGATATTCTTTAGATATTTAGCGCAAAAATGACCAAATAGACAAGATTTTAGCTTTAGTTCTCATGGAACACTGAACTGCAGATCCTAACCAACAGATAAAAACAAGTAATTCTAGGAAGAAGTAGATCACACATGTATTCTTTGCACGTCCGTTCAAAGTAGCGTTTGTATGGTGGGAGAGAAATCAGGTGAATACAAGACGGATCTTCATCAAAGCTATGTCTCGCTCTTAGCTACTGTTGAGTATAGAATTAGCATTTTGACACTACTGCTGTTTAAACTATGTGTCATAGACAGTAGTTTCAAGATACGATTTTAAACTGAACAGAAAAATACTGTTTCCTGGGACATAAATTTAGAAATAGTGCACTAACGTTTGAGCAAGTTCGATATTCATATGTGGCACCGGCAGTTGGAACATGATGGTATCCACGAACAAGGGTATACTTACAGACTGACCTCTAGGAATAAAGTCACCTTCAGCGCTAAATTTAGAGAACAGGTTTCCACTAACTCTATCGCATATCTATTACAAATCAAGACTCATTTTATTGCACGTACCGTGACATACGAAGGGCCATTTTACCTTCACTACACACGAGGGGAATAGGACACAAGGCCCTAACATAACTACGACCCCTGTTCCGACTTACCGGTACAATGGTTTCCAGTCTAAATGCATCTGAGGCATAACTTGGCACTCACTGTTCTCAAGTAATTTCAGTGCATCTAAATGTATGGTATATTTCGCAATATCGCCATCAGGTAAATACGTCGAAAGATACTGTATCAAGGAAAACTATTAGATTCAGAAATAAATCTTATTAAAATTGTTGCCCCAATTCCGATAAGGAGTTCACTACATTTCTGTCTCCACAGGGAGATTAAGATCCTGAAACCTAATGAGAATCCTTTTCCAGCCTGAGTGTACTACATTCCTTCAGCTTCTTTAATAAACTTCACCTCGAGTATGAACTGTTCTTGACAGTGAAGCATACAGTCAGTTTGCGTAATAACGTAAATGTAATTTTCAATTTGTAAACACTGCCGATGTGAGATGTACGTGATTTATTTAAGTCGTCTTCATCGAAACACCTTTTTAATGTGTTTAACTCGATTCTGTTGTCTGCAGTTTTGACAGACTGTTCTGCCCCGTCCTTCTAGAGAGATCCTATTTCTTCGATGAGGTACACGTGATTAGAACAACTCGAAACGCAGAGCCTTTGATAGGCGCCTACTGGCTTAAGTATCAGCCAGAAACGCACTCCAGCCTGTGGAAATATCAGCTTTTGTGTGCAGTTTACGTCCTCTGTCTCTACAAACCGATAGTAATTGCACCACGCACGTGATTAAGTGTTTCAGTATTCGCTGTAAACATATTTGGGTTTCTGTGGTTGTTGTAGGTCTTTACCAATATTTTTAAATAAAAATGCACATCACTCATCATTAACGTATCGACCATTTAATAGCCGGCCAGAGTGGCCGAGCCGTTAAAGGCGCTACAGTCTGGAAACGCACGACCGCTACGGTCGCAGGTTCGAATCCTGCCTCGGGCATGGATGTGTGTGATGTCCTTAGGTTGGTTAGGTTTAAGTAGTTCTAAGTTCTAGGGGACTTATGACCACAGCAGTTGAGTCCCATAGTGCTCCGAGTCATTTGAACCATTTTTGACCATTTAATCTCCTACCCTTTTTTTTACTTCCAGGGATTTCGAGAAAATAAATTAACAAGCGTTTCTCATCGTTTTATACCAATCCCTTAGACTATTCTAGATTCAGAGTTCGAATACTAATAAAGTTGCAGTGGATGTTTATTCATTTCTTGTGCAGCATATGAAGTAAGCTGATGCAGGTTCTGCAAATGCAGTATTGGTTTTAAACAGAATGCCATCATCAGTTGCACTTGGCTTTTTAGTGGAATAAAACGGCTTCTTTCGGCTCCCAAGGCCATTATACAATGGTATCTATACATTATCGAACAAGAAATTTGAACAGATCGTAGTGAACAGAGAAGAGACAGGCAACAGGCGCCACCAGCTTCAACGATAATATATAAATGCTACCAAACAGCTCGCCCATGCACTTCATAAAAGGAATATAACCAAAAAAAAATGTAGAGTGAAGTCATCTACTGCCGTAAATAGATAAAGTTACATAAACTTAATAACGTTGAAAAATAACTAGTTAACAACCATCATGGAAACACCAAACTAACATAACATTTTATGGAGTCGTTTACAGTCTGAGAAATCGACGTACGTCTCATGAACGAAAGTGTCGGTTGTCCTGAAAGAGCAGAGAACGACAAGTTATCCATTTGTCATCCCATAAGAATATTGCCAAAAACCAGTCTATGGAAGCAGCTATCATTGGACAATGGAATATTAGAATGATGAATGTACTGCAGAAACCAAAAAGTCTAAAACGGATGTGAACGGAATGAATTTAAGCTTTGTGTAAACTATTGAAGAAAATTAGGGGCCTATCAAGAAATTTTAGAAAGGAAACGGTACTGACCAGGAACACAAAGAGAGGCAGACAGTTAATTATCACTAATAACAATGGCCTAGAAGTCAGATTACATACAAAAATGGAAATATAAAACATTAGTGATCGACATCCTGATCTAAATCGAGGCTCTAGAATGGCATTCGAATAGAGTTGGGGTGAGTAGATTATATTGAACATAGGTGAAACTTCTTCTTGTGAAAGTTGGCTCGAAATAAATTCCCCTTGGCTCGAAATTAATTCCCCAAACCATTAAAGCCTAAGAGCCACTATCGTTCACACTCTCAGAATACCATAACAACGTAGTAATTCGCAATTCAAAAACTGACGAACAACTGAAACTTTAGTGCAAATACAGGAATAAGGACACAATTATATCAGTAGCGAAGTCAAGGAAAAGAATAACAGAGCTACGGTTAGCTCTAGTGAAATGGGTAGCCAGACTGGAACAAATAACAGTAACGTAGACAAGAAATACAGAAATGTATTGTGAAACGAGAAGGTCAGATTATAAAAACGGTAACTGGAGGTAAAATACGAGTAAGTGTATATTAAATGATGTCGTATGCAAAAGAATGAAACAAATTACTGAAGAATGTAAATGTGAACTGCAGCCATTAATATTACACGCATGAGTAAGAATTCACGGTATTCGGAAAACTCTTGTTGGTAAATCTGAATGGTTTAGGATAACCTGTTTGACGTCCTTCGTGGCCAAATTCTGCTGGGGATACGAATGGACAGTGTAATATGACGATTTCGAAGATGAAGACATCTCATAAGTAATTGAGGCTCTACATTAGAGTTTCCGACACTTACAGATTATAGTAATTCCTTTATACGGTAAACTGAGATTAACTATTTTTTAATCTTAATGAAAGAAGGACTTAACCGTATTACCCCCTTATTACCCGCACTCAGTAACCGTGAAAATAACTGAATATGAAGGAGAAATACTATCTGTTCAAAGTGACTGAAGATAACGTCAAACTCTACTGCCTTATTTCAGCATTTACATGGATACCTATGTCGAATGTGGTGCAAGCCAAAGAGAAGCAGAAATGTTAATAAGAGATGATTATCGAGTCAAGTATAACATATAAACCAGAATTCACAGGCAGTGAAAATATGCTTTAGCACAAACAAATTAATCAGCTACAACCACTTTTTGGTCTGACCCAAAAAAAAATTGTCCTGTAATTACTACCTCTTCAAATCTTTTCTAAAAGGGATGAAACCCAAAAGCTCTCCAAAACAATTAAAAATTATTAAAAGCAATGTATTACAGCAAGTAGTGAGCGGATAGACAAAAACGAAACGAAGAAGACTCATGGCTTTCAAAGAGCTCTGTCGAAGGACGTCACAGTATTGCGACGAGATGGAGAAACTATTTCCGAGGCGCTTGTACCAAGCGAATTTGCTGATAGGACATACAGCAGAAGCTAATTAAGTGGATACAGTAGTGCTGAGTGTATGATGTCGAACGTGTTAGTAGTCCGTAAATACCAATGAATTACGAAAGAGTGGTCAGGAATCTAAGAATGGATAAAATTCTAGAAGTACGATGGGTACAAAAAAAAAAAAAAAAAAAAAAAAAAAAAAAGAAAATTATCCATTTCAAAACTTAATCTTTGCTTGGTTCTAGAGCGAGGTTTCTTAGTTTACAGCACGATAAGGCATTTACTGCCTCCTGTTAGTTAATTTCTGTGGGTCACTAGTTATAGTGCTTCCCTACGTTTCGACTTGGCACTGATATGACTGACAGTGGACGAGCCCGTATGTAGTTTATCAACAATCTCCTTGGCGGGACGCCCGCACCAGTGGAGTTTTTCTAAATCATGTTACGTTTTAGCTCTTTCTGTTCATTCCGCCCACATCTTCAGATCTAACATGTCTGTGGCTGTGGTATGGCATACGAATACGTACATTTTCTTTGCTCTGTAGTTTGAAGTCACAGTCTGAAGTCACATTCTGAATGGTTAGTGAGGTGCGTGGATACATTTAGTCTCATAATACACACCCAGCACGTACTTCATACTATACAGATTTGCCGTTGATGGTACGCAGCTGCTCGCTTCCTCTCACGCGCGCCAATTTGCAACAGCGTCTTGATGGCCTTAGTTCGAGTTTCAGTCAGCCCATAATTTTCTTGTGCTGTTATTTTGACAGGTTCTCAAGCAAAAGAATGTTCGAGAATTCGATGTTCGAATTGGCTCATATCACGATGTAGACAACAACAAACATTTTGTTGATCAACCAGGTATCGGAAACGCATATGAAGTGAATACCGAGTGTCCAGGAGGTTATTTGGTGTCACTGGGAATACAACAATGTTAAATGCGTTAAATAGCCAGCACGATTAACGTAACTCACTGCATTAGTACCTTTTATTTGGAGCCAAATGAAAACCGATGTGTTTTCTACCCCTATGGAGTCAGAAGATGCGAGAATTAATGCAGCCGCGACACTCATACGGAACATTACACACTTTACACTATAGGAAATACTGCAACAAACCACAAGTTTTTTGAGACAATTTTACTGTCACATTACTAGTTTCGGGTCTGTGCCCGTTGTTAGACCGTAGCGTTGACTTCTTGGCAAGTGTATCTCAAAATATAACGAAGTTTTTGTGATTCGTGGTTTACAAAATGCTTTACATTTGCGTCCACAGTATAATAAAGTTTTATGATCATATAGTTATACGCTTATATACATCTACCTGTTGTATATACTTCCTCTAAAGTCCTCCGTTACAAATTAGAAAACAAAGATTTCATTTGCTTTTACAACTAAAATGGATAAAAAGATTACATAAATCTTCTGTCCAGCACGAGACACCCTGCCACATTGATACTGACTGTGCACTCAAGTCAACGGTGCTAATTTTGAACGTTAATTGTAATAGTGATCGGAACATTTGAAGGATTGAAGCACGTTTAACAATAGCTTACTTTCTATCACTCCCAGTGACTTCCTGGATACTACGCACTCAATCAGTACGCGTTCCCGGCATCTAGTTGTTCAACGAAATATATTTGTTATCGTCGTCATCATCTCTGTCAGTACAGAAATGAATTTTTGAAATTATCAACTTGCTGAGAACAAAGTTTTGTGGCGTTATTGCCATTATGGATAAACTTGTACAGTTAACGAATCAAGAGCTTCCCTTTCTCGTTTGCTTACTACGAACTGTGGCAGAAGTTTTGGTAGTCCTACCCCATTAACGGCGTATCTGTTATTGAGTAACTTATGTTTCCAGGTTCCTCACTTCTAGAGTAAACCAAAACATTTTCCAGTTCTTTGCTCATATTGTGAGAAGAAAAAAATCATGGAGGAAAGATCGAGGGCGTGAGACGGAGAAGAGGATCAGTGAGCAGGTGGGTGTATCAAAATAAGATCATCCCCGGTCTACCTCTTGAGCAGGCTCTAAGAGAGGCTGGTAACCGTCCGGAATGGAGAGGCTAGATTCGTGGCGGCACGCTGAGCAATGAACACGACCTCGTAATGATGATGATGTCCCAATCTGAGGTAATTTTCCATGCTAAAAGTAATCATAAACAAAAAAACAACTTAATGAAAACCATGAAGAATAACTGTAAGTGCCCTGTATGACTGTTCAGCACTTGTTCTATTTGCACAGACAAAAAACAGTTCTCTTATCTTTAAATAAGACCTTTGTTATTGATGATGGAAACCATTACATTAGCCCCGCAGTATCTCGTTCGTATATCTATATCGTGTTTGAACTTTCCTTGCGAGCAGAGGGTAGTCTCCCGTGGTGTATTTGAGGGTACAATGGTTCTAGGACGCATGTTTGATCTTTTTTCAAAAGGAATAATAATCTGAAACGTTACTGCGAATGTGACACAAAGTGTCGTCACAAAGCTATGGCGACAGTTTGAAGGCTTTACAGAAATTTGCAGTATCCCAGTACAAAGTAGGCATAATAGAGCTGAAACTAGTGCTAATAGTAAAATAAAGCCAAAGAATTTCTACATGACAGTTATGTCTATATCCTAAACATCTCTTAGAAATTGTCTCCACAAACGGTGCAGTGGAAACTAAGAACTATTCGCCTGTACGCAACGAAAGAGGCAGTGTGTTCCTCAAACTGCAGTGCTCAGACCGATACCACTGTTGAGACGGTCACAACGAAAGTAGACCATGAATGAATGAATACGTGGCTTGCAGATGAATCCAGCTTCAGTCTGCAAAATGGTTGCGGTACCACTTCCGTCCGAAGAGATAGTGCAGCCGCTCTAATGACACGAACTTCACCGAGAAACACCCGATTCGTTAAGCTGGTGGCAGAGTACTGGCATGGAGAGAAATCCTCTTGGATAGGCATATCGAGTTTCAAATTTTCACCGGTACAGAGATAACGTACAGAAATATAATGTTAGATTTTTCAAATTTGTTGTTACCGTGGTCGTCCACTGCACGAATGATAACTCAATCTAAAAAAAAAGAAAAAGAATTATTTCGCTCTACATCCTGTTGAGCGTGTTTGGAGTACACTGAGGAGAAAACGCCACCAATGACTCCAGCAGCCTACTGTACAGCTTTCTTTCCGAAATTTTATAGCAACCTTCAGGCGGTGCAATAGATAACACCCTGGACAAACATCCCTGGACAAACATCTTTGAAGACGGTGATTCATATTCTCTTCGAATTTTTCCTAAATTTCTTAAGGCAAATTCTGAGAGAGCTCTTTTAGAAAGGACAATCATTTTCTTCTCGATCGATCCATAATCTTATCGATCCATAATCTTATCGAGCTGGCGGTCGCAATATTTGTTATTAACAGGTTTGTTTTTGGGGAAGAAAATTTTTTGTTTATTATAATTGTATTATTTGTTTAGTTAGATATGTATCGTCCAGTCCAGGGCATTTATATTTACGTGCTTTAGATACTGCTATGTGAAAGAATGGAGGTAACTGGGTCAGTGTTTAAGTCACGGATCTCGCATGGGAAGAAGTGGAATTTTCCGCAAGTTTTCGAACTCGCTTAGAATAAATTACGTCATAGTCAATTTGAAGAGCATACCGTCGACTTCCTAACTCATTCATGCCCTAAGCGAGCTTTTATCCATCTCTAATGACCTCATCCTTGACATCATGTTAAAATCTAATATTCCATCTTTGTTACTTATTTATCAGGTTCGGTGGGGTCAGGTGGGCCACAATTACTGTTTCATGGAACGAGACACTATGCAGAATATAGAATGCTGTTCAGAATATTTATAAATAAAAGTAACTAGGGAATTAACAAAACATGTTAGACAAATTATGACAGAGTATACGAATAAATATTATATTACAGAGAAAACTGCCGGAGTATGCCGAGGATCTTGTGCACACCATAGAAGGCCTCTGATGCAGGGCCACTTTTAAACTGATATTTAAAGATTTAATGTTTAGAAGTCACTTTGTCATTTCTGCTGGAAGCCTGCTGAAAGTTAAAGTTGCTGAATTGTACAGTCTCTCTGTATAATGCTTAAGGAAGTGTCATCGAATTGCAAAAAATTTTTCCGTCTTAAGCTCACTGAATGATTTTTCTAGTTTCGTCTAAAGTAGTCAATATTATCAGCCAAATATCTGCGTGACAAAGTACCTGCATAGGAATTGGAATTCCGAGACACCCGAATGATGGGCTAGACGAAGTTCGTGACTTGACATCGCTCCTTTATCATTCTCTTCTGGGCTAAGAATGTTCTTGACGACCATACGAAGTTGCCCAAAATATAGCAATTGAGCTAATAGAGTGAAAGTTAGAAAAGTAAACAAGTCTTTGCGGCCCAGTGTCAGAGACAGTGGAGATTATTCGTATAGCGGAGGTAGCAACATCACCTCGGTGCAGTAAAATGTCATTCTTACCACAGTACCATGTCAGGAACTATATGTAATTTCATTTTGTTATTATCATTTTCCATTTAAGCGTTAACCTGTTCTCTGAAAGTCACCTGCTAACGTTACGAACAACTGCATTAAGTGTATCATTTACATTACATTCCACGTAGTTTAGCAGTAAAAACTTGTGTCATTTACAAGTGAAGAGCCTTTTTTGTTCATGTTTGGTACAAATAAAGGAGAGAAACAGGCCCAGGATAGGAACTTGTGGCATCCCTCACTTCACTTGACCCAAGCCAGAACCCAAACTGTTCCCTGTTTGTTGACACTGGAGGACAACCTTTAGCTTTCTACTTTCCAGCTGCGAAGTGAACCACTGATTATTTTCTCTAATCCCATAATATTCCCTCTTATGCAAAATTACTGCATGGTCCAAATAATAGAATGCGTTTCTATAATAGAAAGACTACCTACTGCCTTCAACCTTACTGTGTATCAAATGAGTTTACTTTGATCAGCGAGTATATTCTCGTTTCTTGATTATATTTCGTTTCGGGATACTAATATTAATACCATGCATACGCTGACAAGTCCGTTACTCTGAAATTTAGTGTATTGTGGGAAATAATCTAAATATCCATACAGTTGGGTAGCTTTGTTCTCATTTAAAATAAACACCCTCAAACAAGTTCGACGAGCGTGAAACATGTTTGATCCTTCGTCCTGCAGCGCAGTGATTCCTGCACTCACTGAGGAGGAGATGGTTCTGTATGTCACTGGATGCTGGCTTTTGTTGTTATGTAGTAATGAGTTTGTAAATGACAGGCGCCAGTTTGCCGTCGAACAACAGATACAGTCCGAACTATCTGACGGCGATCCAGTCATCCACATGTCTACCTTGACAGCTGAACTTGTTGATCCGTTGTCGGCGAATCTGCAGGTTTGCGGTGATACATCACCGGGAGTAAATTCGAGACGTGAGGGCTCTAGTGGCTGTTTAGAATTCTTTATTTAGAATTAACACACGTAACTCTCAATACAACGTGAAAACAGCCACAGTTGCGAATCTCACTTTTATTTACTTGAAGACTAGTTCCGGATCGGGAGCCATTTTCAAATCATTCACATAGTCGAAATGGTATATCCCTAAACATAAGAACCATATCAACGTAATAAGCATGTACGTATAACAAAGTGCAAGTGAATGGTTACCTATTCCCTATTCTCTCTGTAATTGTTCATATCCACCTTCTTATATATAGCCGCGCGGGATTAGCCGAGCGGTCTTAGGCGCTGCTGTCATGGACTGCGCGGATGATCCCGGCGGAGGTTCGAGTCCTCTCTCGGACATGGGTGTGTGTGTTTGTCCTTAGGATAATTTAGGTTAAGTAGTGTGTAAGCTTAGGGACTGATGACGTTAGCAGTTGAGTCCCATAAGATTTCACACACATTTGAACATTCTTATATATAAGTTATATGCTTTTATTTTGGAAAACGCCACTCTGACTCTCCGGATGATTTGAAAATGGGTCTCACTTTAAACTTTTCGTCAAGTAAATCAAAGAGAAAATTGCAACTTGGTCTTCTTTCCATTCTATTGATTAAGACAAGTTACTGACCTACAAGTTACTGACCTACAATTACTCAAGTATTCTGGGAGTTCCTAGACCAGTAATTCTGTTGGAATGAACATCGAAAGAGTTATTTCGTTGAGGCTGAGACCGGATCTTGTGAGTTGCAGTTTGCAACTACATACAGAGGAAGTTCCCACTGCTGAACTAAAACTCTAAAATTAGCAGAATTGTTTGAATGTAGGGTATTTCACATACTGAAGGCTTTCGTTATTGCGATTATCTTACTACATTTTAGTGTTCACGACTTTTTACATCAGTTAGACAAGAATTCACACGGAAGTCGAAATTAATTTCTGAAATTTTAATGTAATATTGATCAAATACAAACGTAAAGTTTCATATATCTAAAGATTCGCCTAGCCTTTCTTCCCCAGATGTATTGTGATTTGTTTGAGCACATGAAGCAATAATTGCAGATTTTACATATTTTCTACTTATAGTTTTTCACCTGCTTCATATCTGTACTAAATTGGACGAAGATAATCTAATGAAAGTGCATGCGGAGAACAGGGCTTAAAAAGAATTCAGTATCTAATTAACATCTAAGCGCAAATGCAGATAATATTGGGCAAGAACGTTCACACCTGAAACTAGGAGGTTGTATGCGGTGGAACAACTTATCATAGGATAGACAAATTATCTGATCATTTATCTGCGAGGATTTGGGATCCTCTGTCTCGTACCTGTGTATCGCATAAGACCAAAACTGAGCGTGGGGGTGCAGCTGTTAAGAAACTGAAGTCTTATTCAAGAAGAATGGGTTTCGATGCCGATGACGTAACTAAATACTGTGCTCTCGACTACGGGCTGAACGATGTAAGTGACAGCACCTTGACATTATAGCCATTCAGAACGTACTGTTGTTTTTGAGTGTGAATGCACTTCCATCTCCAAAGTTATGTATGTGGACATATGGTGCCCGCCGCATGCGAGAAACAAGACAAACTGAGAAACTAGAGGTATAAATCATTTCGAAAAATTTAAGATGTCTATTCGACCTGGACTCGAACCTAGATCATTGGCTTTCGGCGTAATGCTTGTTCTGATTGGCCTACCAAGGTATGTCTTGCGGCCCGTCTCAAACCTTTAATTTCTCTTGTATTGTCCAAAGTCTACTGAAGAGCATAGTCCATTAATGCCATTTCGGGATCCATTGTCGCAGTTTCAATCTATCACAAATGCTCACAATGTACAGAAACAATATTCTGGTTGCACGCAACCAGTCTCCCATATTCTTTTTTTTCTTTTTATCAGACCAGTAAAGTATACACTGACCTGCTCGTATAACGAAACGCACTGCACTCTACCTTGAGAGACAGGACGGTGAGCCAGAGCCAGACAGAATCCAAGTGGCAGATTAACGTCAGTGGCTGGTTCACAGGTGGTGTTTAGGCGGTTCCTCACGTTCGCTTAGGCAAATGCCGGGCTGATTTCCTATTTCCTCCTCAGAAAGTGCGTTACACAATTAAATGAAATAACACACAGAAAAATTTAGACAATTCACAGAGTTGTAGCGCACGGCTTCCCACTCTTAGGAAACGTGACGACTGCGGCGACAGCAAGGTCATCAGACTGTAGAGTCAAATAGACTGTCTGATAAAAATAACGAAGCACTCAGGAGACACGTTCGGGTGCCAATGCAACTTCTTACAGGTACACACCTGCGGAAATTACGTAAATGATAAAAGGTTTTAGTTATATGTGTTACGCAGAGCGACCACCTGAGTGCAAATGGTTCTAAGCATTTTGGGACTTAATAGCTGAGGCCATCAGTCCCCCTAACTTAGAACAACTTAAACCTAACTAACCTAAGGAAGCCGGCCGCAGTGGCCGAGCGGTTCAAGGCACCCAGTCCGGAACCGCATGACTGCTTAGGTTAGGTTAGGTTTAAGTAGTTCTAAGTTCTAAGGGACTGATGACCACAGCTGTGCTCAGAGACATTTGAATCATTTAACCTAAGGACATCACACCCATCCATGCCCGAGGCAGGATTCGAAACTGCAACCGCAGCAGACGCGCGGTTCCAGACTGAAGCGCCTAGAACCGCTCGACTACAACGGTCGGCCACCTGAGTGCATAATTGTTGTTCGTTCTTTAGATTGTTACCGCACCAAGAGGAGTACGTAAGGGCCTGAAAAGCGCCATATATAGTGTGTTCATTGTGAAGGACTCTTAGATGCCACGTCCTCGTATGTGAAAGAGTTATCAACATATGACAGGTTTTGAAAGAAGCCTTATTGTGGATCACCGTTTGGCAGGCTGCTATACCCATATTTGTGAGAAATTCGGATGTGACCCTGGGCATATTTTGGACGGCACGGGAATGGGAGTGCTGGCGTAATCACCATAAAGGTTCCTATCTACCACGTCTGACCACCACAATGGAGAATCGCACAATTGTGCAACAAGCAAATAGCTACTCCTTAACACCTGCCACGAGACAACAAGCAACGGACTCCCTGCAGTTTTTTGTGTCATCCCGGAGACTGATCGAGGTTGGCAGCAGGCGGGCTAAGGAATTACCGCCCCAAGTGCAGGCCGCCGTTCTAACCTAACCTAACCTAACCTAAAGCACTGCAACACAAACCGTTGCGCTTTGTGTAGTGCCGCGACTGATTAGCAGAGACTTCTGATGAATGGCGTCGCACTGTGTTCGTAGATGAATCGCTGTTCTGCACTACACCGGATGATCATCGTTGGCGAGTATGAGGAGACCAGTGGACAAGTCTCGTCCTTCCAATATTTTCCAGAGGCACAGCTACGCTACACGTGGAGTCATGGTGTGGGACACCATCGGGTATGACTTCGGATCACGGCTGGTGATGACTCACGAAACTCTAACGATGTAACGGAAAGACACGGACATCCTGCGTCCTCATGCACTACCTCTCGTACGGCAGTATCGTGGTGCCATTTTTCAACAGAACAATGCTCATCCAGTCATTTTGCCTGACTCTATAAACTGTCCTCGTGATGTTGAGCTGCTCCCGTTGTCAGCAAAATCCACACCTCTATCCCCGATACAACTTGTATGCAAGCAACTAGTACTAGAAACAGCAATACACCACGACCGCGCATGAGGAAGACTTTGCCAGTGACTAGAAAGAACAGTTACAAAGACGTCACTCAAACTTTGCAAGCCCCAGAAAAGCTAACATACCAATTGCATTCTGCATTTATTGTAGGTGATTCTGGTGGTCGTGGTATTTAGACGGTACTCGACACTTGCTGATGACCCCACTATTGTGGCAAAATATGTTTGAGTAACGACAAAAACACAAGTAGAGCCTAAAAATTGTACTAATTTAATTCATCCATAGATCAGTTTTACTGTACATTATGAACGAAATAGCATAATTCATATATACGAGTAAAGGGCGACCAGCAATTGAATCGTCTTCCCTTTCTAATGATGTTTAACACACCGTCAACTATAGACTTTATTGCTGGACGGGCGGCTGGGGTGGCCGAGCGGTTCTAGGCGCTACTGTCTGGAAACGGGTGACCGCTACGGTCGTAGGTTCGAATCCTGCCTCGGGCATGGATGTGTGTGATGTCCTTAGGTTACTTAGGTTTAACTAGTTCTAAGTTCTGGGGGACTGATGACCTCAGAAGTTAAGTCCCATAGTGCTCAGAGCCATTTGAGCCATTTATTGCTGGACGGTCGCAATTTGACCAATGTTGTGTAATGAAGCTGCTGCGATCTTTTTGCGTTTCCACAGATTCTTTATTTTAATTACTTACTGGAAGTACCTACTCATCCTCCATCTCGATTATCTAGTGGAAATTACTGGAAAATTAAATTCATGACATAGCCAGAGCATTACTTCCATTTCTTAGAAGCAGTAGGCAGCGGACGCGTGACGAATCGCTTTCGCCTAAAATGCAGAACCCACCCAGGTTGTACTTGGTAGAGACACGATACTCACATTCGTTAGCAGCGGACTTCCGACCCCTGTCATCCAGACAGAAGTGTCCCATAATTTCCTTACGTCACTCTATATGAGTTCTGGGATGGTTTCTCTGGAACAAACAAGGGTAACTTCCTTCCCTGTTCTTAACCCATACGAGCTCACTCTTCGTCTGTAATGACATAATGACATTGTTAAAAACTAATCTTTGTTTTTCCTTTTCCTTCTATTATTTTAGTACATCCTCAGTTCTAGTATAGTCCCACAGATTGAGACTTTTTAATTTATAAGAGATGTACTTTTTCCCCTATTTCCATTGCTCTATGAAGAATTGCAATACGTCTTTAGAGCAGCCGGCATTTCACGTGAGCAGTATGGTGGCTGCATCAGCACTGGCCGTTGTTACACGCGGCTGTCACTAGGTGACGCTGCAGGAACTGAAAAATCAAAGATGGCGCTGGTAAGAAATCATAAAAATGCAGTATGACTTGTTGGAAAATTTAGGACTGTGAGAAGACGATGGAGGGAAATTTTAAATTCCGAGATGGGGCTGCCAGGAAACTGGCTGGTGGAACTAGCTCAGGTGTGCTTGGTAACACTCTCCTCTGACATTACAATCCATGTTGGTGCCAAGTTCGAAACGTTTATGTCAAATATTGTACCTACAGTATCATCTCATATAATCATACAGAATAAAATAACGTAAACATCACCTAAACTGCTTAAAACAGCGGCATGCTAAAAAATAATAATCAGTTTTATAGTACATCCATGTCGAAGAAAATGTAACCACCTGAATTACGAAAAGTGGCACCACGTTCGAAAAATTGTAATCAGTACTGCAGTACTGCCACATCAAAAATGTTCTCTCTCACTCAGACAGACACACACACACACACACACACACACACACACACAAGCACATGAGCACATGCCGGCACACGTGAACACACCTGAAATTTATGCCATCTTCAAAAGTATTCTCACTAACAGTATTTGCAACGTTAAAACTATCTGAGCATTTAATATTTTGTCTTATCAGTAAATTTAATCTCTCTCTGTTTTATACGCCACCAAAAAAAGTGTTTATGTCAAATAGTGCCTCTCTCTCTCTCTCCCCCCCCCCCTCTCTCTGTCTCTGTCTCTCTCTCTCTCTCTCTCTCTCACACACACACACACACACACACACACACACAGACACACGCACGCGCGCGCGCGCGCGCACACACACACACAAAGAGAACGATTCACTTCGTAATGGATATAACGTACAGTATTTCTACATCTGTGTTATTTACGAGAACGATATAAGCACCCAAAATTCTGCACCATCAGTAACAGCATCAAAAATTACGTTCTACTGTTGCACATGGTGGACGGCATCCATGCAGGACCCTGGCTGCGGTTGTCGTGCGAATGGCGCCATTGTTTTTTTCCAGTTCTTGGACTGAAGCAACATGGAAGATGAATTTTTTTCCGAAATGGTACTGTCTAATGAGGAAAAGTTGGTCCAGCACGTGTCTGTAAGATGAGCTCTAATGGTCATTAAAAGCGAGAAAGGAAAAATGGGCCACAAAGAAAGGTCCTGGTGAGTACAAATTGTAATGTAGCACTAAGTATGCATGAGCGTTTCAAAACATACCGCACTCACGTAAATTACTTGTAAGAATGGTGTGTACAGTCTTTTTTAAGAATAAAAACGTAATTCAGTAAAACATTTTACGCTGAGGTGACATAAGTCATGGGAGACCTTCCAACATCGTGTCAGACGTCCTTTTCTTGGTGTGGCGCAGCAACTCGAGATGGCGTGGTCTCAACAAGTCGTTCGAATTCCGCTGCAAAAGTATTGACACATGTTGGGTCTATAGCCGTCCATAACTGCGAAAGTTTTGCCGGTGCAGTACTTTGTGCACGAACTGACGTGTTGATTATGTCTCGTTAGTGTTCGATGGGATCCACGTCGGCCTATCTGCGTGGCCAGATCTTTCTTTCAAACTGTCCAGAACTTGCTTAAAACCAATCGCGATCAGTTATGGCCTGGCAAGACGGTGTATTGTCATCCAAACAAATTCCCTCTTTGTTTTTGAACATGAAGCCCATGAATAGCTGCAGATGTCTCCAGGTAACCTAAAATAAGCATTTCCAGTCAGCGATCAGTTCAGCTTCACTAGAGGACCCAGTCCATTTCACGTAAACACAACTCATACCATTATGGAGCCACCACCAACCTGCACATTGTCTTGTTGACAACTTGGGTCCATGGCTTTGTGGGGTCTGCATCACACTCGAACCACCTCCGCCCCCTCCCGCAGTCAGCTTTTACCAAATGAAATCCGGACTCATCCGAGCTGGCCACGGTTTTCCAAACATCTAGGGTCCAACCTATATGCCCACAATCCCAGGAGAGGCGCTGCAGGCAATGTCGTACTGTTAACACTTGCGTCGGTCGTCTGCTGCCGTAGTCAATTAACGGCAAATTTCGCCGAACTGAGCTGACAAACGCGTTCGTCATAGGTCCCGCACTGTTTTCTGCGACTGTTTCAAGCAGTCTCGGTTGTTTGTTAACACTGACAACGCTACGCAAACGCCACTGTCTCCGGTTGTCAAATGAAATCCGTCGGCAGCTGCACTGTCTGAGGTAAGCAGTAATGCCTTAAATTTGGTATTCTCGCCACACACTCTACATTGTGGGTCTCTGAATATTGCATTCCCTAATAATTTTGTAAATTTTATGTCCCAAACATCTATTTCCAACTACCAATCCGCGTTCAGTGTCTGTTAATTCCCCTCGTGCGGATGTAATCACATCGGAAACATTTCCACCTGAGTCACCTGAGTACAAATAACAGCTCCGCCAGTGCACTCCCCTTTCATTTACCACCGTCTGTATAAGTGCATATTGCCATCCGTTGACTTTTTCCACCTTGGTGTATATAATTGCCAATTTTAATATTTCGTAATAAGATTTGTAATAATAGACAAACCATGCTCATCATTTCAAATAAAACATAGCGCTGATTTATTGCATTCACAGTTACAAAGTTATGAATTATGAAAAAAATTGTTGAATAGCCCTACAAAGGATGACTGGCGCCAGTCTCGAATGTATTACCTTACAGTACTTAAAAAATCAAAAACACATAAACATCTAAAATTTCGCTTCATCAGCAAATTTCCCTTTGTTATCGACTTGCTCGGTAAATTTCCTCTCTCTCTGTTCTATGCGCCACTAAAAAGATATTTACGTCAAATACTTTACTGCTTCAAAGGTAAATTTCATACTCTATGACTGTTTTTTAAATAGTAGCGATAGGAGGTTTCTTTACCACCACTTCTCCCTCTCTTTCTCTCCCTGCAGTGGTAGGCATATAATATATTACTGAGGGGAATGGGAGGAAAAAGAAGAAAACAAAAATGCTTTAGATACCAAATTTATTCTAATAGTTTTTACATTTTCATGCAATAAATCGGTTACAGATCACATTTAATTTCTTTTCACATTTCTGCTCACACACTGAAACCAGAGTTAACTTTGGCATAGGGCGTAAGTTATTTATCGTATTATGCTATTACACAAAGGAAAAATCTCAGTTTAATACACATTCCTGTTCATCTTACACAAATTTTGAATATCACCAGTTGCAAACACCACATTATTACAATCCGAGTGAATATGTCAGACTATTAACTAACCGAGGCTTGACAGCTTTACCTATCTTAATAAAACAGAAATGATAGTTAATCGAATTTTGTGGGTAAACTGTGTACAATATGATCAATACCATTAATGTAATGATTAACCAGTTTGTTATACTAAAACAAAAACTGCACAGTGTAATAAATACTTTCATATTCAGTATTCATTTCAGAAGTAACAAACTGTTCAAAATTTGTAGAAGAGTCCTTCTTGACTGATAGTACTTTTTTCGCATTCACTTTTGAAAAACCGTGTGGATCACAAACAAATCCAAAGACTTTAAATGTAAGAACCAAAATGCTTGGAAATTAAAGACAAAACAATAGCAGTCATCTTGTACAGAACGAACATACATTTCTCTTACAGTTCCACTGCGTGATACCTTATGAACAGGAAGGAACTGACATTTTATAGTCACAGTTTCCTTCTAGGTACGTAAAAAGAAGAATTTATGTTATTTCATATGACTATTTACGAAATTAACTTTGTCAAAGTTGTTCACTCTCCCATGAAAAATCGTGTACACGTTGCCAGTATTGAGAAAGTCAGGTTCAATATCACTGATGTCTGAAAATCTTGATGGTAGATACATCTTCCAGTCCATAAAATAAACCAGCGCAGCCCCTCAAAATTTGGTGTTTCCACGTCTTGCATTCAGGACTGAGTGCCTCCCTCCTCGCCGAGCGTGGTAGCCGCGCTGCCTGGGGCGCTTTGCTACTGTTCGCGGTGCTGCCCCCGTCTAAGGTTTGTGTGTTGTCCTTTGCGTAAGTTAGTTTAAGTTAGATTAAGTAGTGTGTAAGCTAGGACCGATGATCCCAGCAGTTTGGTCCCATATGAACTTAGCACCAAAGCTACCACCTCTCCCAATGGCATTTTGCCGTTTTGTGCTTTCACCGTCACCCACATGCTTCAATTTCTGCAACAGGAAATCAGAAGGACCAATGCTTTCTTGGGTTACAACAAGTAATTGGCAACAATATGTAAACTTTATTAGCAGTGCTGTGTTATGCATGCCAGACTTTTATTTTGTGTCCAAAAAGGAGAAACATTGTCCTATGACAATGACCACAATGACCCTCCAGCGTTAATAAGATGCTACCTGTGGTGCGTGCTTACTTTTGTGACACACCTTTCTCCTCTGTCAACAAGCTGAATCTAGTTCACACTAGTTGCGGCTCGATCCATCATGTTCAAACTTGTTCCAACGTTTTCAATCTAATTCCAAAAAAGAACAGTCATCAGTCAGAATTGAAGGAATCAACACATTTTGGTGAAAGGACTCGAATGTATGAGCGCTCCGACATTTCAAGAAACATTAAACATAATCACGAATGCAGGTGCTGCCTCAAGATATGCATATTCAAGGAAACGCTAGTGTAGTCTCAAATGTAGGTGTTACTTTTTTACTTCCAAGCTGCGTGGTTACATTGACTTGCTTTATAACAATAACTACATTATGGTGAAAATCTTTCTACCCCTGCTTCATTCATGAACGTGTCGTGATATCCTGAGGTGCTGCGTCTTTACTGTCAAAGCAACAGACGCAGCTGTGAGAAGCCTGTCCCCAGGAGTTGCAGTTACATACCCATAGGTACTGGCTCGACAGACTGCACCTCACATGTCCTTTATGTTAAGCTGCAGATATCAGTTAAGGCGAGTTTCTAATGTTAGCGCTATAATTCGGATTTTATATTCAATTCTCCATTGAAACTGAATATGGTTCCCCACCATCAGGTCCCAAGATTCAGTACGTGCTGTTCAATATCTGTCATCCCCAGCAATAATTACGGGAACCAAATGATGGTATGCTCTCCTGTGCAACTTCCCATATTGCAATCGAGGTTTCCACTTTTATATTTTCCAAAGCTATCGTAAACTTAAAGCAAAAATCAATATCTCCAGAGGCTCCCTTTCAACAGATACTATTTCCTCCCACTTTCGAACATAGCAGGAAAACTAATTGGTCCACCAATTCATTCGAACTGTTCCGCTGGACGAAGTCTATATGAGCCGGTGATTCGTTGGGGACCGTCGTCCAACTGCAAATGTCAAGCGTATTTTCGTTCTCTCGCTTCTCTTTCTGGTCGTCAGTTTCCTGACTAGTTTGATGCGGCCAGCCACGAATTCATCTCCTGTGTTAACATTTTCATTTCAGAGCAGCACTTGCAACCTACGTCCTGCATTATTTGCTGGATGTACTCTAGTCTCTGTCTTCCTCTAGTGGTTTAGCCCTCTACAGCTCCGTCTAGTACCGTGGAAGTCATTCCCTCGTGTCTTAAGAGATGTCCTATCATCCTGTCCTTCTCCTTATCATTGTTTTCCACGTGTTCCTTTCCTCTCTGATTCTGTGCAAAACCACCTTATTACTTACCTTATCAGTCTACCAGACTTCCGTTTGTAGCACCACATCTCAAATTTTTCGATTCTCTTCTGTTCCACTTTTCCCACAGTTCATGTTTCAATACCATGCAACGCTGTACTTCAGACGTACATTCTCAGAAATTTCTTCCTCAAATTAAGGACTTGTTTGATTCTAACAGACTTGTCTTGGCCAGAATGCCCTTTTTGCTATTGCTAGTCTGCTTTTGATCTCCTCCTTGCTCCGTCCGTCATTGGTTATTTTACTGCCTAGGTAGCAGAATTCCTTAACTTCGTCTACTTCGTGACCATCAAACCTCATATTAAGTTTCTCGCTGTCATCATTTCTACTGCTTCTCACTACCTTCGTCTTTCTTCGATTTACTCTCAGTCCATACACTGTACTCATTAGACTGCTCATTCCGTTCAGCAGATCATGTAATTCTTCTTGACTTTCACTCAGGATAGCAATGTCATCAGCGAATCGTATCATTGATATCCTTTCACCTTGAATTTTAATTCCACTCCTGAGCCCGTGTTATATTTCCATCATTACTTCCTTGATGTACAGCAGTAGGGGTGAAAGGCTACAGCCTTGTCTTACACCTTTTTAATACGAGCACTCTTATTATTCCCTCTTGGCTGTTGCACACATTGTATATGACCCCTTCTCTCCCTATAGCTTACCCCTACTTTTCTCAGAATCTCGAACATCTTGCACCATTTGACATTTTCAATTGCTTTTTCCAAGTCGACAGATCCTACGAAAGTGTCTTGATTTTTCTTTAGTCTTGCTTCCATTATTAATTGCAACCGTGGGAATTGCCTCTCTCGTGTCTTTACCTTTCCTAACTAATCGTCGTCTAGAGCATCCTCAATTTTCTTTTCCGTTCTTCTCTATATTATTTTTGTCAGAAAACTGGATGCATGAGATGTTAAGCTGATTGTGCGGTAATTCTCACACTTGTCAGCTCTTGCCGTTTTCGGAACTGTGTGCATGAGCTCTTCTACCCACCAACATGAATAGTCGTTTTGTGGCCACTTCCCGCAATGTTTTAGAATTTCTGATGGAATGTTATCTATCATTATTGCTTTATTTGATCTTAAGCCCTCCAAAGCTCTCTTAAATAATCTAGTATTGGATCCTCTATCTCTTATAAATCGATTCCTGTTTCTTCTTCTATCACATCAGACAAATCTTCGCCCTCATAGAGGCTTTCAATATGTTCTTTCCACCTATCCGCTCTCTCCTCTGCATTTAACAGTGGAATTCCCGTCGCACTCTTAATGTTATCACCCTTGCTTTTAATGTCACCGACGGTTGTTTTGACTTTCCTGTATGCCAAGTCTGTGCTTCCGACAATCATTTCTTTTTCGATGTCTTCATATACTTCCTGCATCCATTTCGAGTTAGCTTCCCTGCACTTCCTATTTATTTCATTCCTCAGCGACTTGTATTTGTCTGCTCCTGAGTTTCCCGGAACATTTTTGTACTTCCTTCTTTCATCGATCAATTCAAGTATTTCTTGTTACCAATGGTTTCTTCGCAGTTACACTCTTTGCACCTGTGTTTTCCTTCGCAGCATCTGTGATGGCCCTTTTTTGAGATGTGTACTGCCTACTGAGAGCGATTCTTTATTGCTGTATCGACAGCCTTAGAAAACTTCCACCGTATCTCGTCATTAGTACTTTCGTATCCCATTCCTTTGCGTATTGATTTTTCCAGACTAACGTCTTAAACTTCAGCCTACTCTTCATCACTAGTATACTGTGATCTGAGTCTATGTCTGCTCCTGCGTACGCCTTACAATCCGGTCTCTGATTGCGGAATTTCTGTCTGACCATGATGTAATGAAATCTTCCCGTATCACCCGGCCTATTCCAAGTATACTTTTTCCTCTTGTGATTCTTGAACAGCGTATTCGCTATTACTGGCTGAAACTTGTTACAGAACTGAAACCGATATGTATGTCATCACCTCTCAACAACGATCCAACATTTTATCAAAACCAGATTTAACAATATGAACATATTTAAGCTTCTGTTGGAATTTAACCGTGTCTAGGAGACGTAATTGTTCTCGTGAGAAGTCTCAATGCTGAGAATTTTACCATAATTTAGAAGATTGCGTAATGTGAAGTGTTTATAGGATATTTAATATTAAACAGCATATTATATAGTTCCTTTATTCCCTGATATCTTACTTGGTAAACTATCAAATCATCTCCATTGCCAGCTGCTTGTGTCATCCACAAGTTTGCTGTTGGCTCTAATCCGGTACCGTGAGAAGTACCACACGTGTTTCCTATTGGTTTACTAAAATATGAGACCGCCAGTTTACCCCACTTCTCTGCTATAATTTATCTGTGTAACTCTTCTTCTTCTCCATCACCATCTTCGTCATCGCATTCATCTCCTCTTCTCCTCATTCACAAAAACATAGTAAGAATGATTACAATAAGATACGACAAATTACGGTTCATACGGAGGCATATTAACGGTCGTTTGCCCCTCCCTCTTTTTTTTGCGAGTGGAACAGGAAAGGAAATGAGTAGCAGTGATACAGGGTACCCTCTGCCATGCACCTTGTGGAGTATTTATGTAACTGTACATTCTACTTTGGTTTCATCTTTTTTTCTAGCTCTGCCTTCTTTAAGAATAGCCGTACTTTTAAATAAATCTCTGTAGTGGTTGAGCCACGGGTCTCAATGCTCTTTCCCACACAGGCTTAGAAGGAACAGCTTCCTGTGGAACTTCTTCAAAATTTACACACCTGATTTTTAATAATAATCTTTTGTCCAATGGAACTGAGCGAAACGTTGCCAACCACAATGCTCAGTCAACATCTTAACCGATTATATGCGAATGTCTCAGTTTATACCAAATACAGAAACTGCTCACGAATAGCAGATGATTCAAATAGAAGTATACTTATCGAAATTAATACGATAATGCAGATCATTTAAAATATAACATTTGACTATAAGTAGAAAATTCTATGCATTATCGCTTCAGGCTCTTTGATGCATTGCGAGGAACGCCTTGATAGTCGTATCTGTGTTAACATGATCACTGAATTTCCGCCAGTTCCATTCGTCTTGTCTGAAAACAAGAATTACGTCAGCATTGTCACTCGTTAACTATTTGGAAATTTCGCTTTCTATTTGACATAGATAAAAGACGTCTGCACCAAATGATGACTCACAAAAATATATGCCTCCATATGATCTTGCTTATCACAAGCAATGTCGTCGAAAACAAATGGCGGAAGTGGTAGTGCTTCATCAGACGATATTACAGCCACCTTATTAGAAAATGTGAAATACCGAGTGTCAAGTTTATAGTTATATTGCTAAAGTAAACTTGAATATACGTACACATTTTTACGTTTGAGCTCAATTTCATGAAGGATTCGTTTTTCCATAGTTTGAAGGATCCGACATAATATATCTAAACGTATCTGAAAATATAATATCAAATTTGTGATTTTGTGAATGCAAATCACTTTTTTCAGTAATAGAACAGCTGAGAAGTCCAAGAGCATCCTTCTTGACCTCTATCTTCGAACATACTAAGAAGTCTTCTGCCTTGCAGCAACTACTATATAAGTGCATTCTCTAGATTCTAGGATGTATGTCATTCGTGAGGTGGAATTCTAACCATGAACAAGAAGAAGGAGCAAGGTAGGTCTTTCTTTAATCGTGCTATTAACAGCTTACCTGTAGAATTTCATAAACAAAGGTCCAGGAACAAAGCTGATGCAACGATTAAACAGAGATGGTGTCAGAGTCAATTAATTACATCCAGCATGCAAAATAACGTGATATCGCTTATGCAATGCTCCCATATTGATTACCAGACAGACGTCGAACAGACTGGATTCTGGCTGAATAAGCAAAAGACACTAACCTCAGTGAATTATTAGCTGCTTTAGCATCGACTGGTGCAATGAAAACTAAGATTAAAATCAGTAACTGATGAAACAGATAGAGAGGAAAAAAAAATAATGCATTGAATGTAATGAACAAAATAATTAAACTTGTTCAAACCAACCTAAAATCCACGAAATCGTGCAGCACTCTCATAGCATTTGTGTAAATATCTCGTAAAACTGCTTCACAAATTGTTCCAAAACCAAAATTACTAACAGAGAGCATGTTAAGGCCATCTCAAAAACAGTTGGAGTATTACTTCTCATTCAAGTATTTGTTATAATATCAACACTAAGAGGATCAGCGGGTGGTGTGGTGGTGATTGCTAAGGCATCAAATTATACGAAAGCCGCTTGTAGACAGCTAACTAGAATGCAAAGGTAAAAACACAAAATGGAAACATCAGCGCTTTGTAAGGGCCATGGGTCGAACGTGGGACCGTAAACGTAAAACGGGTAGGAGCAGTTGCTTTTTCCAAACAAAAGATCTCCTTAAATAGTTTTCTCACACGAGTACTTACTAACATTGACTTGTAATAAAAACGAAAATACCACATTTCCGACATGTGTTTATGACTACTTCATACAGAATCTCTACAAGGTATGAAAGAGCGATTGTTAACCATCAGACAGAAAGCGAACGTGGATCACGTTGGGTATGTCACAAAAGGAAGAGCAATACTGTTTACTGCGTCAATAACTTAAACAATTTATGGCTTCTTTCGGTAACAATGATATACTTCAAAAACTACACAGTAATGTGTAAAGTACAATAGTTTCCATCACCCAAAAGTCAGAGGTGTGGACACCATTGTTTAAAGTTCCTGGAATCCTCATAAATTAGCAAGTCTTTCGGCACATACTAGCAATGTCACAGTGGATGCTATCGAACACGGTCTAAAGTTTAGCCTATCAGTTATGAACACTCGTTTAATTGCTGTCTTAAACCCCAAGTTAAATTTGTCTCACCACACATACGAAATTGCCTTACTCAACGTATTTACATAACATCCGTATTGAATATTACATAGGCAGATAGGCAGATTGGCACTTGGGAAGTATTGGACAATGCTAGCTTAAAACGTATATCTTACGAACTCCATAACATTATTTGCAAATTGTTGAGGGAGACTGGGTCTAAAAACATAAATAATGACTACAAAAATGATGCAGAGAAAAAGAAAAAAATAATGTCAGACTGAACAGCAATTACAATAAAACTCTCAAACGACGCAAGGTGCAGAGTAATGTATATGTCGATTTTAAGCTACATAGTAATATAAGGTAAGTTTTAGGTATGAAAGAAACATAATTGAAAAAAGAAACCTTAAAGACAACAAACACTCAGTAAACATTCAGAATATTGACTTCCTGTGCACTTACTGTAACATTTCTGGAAGATCATTCCCCAATACTGCAGCAACACACACGTTACATCAGTTTCTTTCTACATTATTATCTGGATATAAGATACCAGCTGCAGTAAGATACATTTTAGAATTGAGCATATCGGTTAGAGATCAATAAGAGAATATTGTGGATTTCAGTGCTGAAAAACTAACTCTTCGATTACATTTAAGAAAATATCAAGTGCACTGTATATCGGCACCATATTATGTCTCTGAAGGAAAAAAGCAGATACGAAGAAGATGATAAAGGATAAAAAGAAAGTGAAAAATGCCTTAACTCCCAACAGTCGAAACACTAAGATATGCTGTGCTACAAATACTAACGTTCATTGTAAGCTCTCATTTGTCAGTGTGGTGAGTTAAGAGGTATAAAAGAGGAAGAAAGGGAAGACGAACTACATATGGAATGTGAGAGAAAAATACTCTTGTTAATGAGTATATCACTCGCTTCGAATATCGTAAGTGTCAGGGCATTCGGATATAAATGAGACTGGTAGAAAAAAGTAAGTAAAGTGTTTGTAATTTCAAATGCAAACGCCATAACTGTTAATACATTTATCTCATTGTGAGACACGACACGTTTGCCTTTGCCTAGGGAACTATGGTTGTACCCAGGCATGCACCTATTCCTCCGAAGCAAACCGACGGCCACAAATGTTTTACTTGAGGGCTTCAAAACATATGGAAATGACATGTGGAAAGATTGGGACTTTTCGGAGGATGTCTAAGAGCTTCTGCAGCGTAGTCGAAGCGGCGTCGTTCTGTTGCAGGATGATACCCTCCCATATGTTGCCTAAGTTGTTCTGCTTACTCTGCAGACGCCTCACTCGAAAGTCTTTCCACATTATGCACATAGTCCCGATCTCTCTCAATGTGATTTCCATAGTTTTGGAGCCCTCAAGACAGACTTTCATGACCATCAATTTCTTCGGACAAAGAGGTGCACGCCTGAGTGCAATCATGGTTCCGAAGACAACCTTAAATTATTTTTCCGTAAATGCAATAACACTCTGACTCGCAGTGGGATAAATATATTATCAGTTATTGGTGGTTACTTTTGAAATAACAATTTACCTACTTTTTTCCATTTGTCTCTTTTTCTTTTGACTGTGCGTTATACACTCCTGGAAATTGAAATAAGAACACCGTGAATTCATTGTCCCAGGAAGGGGAAACTTTATTGACACATTCCTGGGGTCAGATACATCACATGATCACACTGACAGAACCACAGGCACATAGACACAGGCAGCAGAGCATGCACAATGTCGGCACTAGTACAGTATATATCCACCTTTCGCAGCAATGCAGGCTGCTATTCTCCCATGGAGACGATCGTAGAGATGCTGGATGTAGTCCTGTGGAACGGCTTGACATGCCATTTCCACTTGGCGCCACAGTTGGACCAGCGTTCGTGCTGGACGTGCAGACCGCGTGAGACGACGCTTCATCCAGTCCCAAACATGCTCAATGGGGGACAGATCCGGAGATCTTGCTGGCCAGGGTAGTTGACTTACACCTTCTAGAGCACGTTGGGTGGCACGGGATACACGCGGACGTGCATTGTCCTGTTGGAACAGCAAGTTCCCTTGCCGGTCTAGGAATGGTAGAACGATGGGTTCGATGACGGTTTGGATGTACCGTGCACTATTCAGTGTCCCCTCGACGATCACCAGTGGTGTACGGCCAGTGTAGGAGATCGCTCCCCACACCATGATGCCGGGTGTTGGCCCTGTGTGCCGCGGTCGTATGCAGTCCTGATTGTGGCGCTCACCTGCACGGCGCCAAACACGCATACGACCATCATTGGCACCAAGGCAGAAGCGACTCTCTTCGCTGAAGACGACACGTCTCCATTCGTCCCTCCATTCACGCCTGTCGCGACACCACTGGAGGCGGGCTGCACGATGTTGGGGCGTGAGCGGAAGACGGCTTATCGGTGTGCGGGACCGTAGCCCAGCTTCATGGAGGCGGTTGCGAATGGTCCTCGCCGATACCCCAGGAGCAACAGTGTCCCTAATTTGCTGGGAAGTGGCGGTGCGGTCCCCTACGGCACTGCGTAGGATCCTACGGTCTTGGCGTGCATCCGTGCGTCGCTGCGGTCCGGTCCCAGGTCGACGGGCACGTGCACCTTCCGCCGACCACTGGCGACAACATCGATGTACTGTGGAGACCTCACGCCCCACGTGTTGAGCAATTCGGTGGTACGTCCACTCGGCTGCATGCCCACTATACGCCCTCGCTCAAAGTCCGTCAACTGCACATACGGTTCACGTCCACGCTGTCGCGGCATGCTACCAGTGTTAAAGACTGCGATGGAGCTCCGTATGCCACGGCAAACTGGCTGACACTGACGGCTGCGGTGCACAAATGCTGCGCAGCTAGCGCCATTCGACGGCCAACACCGCGGGTTCTGGTGTGTCCGCTGTGTCGTGCGTGTGATCATTGCTTGTACAGCCCTCTCTCAGTGTCCGGAGCAAGTATGGTGGGTCTGACACACCACTGTCAATGTGTTCTTTTTTCCATTTCCAGGAGTGTATAAACCAGTTGGTCAACCAGTTTTCACTCATGACACTTCCAAATTGTCTGTGATACGAAATGAAAACACCTCTTACCATGTGAGAGTCGTCTGTACATTAAAGGAAGACCTGTCGATCAATTAAGACTGAAGCAAGCTGCTGACATTGACTTAAATAGAAAGTGTGCATTTCGGTTGTTTTCAGAACTTCAGAATCATTTGAATAACGAAATTATTGATCATGTGCACAAGCTGGGAAATGCAGCTTTTATTAACGTATATGCTTCTTTTGCACGAAATGATGCCATGGAATTGCATTGTGCTGGTTGGCGAAAGAAAAGGAACAGAAGAAATTTGCTGATGTTGATAGATGTTACGGTTTCTGTATCCCTCTCAAAACGGTAATGGTTTCGCAGAGGCTTACAGAAAGAGTATTCTAAACGTTCGCCATGAACTTGCTCCGATTCGCAGCAGACAAGACACTAAATCTATAATTTCACGTGAAGCAGACACCTAGTCGAAAACGATACTAGAAAAAATGTACTGGGAGAGGCCAAAACTACACTATATGATCAAAAGTACCCGGACAACTGGCTGAAAATGACAAGTTCCTGGCGCCGTCCGTCGGTAATACTGGAATTCAATATAGTGTAGGCTCACCCTTAGCCTTGATGACAGCTTGCACTCTCTCAGACATTGCTTCAATCAGCTGCTGGAAGGTTTCTTGGGGAATGGCAGCCCATTCTTCACGGAGTGCTGCACTGAGGAGAGGTATCGATGTCGGTCAGTGAGGCCTTGCACGAAGTCGGCGTTCCAAAAGTATTCCAAACGTATTCTGTAGGATAGAGGTCAGGAATTTGTGCAGGCTAGTCAATTACAGGTATGTTATTGTCGTGTAATCACTCTGCTACATGCTGTGCATTATGAACTGGTGTTCGATCGTGCTGAAAGATGCAAGCAACATCCTCGAACTGCTCTTCAACAGTGGGAAGCAAGAAGGTGCTTAAAACATCATTGTAGTCCTGTTCTGTGATAGTGCTACGCAAAACAACAAGTGGTGCAAGCCCTCTCCATGGAAAACACGACCACACCTTAACACCACCGGCTCCGAATTTTTATGTTGGCGCTATACACGCTGGCAGATGACGTTCACCGGCCATTCGACATACCCATACCCTACCTTCGGATCGCCACATTGTGTACCGTTATTTGTCACTCCACACAACGTTTTACAACTGTTCAATCGTCCAATGTTTACGCTCGTTACACCAAGCGAGGCGACGTTTGGCATTTACCGGCGTGATGTTTGGCTTATGAGCGGCCGCTCGGCCATGAAATCCAAGTTTTCTCACCTGTCGCCTAACTGTCATAGTACTTGCAGTGGATCCTGAACCAGTTTGGAATTCCTGTGTGATGGCCTGGATAGATGACTGCCTATTACACATTTGGTCCGTCTTCAACTGTCGGTGGTCTCTGTCAGTCAACAGACGAGGTCGGCCTGTACGCTTTTTTGCTGTACGTGTCCCTTCACGTTTCCATTTCACTATCACATCGGGAACGGTGGACCTAGGGATGTTTAGGAGTGGTTAAACGTACGTACAGACGTATGACACAAGTCACACCCAATCACCTGACCACGCTCGAAGTACATGAGTTCAACGGAGCATCCATTCTACCCTCTCACTATGTCTAGTGACTACTGAGGTCCCTGATATGGAGTACCTGGCAATATGTGGCAGGACAATGCACCTATTATGAAAGGCGTATGTTTTTGGCGGTGTCAGGGTACTTTTGATCACATAGTGTACGAGTGCACGAGATAGATCACTAAATATCATTATGATGTATCTTAACGAAATGATCTAAGCTTGACGTCTGCATTTCATCATTTGGATTTAACTGAATGTGTTGCAACAGAAGTTAGTATATGAACGTGGCAACACAGTTTCAGTATAGGTTTCGAAACATCAAAACATGTAATTTTAGCTTTGCGGTCAAGCGGGAATTCGATTACCGACGACTGGAACATGTTCGAAGAACGTTAAACGTACGTCAGAATTCATGTAAATATTCTGAAGATAATTATTCAGTCTATTTTAACACTAAGATTGCTGCACAAGTGTTTAAAAGGTATTACCATATTCAATCGCTGTGTTAAAAAGGTCGAGGACTAAGGAGACATCCGCTCATAAGTTTTCACGGAGCGGAGGCCCATATATTTGATGTGTTGTTCACGTCAAAATGAAGAAACACTGAAATAATCTGTCATTAATGTCAAAATTCAAATGCAACTACGAACACAGTTTCCGAAAAATACGACAGTATCCTGTGTGCTTCTTGATTCTGTTAATGAACGGGCATCTTCAAGCAATTGAGTAACAAGGCCTGCATTTACATCGGAGATTTATTGATCTACGTATGAAAGTTGGTGAACAAAGGAGTTTCGCCATATTACGATCCCAAACACACTCTTTTAAATTTAGGAATCATGAACAGAAGTGATGATCATGTTATCGGAGGTGCGGCCACGTTGGCTGTTTAGAGTATATAACAGTCCCTTATAGCATATGGTAAGGAAAACGTCTATCATGCTTGGGAAGGGAGATTGATTTTTTGGCAGCTTGATATTCCTAATTGCCATGTTTTTTTTTGTTTTTTGTTTTTTTTTGTTCCAGACACGTAACTATGGACCTCTTTGATTACGAAGGATCCCCCTCCACAGACAGTCCATTTGTTCCGAAGAAATTTGCGTTTCGGATGTTGAGTAGTGCTCGAAGTAGTGTAGTTGCTTGTGGCAATTTCATTCCAGAGTGGACAACGTCTTACTATGTGTTGGATGTAGCTTCATCAAAATGGTTAATGGAAAATCACCACCATCCCAGTCTTTGCTTAGCTGTTGTGTCGTTGGAGACGATGCTCAATGCTTTAACCTCAGTTGTTTCACCGGAGTAACTTGCCTTAGTAAATGGCATGGAGAAACTGAAGTTGCAGAATATGATGTGCAGAACGTTGAGGACAAGAGCTGTCAGAAACTTCCTGCAAGATCAGACGAACCCTTACTAAATTCGGTTTATCACTTACTACCACTGATCCCTTCAACTGACGAAACAAGAAAATACAAAAACCGAACAAATGAAGCAGACGAAAGAGAAAACAGGCGTTTTAAAATGAGACGGACATGGAGAGACAAAATATAGAGCAGGCAAGGGTAGAAGATAAATGCAAGGCTGTAGAAGCGTACACAGATAGAGGCAGATACTGTTTACAACAAAATTGGAGAAACATAAGCAACTGTATGAATATCATGAACTCAGATAGCAAGCCACTGCTATGCAAAGAAAGGCGCGAGGAATATATATAGTTTTTCTACAAGGGAAACTAATTTGAACCCAATGTTGCAGAAAGGGAAGAGGAAGTAGATGAGGATGACATGGGAGGTATGGTGATGAGAAACATTTGACAGAGCATTGAAAGACCTAAGTGAAAAAAGGCCCCTGGAGTATATGACATCCTTTCAGAGTTACTGAGAAATTAGGGACAGCCATGACAAAGTCGTTATAACTCATATGCAACACATACTCGTATGACACAGGCGAAATACTCTTAGACTTCAGGGCGAATACAATAATTGCAATTCCAGAGAAGGCAAGTGTTGATGGATGTAAATACTATCAAACTACTAGTCATGGTTGCAAAATATTGACACAAATTATTTACAGAGGAATGGAAAAGCTGATAGAGGCTAACCTTGGGTAAGAACCGTTTGTGTTCCAGAGAAATGTAGAAACGTACGATGAAATACTGACCCTACGACACATTGCAAAATACAGGTTGAACAAAGACACACCTATGTTTATAAAATAGCATTTGTAGATTTAGATAAAGCGTTTCTCGATGCGGATGAGACTACACTCTCTGAAGGCAAGTGTTGATGGATGTAAATACTATCAAACTACTAGTCATGGTTGCAAAATATTGACACAAATTATTTACAGAGGAATGGAAAAGCTGATAGAGGCTAACCTTGGGTAAGAACCGTTTGTGTTCCAGAGAAATGTAGAAACGTACGATGAAATACTGACCCTACGACACATTGCAAAATACAGGTTGAACAAAGACACACCTATGTTTATAAAATAGCATTTGTAGATTTAGATAAAGCGTTTCTCGATGCGGATGAGACTACACTCTCTGAAATTTTAACAACTTTTTACAACAAATGTTTAGAATGATACAGAAACCATACTGCAAATATCATATTGAAAGGAAATGACAAGGAAGCGCTAGCTGAAGAGGGAGTGTGACAGATGTGCAACCTATCCCTGATGTTATTGAATCTATATATTGAGGAAGCTATGAAAGAAACATAAGAGAAATTTTGAAAAGGAATTAATGTTCAGGAACAGACAGAAGAACTTCGCTGTTTCTTTAGGATATTATACGAGAGAGACGGTTATGGACTTGAAAGAGTGGTTGAACGGACTGAATAGCGTCTTCAAAAGAGATGAGATGGACGTCAACTACAGTACAACAAGAGTTATGGAATGCAGTCGAAATAAATCAGGTGGTGCTGAGAGAATTACTTTAGGAAATGAGACACTAAAACTAGTTCATGAGTTTTGTTATTTGGGCAAAAGAAAGTACGGAAGCAATAAAATGCTGCATGAAACGGCTGTCTGAAATAAAGGAATTTGTTAACATATAATATAAACCTAAGTGTTAGGTAGTCTTTTCTGAAGACATTCGTCTAGCGTGTGAGCCTGCATGGAAGTGAAGCATGAACGAAAGGCGAGAAGAAAATAAAAGTTTCTGAAATAAGAAGAATGCTGAAGATTAGATGGGTAGATGGAACTACAAATAAATTGAAGTGCGGAAAAAGAAATTTACGCACAAATTGACTAAAAGAAATGACCGATGGGTAGAAGACATCACGAGGCGTCAAAGAATTATCAGTTTGGTAATGGAAGATGTTGAGGGTGAAAACTGCGGAGGTAGACCTTGTTCGAATCAGTAAACGGGTCCAAATGGATACAGCTTGCGGTGGTTATCGAGAGATAAATGGGCTTGTACAGAACAGACCAGCATGCAGATCTGCATAAAAACAGTCTCACAGTAACAACAACAAACTGAACTCAACTAAATAAATGCATTACTGTTGTAAATAAATCACAGTTTGTAAAGAGTTACTACAAAAAAATTTAAATTAAAGAGATATCTGTGTTTTAGTTCTTACGTCAGCCACCGCATTGCGATCTTAGTATGACGTATAATAAAGGAGATTTTTTTCTCTTCATGAATTATCAATAGTGCATTATTAATCGGAAATATAAGAAAATGGGCAATAAATAAGTGAACATATTCATTTCCAAAAAATTGTCTGTTATAGTAATACTTTGTACGAAGAAAACTCATTGGTGACATCACTCAAGTCAAATTTAGCAGCTTTGTCGTATTCTAGGAACAAAATGGCCGAATTTGACACTCTGCTTCACCTAAACTCGACCTTCAGTGGCTTTTTTATCATTTTTTTTCTGAAACTGCGTTGGCTGGATGCTGGAGTCACTGGAATCCTTATGTATATCCTCAAAACTATTTCGATGTTTGGATAAGCAACTCGTAACCCATGGGTTGAAATACACTTCAAAATATCCAAGTGGAAGGCCCTGTCAATGCCCTTCTTCAGTTTTTTCTACAAGAACTTTAAAGCCACTATTTCGCTACCTAGCGTAGCTGCACCGATATTTCTGATATACAGGTTGTTCCGAACTTCCCGTTACAGATTTATAGAACTTCTATAAGGGAGTGAGTACCTTATATTTTGACTAGGAACCACGTCCGGAAACGTCATCCAACGACGCTGAAAGTGGAAGTTGTAGGTGCCGGGTCCTGTAAATTTATATATACATGGCGATTTTGTGATGACGTTACAAATTTTCTATGGTGATGATGGAGAGAGATAAATGTATCAATTTGAGGTAAGGGTCCCTGCACCGGAACCGAACGAGACGAAAGTTATAAGCGAAACGGTTCGAACACTTCTGACAGATGATTACATTTGCCGATACTGTTGTTGCAAGATTGTAGGGTAGACAACTTTCAGAGGTGGTAGTATGGACCGAAAGAAGAAAAACTGTCTAGTAAACCTATTTTACTAAAATGCATATTTAAGAACTAGGATAGCTTGTTCAACATTCAATAGAGGAGATATATTTCATAGTAACGAAAATGAAAAAGTGCTCATAGTTATTCAGGTATGTATTTTAGAGCCCATGGTTATTGAACACTTTTTCCTTGTTTTGGTGCACACTACCACATCTGAATGTTTCCTACGCCACAGTTTTAGTAACAGTTCCATCGTCAGATGTATGAAAACGGTTTGCGCTTGCAACTGTCGACTCGTTTGTTGACGGTACACGGACCCTTACATCAGATTGATGCGTTTATCTTTGTCCATCGTCCTGGAAAGTTTGTAACATCATCACGGAATGACCCTGTATATACACATCCGGACATAGGTTCCTATTCAGATATTACGTACTCACTTCCTTCTACAGTTCCTAGGAAATTGTAATGGGAATTTCCAAACACCCTGTATTTCACACCAAAATCTGCAACATATTGTTCAAAATGAGATAGAGAGATCCCACTGAAGACGCTTCTAACAGGAAATTAAAGTGACTTGAAATAGTATGCTATGTTTGAGATACACTCCCGGAAATGGAAAAAAGAACACATTGACACCGGTGTGTCAGACCCACCATACTTGCTCCGGACACTGCGAGAGGGCTGTACAAGCAATGATCACACGCACGGCACAGCGGACACACCAGAAACCGCGGTGTTGGCCGTCGAATGGCGCTAGCTGCGCAGCATTTGTGCACCGCCGCCGTCAGTGTCAGCCAGTTTGCCGTGGCGTACGGAGCTCCATCGCAGTCTTTAACACTGGTAGCATGCCGCGACAGCGTGGACGTGAACCGTATGTGCGGTTGACGGACTTTGAGCGAGGGCGTATAGTGGGCATGCGGGAGGCCGGGTGGACGTACCGCCGAATTGCTCAACACGTGGGGCGTGAGGTCTCCACAGTACATCGATGTTGTCGCCAGTGGTCGGCGGAAGGTGCACGTGCCCGTCGACCTGGGACCGGACCGCAGCGACGCACGGATGCACGCCAAGACCGTAGGATCCTACGCAGTGCCGTAGGGGGACCGCACCGCCACTTCCCAGCAAATTAGGGACACTGTTGCTCTTGGGGTATCGGCGAGGACCATTCGCAACCGTCTCCATGAAGCTGGGCTACGGTCCCGCACGCCGTTAGGCCGTCTTCCGCTCACGCCCCAACATCGTGCAGCCCGCCTCCAGTGGTGTCGCGACAGGCGTGAATGGAGGGACGAATGGAGACGTGTCGTCTTCAGCGATGAGAGTCGCTTCTGCCTTGGTGCCAATGATGGTCGTATGCGTGTTTGGCGCCGTGCAGGTGAGCGCCACAATCAGGACTGCTTACGACCGAGGCACACAGGGCCAACACCGGCATCATGGTGTGGGGAGCGATCTCCTACACTGGCCGTACACCACTGGTGATCGTCGAGGGGACACTGAATAGTGCACGGTACATCCAAACCGTCATCGAACCCATCGTTCTACCATTCCTAGACCGGCAAGGGAACTTGCTGTTCCAACAGGACAATGCACGTCCGCATGTATCCCGTGCCACTCAACGTGCTCTAGAAGGTGTAAGTCAACTACCCTGGCCAGCAAGATCTCCGGATCTGTCCCCATTGAGCATGTTTGGGACTGGATGAAGCGTCGTCTCACGTGGTCTGCACGTCCAGCACGAACGCTGGTCCAACTGTGGCGCCAGGTGGAAATGGCATGGCAAGCCGTTCCACAGGACTACATCCAGCATCTCTACGATCGTCTGCATGGGAGAATAGCAGCCTGCATTGCTGCGAAAGGTGGATATACACTGTACTAGTGCCGACATTGTGCATGCTCTGTTGCCTGTGTCTATGTGCCTGTGGTTCTGTCAGTGTGATCATGTGATGTACCTGACCCCAGGAATGTGTCAATAAAGTTTCCCCTTCCTGGGACAATGAATTCACGGTGTTCTTATTTCAATTTCCAGGAGTGTATGTTTTCAATTTCAATTACTATTCTGTCAAATAATTTCAAGCGTTCTAGCTTAAACAGTTTATCTCCAGTCCTCAGTTGGCAAAAATGGGCCGAAATGGGAGTCTTCAATCAAAGTGCATATTTACTTCAACAACCACTCGCCAACCTTTCAGGATCTACAATGCGGTAGTGAAGTTGCAGCAGAAGCTCTATTGTTGAATATGTGCCAGCTGCGTAGTCGGAGCTTATACGAACCAAGTCCATTGTTGGCATATTACCTATGTGACGTATAATCTGTAGTAATCATTAATGTTACTTGGACAAATTGAAACTGTGACAACAGTGTGCGTTTACAGACTCCAATCGAGGGAATTGCTTCTTAGTTCTTAAACCATCATTGTTGTTTTTTTTATTTTATTTGTAATTTTTCTTTTTTGGGGGGGGGGGGGGGTGGAGGGGGGAGTGGTAGGGACTTAATGGTTCAAATGGCTCTGAGCACTATGGGACTTAACATCTTAAGTCATCAGTGCCCTAGAACTTAGAACTACTTAAACCGATCTAACCTAAGGACATCACAAACATCCATGCCCGAGGCAGGAATCGAACCTGCGACCATAGCAGTCCCACGGTTCCGTACTGCAGCGCCTACAACCGCACGGCCATCACGGCCGGCTAGGGACTTAATTTTTGTACCCCTTCTATGCCTGAACACTTGATGTTATCCTACCTCATCATGGTCCCTGAATGAAATGTCATTTCCAGAAGGGACCAAACCCAAAAAATCGAAAAATGAGATAACAGTTGGTAGCAGTGCTTAGAACCATTATTTAATAAGAACTGTTATGTATGCCAAAACATACCTTACCAGTTGAATATTTCTACATAAGACTTGCTGTTCATTGCGAAGAGTATCAAATCTTATTTCGTTTCTAAGAAGTGCCAAATTCTGGCAGCCAGTCGTTGCTGTTCTTGGTAATGACGTCACACACAACATGGCTGATATTTGTTTACATGACACTGTTTGTTGCAAACTGTTGTCTGCACTTTTTTTTAATTTGCCTTTTCAATTAAAGTATATGAGGTAAATACTGAATCATCAGGACAGACTGAAAGTTCAAGGAAAGGTGTATCTTTACCAGAAAAGTGGAAGGAAATTGTCAGAAAGCAAAATTTTCAGAAACAATCTGTAAAATGAGATCTCATTATGGAAACGATAAAATGCATGTACAAACTTCAAAAAAGAGTAACATAATTAAACTTCTTGAGAACATGGGATATTCAGTAGGGGATTTGCCCTTTTACAAGAGAACACCGACTGAAGATAACACTAAATAATATTACAATGATGCTAGTGGTAATAAAGTGATCAATAAAGATAGTCTATAGCAAAGTGATGATGTTCGTTGTTTTGAAGCATGTTTATTTTTATGTGATTTACGTCAATATTTTTCTTACTTTACACAGGAACGGAAGTCATGTACGGTATACCAAGTAAAAGGACGATGCGGTGATGTGTGTCTCCTTATGAATTACAAACGTTCGTGCGTTACCTCTTTCACCTGTTTTACAATAGGTCTTTAACATTTTTCTGCATAATGATGGAAGTAGTGTAGAAAGTGTAAGGGAATTCCATTTAGATCATTGTTTAGATTATGTGAAAGAGAAAAGAAGAGCGAAAGATTTTGTAAAATAAAAATATTCTCCCTAACCTTCTTTGTAATAATTTGAAAACTTTGAGTTAATAACCTCTCAGAATACCCCGTGAAGAGTGTAAACTGCAGTACAAAACCCAGCAAATGAAACAGTCAACTCTATTCAACCGCTTGTAGTAATTCCACAGCAGCAGTTACCAAACTGGACACAATTTTCTGTAAAAAGGTACCAAATCCATTATAATTAATGTAATATCAATTAAACCAATAGACATTTAACGGAGATACTTGGCGTAATGTGTCTCAACAGCTGTCTGAATATGACAACAAAGCTACAAGACGTATTCTGATGGGACTGTCTCTGGTGTTTAATTAGATTTCATGGATCTGGTACCTTTCGAAAATAAAGTTCTGACATGGCTCTGGCAGGCACCGGGGCTCACTGCCTGCTGAGCCGCCACCTGCGCTGTGCAGGCACACTGTACAACTGCTGGTTCTCCTCTGCAGGCCACTGTCGCTGTACCATAACCTGGGATCTTTGGTTCATCATTGCATGCCCGGCCATCTCGAATGACATCATCATAGATCACCGTAGCTGTGAGGGGATCGCCGGCCTGGTGCCTGAAGCTGCCCTTCTCCGCTCGCCACACTGCTGAGTGCCCGACTCCGCTCCACTACCGCGCATTTGGCAGGGCGACGGTGGGTGCCGGCCGTCTTTGAAGGCTGTGTTCTGAGTTCAGCACCCTCTCTTCAATTCAAGACGTACGTCCCTCACCACTGACTGCTGCAAGACAACACTGCAACCACTGTACCCAATGCAGCGACTAATTCGCCTGCATTGTGCTTCTTCTAAGATTTACCAGCAGGCATTCACCTGGCTCCATGAACCTGCTGCCCTGATAATCAACTTGTAGTGGGGTACATAATTACGCCCGCCTTCCTGACTAATGCTTAAGAATTTTGAAAAAATTGTTTTCAATAAGCTAACGCAAAAACTTAAGATTAATAACTACCCTTCGTGCTGCACCTAGAAGGCTCACCTGTTTACCTCTACATCAGAACTCTTAAAAGAAAGATTTTTAAACATTATAACGCTCAGGGTTCTTTCAAATTGACGCGGTACAAGATCTAGTCAGTTAGTATAGTCACACAAGACATAAATCAATAAATATGTGACCTCTTGATGTGAAATATAACAGCCTGTTGTGTATAATAATACCAAGATTCAGCAATGCTCAGGCGCTCATAGCAACTGTTTCATTCGCGGAACTCATTTGATTTTCGTTACCTAGCTACGGCTTTTCTGGCGTCGTGATAGGTGGTAGCCTTGCAGCAGCACAGGTGAGATTTAAGCGCATGCGTAGCTCGTGCTAGAGGTCTGCTGAGGGTTTACATCCAGTGAAGGAGTCTGCTGGATCGTGACCTGAGCTTGATAGCATTGCAGGTCCCCTTGCTATGGTTGGATGACGGATCTTCGCTTTGGAGAGCCTCCCTACACATACTGGATAGTCGCTTCTTCCCTCTGTCTTTGCGGCAGTAGGTCCTACATTGAAGTCCGCTTTCATCGAGTAAAAACCATAACTACCCAAAAATAGATAGAATACCAGAAAACATTACTCGAGTGAGGTAAAGCATATAAGGGAGTCCGACGAAATCTCAGCGCCGTTTATCTGTACATGAGGTAATTAAAAATTCATTACCTCTTACATTAACAAAAAGGAAATGCGTTTGTACTTTAGAAATTTACTGTTTTCATTAATTAAAGCATCGAAAAGGGCTCCGGGATGTTGAGTTCTGCCGCTGATTTCTGAATGAATTGGTCTCGTTCAGCCCTCCAGCATATGCGATCTCACACAACATGCGCCATTATGTATCAGAAAACTCTCATGAGTTCATTCAGTGGCCGTTTCTGTTTCAACAAATTGTTAATGCATATCGGTATGTCCAGATACTCTTTGATCTGTACGTGACCAACCCACAGAAGCTGATCTACCACACGGATATTTTCAACAAGACGGACACATACTTCCACGACAATCTTGTCATGACTGCATGATTTGTTCGGTGAGGAGCGGATAGTCAGCAAAGTGAGTGCGATCGCCTGGCTACCTCGATCACCGATCTCTCTGGTTTTTACCAGTGAAGAAAATGAAGGGTCTTATATAATCAGATAACCCTCTCACAGTGGAAGAGCTGCAGGAGACCACTGTAAACGCTATTTCTGCTACCCGTAAGACAAGACAACAACGTGTGTCCCTCAGCTTGAGAAAACCAGCGGTGGTCAAAGTGGCGTTTTCCAGTGTATTCTAGGATTTGCGTTAGCAAAGATCACTCCTGCGTCAATCTTATTATAAATATTTTCGAGGCCACTTGTTTTGATAAGTCTTTACTCGCTCTGTCAGACCTTACTAACCTCTTTCTAAATACAAGCATGAATAACTGTTCATCTCCGTGTTTCTGCGTAATCTAGCACCGTACTTCATCTATTAAGATAAGAGGAACGGCCTTGAAGTTTAACGTCCTCCAATGTGGAGCTCGTTAGCGACAGAGTTCACGCTTGAATAATACAAAAACGGGGAAAGAAATAGGTAGTGGGCTTCATTAATGATCTAGTGCAGCGTTCTCCTTGTGATTAAAGAAAGTTTCAAGAAATTTTAATCTGGGCAATCAAACGGAAAAAGGAGCAGCAGTGTAGTTTCAGTGCCCACTCCCGTCTCAACTACTGGTCTATCTCACTTGAAAATGTAGCCAAAACACGACGTTTCAGACCTCAGAAGGTTCTACGAGTTCCAAAGTTAACATTTACAAGTGGTTCACTAAGATATCAGAAGTAAATTGGAAAATAGTAGTTGTCATACAATGCAAGAGCAAAACTTGTGCTTCCTCAAGGAAGAAAGAAGGAAATTAGGTGTAGATTACTACATCTGCATTAATTGCCCATTAATCTTTTACTTTCATCCCGTTTAGGGCCATAAAATCGGCAAGAATTAGATCTACAACTCTGACACGAAACGCAAGAACGAAGCAGTACAAGGGATCATAAATTACTGTTCTTTGAACTAGGTGTAACTAATAGGTTATCTATGCATCGTTGTATCAGAGTGCCATTAACGAGAACGTATTCTATAGGTATTTTGGGATGAGAATCTGGCGAAACAAATTGAGAGCTCTAACTAATTTCGTGTAGACGTAGGTCAGGCGAATGAATAGATACACGGTACATAATGCTTTAGTAAAGAAAAGAAAGAAGAGATTGTTACGGAAAAACTGTGAAAGATAGAAACACGAGTTCTCGAGCAACGCATGGTGCTCATGTTTGTGTATGGTACAATATCTGGGAATTTTGACATTGCCCTCACAGTATGTATTTTCTTTAATGTCGTTTGTTGTTAGCAATATTAGCTTATTCCCAAGAGTTAGCAGCTTTCACTCAGTTAATACTAGGCAGAAATCAAATCTGCATGTGGAATGCACTTCCTTGACTCTTGTGCAGAAAGGAGTGCAGTATTCTGCTGCATCCATTTTCAATAACCTACCACAAGAACTCAAAAATCTTAGCAGTAGCCCAAACACTTTTAAGTCTAAACTGAAGAGTTTCCTCATGGCTCACTCCTTCCATTCTGTCGAGGAGCTCCTGGAAGAGCTAAAAAATTAAGCAAATTCCAGTGTTACATTCTTGATTTTCTTTATTTAAACTAACGACTTGTCGCCTGAATATGTTTCTTATATTTCGTTTTATCTGTTTCTACAATCGTGTTATAATTTCATGTATTGACTCGTTCCATGACCATGGAGACTTCTCCTAAATGTGGTCCCACGGAACAATAAATAAATAAATAAATAAATAAATAAAAAACATAAAACTTTAAACCTTTCTCTATCCAGTGACATGCGTAATGTGTCAGTCTTTTATAGTTTATCCGTAGTAAAGAACTGAAATCTGCTATTTCTTTTTGAATCATCCAGCATATTAAATAATAACTTAGTGTCCGCTGCTTCGCTCGCGTACACTGTATGGCTAGCAGAGACTTTTTTTCGTTTTTGCTTAATCGACCTTTTTTGTTGTTTACAAACTACCACACCCTCTAAGCTTTTCACGCTAATTAAGGACATATAATCATGGTCTTCCCCGAATGTACTTCCGAGCAAATAGTGATTGTGGTAGTTGGTGTCCAAAGCTTTTGTTAACCTTTCCTTTTGCGTTGTTGTTGAGATATTTCATAACAATTATGATCACCTAACAATTATTTCTTTATATCTAACCCAGGAGTGGAACATCAATTTTCAGAAATTAAGCTTGAAATCTTTTGCAATGTAACGAAATATTTTCTTAAAAATTTTCGTCCCATACTGCCCTCCTTTAGGGGTTCCATTTCGACAAACTCTGGAACACTTAATTTTTTTAAATTTCTAACTGAGAAGTCAAATACCATTTGTTATAGATATAGCCTTAAAAATCCTTTTGTAATTTTTTGGTAATCATGTGTCACTATTTATCACTATTTTACCACCTTCGTGATTGAATTTCTAAAAATTCAGAAATACGTATTTTTATTTTCTGACTGAGAAACAAATACCAGTTTTAGTAGTTCTAGCTTCAAAATTCCCTTAATAGCGACATACTTTCAAGACGTCTTTATCTCCTGTTTCACTCTCTTAGGAGTGGAATTTTGTACAATCCATTCTTAAACGATGCCCACAGTATACAATCCACCCCTCTCCAAACTTCAAATTTCAGCTTAGCGGTTTGGGTTGCGCAATGGTGAATGAGTGAATCAGGCTGACTCTATTTCACCCGTTGAGAGGGTGAATTTCCAAAACCAGCGAAACACGTATATTTTCATCTCCAACTGAGGGGCCAAACACCAATTTTCAATGATCTAGCTTTAAAAATACTTAGGCAAAGAAATAATTCATAAACGTTCCACCTCTTATTTCTGCCTCTTAGGGACTGAATTTCCAAAAACAGTAACATGTGTATATTTTATGTGTCACAGAGAATCCAAACACAAATTTTTATAGATTTAGTTTCAAAAATGCTTGCACAATGAAATATTTCCGTAAAAATTTTCATCCCTCGTTTCACCCCCGTAGGGATTCAGTTCCCAAAAACAGTGAAATAAGTAATTTTTTTTATTTCTAAATGAGAAGCCAACGTTAATTTTTCAAAGTTCTGGCTTTACAAATGCTTTCATAATAAAATATCTTCATAAAGAGTATCCTCCCCTATTTCACCCCTTAGAGGTTCTGCTTTCCAAAAACACTGAAACACATATTGTTTTATACTATGACTGAAAAACGGAATACAAGTTTTCATAGTTTTAGCCTCGAAATTTCCTTAATAGTGACCTACTTCCCAGAAGCCTTTCATCCCCTTCTTCACCCCCTTAGGAGTGGTATTTTGGAGAAGCCCTTCTTAAACGATGCCTGCCTTATAACATCCACACCCTCTCCGAACTTCAAGCTTCTGTCCTTAGCGGTTTTCGCTGGGCGATGATGAGTCAGTCAGTCAGTCAGGACGTTGTCTTTTACACATAAGGATTTCACAGTACATTTCATGAGATTCAAATTCGCAGAAATTTTTCAGATACGTTTTCAGCCGGAATAGTGAAGAAAACTAAAATGAATTTTACAACGTTAAAGCCAGATATGTTCAAACAAAGCTCGGAAACTTGAGAAGAATGGAAGTAACATGTAGAAAGGGGTACCAAATGCTAGTTTCAAGTATCATAAGAAGGAATTAAAACTCAAGATCGAGGAAGAGCGTGTACAAAACAGGGGATAAGGGACGGTTAGGTGACGTATTCCTGCTATCTAATTTATGCACTGGAGAAGAAACGGAACATGTGAACGATAAATAGAGGGTGTTTCTAAAATGAATGTAAAAAATGGGTGGGTCATAGCAAGCAACTTTCTTATAACAATCCACGTCCGCATCCATGACCCAGTGTTCAGCACTATAAGTCATACAACAGCGTCGCGAGGCGCTGCGAATGTAGGCGTACCTCCGTCGACATTGCAGCAGCTATGCCAAGCGGGACACACTACGGAGTTTCTTGCGGCAGTTGCTGAGACACGAACACGTTGTATTTGACAGCGCAAATGCCTGTCTGAAGCGATGTCGTACACTGCAGAGCCAGATCACCTAGCGTCAGTGTGTCAACAAACGAGGATACCCATGCGTTTGGTACTGTGCGGGGCGGACGGGAAATGGAGCGCTTTTCTTGGGAGGAAAGGGCAGTCATTCACTGTGTTTGTAGGGGTGGAGGGGCAATTAGAAATTCTCTCGCTGCTCAATGGTTGTACACTCAGTGGTTCCCAAACCGTCGAGGGTCAGATCCAGCACTTTCACAGCCAACCGCAGGTCCCTCAGACTGTCATCTGCATTTGAGGTGGGTTGTGCACTGACAAGATATCGTAACGGCGCTTGTGCAGTAAAGGTCTATACATAAACCCGAAGCATTGATTCTTTGATACAGGGCCGAAGGCGGGACAGACACTGTTATCAACGCACAGTGCGTACACCAGATCTTGAAAAGGAGGCGTCAGAACGAAAGTGATTTGTATCCTTACCGCCTTCAGAAATTTCACCTCTTAACCCACAAGATTTTCCCAGTTGCATTGACTTTTGCCACTGGTTTTTGCAGAAGTGTGACAATTGACAGGAATTTGCACACTTTGTACTTTTTATAGATGAGATATCCTTACAAGGGAAGGTGTGTACAACAGCTACATCGACTCTTGTGGATGCAGAAAAATTCGCCTTTGTTCTTGGTCACTAAGAGCGCCATTCATGCTCTCCCGATGACTGAACACAAACAAATACTTAATATTCTTCAGGGTAACAATCTCAGAGTTAATTGAACATGTTACACTCATCGTGCGACAGCGCACGTCATACCAAGATGGTGCTGCATTCGCACATTTCACTCATGCGGTGTGAAAACTTCTGAATGAGACTTTGGTGAGAACTGGATAGGGCGCAGTGGGCTGGTGGCAAGACCTGCGCGTTCCGCCGACTTGACAGCCCTGGAATTTTTTCGTCTGGTTACACCTGAAATCTGTTGTTTACCAAACACCTACCAAGACGAATGAAGAGTTGGCAGCGCTCGTTATGACAGCGTGTGATGCAGTCCTCACTTTGCCAGGGGTGTCTGAAACGGTGCGAGAGTGCGACAATCACTCACACGTCGTTGCAAGACGTGCAGACAAGCAGGAGTGGAGGAGGGGGATAATTTCGAGAAATTTTTGAAACATTTTGCAAATAAAGGTAATGAGACGTCAACCGCACCTCTATTTTACCTTGATATCGTCAATAAATTGGAAGGGTTGCACTGCAGATCTGCTACCATGTTGACTCAAACGGTGGGTTGTATGCACACCTTCCTGTTGGCGCATGACGCTATTGAATGACGCCTAGTCCCGAAGGCTAAGGGATGAAGTCATTGGTTCCTGTGTGAAAGTCTTGTTATAGCCCATTTAACAACCGCTCTCATTTTTTACACTCAGTTTGGAAACACCCTGTATAACGGTTATCAGAAGGGAAATGCAGGGATTGAACACTGTGGTTTTTTTTTTTTTTTTTTTTGTCATCAGTCTACTGACTGGTTTGATGCCGCCCGCCACGAATTCCTTTCCTGTGCTAACCTCTTCATCTCAGAGTAGAATTGCATCCTACGTCCTCAATTATTTGCTTGACGTATTCCAATCTCTGTCTTCCTCTACAGTTTTTGCCCTCTACACCTCCCTCTAGTACCATGGAAGTCATTCCCTCATGTCTTAGCAGATGTCCTATCATCCTGTCCCTTCTCCTTATCAGTGTTTTCCACATATTCCTTTCCTCTCCGATTCTGCGTAGAACCTCCTCATTCCTTACCTTATCAGTCCACCTAATTTTCAACATTCGTCTATAGCACCACATCTCAAATGCTTCGATTCTCTCCTCTTCCGGTTTTCCCACAGTCCATGTTTCACTACCATACAATGCTATACTCCAGACCTACATCCTCAGAAATTTCTTCCTCAAATTAAGGCCGGTATTTGATATTAGTAGACTTCTCTTGTCCAGAAATGCCGTTTTTGCCATAGCGATCCTGCTTTTGATGTCCTCCTTGCTCCGTCCGTCGTTGGTTATTTTACTGAATAGGTAGCAGAATTCCTTAACTTCATTCACTTCGAGACCATCAATCCTGATGTTAAGCTTCTCGCTGTTCTCATTTCTACTACTTCTCATTACCTTCGCCTTTCTCCAATTTACTCTCAAACCATACTGTGTACTCATTAGATTGTTCATTCCGTTCAGCAGATCATTTAATTCTTCTTCACTTTCACTCAGGATAGCAATGTCATCAGCGAATCGTATCATTGATATCCTTTCACCTTGTATTTTAATTCCACTCCTGAACCTTTCGTTTATTTGCATCATTGCTTCCTCGATGTACAGATTGAAGAGTAGGGGCGAAAGGCTACAGCCTTGTCTTACACCCTTCTTAATACGAGCACTTCGTTCTTGATCGTCCACTCTTATTATTCCCTCTTGGTTGTTGTACATATTGTAGATGACCCGTCTCTCCCTATAGCTTACCCCTATTTTTTTCAGAATCTCGAACAGCTTGCACCATTTTATATTGTCGAACGCTTTTTCCAGGTCGACAAATCCTATGAAAGTGTCTTGTTTTTTCTTTAGCCTTGCTTCCGTTATTAGCCGTAACGTCAGAATTGCCTCTCTCGTCCCTTTACTTTTCCTAAAGCCAAACTGATCGTCACCTAGCGCATTCTCAATTTTCTTTTCCATTCTTCTGTACATTATTCTTGTAAGCAGCTTCGATGCATGAGCTGTTAAGCTGATTGTGCGATAATTCTGGCACTTGTCAGCTCTTGCCGTCTTCGGAATTGTGTGGATGATGCTTTTCCGAAAGTCAGATGGTATGTCGCCAGACTCATATATTCTACACACCAACGTGAATAGTCGTCTTGTTGCCACTTCCCCCAATGATTTTAGAAATTCTGATGGAATGTTCTCTATCCCTTCTGCCTTATTTGACCGTAAGTTCTCCAAAGCTCTTTTAAATTCCGATTCTAATACTGGATCCCCTACCTCTTCTAAATCGACTCCTGTTTCTTCTTCTATCACATCAGACAAATCTTCACCCTCATAGGGGCTTTCTATGTATTCTTTCCACCTATCTCCTCTCTCCTCTGCATTTAACAGTGGAATTCCCGTTGCACTCTTAATGTTACCACCGTTGCTTTTAATGTCACCAAAGGTTGTTTTGACATTCCTGTATGCTGAGTCTGTCCTTCCGACAATCATACCATTTTCGATGTCTTCACATTTTTCCTGCAACCATTTCTTCTTTGCTTCCCTGCACTTCCTATTTATTTCATTTCTCAGTGACTTGTACTTCTGTATTCCTGATTTTCCCGGAACATGTTTGTACTTCCTCCTTTCATCAATCAACTGAAGTATTTCTCCTGTTACCCATGGTTTCTTCGCAGCTACCTTCTTTGTACCTATGTTTTCCTTCTCAACTTCTGTGATGGCCCTTTTTAGAGATGTCCATTCCTCTTCAGGTGTACTGCCTACTGCGCTATTCCTTATTGCTGTATCTATAGCGTTAGAGAACTTCAAAGGTATCTCGTCATTCCTTAGTACTTCCGTATCCCACTACTTTGCGTATTGATTCTTCCTGACTAATGTCTTGAACTTCAGCCTACTCTTCATCACTACTATATTGTGATCTGAGTCTATATCTGCTCCTGGGTACGCCTTACAATCCAGTATCTGATTTCGGAATCTCTGTCTGACCATGATGTCATCTAATTGAAATTTTCCCGTATCTCCCGGCCTTTTCCAAGTATACCTCCTCCTCTTGTGATTCTTGAACAGGGTATTCGCTATTACTAGCTGAAACTTGTTACAGAACTCAATTAGTCTTTCTCCTCTTTCATTCCTTGTCCCAAGCCCATATTCTCCTGCAACCTTTTCATCTACTCCTTCCCCTGCAACTGCATTCCAGTCGCCCATGACTATTACATTTTCGTCCCCCTTTACATACTGCATTACCCTTTCAATATCCTCATACACTTTCTCTATCTGTTCATCTTCAGCTTGCGACGTCGGCATGTATACCTGAACTATCGTTGTCGGTGTTGGTCTGCTGTCGATTCTGATTAGAACAACCCGCTCACTGAACTGTTCAGAGTAACACACCCTCTGCCCTACCTTCCTATTCATAACGAATCCTACACCTGTTATACCATTTTCTGCTGCTGTTGATATTACCCGATACTCATCTGACCAGAAATCCTTGTCTTCCTTCCACTTCACTTCACTGACCCCTACTATAACTAGATTGAGCCTTTGCATTTCCGTTTTCAGATTTTCTAGTTTCCCTACCACGTTCAAGCTTCTGACATTCCACGCCCCGACTCGTAGAACGTTATCCCTTCGTTGATTATTCAATCTTTTTCTCATGGTAACCTCCCCCTTGGTAGTCCCCTCCCGGAGATCCGAATGGGGGACTATTCCGAAATCTTTTGCCAATGGAGAGATCATCGCGATACTTCTCCAATTACAGGCCACATGTCCTGTGGATACACGTTACGTGTCTTTAATGCAGTGGTTTCCATTGCCTTCTGCATCCTCATGTCGTTGATCATTGCTGATTCTTCCGCCTTTAGGGGCAATTTCCCACCCCTAGGACAAGAGAGTGCCCTGAACTTCTATCCGCTCCTCCACCCTCTTTGACAAGGCCGTTGGCAGAATGAGGCTGACTTCTTATGCCGGAAGTCTTCGGCCGCCAATGCTGATTATTTATCAAAATTTAGGCAGTGGCGGGGATCGAACCCGGGACCGAAGATGTTTTTCATTATGAATCTAAGACGCTACCCCTAGACCACGGGTTGTATAAACTGTCCTACTACCTCTAAACGTAAGTTTTAAAAATTTGAGGACACTTTAAAGAGAAAACGACAGCTGTTCTTAAACAATGCCATGTACAAAGAGCCATTAACTCATTAAAACAGTAATCATATCGTTCTTATGAATGATATATTAGAGCTCATATTTATATATCTCTCTATTTCTTTTTCGCCTCTCCTCTCCCTCTTCCTTCACTGTCAGTTGAGACAGAGGAAATGCTAGAACATTTTTCCTCTACATCCTAAGATTAGCACACAGGGTCTCCCACGAAAAACAGCATGGTCAATTTCAGGGGTATGACAAGAACGATCACTCGAAACAAAAATTCTAGGACGCGTGGAATGTAAAAAGCATACTTTAAGTGATATAAGCACTTCTCCATCTTCGATACTGTGAAACAAATCTCTTCTACTGCAAGCTCTTTGACTTCCCTGTTTTGGGAGAAGATAGTACTGACAAAAAAATACAAAATTGTCTACTAAACATGGGCTCCTAAATGATTACCTTAAGAGCTATGAGCCCTTGTTTAGCAGAAGAGATGTGTTTCGTAGTAGCGAATACAAACAAGCGTTAAGAGCCCTTAAGGTATGCACTTTAGAACCGGTATTTACTGAATTTTTTTTCTTATCTTCGTCCTTACTACCACTTCTCAAAGCATGTAAAGCAAAGAACTTGCAGTGGACAAGATTTGTTTCACAGTATCGAAGATCAAGAAGTGCCTGTAGCTCTTAAGGTACGTTGCTATATCTTGATATACATCATTATCATTGTTTAATAATGACGGAAAATTATGTCTGTTATCTCCGATATCGGTACAAAACCATTTGGACCCAGAGTCATGGTGGGGGATGGAGGGAGGATGGAAGGTTTACAGGTCGCACGGTACACAAATAACGCCATCCAGTAACACCTTAGACACAACGGTCAGCTGCCAGACAAAAGACCTGCAGGTTTTCTGTGTCTCGTAGTTATTGTTTTCCTGTGGTACAGTTGACATCAGTTTGTCGAATACAGTCTAATTAAATCAAATGAAGCATTTGTTAGAGGTTTCGCTTCTAGAATTTCTGACTTCGAGTTTCTATCAATAGTTTTTACACGTGCACATATATTCTGCGAACAACTGTGTTGCGTTCGGCGGAGAGCAATTTACCAACATCTTAATCTAGGACTTGGCATTGTGGCTGCTCTCATACACATCTTGAAACTATTCCTAGAGTGTTTCCCAGTTACCCTGCAGTGCAATAATACAAATTATTACTTTCTTGTAATATTCTAAACGTACCTAACTTTAACTGCAATGACTGAGATATTGCTCCAATGAGTTGAAGGGGGTCAAGTTAAGACACGCATACTATTTTATGACCTGTGCATGATCATGGCCTTATTATCAATAATATGGCAGTACAAAAGAAATAAACTCCAAGGCTGCATTTCAGAAAGCAACGAGAAGGTGGGCGAGGAAGACTATTTCAGTCGGAACAATGCACCTGGAGCAGAGAGCATTACCTCAGAATTTTTTATATCCTTGGGAGAACTGGACACGAGAAATCAATTCCACTTGATATTTGTAATATATAACTTCAGCGAAACAACCTCAGAGTTGATGAAGAAAGAATAATCTGACTACAAACGAAGACAAATTCTGACAGTTGTGACTGAGCCACAAACGCAAAATTGTAGCAATGGTTACCCTTAGAACGGTAGAAGCAGTAGGTAGAAGACTATTCGTATAACAAGACTCAGTTTGGATTCCAGATAAATGTAGGAACACGAGAAAGAGGCTGTGCTGATCCAACGACATATCTCGGGAAATAGTTTCGAAGGCAGAAAAACCCATACACAGATTTAGAAAAAGCTTTTGACAAGGTGGATTCGAGTACCCTGTTTAGGATTTTGACGTTACCAGGGATAGAAATAAAGGGAGAAAAGTTGAACAGCAACTTGATTAAAGTTAAAAGAGTCAGAGGATAGGAAATGGAGAGTGTAGCTGAGAAAGGAGTCGGACAGGACTAAAAACCATGTTACGTACCTAGGCCTGGCAATAAGGAAAACTAAAGAGAGATCTGGAACAAGAATTAAAGTAGAGAGGGAAGTAACAAAACATTTGAAGTTTTATGACGAGTTTGTAAATCTGTGAGATATGACCAAGGGCTTGGAAGATAATTTTCTGCGAATGAATAGTGTCTTGATAAGAAATTATAAAATCAACGTTAGTAAAAGTAAAACAAGAGTGAAGGACCGTTCTTGGATTAAGTCAGGTGACGCTGGGGAAATTAGACAAGAAATGAGAAGCTGGTAACGGTAAACGAGTTTTGCTATTTTGACAGCAAATATAACCAACGTCGGCAACCACATAGAAAATATAAAATGCTGACTATCAGTAATAATAAAAGATTACAATAAAAGGGTAATTGCTTTCATATCGAAAATAAATTTAAGTGTTTGACATCTTTTCTAAACGTATATCTTGGAGGCGTAGCCTTATTTGGAATGAAAACAGTACATACGAGAAGAGATAAAAAGTTTTTAAAATTTACTGCTGTGCAGAAACATTTATTAATAGAAGGATAGTCGGATAATTGATGGAGAACTGTTATATCTAACGGGAAGAAAAGTGCTCTATGGCACAACTCAACTAAAAGTAAGCTAAAGTTCATAGTATACATGTTGGGGCATCATAGGTAATGTAATAAAACAGAGTATTATGAGGGGAAGGAAGAGTTGTAAAGGCAGACGATGGCTTCCGTATAATTATAAAAGACAGGAGATATCCAGAGATATAAATACTTATACAGCATTAGGGTGTAGAGCATGGAGAAAGGTATCAAACCACATATAATTGAATTACAACCACATAAACAAAACAGTCTATCTTTTTCAAAACGTTGCCTTCGATAGATGTTATGCCATTCAAGATTTGTATATATAGTCACTCAAAGCAGCAGTTCACAAGATTTTAGCAAGTATAAGGAAGGAACCTTATATTAAAAGGACCCCTCCAAATGCTAATAGGTACTGGATTTGCTGTAAATGATACAAGACGGATAATAAAATGTACTGTGTGCAAAATAAAACTGCAAAACACGCAAAGTCCTGATGGGCCAGTCAGCACGGACCGGCTCCCATGTCATCCTCTGCCAATAGCGTCATTGTATGTGACATGGAGGGGCATAGAGCCAGTACACAGCTCTCCCGGCTGCTGTCGGTTTCCTTGACCTTGGAGTCACTATTTCTCATTCAGGTAGCTACTCCGTTGGTCTCATGAGGTTGAATTCGTCTCAGTCCGGCCCTACCACCAAGGAGCTCTTAGCATTACAGGGAATCGAACCAGAGTCCTTCGCAGAGCAGTCAGACGATAATACCATTGAGCTGCAGCCCAGAAAATATTTCATACACCTTAAGATAGGCAGACAAACATACATCACGCCTCTGAATTACGTTAGGCTGCCTGTCTCAAGGTGTATGAAGTATTTTCTAAACACCCTATACCTGTTGACAGATTTTTTTGTGACTTGCTAATATTCGATGACGAAAATTTGCGGTTTTGAACTTTACAAAGTCTACTTACCCGTTCTTATACAATCTCAGATTTGGCTCCATCGTCAATGACGCCCCCGATAGATCACTGAATCTTCATTTTCCTTTCATTCACTTCTCCTTCACTAAGAGTTCAAAGTGTTACCCAACCAAACTCGACTACCCTACCTAATCGGGTATAAAATAATAATATGAGATGTTTTATTAACTCCTAACGAACAAGATAACAAGGCGCTACACTGGTATTCCTTAGGACGATGTTTCTGGCCATGAAGATTTAGATTTTCCATGATTTCTCTGAATCACAGGTTATTTCTCTATCATTTGCCAATCTGAGCTTCTGCTACTAACCTTGTCTTTGACGGGACGTTTCTGAGTGCTTACCCTTCTTCACAACTTCAGAAAATGCTGGAAGTAAGACATCAATTCGAGATGCACTCTTATAATACAAATTTCTGAAGTTTCTATACTTCATTCTTTTAAAAATACTTGAGCTATATCAACTATGCGAGTTTCTGGCCCTAATAATGCTACATTTACGACTTCAGAAGTGATTACGTTAGGATGCTCGATAAGATAGATTTTCTGGAGTATGATTCTACAATACGTTTATTTTCTATCTCTACTGAACTGTTTTACATAATTAGTTCGTTCACATTTCATATTTACTATTAATCTACTTTTTTCTTCAGTTGTTCCTTTATGTTTCCTCAATCAAACAAACCGATATTAATTTTTAATTAGGTATTTTTCTTCTACTCTCCCCATAGAAATTTTCGTATACCTACACTCACTTTCAGACGATAAACACACACTGCTATAGTTTTGAGAACTTTAATTGCAGCACTACAGTTTTGTTTAGAAAGAAACTAATTGTCTTGTGAGACATCTTTAACTTCTGATCTCCTTCGTCTTCTTTTTTTCCTTTGTCGTTTGTCCCAACATATAGTAGAGTCAATTATGGAATGGTTGCCTCTTTATTGGACTGTCTTGTGCCGTCTCAAGATGACGTTTTACAAACTTAGGCCCCAGTATAGTTCGTCTACCGAGTGCCCTTTGTTCGATATTTCTACCATCTTACACCTACCTCCATTGCACAGTGTTGTGTAAATATCTGTCCGTAGCGTACAAGTAAAACATTTTATTCCTGCATGGATGTAATAGAAATTATATGATAGTCGCCAAATAATCAGTACCTCAGTTTTTTGCAGTCATTAATACACATTGCTCTGTAAAACTTAAGAACGAGATGGAACAATTAGCATAATAACTAGGTACTCCGTAAAACTGAGTGAAAGTGCGAGAGCATGTTGCCAAAAGTCTCATAGTCGTCCACAGGCAGTTGGACGTCACGTCACATGGTGTGAGGTCAGCGTGACTATAGCGCCAATTAGTGCTACCACCGCAACACGAAGCGGTTGAAGGAACGGGAAAAGACTGTGTGTGTCAAACAATGAGCAGTTACGGTGAATTGTGAACTTGTCCTTCATTACAACGTTTCTAGAAGACAATATTTGGATGACTCCACACGGAAAAGAATCGTTCAGAAACGGGAAGAAGGGCGAAGTGTGACGAGTTTAGTTTCGTATTACATGCGGCTGCTATAATGCGCAACGGCAAATAATGGAGACATGTCAAGCAGTAAGTGCAGTTGTAAACCAATTAAACAGAACAGCAAGGAACGCAATCCCACGAGCCACAGTGACTCGGCAACGGCACGGGCGTGTACGCCAGTACGTCGTTTCCATTAATAACCACCCTTCGTCAGCATCGATGTGCCAAATGCATAGGGACTTCACCATCGACGAGTAAAGTCATGTGGTCCTCTCAAATGAGCGCAAAATTAATATGAGTAGAGATTATGAATGTGCATTCATATGGTGGGTGAGGAGGACACGTAATTCACTCAGGGACCCTATCGAACATGGTCGTTTTGATGATCCAGGTGAGAGGGTATAAGAAGGCATAACGTTGCATGGGTGTACCGACCACCATATCTTTCAACACAGCTTTGCCACTGTGCTCCTTGACCATGTGCGGTTTTACCTAGATGCGTTTGGCCGTGCCTTCATCTTTTTGGTTGACAGCATCGAACAGTGCAGGGATGCGATGTCTTCAGCAAATGGACTGGCCATTCCGCGACTCAGATCCCACTGAGCTCGTGCGACATGCGTAGGCGAGACGTATTACAGCATGTCAGCAGTGGTGGGCAAGCTGATCCACTTTGTCCTTCAAATGACCTTCAAGGTTGTCACATGATCATCATGCGATTCTGAAGCCCATGTATGACACCATCAAAGCCCTTGAACTCATAATGTCATCAACATAATCAGTCAATGAATAACTGGAAATGAAAGCACCAGCCACCTCACCCTCCCTCACATCTCCTTATGTCTCCCTCGAACAGTCTCCTTCCAATGAAAACACTCTATTAAAAATCCAAGATAGCAGAAATAGTCCAATTGTGTATGTGGAAAAATTAAAAACCCCTCCACTTCCCCAGTCGCCGACAAATCATAACACAGTATTAAAAACGGAACAACCAACTAGAAATCCAAGATGGTGGAGGATGCCAAATTGCATTAGTGCTAAATTAAAAATCATATCTTCTTCCTCCTATCTCCAGCCAATCACATAGTACAGTTCTCCTTATCTCCATCCAATCATACAACAGTATTAAAAAATCCGTGGTAGTTCAGACAGTCCAGATGTGTTAATGGAAAATCTAAAACCTTCCACTCGGTAAATGGAAATATATCAGTTGTGTTCCCACAGCTCCTACTCTCTCCAAAAAGCTAGAGCATAGCACGCATGTCAACGAACGTTTGGAATATCACAGAAAATATTACAAAGACTTGTTATAATACACGCATTTAGATCTGTACCCTTTCTGATTAAAAACGTAATCATAATTCCTTCTGAAAACAAGAAAGATTTTGGTTACCAAAAAAAGTCTTTACAAAACAAAGCAGACTTGCTTCTAAGTGTACATCTTGAAAACAAGAACAATGAAGATCTTCAGCTCATAATAATGATTATCAGGCTTTGGTAGTGAATATGTCCTCCCTGTACATGGATGACTTCTACCACTCTACAAGGCATGCTCTGGATGAGACTATTAAGTTGGGATATGAGGTCTCACTTTTCAATGGCAGCTTGAGTGAGGTCCTGAAGATTCTCAGGTGGATTAGGACGCTCTACAAGGCCACCTTCAAAAGGTCCCATTTATGCTCAGCCGCAATCATGTCTGCTGACTGTGTCGGTCAATGCATTCACCTGATGTTGCATCTTTGAAAGTACCGATACACTGCTAGAGTTCGGTGCGGTCTTGCATTCTCGTCGACTAGGATGAACGTGTCATTTACTTCAGGTCTGGAGGGCCTTCCAGTCGTTTTAGAGCCGCGTGGAGGTACTGGGGACCATTCAAATTGCCATAGATGGAAACTCGAAATGTCCGTCGTCTCATCGTCATTACACTTCCACTTGCAAACGGATGGACTACCTGAACGTATCGGCGTTCCAGGTGTCTTCTAGAGATTCTTCAAAACCAGCCACATCTTGTGTCCAGTATTAAACCAATCCTGGTCTAGTCAGCAAACATTATATTACTTCATTCACCAATGGTCCAATGTTGATGTGCAAGAGCTGAGGTGCTTGGTGCAATGCAAAACTTCTCATCCACCGCTGGAATGAAAACCACCCTAATGCCATCTTCTACTTACTCTTTGGTCTGAGATATGAAGCCCAGCTGCCTGGGAGAAATCATTCCCAATCTATCTGGCAGTTAATATTAGGTGACTGTGAGTGGAAAATTGGAGGAAATGATCCTCCATTGGTATTGGTCTACAATTGTTCCTATTTCCCGTCTCACTGTACTGTCAACACCCCATAGACACACCGCTTTGAGTGACATGTAATAGATCGGCAACATCTTGCTGTGTATGACCTGCTGAAAGTAAAACCACTATCCTGACTCTATCAAAGAGTTGTATGCCTCTACTTGGCATGTTACTGCAGTGCTGACCGCAAATTCAATGAAGCTGTGGTTTGTACTGGACTACTCGCAGTGTGTCACTACGGAAACAGTATGTTTATGGGACTGGAGAACCTGTCACAAAGCGTGTCAGTAGTAAACGTTGGCCAGTATATGGCTAATTACTGGATAGTACATGAAGTACCGCCGGCCGCGGTGGCCGTGCGGTTCTGGCGCTGCAGTCCGGAACCGCGGGACTGCTACGGTCGCAGGTTCGAATCCTGCCTCGGGCATGGGTGTGTGTGATGTCCTTAGGTTAGTTAGGTTTAAGTAGTTCTAAGTTCTAGGGGACTTATGACTTAAGATGTTGAGTCCCATAGTGCTCAGAGCCATTGAACATGACGTACCTCGGTCAATGATACTATGTTTCAAGACAGGATACCAAACTGTTGTTGAGCGTGTATTTAAACTGAGTCAAATTACATTATTTCTGAAGTAATCTATCTATGACCAACCAGTGAGGGTGCAGCATTAAAAATAGTCTCAAAAATGCAGTAAAATTACATAACACTCAGTTTAAAGTCGAAGATATTCATTATTTTACACCTATAGTGTAAAATTGCCAGTAGTAAGCGTTGGCCAGTATATGGCTAATAACTGGATAGTACATGAAGTACCTCTGTCAATGATACAACGGTTCAAGACAGGATACCAAACTTTTGTTGAGCGTGTATTTAAACTGAGTCAAATTACGTTATTTCTGAAGTAATCTACCAATAGCCAATCAGTGAGGATATAGTATTAAAAATAGTCTCAAACATGCATTAAAATTACCTAACACTCAGGTTAAAGTCAAAGATATTCATTTTTTTACACCTATTGTGTAAAATTGTCAAATTAGATTATTTAACTGAAACATCCAAAACACTTTTTTATCAGAAAAATACATCAAAGTACCTGAATTTCCTAAAATAAGGAAAAAATTTTCAACTTTCTCTATACTACTGACTTCGAAAAATTGCCTAACGACTCACTCTCCAGTCGCATCTGTAAATCCCATTTACAGCTATATATCATTTGCTGTGCAGCACTGGAACGAGTACGTAACATATTTCCCCATAAATAATTAAACACCAATGTTTGTTTATAAGATATAAATAACAAAATAGGAATTCATAGCTATTGAACATGAGTTGTCCCTTAAACACTATTCGAAAACTCTGGAATATAAAAATAAGGTCAACTCCTGTCTCACATTACAGTTTCTTACCGTTACTGCAGATGGCTCCACTGCTAAAAAGCAACAAAAGTTTGGGCTCAATCTCAAGTGTTTTCACAAACAAGTGTCTGTAATTGGTAAGAACTTTCATAGTTTGGTTTGAGAGACAACAGAGCCTTAAATTAATTGTTTTTCATATCTGTGATGTCACAATATTCTGAGATGTCTACTAAATACATCGGCAACACAGTAAAGGCAATGTTCATATAGATAATCTGGGACCTAGATAAGGTTCGTATTTAAAGGTTAAGTACCACAAGAAACACTGTAAGGCCCAAATTATTTTACCTCATCTGTGGTACCACACTAATCGAAAATGCATCACAAAATGTAATGTTTACATTTTAACGTCTAGATACATTAAATGTTTTTGGTCCATGCCAAATATGTGATTATTAACATATGTGTTGGCACAGTTCTTACATCAAAATTATTTTCCATACACACACATATCCTGCCATGACTCCGAACTCTAAAAATCATATACCAGGGGGAATGGAAGAGCGAAGACAAGATGTAATTAGAAAAATGTAATCGATAACAATTGGGCACCTAATTGGGATTTAGTGAAAAACAAACTAATTAGTATAAGTCAACTCTGATGCCACAATATTCTACAAATGTGCCAGTAATTGTAATGTTCATATTGGAAAAGTATCGTAATATACCGTAATATTTGCATGATCTTAAGTAAATTCGAGCAAAATACAATTTTATCACATGTAAGACTTAAGACACTTTGCAAGCGCACTGAAGCTTCAGATTAGAGATTTCTGCAACTGTGTGTATTACATGTAAAAATACTTTCGGTGTGCTTGTTAGCAATAGGAAGGTGTGGAACTCGGTTGCAAAGGGTAAGGAGGTCTGAACTTGGTTCGACAGGAACTCACGATGTGAAGGTAAAACAGAATTCTTGGAGCAAGTGATATAGTTTGAGGGCTATCTGATACACTTTCAGGACAAGTTGGCTGACTTCTGAGGTGAGCTGATGCAGGTTAGGAGGTAATTTGCTACACTTTTGGTGCAAGTTGATATACTTGTGGGGCAAGGTGATACAGTCTCAGACGCGAGTATACAGGTTGAGTGGTAATTTGGTACACTTTTGGAGGAAATTCATACAGTTTGGGAGGTAAATTGATAGAGTTTTGGGGCACGTTGATACAATTTTTGAAAAAGTTGTTATAATTAGAGGAAAAACTTTCTTAAACTTTGGGGCAAGTTGATAAAGTTCAAGGTGTAATTTACACCCTTTTGAGAGAATCTGTTACACATTTGGGGCAGGTTGATACAGTTTGAAGAGTAACTGGATAGTTCGAAAATGACGTTCTCACTCTGCAGCGGAGTGTGTACTGATATGAAACGTTCTGGAAGATTAAAACTGTATGTTGGACCGATACTCGAACCCTGGATCTTTGACTTTCGCAGGCAAGTGCTCTACGACTGAGCTACACAAGCATGATACACGAGCCGTCCCCACAGCGCACACTCCATCGCAGAGTGAAAAATTCATTCTGGAAAAATGCCACAGGCTGAGGCTAAGCAACGTCTCTGCAGTGTCATTTCTTCCTGGAGTGCTAGATCTGCAAGATCTGCTGAAGAGCTTCTGTGAAATCTGGGTGGTAGGAAACGAGGTACTGACGGAATTAAAGCTGTGGGGACTGGTCCTGAGTCGTGCTTGGCTAGCTCAGTTCGTAGAGCATTTAAGGTTCAGAAATATTTAATTTGACGCTTCATTCTCGCTGTAAAGTGTGCGAAAGCTCACATATAACGCAATTTTATTTTTCTCGGTTTTTTCCAGAAATCTTGCTTTTGTTAACAGGGAAGTTGTGTGAATTTTACTAAATAATACTGACAATTTATATGCGAAATACTTTTTTAAGAGTCATTGTGCTAACGAAGTGTAAGACATCTCAAAATAAGTTCTAAATAATTTTATTTGTTTTCTTGGTATTGCCTTTGGAGATGCCACATCTCTTACTGTTGCAATCTTTGGACATTTTTCTTTTGAATGTGTTTCATTAAGGGGCCAAGTTGTTCCACACTTTAAGTGATATATCACAAAAAACAACTTGCTCCTTTCTAAAATCGAACTCTTTATTCCTTCCTTCCCTAATAAAAGAATTGTGCTGGACTTGTGTGGGTTGATACTTTTTACTATGTCTCTATGTACTTGATTACAGGTTTCATTTAGCAATCCATTGTAACTCAATTGCAGCAGCAGTGTGTTTTTGCAATACTTGTCTCGATAGTATTTTTTCCCCTTGTGATGCATTACCTTCTCGAGACTCCCTCCCAAACTGATGAAGAAAGAAGAAAAGTTAGGTGATGACAGTATAAACATTATTAGATTGGATCGGCATTACGTATTTAAATACTTCTGTAAAGGCAGGATATGCGTGTGTAGAAATTAATTTTGATGTAAAGACTGTGGTAATCTACGCATTAAACATCAATTAAACATCACATATTTTATCATGGGCTGATTACACTTCACGTACATAGATACTGTTACAGTGTAAACATTACATTTCCTTATACAGCTAAGAATATTGTGACATCATAGATGAGAAAAAGTAATTTGAATCTAACAGCATTTTCCCTTGTGCCTAATTTTCACTATGTGCCAGATAATCGATGTAAACATTTCCTTCCTGCGTTGCCGATGTATTTTGCAGACATACTAGAATACTGCGTTATCATAGATATGGCAAATAATTAATTTAAGACTCTTCTGTACTTAAACTAAATGTGGTCCACAGATCAAACTACAAAAGTTTTTATCAATTGCAGACACTTTCTGGGGGCAGTGAGAAAGACTCTTCGTACAGAGACAGAAATTTTGTCCCTTTTTAAAAACAGAACCGTATGTTGGTGACAGTAAACAACTGGGATGTGAAACAGCAGTTGACTTTATAGTGCATTTTCAAGATTTTTGGAACACTATTTATGGGTTACCTCATGTTCTACATCTCTGTTCTCATAATTTGTTATTCCTATTTTATAATCAAACATTGGCTTTTAATTATCTATGGGATAATATGTTACATATTCGTTGAAATATGAGCAGTAAATGGTGAAATTTACCATATGACTGGTTAACGAGTCCATTGACGATTTCTTGCATGTCTGTAATGCAAATATAGTTAAAAACAGTTTCGATACTTTAGCCAGTTCAGGTACTTTCACATATTTTCCTAACAAAAAAATATTTCGGATGCTTCTCGTCAATAATGTAATCTGAGAATAATTTTCAACATAAGTCACTGTCTTTCGAAATTAATGAATACCTTCGATTTTAATCTAAGAATCACGATTTCAGTCTAAGAATTACGTAAATTTACTAGATACTTCAGTCTGTATTTAATACTACACACTCATTCATTAGAGATAGGATAGTGTACTTTGGAAATAACGAAATTTGACTCCATGTAAGTACTATGCTCTGACTTGTTGGAAAGGGGAGACGGTGTGGTATAGAAAGTGTGCAGTCGGTATTTTTCCATAGAAGCTGGGGACGGTTTTATGTTTCCCATTAACACAATTGGCGGTCTCAGAAAATGACATACGGCCAGAAGATCAGTGTGCTGACCACATGCTTCTCCATATCCACATCAAGTGATGCCTGTGTGCTGAGGATGACACGGTGGCTGGTCGGTTCCGTTGCGCCTTCATGGCCTGTTCAGACGGAGTTTAGTTTCTTTTTTAATAACACAATTGGACTGTTTCAGCCATCTTGAATATTTGTAATACTGTGGTATGACTGACTGGATTACTGCACTGTGTGACTAGTTGGATGTAGGAGGAGGACATGGTTTCTAATTTTCCACAAATGGAGTTGGGCTATATCTGCAATCTTTGATTTTTAATTGGTTGCTTCATTTTTAATACTGTGCTGTAGTTGGACGGAAATACCAATGTTGAGAAAATTTAAATTTTTCTACTTAGACAATTGCAGCGTATTGTATTTTTAATACCACACCAAGACTGGATGACAAAGGGGGTGAGGAGATGGGAGGAGAGATGGGGAGAGTGATGGTGCTTTTAATTTATTAATTGATGTATCTACTTATTTTTTTTTATTTTATTGATGACATCAGTAGTTCAAGGTCTTCAATTGGATACGTGATTCAAGTTCACGTGACAGTCATGTGATAACTAGAAGGTTATTTCATGGTCAAGTGATTCAGCCCGCCCATACCACTACTGCTCACATCCACATGCGACAACGATCACCCATCAATTGTCAACTGCAATGATCTATGACGATAATGCCTTACCTTCCTTGTGGCCAACAAGACATTTCAGAGCATGAAATGCTGTCCATGATGATCAGACACCATGCCCTGCCCTTTGTAATAACTGGGAGATCGCCATAAATCACTAATCTTTGAATAAAAGTGTCAGTTTTGCTTCCCTTATAGCGTATTACTTTCAGTTACCTTATGTATAACACTGTTTCAGTTCTTTCTATATGTGTTCCATGATGTGCTCTACGATGCGGTAAAAAAACTAACACAGGCAGCGTGAGGGGGAAACGCAGATATTCTTAATCCTACCACATTGGCACTGGCTTACTCTACAGTAGAGTACTATCCTCCAGAACAGAAAATTACTGCACATGCATGCAAAGTTGACGTGAACCTAAATCGTGTGACTAATTAGTGGCACTACTGAATCAACACCACCTTAATGGCTGCCTGTATTATGTAATACCGCACCACCTCAATTAGACGAGAAGCAGCAGCTACTCATCACAACTCACTTCTGTATAACTAGCGACAGAACATACCTGTCAGAAGTCATAAATCCGACAAATCTCCTAGACGTGCAAGATGTGTTTCGTACATGTGATGTGTGTCAAGAATGGAGAGACGTTTGGCAAACAGTCCAATGAATGGAGAACTTAGGATTCTTCAAGTAGAAAAAATTTCGACGTGCTCAATCAAAGCTCAAGTAAATTATGATTTTTGCTTGTTATCACTAAGGAACATTCATGACAGACAGAGTCCCATGTTGGTGTCACAGCAGTGTATTAGTGTAACTTCACGCAAAGCCTGCGCAAAAAAATGCACAAATTCCGACCTCAGTTGCTTGAGGCTGGTCCACTTACCCTCCAAGACAATGTTCGCCCGCCTATCGGCAATGTTGTAGCCGAAAAACTACTTGCAGATGGAAAGCATTGCCACATCGTCCATTCAGTTCGGACGAGAGTCTACCAGACTACAACGTGTTCCCGAAGCTGAAAAACATATGCGTGGACTTTGTTATCTTTTTCTAGAAGCGCTTTCCACCACAGTCATCCGAGCCATTCAACAGATTAATGGTTGTGGTGTACTGGACGGAATAGTAGAGCTTCCGGGACGTTGGGATTCAGTCATAGAGAAGTAGGGTGACTATATTGAAGGAATGTAAAGAGATTCTGAACAAAGAAGAACATTTAATTAAAAATGAAACAGTTTTGAAATGTCCCTCATATCAATATTCAAGAGCTGATAAAATTAGGTCGTAATCTCACGCGCTATTAAGATGTTGCATAGGAATGAGAATCAGCAGTTAGTTGCTCACTTACATGATTCAGTCACGTTTAGACATCAAACTGACGGTCATAAAAAGGAGGAAACAAGTGGAAGCTGTAAACAGAAGAAGGAAACATATTCTTTTTGGTTCGCCGTCTTTGCAAGTACGTATGGGGTATGCAAAAGAACACATTAGATATGCATGCCCATTTCTTTTAATTGCGCTGAATTTATGAAAGTGTGTGTGGATATATTTATTTGTTCTCAACTTTGTGAGGCAGACAGTCCGAGAAACCCTTTTTTGATGAATCAGGCTTCCGTCATATCCTCTGAAATTTTCTGATTACAACCATATTTACAGGTCTCTTGACTGCCTTATGTTCAATCCTGTTAGGATAAGCTAGTGTAAACCTTAAAATTTTCATCATCTTTGTATAATGCCTTTTTCTCGTGGGCTTCTGCTTTTCAGCCACAAATCATTTCTGTTAATTGCAATATTTTCCAAAATTTTAACTACATTTTAAATTTCATAGTGTTATTGATTGTGATGAGAATGCGTGTTTTAACACTTACAAATGTATTCGATAAATAACCTCATTATTATTTAAATCCTCAACTGTACTTTGGGGTGTGCAATTAGTGTTGTTAGAATGTACTGGGAATGTATGGCGGGACGAAATAGTTTTTCATATGAGGTTTAAAAAGCAATGCGAGTTATTTATGGTAATTCATTAATGCCACACTGAAATGTGAAGAAATACTGTGCAGAGTTAATAAAACTTGGTGTCATTCAGTTGTGATTGAAAATTTTGTTCACATTTAAATACAAAGCGGAAACATGGCTGTTACTTTGGAAAATACTTATCTATAGTGTGTTCAAAGAAAAAGAGATTACTGTATGTGGTTTGAAGTGTGAAATAATTATTTATTCTTTTCTTGCAAAATAAATCCTTCATATTGATGTCGTGATTATTTTTCTGTTCCTAGCAACATTAATTCTTGTACCTTGGAGGTAGATCTTCATTTCAAAGTGGTGATTTTGTTTTTAACATACCTGCTGTCTAGGATGTTTGCTTTTATACGTGGGTGCTAGTGCATTACAGCGATATTGTGTTGAGAAAGGAACATGTTGGAACTGATATCTATTTTGTCAAGTTTTACGAATTTGCTGTTAATGATGGGAAACGTATGTGGAACTAGTGGTCTTCCTGCTGATATTAATGGTGTTTTGAGATATTTTGATGTATAATCTTTCCTTGAGAACTAATTTTTGTGACTTGAGGTCTAGGTTTGAAAAAATTCACCTCTGCCAGCTGGAATCTTATGGCAGTTGTGGTGAGATACAGAGGTAACTGAAGTGCCACTTCCAGATGATTAACATTGCAAAGAAAATGTTCGGCCGGCCGGAGTGGCCGTGCGGTTCTAGGCGCTGCAGTCTGGAACCGAGTGACCGCTACGGTCGCAGGTTCAAATCCTGCCTCGGGCATGGATGTGTGTGATGTCCTTAGGTTAGCTAGGTTTAATTAGTTCTAAGTTCTAGGCGACTGATGACCTCCGAAGTTAAGTCGCATAGGGCTCAGAGCCATTTCAACCAGCCAAAGAAAATGTTCTGCAAATTGTAAATGATGGAATGTTGAAACCAGTTGCCTCTGGAATATGTAAGAGATTAAAACACAACTGTTGAGATACTAATTGGTTGTTTCATATATATGTTGTCCTATAATCCCTCCTAGCAAGGATTAATGAAGTAGACTAAGTTGCCGTTGCGTAATTGTTGGTTTATACTGTACAAATTACAGTGGTACTGTAACTGTGTGGCTTTGTTAGTCTCAAGAGGTGAGATAATTGTGAAGGTTTAGGGAAGGGCAGATAGAGATAAATAGGAAAAGAAGGGAATCAGGTCAAGAACTGAATGAGGGAGTAGCTAACATGGAGGAAAGGTTAGGTGACAGTCTAGCTTAAGGTCATTGTTATTTTAAAGGTAATGTACCTGATGATAATAAGGATTCAGATCATGAAGGCAAACGAGATCCTGCGTCTCAATATGGGAGGAGGTGAACTCATCATATTTGCAGCCATTTTAATCATGACAAATTCTGGAGGCCTTATCCTCATTTCTTACCTAGCAGAAAGTATCGAATGTTCACAAATATGTCAAATTATATTAATCCTGTTCTCAGGTGGAGTAATCTGATTTTTCAGCACCCACAAACTCAGCCGGCTGGTCAGTTCGGATGCTGAAAAAATGGTGAATGGAAGCTATGAAGAAGTAATGCATTTCAAGATGTGAGGGAACTTAATGAGAGACAGGAAAAGGCTTATTATTTGGTAAGTCCAATGTGTTTTAATGGATGTTAATAGGGTTATTTTGTGTTGCATTCTCGGTAAGGGCACCCAGATGTCTCTGTTGAGTGAATTTGTATTTCGGAAGTGTGTTCATGGCCTTTTACCCCTGCTGTGAAGTGAGCTGAAAGGGACAATAATTTGAAAAAATGTAGAGGTGAAAAGACAAGAATATATACAATTTATGTGTCAAGGCTACAGGTTCTCTACGGATTTTGTGATTGCACCAAGGCTAGCAGTGGACGCGAGTTTAGTCCACACATCCAGCATTAATAGATGAGTCTATGTTGAAGTTCTCTTTTGATAAGTAATAGTTAGGGAAAAGTCCAAACAATTGTTTTAAACTTTTCATCAGATTTAATTAATGTTTCTAGTCGACCCTGTTGTACATTAGCGTAGTGCTAGTACTGTTCTATTACTACACTGCCAATAATGTGTTTGCAGTATAGAAGAAATATGGGATCAGATTAACTGAGTAAGGGATGCAGATGAGATACTGAAAGAAAATCTGTTTAGTGTAATGTGATGTCATTCTTCAGAGTTTTCTGAAGACCATTGATATTTTAAGTGACGTTCATATCAGTTCAAAGTTAAGAAGCTAAGAGACATTTTATTACACCATATTCTATACCATAGATTTATAAAGAGAGAGTGCAGGCAGAGACCGAGATTCTGAGGTAAGGTGTGACTGAACCTACTGTTAGTTCATATACTAAACTGTCGTTAGTGCTGCAGAGAAGGCGGATGGTGGTAGGGCGCTTGAGGATTCCGACCTATTTCATACGATTATTACATGAGAAAAAGATAGACAACTGACATCAGATGAGGTTTTAGAAAAAATCTATGGTAGTGTCTTCTACTGCCTTGAGAGAAGCTAGTGTAATTCTCAGCATTTTTATGTTATGGCTTTTGCAACCAGTTCGAAAGTTATCCTTCAATTTCATAGTCAGTCCAGCTGCATTTATCAGAGTTTTCAGTCGCATTCCACCAATTGAGGAGCTACTTGAGAAGTAGTTACACCAGTCACTAAAACTGACAACAGCCTAGAGATTGGTGTGCTGATCATATGCCCCTCTGTCTCCCCATTTGGTGACACCTAAGGACTGAGAATAGCATGATGACCATTCGGTACAATTGAGCCTTCAAGGCCTGTTCGGACAGTGTTTGCTCCTGTTTTGTTTTTCAATAGCATTGTAGCATTAAATTTCAGAAAAAGATTAACCAACTCCATTAAAGATGTGCTGATTTCTGAGGATATTTGAGAGAAATAGAATGAGTTCTTGATAGAGAGTTGAGTATTTTCAAAGACTATGGTGTGACTGTACATTTAGAAAAATCGGAGTTTGGAAGGAGTCAAATAAAATTTCTTGCATGCGTTGTGGAATTTTGCTGATCCAGAGAAAAATCGAGGCAATTAAGAACAGGCTGGCTCCTAAAGCAAGGAAGTCGATATGTGCATTCTTGAGTTAATCAAATTTAGTAAGCCATTACTGATTTTAAATATTTCGAATATGATACAACTATGTTCATTGATGGATAACAAGGCGCTATAGGATACGGATGCCCAAGTACAGTCAGAATTTGTGGATGTGAAGCAGGCTATTTACAAGGTTTCTCTGCTGTCACTTTCTGAGTTCAGTAAAATTTTTGCCTCAACTCAGTTCTAAGATGGGTCTTCGTGCTAAACTTTTCCAGGTATTTCATGTAGATGGAGTGGTAAAGTATCATACGTTTGCTTTTGCAAGCCAGGTGCTCACTAAGTGAGAACACAATTATTCAGTCAGTGAGCATGAAGATCTAGCCATTTGTTGGGTTTTGCAATGTTCTAGTGCCATTTATTTGTCAGAGGACCAAGTTCTACACGGATCACAGAGTATTAAAATTTTTGATGAGTGTTAAGTTGAATCACGGTCATTTGGCAAGGTGGATATTGTAGCTACAAGAGCGGAATTTCATGATTGTGTGCATTCCTGGTACAGATAACATCGTTTCTGATGCTATTTTGGGAGCTCTGGGGCTGAATCATGCGACTATGGATGATCTTAAAGAAACCAGTTTCTATGTCATGTATTTGCAGAAGTTAGCGTTTGACCATTTCGTTGTGGTTTCATTTGAGAATATTGCTAACAAGCAAGTTAAGGGTCATCCATGGAAGGAGATGAAGGCAAAATGGAGATATCAAAAGAAAATTGCCATTAGGCAGTTCATAGTGGGCTGTTTGCTTTCTTTATGAATTACTCAATAAACTGATATGGCACAAGCATTCGAGCTATGTAGACATTTGTGCAAAGCAGTGTTTCCGCAAGCTTAATGTGAAATGCTATTTTTTAAATATGAAAAAACATATTCACGAAGTTTTGACTTCGAGCAAGCCTTGTCAAACGGCGAACCTGCCGACAACGTCTCATCATGCACCATTATTTGAGCATTTCTGAACCACTCTCTTAGTAAGTTCGGTAATGTTTACAAAGTAACACTACACAATGGCTCACAATTCAGGACAATAATTTTGAAATATGCTTTGCTTAATGCAGGGGTAAAGACATGTCACATCTCATCATATTAGCCAACAATCCTCTAAGTGTGTCATGTAAGAGCTTGGTAAACTATGTAGAGTTTACCACCAACGATGACGCTGGTCTTTAACACCAGTTTTAATGTTGAACAGTCAGCTTCCATCCGATAAGATGTGGGAGGCTGTACCATTATGAGCTTCCACTAGGTTGAGGCATAGTGATTTAGTAAGCCTGGCAATGGGAAACGTTTCGAAGGCTGCTGAAAGGTGTCAGAGATATGACAAGTGCAAGAAGTCCGAGAAACCATTCATGATCAGGCATAGGAAACTGGAAAAGCTGCACAAATTTCCTCTGTAACACCATTCGTTGACCTGCACATTTTCCCCATTTACATTGGTCCATTTAGGGTGCAACTAGTAACACGCCAGAGTGATGTACAGGTAGAGACTTCACGAGCCAAGCCATGAAAGTAGTTACATAACATTTCAAATATAAAATTGTTTCATGAATATCCACATCAGCATGTAAGGTGGAGGTACTCCTTTTCTCCTGAAGTTTTACAGTGTAACATCTATTTATTTTTTATGTACGATACGAAACTCAGCATACAACAAAGTTTCAAGGTGCGAGTTCTTTTTTAATCCTTTTTCATCACTCGTGTGCTTTAAATCATTAATGCCAAGAAAAGAACTCTATCATGGGAGGGATGTGTCAGATACATAAAATTTTGATTAGAAACGACTATCAAGAGTAATTGGTAATGATATATGAAACTGGAAGTTGCTATGGCATCTATGACATAATGTATTAGCAATGAAGATTCTATGGAATCGTTACATTCAGGACCACATTGCTACTACTGTAAAGGCAAGGAACACTAAGATAGTTGCCATTGTTATATTCAACTTTGTTGTTTCCATATTGTTATGTACTGCAATTCATGTGCTATGTTTTGTTGTGTAATGTGTGTAAAATGACTCGTTTCAGGTGATATGAGTTGTGTGAATAATGAAGTGCATCGAAGATTGAAATGGGTTTGTTGCCCAATAATTATGTGTCACATCTGTGTGCCACCCATTATTTGTGAATCTACTTTCGACAAATTTTTCTGTAAACTGGACGTGAGGTGTACATAAAATTTTTTGTCGTTGTTCTTATAGGAGGAGAACGATTTAATTATCTTGCATATATATTGGTGTACTTTATGCATATACTTCTCTCAGCAGCTAGCGATAAGTTCAATGGATGGTAATATTTTTTGGATTTCAAAAGAATTAATTAACTATACCATTTGATTGTCACGAGTTTTGTGAGCTCTCGGTTTCAGTGAATGAAGATATGTGCATAAATGGATAATGTTTGGTCTTGCCCACGGTCATCAACAGGGTACGTAGCTTGAATTCAACGGTACAGCTGTGGGCAGATTGGGGTGGAGTGGGCTGTATGAGTGATCGTTGCTGTAATGAGATGAGAAAGTAGTGTCTAATATTAATCATAGGTCTCTGAGTCAATTGCTTATTCCTATTATCTCTAATGAAGTTATGATGCAAAACCATCTTTATTTGGGCAGACCAGTCGTCAATATTGCGACCCACCTGAAAAAAAATGAAATGTCGTGTGCCTAGGGCCTCCCGTCGGGTAGATCGTTCGCCTGGTGCAGGTCTTTCGAGTTGACGCCACTTCGGCAACCTGCGCGTCGATGGAGATGAAATGATGATGATCAGGACAACACAACACCCAGTCCCTGAGCGGAGAAAATCTCCGACCCAGCCGGGAATCGAAACCGGGACCTTAGGATTGACATTCCGTCACGCTGACCACTCAGCTACCGGGGCCGGACACCCACCTGACTTTTCATTCAATTATTGAAATATTTTATGTCTGCTACATGTGTATTAGATATATATGTCTCATGATTGGTAATAATGTTTATATGTAAAGGAAACTAACTAAAATTATAGCTGCCTTGCCGCTTGAACATGATATCCAAGTTTTCTCACCTCCTGGCTAACTGTCATAGTATTGCAGTGGATCCTGATGCGGTTTGGAATTCCTGTGCGATTGTGTGATGGATATCTGCCTATTACACATTACGACCCTCGTCAACATTCGGCGGTATGAGTCAGTCAACAGACGAGATCGGCCTGTACGCTTTTGTGCTGTATGTGTCCCTTCACGTATCCAATTCACTATCACATCGGAAACAGTGGACCTAGGGATGTTTAGGAGTGTGGAAATCTCGCGTACAGACGTATGACACAAGTGACACCCTATCACCTGATCACGTTGTCTGTGAGTTCCGCGGAGCGCCCCATTCTGCTCTCTCACGATGTCTAATGACTACTGAGGTCGATGATACGGAGTATCTGGTAGTAGGTGGCAGTACAATGTCCCTAATATGAAGAATGTATGTTTTTGGGGGTGTCCGGATACTTTTTGGTTAGGAATCAATTTAGAAGAGGTATAATCATGGTGGTTAATGCCTCCTGGTTAGTAAACACCATTTTATTGATAGATTTCTTTAACTACTGTACGCGTTCCGGATCGGCCGTGATTGTCGTGTTTCTGAAAAGCGATAAGTCGGTCACTGGTTATACGCTCTTGGGACAGTAGGGGAGTAAGCATTCAATAACCTTTGTTAAATCCCAAGAAGTTAGTAGCCTTTCACCCCGTCCCATCGGTTTTTCAGGGTGTTACGCAAGGTGAAAATCTGCGTAGACATTCTGAACACTGTACCGCATCGCCTAGTAAATTTCCCGTCACTCCCATGACCGGTCCCATAATGAAGTTACACCTACTCGCCAGATGGACTTGGTGTCACAAGTCTCTTCAAAAGCTGTACGTTTAAGTTGACACTAAAGGAACAGTAGAGTCAGTCCCTGTCCTTGCTACGACTTTAGATCTCGTAATTCCTGCTGGTGACTTAGGTGTCTGTTCTTCCCTCATCATGGATATATACGAGGGTTGGAACTTTAATAGTGGCAACTATTTATTTACAGCTCGTACAAAATAGATACGTGTTTCAAAGTTTTACTGATCTTCAAAGTAGTCACCAGCATTGTGTATAACCCGTTGCTAGCGATGTGGAAGTCGTAGGACATTCTTAGCAGTGCCAGTTGTGTTGACACTTCGAGCGGCGAGGTCTACTGCCCGGCGAATTTGCAGCAATTCTGAAGCGAATGCCGTGTAGTGTTTCCTTCAGTTTAGAAATCGAGTTGAGCTCACGAAGGCTTAAATCATGGGAGTGCAGTAGGTGGTATAGCACATATCAGCCCCATCAGTCAAACAAATCAGTAACAGCTTGTACTGTACGTGCTTGAGAATTGGCCTGCAAAATGATAGTCAGGTCCTGCATAAAGTGTCATCACTTCTGTCGGTATGCTGTTCATGTTTGGAACACAACCTTCAACCAGCTTACAGACAGAAGTGATGACACTTTCTGCAGGACCTGACCATCATTTTGCAGGACAATTCTCAAGCACGTCTAGTGCAAGCTGTTACTGATTCGTTTGACTGATGGGGCTGCTAAGTGCTATACCACCTATGGGGCTGCTAAGTACTATACCACCTACTGCACTCCCCTGACTTAAGCCCTCGTGAGATGAACCCGATTTCTAAACCGAACGAAGCACTTCACGTCATTCGCTTCAGAACTGCTACAAATTCGTCGGGCAATAGACCGCGTAGCTCGAACTGCCAACACAACTGCCACTGCCAAGACTATTTAACGATTTCCACATCGCTGGCAACTGGTTATACAGAATGTTGGTGACTACTTTGAAGGTCAGTGAAACTTTGAAGTACGTATCTACTTTGTACGAGCTGTGAATAAATAGTTGCCACTGTTAAAGTTTCAACAAACGTATATTAGACCATCACAAGCGAATCCACGTCTCTCGATGCCACTAGAACAGAACATGATATTCTCTTCGTTGCAAAATAAAGGATGATACAGTTTTTTTTCAATTAGTGTCATCATGGACACCGCATCCTGAGCGGGCAGTGCAAATGTCCCGTTCCTCTACCTTCTGAGCAAGAATTCCGGTCAGTTACCCTATCCATGTGGATCATGCCATATTCTGGGTTAACTGAATACCCGATAATGAACCTGGATTGCAGTCGTATGTTGTTCAGTATGAAATACGATCTGGCACTTGACAGGCGTCGTTAGACGAGCCGTGGAAGACTGACATCGGCCTGCCACGTCGTATAAATTTGTACATTTGTACATATTTGCAAGCGTGAGCAAACAGTTTCCTGCCCTGAGAATGTGACTGAAGAGCAGAGTTCAGAGAAAATTTAAATTTTACACGGGGCATTAACATGGCATGAGTCAAAACTGAAAACAATAATTCCGGAATGCCGAATAATTGACAGAATCCACAGATTTTCTTCCCTATTTTAGCAGTGTATTGTTCAAGATACGAGGGACCTTCCTTAACTTTCGGTCTAAAGTGGTTTTGCGACCCTTATATATGTTCATCTATTCCTTGAATCGCTGAAGCATGATGTACTATTTCAGAAGGTTGGACTCTATAGTGGAATATGAAACAAGAGTGTAGACAGTCTGTCTGTTAAGCGTGCATTGACAGTCCAAGTATTTAAACTGCGATAAACGGGAAATCCGTGTTCTAGTCCTGGTCTGGCAAATATTTTCACCTGCCACTATTGGATAGTAGATCTACACCCAATGCAACTGGTGTCAGGGGATTCTATGGACTTCATATAATTATTGAAACAATTTTCCTAACAACATGTTTACTTCGACATTCGATAAATTGGTTCTCACCAAAACCACTTTGGTTTTGAAACGAATAAATTTCGAAACCTACACAATGTCTTGCCAACGCGGTGTGGGCAATGTAGGGCAGACCTAATGTACCATGGAAGAATGTTGTGGAGAACAGCACTGATGCATTCGCATTTTGTGACAAATTAAGTATTCTATTGCTGAGCACTGTCTACTCACAGGACACTCGATGGAATGTAATAAAACAACGATTCTGGCATCGTTTTCGAATTCCATTATTAAAAATCCCCTGAAGATAATCACGGGAGGAGAACTTATTAAATGTCACAATGGTTAACAACGTATAACACACTGAATCTCACTGCTTCCGCGATTTGATCTCACGAAGATGACAAGATACGGCGGGCGCCGCGAACAGCGGCAACCCGCCCAACGTGTGAGGCTCGCACTTCTGCCGCCAAGAGCGCTGTTCGTTGGCAGTGAAGTTATTTTTTACCATCTTGACGCAAGTGTGAAATACGCATAGGTCGCTAGTAAATAATGTGACTCGAAAAACTGGTCTGTCTTCAAAGGCTCACATAAAGGAGCTTGAGATGAAGTAATAATGCTGGATAGTGCACGATGAACGGGTGAAATCTGGGGTCACCATCAAGTACCTTCCCGTGGCATTAAAATACATTCGGATGAGTGCATAAGTTTTTTGTCTTCTTTGTTATATCCATAGTTTCCTTTTAGAATTGTAGGCAATGAAAACGAAATGTAGCAAACTTCTACAGAAATCGAGTGGCAACAGGTTCTCGGTGAGTACCAAAGCAATCAAGGAAAAAAGAAAATTAAGTAATTTTAGTGTGGCTGACAATGGGATCGATAGAGGCGGCGTACTGGGTCAGTTATTGGGGCAGTGATTAAGGCTTCTGTCTCGCATTTGTAAGGAATGGGCGAAGATCCACGAATGGCCATCTAGATTTGGATCCCCTTAAGGCAAATTTCGTGTTGGAGATCTGAAACAGACACGGCCTATTTCGCTTGCAAATATTGTCCAGTCCGAGTACGCACCCCTTCTTCAATCACTTAGTCGGCGCCCTTGAAACAAAATGAAAACGGCGAGGAAGATGAATTTTTTAAAAAAAAATGTCAAATTTATTTAGCGAAGGATATTGCAGTAATTCTTTTTTATGGATACAAGTTCTAGTAAATCTAGCATACTAGGAAATAAAGACGGAACCAACTAACACAAATGTGATTTACAATAATTTATTTCATAATCAACATTTCCTTTTTTATTTGCGTTCTTGTCATGCCTTAGAGGGTAAAAGCTGAAGGAGAAGACAAAGACTGGAAATATCTAACAAGTCAGTGAAGATGTAGGATGTAACTGCTAGTCTGAGATCAAGAAGTAGACAGAGGAGAAGAATTCATGACAGGCTGCACCAAATGCAATCATAAGACTGATGACGAAAACATAAGATGACCAAATATAACAATCCAGTTACAAACGAAGACGAATAAAGCTGTTGTAGAAGCCATCAGCTGGCAGTGGGATCTTCTTAAAAAAGTGGAAAACTGCAATTATCCCACGATATTGTAGTGCTTGTGCCGATACCAGGCAGCGACATTCATTTAAAATATTGCCTAATTTACGGAAGTTATGTAATGTATGTATTGGTACAGGCTGTGAGCCAGGAACGACGACTTGTGGACTGTTGGGTTTGACTGTAGGTGGCGCAAGGGTAGCCAAAGCGGTTAAGACGACCACTCTCGCAAAGTGGGAAATCTGCGTCAGAATCCCGTTCCGACATAAGTTTTCATTGTCGTCATTCCCTTACAAACCTGATGGTTTTCCGTATTCGCAACTGCGAATACATTTCACGTACAATTAACACAGCTTAGGCACTCCTACGTCACATCAGTATTCGATTCGTTTCGGCGTGCTTATCAACGAGCGGGAATGGGAAATCAGAGGGAGCATATGTTGGTAAATCTGATTCATAAATAGGATTGCGAAAACATGAATATAAGTGTAAACAATTCGAGCATATAGTTGATGTTTGCATCTACCACTCATCTGGCACTCAGAACAATTGAGTGTCAAAGTGACTGCCTGTCAGTCCTAGTTCGTCTCACAGTGCTTGACCACATAAAGTGGAATGAGCACCATACCTCCTTATTCCACAAGGCTATAACAAAGACACAAAGGAATCGTTCGCAGAAGCTTCTTGCCAACAGGTAGCCATGCAAACTCTAGACGACGTGGTAATTCATTAGCATCAGAAGAGGAAAGATGATGAAGATGATTACGATGACGATGTTGACGTGTAATATAAATTTTTCCTCAATGAGTCCGATGGACGCTGGGATAATTATCGACAGTTCTACAGTCAAACCAGACACTCTAAAGACCTCAGAGAGATTACGTAACAGTTATTCTCAACACTTAAATACTGTCTGTGATGTCTTCTACAGAGCAGATTTGTAATACAATATTCGTAAGAAATTGCATGTGTAAGATATCTTCTCCAACGTCACTGCTACTCTTTCAGTGAACAACTCGTTTTCTCCGAGGATGTGAATAAATACGTAATGTTTGCCCGGTTACAGAACGCCACGAGACGCCTTCGCACTACCTACCTGCCTGCCACGGCCCCAACCCCCTCCCTGGCCGTGTGAGCCGGTCTTAACAGCGACGCCAGCCTTTCTTTACCGCGGGCAGCCGGCCCGCCGCTCCGGCTACAAAGGCAGCGAGGAATTTCCTCCTCCTTGCTCCGTCCGCCGTCTGGCGCAGTGGCGTTTGCTCTTTTTGGCTCCCCGGCAAGCATTTGTCACAGTAGCCTTGGAAGTTTTAAATTACGTCTTTCTTTACATATGTGGTCTCTCTTTGCTCGCAGCCGCGTAGGAGGCTGTGTCGGCAGCACGAGAAAAATTTTCCCCTTGCGCCGGCAGCTCTCTTGCTTTTTCGTCGGGAGATGCGCGGCGGCTAATGTGAAGGGAACGCCGCTTAAACACTGCTGAATAATTTCCCTCGGAACGCTACGCGCAAGAAGTGCAGGCAGCGCAAACGCGGCCGCTTCGCATCTCAGGAAACGTACTTCAGCGAGGGAGAGGTGCCTTCTTCTTTTTCACTCAAACACATGTGAGGTTTCCTGATTATGAGGACACAAAAACAGAAAAGATTTAAACCAGCAGCAAACACCGAAATTATAGAATTTATTAAACACAATGGTCCGTAACTTAACAATCTAAGATTACAATTTGACTAACGTATGGTTATTACCTTCCTGTGACCAGATTTTATAACGTTACTAGTGTTACAAGTATTAGTAACAATCTTAATAAAGATTCAGTGGTACGGAAGATTGTAGGTAGTACACTACGGATATTCATTGGACAAATATATTATACTAGAACTGATATGTGACTAAATTTTCACGCCATTTGGGTGCATAGATCCTGAGAAATCAGTGCCCAGAACAACCACCTCTGGCCGTGATAACGGCCTTGATACGCCTGGGCATTGAGTCAAACAGAACTTGGATGGCGTGTACAGGTACAGCTGCCCATGCAGCTTCAACACGATACCACAGTTCATCAAGAGTAGTGACTGGCGTATTGTGACGAGACAGCGTCTACACTACTGGCCATTAAAATCGCTACACCACGAAGATGCCGTGCTACAGACGCGAAATTTAACCGACAGTCACTACTCTTGATGAACTGTGGTATCATGTTGAAGCTGCATGGGCAGCTGTACTGTACACGCCATCCAATCTCTGTTTGGCTCAATGCCCAGGCGTATCAAGGCCATTATTACGGCCAGATGTGGTTGTTCTGGGTACTGATTTCTCAGGATCTATGCACCCAAATTGCGTGAAAAAGTAATCAAATGTGAGTTCTAGTATAATATATTTGTCCAATGAATACCCGTTTCTCATCTGCATTTCTTCTTGGTGTAGCAATTTTAATGGCCGGTAGTGTACTTTTTAAGTCTCACGCTGCGTTACCTTACAGGACCAAGTATTCGCAATTCCAAAATTAAGCCCGCAGCTCGTTGTCTTGCGGTAGCGTTCTCTCTTCCCACGCACGGGGTCGCGGGTTCGATTCCCACGGGGTTCAGAGATTTTTCTCTACCTCGTGATGACTGGGTGTTGTGTGCCCTTCATCATTATTGACTCGCAAGTCGCCGAAGTGGCATCAGCTAAAAAGGACTTGCAATACTGCGGCCGAACTACACCGTATGGGGCTTCCCACCCAATAATGTCATACGATCATTTCATTTCCAAAAATAAATGGAATTATGCAAATGGCATGTAGGTATGTAATAAGGAATGAATGACTAAGACATGATGTTAAAAAAAATTGTTGAGCGCACATGTTGATTTTAAACTAGAAGAAACGTTATCTAGGTTTTCAGCCAAAGAGCCCTGGGTTTTTAGTTTGTATTATTGCCACATTTAGTAACAGATTTTATTGAATGTAACCCTGATTGATTTTGTTTTAAACCAAATTATCTGTTTCAGCAAACTCGCTATGCGTTATCTCAGAAAACCATACATATATAATTTAAAATATGCTACAGATGGCTTTGAGAAATACAATGGGGAGCCAATAACGAGAACACGAAACTAAAAAAAAGCTGCTGAGCTTACGTATTGATTTTAAACTAGAAGAAGCATTGTGTAGATTATCTGCAAAATATTTCGAGATTTTGAGTTTCTCTTAAAAGAATAAACGCCTGTGATGTCACTTTATGAATACTTTGTGGACCACACACACAACAATCCCGAAAATGAAACCGGCGAAGTTTTTTTTTTTTTTTCTACATCAAAAGAGTACTGACAACCATATATAACGTATCTGGGCTTGAAGATACTATCTTTCACTCTGCGCTGACTTTCGGCGGGAAAGATATGAAATAAGAAACTACGTTTTGCAGCTTGTTTTATCTGTGACAGAGAAATGTGATACAATATGCATAACTGCTTTTAAAGGAATATTGTTTCTTACTGATAAGATACATTCTCTGTAAAACGCGAATTAAATAATAGGTAGGAGATATATATATGTGTGGTCAAGCCTGACATAATTGTGATCTATTTCAATGATTCCTCAGATTCTCCAGATGTTGTCCATAGGGCTCATTTTTAAGCTTTCGACCACGTTTCACTGTGGGTATGCTTGCAGTTGTACTGCGGAAAACGTATATGTCTTTGTTTCGGAAAGAATTCCTTGACGTCCTACAAAGTGAAAACTTCTAAGACGGTGAAAATTCAGACTCACGTGAATCTTCAACGTCACGAAATTTCAATGGCCATGGGATATAGCACTGAACTACTAACCTCAACTTTAGTCAAACGTGCAGTAATCTGACACTGTTATCCTTCCTTGTGTTTGCATTACGTGGTTTTCTCAGTAACTTACTACAAGCGGACGAGTAACATATTTAGGCAGAAAACGTTTCTACCCTACAAAAGCTGAGTGAACTATGTATATTAGCTATTAAACATGAATGCGTAGCATTTTATGGTTTTCAAGCAGACATAAGAAACACGTAGGAGCCACAAACGCACACAGCTTTTAATTAATATTGAATCACTCACTGTCTCAGTACGAATTGCGAGCACAGTCCGAGCACTCTAAAATTCCATTTAAAAAATGTTGCTAACAATGAAAAACTCATTCTAAGTAAAATGTGAATTAAATATAAGATAGTGACTTTCCAGTTTCTTGGTGCAGAAACAACGTATTTCATGGTCATGAATGGAATTAAAAGAGCTGTACGATGTTAACTGCAAGATTCCGGCTCATCACGTTACAGCTTCTCAGACTATTCCGAGTAAACAAAGGACAAGATTCCTTCATTATATCACTCAACCTTCGCAGATTATACATTATACAGCACATTCAGACTCAGTGTGGTGGCAGACGCCTTTCATCGTTAAATATTACGACGTTAGTTCAAAAAGTACGTTGCGGACTATTACGGCACGCCAAGTAACTTTCATTTAATGCAGCACTACACTTCAAAGCGCCAAACACATTACACTGTTTTTCAACATAGTCACCAAATCTCTGCAAAGAACTGTCCGAATGTTCCACCAATATTTTAATTCTCGACGACAGAAACCCGCTCCTTAGTCACGGAAATATCCAAGAACCTCAACCCCCCCCAGACTTCGCAGATATTTTTCCTCATCTGCCTCGACATGGTCTGGTCTGGTCGAAGTCGCGGCCTTCCCGATCACCATCACCCAAGTCTGTGCGGCGTTGGTCAAATTATTGGCACCATTCCACTACGAGTGGACGAGATATTGCATCTGCTCCATATACGGCCCGAATTTCACGGTGCATCTGTGTGCGCTTTGGATGTTTTGCTCCCAAGAATTGTACTTTCCTGCTTGCTTGAATCCTGGAGAAGGTGTCCATTTGCCCCGCCACTTCAGTCTCAGTGTTACATGTGCTGTCCGCACTATTTCTGGAGGAAACACAGAATATATTGTATCTTCTGAGAATACGCCACTCACGTTAGGCAAAGGTCTTAGCGTGGCTCAGTATATACGTATCTTACTTTCTGTACTTTCGTTGAGGCCAAGATCGGTTAGAGCAGCATACACTGTCATCAGACACTGACTCGAAACAGAAAAAAAATGAATAAACAGACATACGTTTATTAATTTACCGCGGATTTCTCCTTCAGTCAATTACCTGTTTCTTACAATTGCACAGTATATCATGGTCTTCTCTATTGCATTGTTTCATTTCCACTGCAGTTTTTTAAACAAAGATTATCCCCTGAGCAAGTGTCTACCCAATTGTTAGGAAGAAAGTGTATTTAACACAGGCTTTTCTATGGTATGTGATCACAGTCATTTGTTTGTTCATTCAGTATCCCGCAAATTTCATGGGTCCCTTATTTATAGGAACTGCTGGCAGTATTTACAAAAAAACAGAATGATTCTTGATCTAATCACCCAGCACTCGAATAAGGTTTTGTTTTACGGCTCAGTGCATATGAAGTTTCGATTTCTTAACATCTCCTTATGCAGTAGCTTATCATATATATTTTAAAAAACGTAGTGAAGCTTTTTTTTATTTTTTTATTTTTTTTTTTAAACACGAGAATGCTGCCGGGAGACTGAATTTCAATTTGCTAACCCCGACCGTCCAATGTACTAAAGTGCGAAATCAGCCTAAAAACTGCTCTCTGAATCTAATGAGGAATCCAGTACCTTTACCTTCCGTCCTAGATAATAAAGTTAAAGGCTTTCCTTGTTTGTTAAACCCTACACTTCATTACCTTTTTTAAAAAAAATTGTCATCTGTTTAGGAAACTTTCCGACATCGCCAGAGGGAGACTACTTGCTCACTGAGTTGGAAATTCCCATTTTACAAGCAGATTGGACAAGTACAGAGCATTCCGTTTGCCGGAAACAGTTTAGAAATTCTACAGAACCTCCTTCTTCACAAGTTGGATCTACTTTTCCTTATAAAAACAAAGTTTTCTGTCATTGTATCACTTCATTTCATGCCGTTTGATGAAAATTTTTTGTTTCAAGAATGATGTGAGACATGAACACGTATCAGGGTGCCGCGTCTATATGGCCGCTAGTCCTATACACTGGTTAGCGTAGACGTAGATTTTAGACTATTTTTCGCACATTTATAGCTATAAATGGACCCATATTTCCACATAACCCATAGCTGCAACCAATTATAAGTCATTTATGAGAGAAGAAAGGTATATGATTCAGGGATAGGTATCCTGCATAACCTTTCCTTTAGTTACATGTGAAGTGTATGAGATGTGATTCAAGAGTATCCAATCACGTAAAGCTACGCCGGATAAACGCTAAGTCCTTCGAACCAAAGATCGGATGCGGATTGAGAGAGCGGGAGAATTGGACAGTTCTAACAACATCATGTCTGTCCAGTCCATAACGTCAAATGGAATGTATAATCAGACCGAAGGTATGAGGAGCTACCTATTATTGGACACTAACGTGGTATCCGTCAGCCCTTCACCTTTATGGCGGCTTCGGTTCTGCTGGCGACTCTTCCAATGTGCTGTCCGAATATTTGTGATGGAATGGCAACCCATTCTTAGTCAAAATCCGGAACTAGACAAGGTAGTGATGATGAACACTGGGATCCAGAGCGAAGTCGACCTTTCAATTCGTTCCAAAGGTGTCCCATTTAGTATAGGTCAGGACTGTGGACACTTCAGGAATATTATGGTCCACAAATCATTGCCACACAGACTCTGTTTTACGTGTAAGTGCACTGTCATGCTAACACAAACAGTCATAGTTTCCCAATTGTTTCTGTACTGTACGCAGAACACTACGCTGTAAACTATGTTGATGTGTTCCGAGATTAGCGTTTGCTAATCTCAATAAGGGAATCTCATCGCAAAAGCTGAAAACACCCCCATCCTGTATACTTTACTTTCGGCGTTAATGGCAGGTAGCGTTCTCGAGGCATTCGCTGAACCCAAGCCCTTCCATCTGATTTCCAAACGGTACAGAGTGATTCTTCACATCACTCGTTTCGAGTCATCCGCTATCCCGTGGCGTTGCTCTTTACACACTTCAACCGGCTACTGAAATGTGACGCTTATGGAAAGCTGTTCGACAACTGTACGTCACTCGTTTCATCTCCCTGCGCAGTAACTGCGCCGGCGAGTCTGCTGGTACCACTTTGGAAGCCACAAGTGATTCCTTCTGTTGATTTCATACGGTTTTTTAAAACCAACCTCCACAATTTTCGACTGTCCCTCTCGTCACAACATACTGTCTACCTGGTCTTCGTTAATCAGAGGTTATTCCTTCGTGTTTCAACCTCACAATCACATCACCAACAGTCGATTTGGACAGCTCTACAAGGATTGAGACGTCCCTGATGCATTTGTTACCGTGGGGACATCCAGTGTCTAGTCGGGATCCGAAGTCATTGAACTCTCCAGACGGATCCATTCTCCTGTTACTGCGTCTCTACTGTCACAACAATACTGCGCATGTTCCTTTATACTGGCGGGCTCGCCTCTGGTGACCTCTAGCAGTCAGCTCCGCGTTATGTAGGGGTGTCCGGAAACTTTTGATAATATGGTGTATGTAACGTGACTACGGCTACCGCCGATGAGACGAACTTTTCCTTTATCAGCAGCTTTAGTTAAGTATCAACTGAAATAAATAAGGCTCATAGCATTCCTAAATGTTAGTGCAACAAATTAAGTAAATGGTCAAAAGGTAACATTATATCTGTGAGTCGTACGTGAAACTCTGTTTTAATCCGTGGCTGCTGTGAAGCAGTTCACAGTGGACAGAATTTCCTTTTGTCGTGAAGACTTCGCTTCCATTGACCAACTACGCACATATATTTTTAATGACGACCCATAACAGATTTTATAATGAGTATTTTTCTCTTTTTCTACTGTTACAAGAGAATCCCCTACAGATGTAGGAGTGCTTTGTACATTAAAAGTCGAGGAGTACAAAAGAATCAGCCTTCGCTTCACAGCGATTTGAACTGGTTACTAAGGAAAATTGCTAAATATTTTTGAAAAGGCTGTGAGTTTAATTTTACTGCACACATCCCTGAGAAGACTTGGCGCTCTCATTAGGGACGAAACGTCGACCACCGGGACAGGTTAACGAGGTGCGCACCCAATCCGCAGGGGGGGGGGGGGGGAGGTGCGGCGGTGTAGGGGTGCGGCGCCGTATCGAACGCTGATAAATTGTCCCTCCAGACGCGCCGCTCAAATTAACGATGCACGCAAGAGAAGAGCCGTTTCACAATCTGCCTGCCAATTACGGATTTTTGAGACTGAGTTAATTACTTCGGTTGTGCGACAGGAAAACGAATTTTGTGAGCTTTTACTTTACGTGGCGTTACTTGAACCGTGAGAAGTCGCATCCTTTCTCTGGAAACGATTCCACGAATTTTGTGTCTTGAAATATGGTGCGACAGAAGTCGAGAAAGACGCGTACAGGCTGCATTTCTCAGTGGTGAACGTGCATAAATGAGTTTCCATCGAAATCCACTTTTGGGCTGTGTATGATCTTCGATTGCTGGTCCTATCACACCATTACTCAGTACAATCCTGTCCACATAACGGAGATTTTCCGCTGGTAAAGCAGCACTCTCTACATTAAATAAAATTTGTTTCAATTAATTTTACCTTCAAGACTTGACAGCTTAGTTGTAAAGATCAAATCAGTGCTACGTCTCTAGCAATCCACACCACCTTCTTGACAGAAACATTGATGAGGTTAATAAACCAAAGGATTAGAAAAAACTGCAGCCTTTTCCAGTGATTTCCGCTTTATAAACTGACTGTTTGATTCGAATATGGAACGCAGAAATTCCTAGTGGCATTCAACTACGTCATCTCAAGACACTGGATACTTTCTTATTCGACGATCCGCCCCGATAGCTGAATGGTCAGCGTGACGAACTGCCGCCCTCAGGGGCCCGGGTTTGACTCCCGGCTGGGATGGGGATTTTCTCCGCTCAGGGACTGGGTGTTGTCTTCATCATCATTTAATTCCCATCTGGCGCACAGGTAGCCCAATGTGGCGTCAAATGTAATGAGACCTGCACTAAGACGGCCGGACCTGCCCCTTAAGGGACCTCCCGGCCAATAATGCCAAACGCTCATTTCCATTTGGATTATTCGTCGATCACCGGCGTGAGAAGATGGCCTACAAAAATATCTGCAATACAGAGCCGCGATGCCATACGCACTCCTAGCTAGGGTTCGTAGTGGTTTCATATTTTGGTACAAAAGTCTACAACAGGTTTTCGAAAAACTTCAGCTGGAAAATTGAAAAGCCCCAGATATCAAAATGCAAAGTAGTACAATACGTCATTAGTCTCTCCTTCTACTATTTATTAGAATATGTGGACGGTAGTGGGTAAATTCCACATATCCGTAATTTTTATACACTGTCCGATCATACCAATGTGGCCACCGCCAATATTCGGGGTCAACGCGCAAATACGAACCACAGATGGTAAGTGGTAACACTAGCGCAAGCACTCCGCCTTCAGGCCACAAGTGGCCCATCGGGACCATCCGGCACCCGTGTCATCCTCAGTTGAGGATGCGGATAGGACGGGCGTGTGGTCAGCACACCGCTCTCTCGGTCGTTATGATGATTTTCTTTGACTATTCGGTCGAGTAGCTCCTCAATTGGAATCACGAGGCTGAGTGCACCCCGAAAAATGGCAACAGCGAATGTCGGCTGGATGGTCACCCACGCCCGACAGCGCTTAACTTCGGTGATCTCACGGGAACCGGTATATCCGCTGCGGCAAAGCCGTTGCCGTAAGACTAGCAGTGGAGGGTATACAAGGCGAGTAGGGGGGACGCGGACAAAATTACAGTCGTTGTCATATTGCGGAAACTGAGCGATTAATCTGACATCCAAAAAGGGGAATGATCATTGGCATTAAGGCCAGAGGTGGAAGCAATTCCGAAATGACTAATTTTGTAAACTGTCCGGGTGCCGTCGTGATTACAGTATACCGTACATGACAATATGGCGCTATCTAGAACCGGTGCCGATGGAACTGTGGTGTACCACGGGTCGTGGATGAGAGGGGTGAAGGACCGCTGCGGAGATGTGTACTGGCGAATAGACGTGCAACTGTTGAGCAAATGACTGCCCAGAAGAACTTAGTGGCCACTAACAGTATCTGGTCAACAATTCAAACAGTTTTACCTAGAACCTTATAAATGTTCAATGTGAGCACCATTTGTCACACCCCACACATCAAGTCTGCCCCCTGCGCTGGATAGGCCACAAGGGGCCCAGTGAGAGGGCTTGCTTTGCATGGCCTCCACGTTAACCCGACCTAATGTCATGCGACTTTTTTCTTTGGGGTTTCATCAAGGATCGTGTTTACGTGCCTCCGCTACCAGCAGACCTCCCTGAATTAAGAAACCTGATTGAAGCAGCTGTTGATACAATCACTGAAGACACACTTATCAAGGATTGGGGATAACTCGGCTATAGACTTGATATGTGTAGTGTGACAAATGGTGCTCACATTGAACATTTATAAGGTTCTTGGTAGAACTGTTTGGGTTGCTCTTTCATTTTGCATATCATAACTGTAAGTTTAATATAATAAATATTATAAAGCGTTAAAACCCCAATATTCATTTATAAAAATCCTGTATATAACGTAATTTAGCGATGTCAGTAGATTGGCATTAGTAAATTTGTTATTAGCAGGCTTATACTTAAGTGACGCAGCCTGCAGTGGCTACTTCAAGCTGTTAACTCATAACCTTAGTCGATCAATATGCCCAAATATTTTCCGTCACGATAGGATTTAGGGAACACAATGTTTGAGTGAATATGGATGTATGCAGCATTGGATCCAGTTTTAAACAGAGCTTTAGATGACTTACGATCTAACAAGGCAGAAGGGATAAGTGACATCCTTTCCAAATGTCTGAAACTGCTGGTCAAAGTGGAAGACATACCCTTCTTAGGATTAGTGAACAGAATCTATGGGATCGTAAATAACAAATAGAACATTTGTGTGCATGTGTGTGTATTTCTACTGTTGTCGACTGTCTGGCAGATTATTTGCAGACACTGACTCTAAAGCGTTATTGTTTTCATTAAATGTACACGATTTTAAAAAAAAATGTTCAAATTTATGTGAAATCTTATGGGACTTAACTGCTAAGGTCATCAGTCCCTAAGCTTACACACTTCTTAATCTAAAGGACAAACACACACACCCATGCCGGAGGGAGGACTCGAACCTCCGCCGGGACCAGGCGCACAGTCCATGACTGCAGCGCCTTAGACCTCTCGGCTAATCCCTCGCGGCTACACGATTTTGAGCTGGTAGCTGGGTTCTTATGATTACAATTGAACTACGAGTTTAACTGTGCCAATGTTGTCCAGCCACGGAAACTTCTTCAACGTCCGTTTTTTTTGTGACACACTTAGGTTTAGTTCTTTGTAGTCAGAACTTAAACCATAAAAGCTAGGGTTCATACAAAGAACGGTAATATTACATTGTATTCGAATAATGCAAAATGTACTCGTTCAACCGACCATGTATCAACAAATACTGAAGTTTCGACAGGAGCCAACAATTAAATGTTCGTTCTGAACTTTATATTTCTCTTGTTTTAGAAAAGTTAATGAAGATCAGTCTCTGGTTTCTTCATGAATTTAGAGTTCGAACTCAAAGAAATGTTATTAATATTGTTCGATTCTACTTTCCATAAATGCGTTTCTAAAAGCCCTTGAGTGTATCAGATGGAGAGACGCATTTGTTGCACACGATAGAATACTTTTCAGCTGTCAGGAAGATTAACAGATAAATCTTAGCACTGCGTTGTAAGAAAAGACACATACCAATTGTACATATTTAAGGTGGTAACTAAAACAGTTTAAATTTTCTGTGTCTGGTTAATTTCGCTGGCTTTCATTGAAATTCGACCTTCCAGAACTCAAAATCAAGAGGAAAACATTGAAAAAAAAATATAACTGTAAGGCCTACGTCAGTAAGACTTGGTGGATTTATAAAGAAATTTAAATTATTTTCTGTCTATAGCGTATTTTAATTTGCGCTGAAGGAAATGAAACCAACATCTTTGCAAATCTTGGAAACAGATTCCCATTTATAAGTAAAGTGTCTTTGTACAAGTTCGTCTCTAAAATTCCCTGACTTTAAATCACAGTATACAAGCTGCTACAAGAGAAACAACGAATGGAAATTCTTCAGTCATAAAGCAGCCCCTATTTTCGCAACTATGATATCCAAACTGTATATAGAAAGACACGATTTTGTAACTACTCTTAAAACTTTCTCTGCTAAGCACCTTCTTTTCATATGATCAACGGACAACTTCATTGCTGTTACACATCTGTACGTTGGCAGCAGATCCCTTTACCTCTGTTGCTATTGTACTACATCTAATTTACTTATAATTACAAATTAATATATCACTGGCAGCCGAGCGGTCTAGGGCGCTGCAGTCATGGACTGTGCGGTTAGTCCAAAGCTTAGGGACTGATGACCTTAGCAGTTAAGTCCCATAAGATTTCACACACATTTGATCATTTTTTAACCACTGGCTGCTTTATATATGTTACAGCACAAACGAATATTACTTTTCATTAATTTTTAATAGCCTGTTACCTAACCACATTTGTAGCACATGTTTACATGAACTGGGGACCCTTCCAGTGTCGATTGTTCAGCAAGTAAATATATCGGTACGTCTGTTCGTTGAAGAGATTCGAATCATCTCATGGATACAGTACGAAACTTTCTGACAGCAATGGATTCATGCTACTAACGTAACAATAATCTAATCTTGCCTGGCCTCAGATCCACTTGGAGAGAATACTAGCCTTCAATATCAAATACATTTCGCGATTCTAGACTAGAACAATGAGAAAAATTTTAACAGTCAAGTTCGATTAATGCACAGCTTACTTTGTAATGAAATGAGTATGCAGGTGTAAGTGCAAGATGTGTGACTCTACAGCGCATCCTGCCCAGTGATTAGTGACAATCCTAGTGTCTGCTTACTGCGTATGTTTCCATTATAAATCTTTGTCACTAATGTATCAGTTAGTAATAACCATTTCAACTTAAGACTATAAACTATCTAAAATTTTGCCGGCCGGAGTGGCCGAACGGTGCTGGGCGCTACAGTCTGGAACCGAACGACCGCTGCGGCCGCAGGTTCGAATCCTGCCTCGGGCATGGATGTGTGTGATGTCCTTAGGTTAGTTAGGTTTAAGTAGTTCTAAGTTCTAGGGGACTGATGACCTCAGCAGTTAAGTCCCATAGTGCTCAGAGCCATTTATCTAAAATTACACAGTAGCTAGTTCTTCTTCAAAGTCGTAAGGCTCATGTGTAGGCTTGCTAAAAGTACCGACACCGATATATGACTCCCTCACACACCCATCTTAACCTCCCACCATGGCTATCAGTGATGATTCATCAGCTGAAATATATAGATGGCGCTGCGCTTAGGGCTCAGACTTTTTCCTCTCCCAGTTGGGAGTGACGAGAAGTTCATTGTCTCTCCCGCCTGCAGTAATTTATGGAAGTCTTCATGAAGTACTCGTGGATGGAGGGCTGAAGCCGTAAACCTGCGACTATACTGACGCCACGTGCCGTCTGCAGGGCAGCTCCGTTCGTGGACTGCGTGGGACTTCCACTCCAGGCTGATCGCGGAGATATATTAAAACCTGGGGAGACTTAAAAAATTGCTGCGCTGATGCCAAGAATTTTTACCGCACCAATTCACAGGCACCGTAAAAAAAATATGGAACTCGGCCAAATTCAGATAGCAGGTAGTGACTGAAGTAATGAGGAGGCCGGGTTTCTGGCTGCTAGCGCCAGATTCATTTTGGGAAGTGCCGAGGGACGGACAGTTCTGCATAATACAAGCAGAGGTTGGGCGTAAGTGAGTCCCGGCAGCCGCGGCGGAGATCACTGCTGCTACTCGGCACAGTGTTTTCAAGTGCAGGGTGCTCGGACACTATGGTTATTATCAGATGCTGGAAACAATCTTCAAAATCGTTTACTAATGTTCGCAGTGTAGGCATTATCGGTTTGCAATAAAATATTGATTTCAAGGCAGTTACGAAAGCAGAGCAAATATTGTGGTATACTTTTATAGCTGTATAGTTAACTGTACAAAAATACTAGATGTCTTGTTTACAAAAATAATAGATGTCTTGTTAACAAAAAGTAAAACGTCGAATGAGAAACACTCCTCGGCTTCTATCTAGTAATGCTCCAAACTGTTACCATTACAACTTTCGGGTGGTAGTGACAACAAATATCCGTGCTGACAAACAAGAAGGCTGCAATGTGGCCTCCACATCGCTAGCTTACTTGGACGGGAATCTTGTACACAGACTTCCTCTACTCTCGATTCTATATTGTAAAGTGCGGATAGTCATGGTCAGTTGTTTATAATCTGTATAATTATTTCTACAACAGTATTCCACACAGTTGTAGGTCGTTTATTTTATGGCTGATGAGAACCAACAACGCTGATAAGGAATTACAGATTTACAGACCGATAACATAGGTCTACAGTAGCCGAACCTTATGAATTACATCAAAGAAAACGATTTATTGAAAAATTTTGGGCAAAATTGATCTAGACAATATTGTTCTTGTTAAACACAACTAGCTCTTTATTCTCACGAAATAACGAGTGCTATAGACAGGGAACGTCGGATTAATTCCATATTTTTAGAAGGCTTTTGACACCGTTTCTCACAAGCTAGTTCTACTCAAACTATCTACCTACGGAGTATCGTCTCAGTTGTATGACTGGATCCGTGATTCCCTGTCAGGAAGTTCATAGTTCGTACTGACTGACGAAAATTCGTTGAGTTAAACAGATGTAATATCTGTCGCTCTCCGAGGGAGTTTTATGGGCCCTCTGCCGCTCCTGATCTAAGTAAGCGATTCAGGAGTGAATCCGAGCAGCACACTTAGGTTCTTTGCAGATGATGCTCTCATTTATTGTCTTTTAAAGTCATTTGATGATCCACACCAACTACAAAGGGATTTAGACAACATATCTTTATGGCGCAAAAACTAACAGTTGACCCTAATATTGAAAAATGTAGAGTCATACACTTTAATACTGCAAGGGATCCGCTACATTTTGGGTACACGATAAATCACTCATATCTGGAACCTGTAAACTCAACTAAATACTTAGAAATTACTGTTAAGAATAACGTAAATTGGAACAATCATATAGATAATGTTGTCGGAAAAGCAAACAGAAGACTGCGATTTATTGGGAGAACACTTAAAATATATAAGAGGTATGCCAAAGAGACTCATTACACCACGGATGTCCACCCTCTTCTGGACCACTGCTGTTCGTTGTGCGATTCGCACCAGATAGAACTGACGGAGGACACGGAGAAAGTTCAAAGAAAGAGAGCTCATTCTGTATTATTGCGAAATAAGCGAGGGATGCCACGGATAAGATACACCAGCGTTTTCCGCAGCGGCAGGACGTTGTCCTGAAATTTTCATCATCAACTTTTTCCTCAGAGTGTGAAAATATTTTGTTGGTAACCACCTACCTAAGGAGATGGCTCTGAGTACTATGGGACTTAACTGCTGAGGTAATCAGTCCCCTAGAACGTAGAACTATTTAAACCTAACTAACCTAAGGAGATCACACACATCCATGCCCAAGGCAGGATTCGAACCTGCTACCGTAGTGGTCACGCGGTTCCAGACTGTAGCGCCTAGAACCGCTCGGCCACTTCGGCCGCCCCACCAAAGGAGAAATAATCATCGTAATAAATAAGAGAAATCAGAACTCGCACGGAAAGATTTGAATATTCGTTTTTCCCGAGTGCTGTTCGAGAGTGGAACGGTAGAGAAGCATCTTGACCATGATTCGATGAACCCTCCGCCAGGCACGTAATGGTGAACTGCAGAGAAAAAGGTCATCGTGTAGATGTAAATGTAGAACTCAGAGAAGCGTATCCTTGCAAGATAAGCCTTTAAAATACGCTGAAATAGTTTTCTGTAACCAAGGAACTTCCTCCGTCACACACACGATTGAAAGAGGGTCGTGTTGTCTTCCAAAAGTGCAGGCGTCACGGGTAAACAAGAAAAATTATAAAAATCCGAGAATACCATTTCTTCACCCAACCATCGTGATAAATGAGTAGTTCAATAAAAAAAAGTAAGGAGTGGTGTCTTGAAAACGGGCGCTATTTCTTACATTTTGTATCTTGGAAATGACGTAGAAAAATGAAAGCTTTCATTTAAGCATTTGTACTGACCACCCTACCTCACGTTGTTTCACCATTTATCGGCTTTATCACTACACCAGATGTCATCAACATTAAAACTGTCGCTGCTAAAGTTGTCAAAAAAAATTTTTGGGAATTTCCCTATAATTGTTTCTAATGCATTGATTGTTCCATTACAAATGGGACAGCTGATCGATAACATAACTTTGGCCCAGATCATTCAGGTGTGTCAGCGAGCTGATTTTGAGACTCTCCATATAAAGTTGGCTTGAAGGGGAAAAATGTGAGAGTTTGGATTGAATGGAAATAGGTTACATACTGATTGCTGTAATTTAAAAACGAAGAATTTAGCGGCCAAGTTTCACAGAATTTCTAGCTATTCAAATGGCTGTAATTGACAAAGGTTTACATACATGGTATAGAAAGAGCTATAACAGTGCAGCTCTGAATGAAATTGAGAGATAATTCACAAGCACAATGTCTGAGAACATTAAGAAATTCAGACTTATTGGCAAAAGCTATTAAGACGTGAACAGGTGAAAACAAAATTTTAAGACCTAAGACACAGTCTAGTGTACTATGCTGATGATGCGATGAATCGCCTGTCTTAACCCGTAGCGATATGTCGTTACACAAGCAGAATAAACCGGATTCTATTCACAACGGAATTTTCATATAAGATGGACAAGTTTACATTTGATTTACATTAACGATTAACGGAATATAGATCTATTGTAAATATTATCTTTCGATTCTGCTCCTAAAATCAACGATAGTTGTCACTTACGTAGCTTGAAATGCATCACCTCCAGCAGAGTATCAACCAGAAATAAATTGCAATGTAGAAAATACGTAATCGGGAATTATAATAATTCTAACACATTATGAAAATAAGTCGTGATCTGGACTAAATAATAACTAATAACCTGAGAGTAAAACAAATCTGTACAACTAAAATAATACTGTCTGGTAAATGAACAATAAAGGCATCTATACTAAACCTAAAACTGACTGAAGGCATTCATGCATCAATTTATGTCATACTGTAAGGATCAAGTATTGCAAATTACTACGAATACCGGTAACATGAAGGTGTCCTAATGTTGGTGTTCATCATATTTACCCCAATATATTCCTGGAGTGGTAGGATCAGTCACGTTTGATCTGAATTAAAGCTATGTACATAGGTGAGTAGATGTGATATATCTTAGGATAACGACATGACGAATACATGAAAGATATCTAATAAGAGGTCGGTGAACTACAAGTAAAACAAAATAAAACATTAAAAAGACCGATTTCTTTACTGAAAGCCGCCTCTAACTCAACAGGAGTCCAACGGTGAAAATATTTCAGTGAAAATATTTCTTACGACTTCTAGAATGTAAAAAATTTCGTAATAACGCCATACTGAAGAAACAGATAACATCTAGCATCAAAACTTGTCAGCTGTAAAGCAGTCTTAGTCAAATCGACGCCATCCATTATTTTCCGTATTAATGTCTTTTTTATCTTTTCATTAGTGACGTAAAATTAAATTTTAATAACACGTTATTTTACAGATGAGCTATGATATCTACATTGTCCTGATGTAATAAATCGCTCTTTCTGGTAGGTGTCCATATATGAATAACAGAAATTTACAAATGTAATGAATAATTTATGTCACTACTCTTAAGTGTTTCTTTAAATTTCCATTCATTATTTGAAATTACAAAATATTTGTATCCCTCGGATCAAACAAAAGATTTTCACTCCTTATACGAAGAAAAAGGTTTTACGAAAGTAATGACAAATTTATGTCATTACTCTCAAATGGTTGTGTAACTGGCAAAAGAGTTTCAGTATTTGAAGTATTTTCCAAAATATTTGTTGCCCTCGAATTCAGTAGTTCTGTGATAAAATAGATACAGCAACTGTTTTACTTGCTGTCCAAGAAAAGGAATTTTTTAACTGTAAGCTGAGACTGACAGCCAAAAAGAAGAAGTTCTATTTTCTTTGGTTATTAATCATTTTCTGTAATTCTTGTTGACATTGGTTTAAGTTTTTTAAAAGGGTCTACTATTAGGCTTGAGCACATTAGAGGTCCTATGACTAGTTCGTAAATTAAAAAAATTAATTCATTACATGTTCATAACGCTACAAAATTTCGACACAATTCTATGTATTACAAATACTCAAATTTTGCAGTTCAGAATAGTCAGCTGTGTATTATGTATTCTCTTATCTATTACATTTCGAAAACAACAGAGTAGCGAAATATATTCAGGACAATGGAAAGCTACCCAAGAAATAAGCGCAAAACATCAAGAGTTAAAATTTTCACAATTAAATACCATTTCTCCCAGAATGTGAATTAATATTGTTCAAAATGGCAGCCATGTATGGCACGTACAACGGAACTTCTATGGCGGTAATAGAATATAAAATAATTACTCTTGTGTTCTTCAAAAAACGGCCTTCTAATAAAGAAGGACCTCTATCCTGCTAAAACAAAAACACTAGCATAAACTGTGAGTAGAGACGAGGCCAGCACACCTTCGCAACAAACATTTAAAGACAATCCAAAATATTACCTTTTCACCATGAACTGGTATGCAGCGATCGTAAATCATTTCCATGTTTGAATTGTTACAGCTGTTTCCCAGACATCGAGCACAGGAATGATCCTTCATCTAGAACAACAAGTACAAACATATTGAAGCATAAATCATGATTTTTAAATATACAGTTTCATTATATAAGTACATCCATGAATATATCTATAAAACATTAAGTTACACTAACGTGCAATGTATTATTCCTTACAAGTGTAGATCTTTCATAATAAGGTGATGAATTGCATTAGAATGCGTGCCAGTGAGTGAGTTGTGTGTGTGTGTGTGTGTGTGTGTGTGTGTGTGTGTGTGTGTGTGTGTGTGTCTTACCATGTATGTCTGATATTTTCTTAGTTGGTATGATGGCAAGCAAATGTCGATGGAAAGCAAAAATATCATTGTGATCCTCATTATGAAACAGAGTTCTCAGCTACGTCACAGGTGGTATGAGTTGGGAAAGCCTCTGCAGATTACTTACGTACCTAACGTCTGGTTAATCTTGGGAGAAAATATTGGCTCAGTAATATGCAAAAATCTGTACAACACGTGTTACTTGTTTAATTTTTTTGATTTCCTTATTCAAGTCAGGCTCTTGTTGTACTGACTGGGAAAGTACGAGCAACTCCAACTTCTGCATGAAAAAAGAATTACTATTTTCGTAGTTCAGAAGTCAGATTTTCTAACATACTGCATCTGTTTTCGTCGCAGGAAATTATACTGAGAATTTCTGCTATAAGAACTTGCACTGTAAATGGTTTTTCGACGTTACTTTGACTCTTCGAGTAGGTGACTTAATTCTGGATTCCATCGTAAGACTCCGATTCCACTGTAAATACAGACTGTTCTGGGAAGCTTGTCGGGCAATGACTTTTTCTGTACTTTATGACCTGCATTCGGTTTAAAACCGTGTGAAATTCTCCAACTTGCTACCTACTCCCTTGTCCTTGCTAACACAGGATAAGGGCGTTAAGGAAAAAAAGTATAATTCTTGTTCCCTACTACGATTGTTATTTTTACACTAGTGTGATTGGTTTTGACCGGATACCATTGACGGCTTCTGAAATTACTGAATACAAAGGGCAGCTTCCTTTACTCTTAGTACATAGTCCATCGTCTTTGTGCCTGCGTACATCAGCTCTGTTCAACAGTTGTCATAACCCGATATTCCTAAGATTCCCACTACGTAATTAGTTTTCTTATATTTTGTAATTGATCTGTGAGGGAGTGATTTATTGTATATAACTTGGCACAGACGATAATGGAATTTGATTCAAAATAAAGTTTTCTCAGCGAAACATTCTATGTTCTACATGCCGACAGTTACTTCCGTCTCTTGAACCCAGTTTCTAGGTACATCTTACACGGATCGTTTTTTAGCGAGCCTAATATCGATCAGGACAATGCTGATGTTTATCGCTACCGTCTGAAATTAATCTTTTATCCTAATTAGACGGTAATAGTTGATTTTCCCCTTATTATCATTTAGAAGGAATAACTGGAAAATTGCGTACGACTTCACTGCTAGCATTAACTTTAGGCAACGAGCATACCATATTACAGTTAGCTGCAGTACAATAGGGTCCATTGTTATAATAACAAACAATGTTCTAAGGTTGACTGTTTCCGTAACAAAAGTTATGTAAGGTAGAGAAAAAAGTAAATGTCATTTGAAAACTAGATATTGCATTTCATATATTTTCCATCTGTTTGGAGACTACACTTGATCTTAGCAATGCACATAATTTCGAGAAAAAATTCTGCATACTAGAGTGATGTACAGGCAAAGCTGAATGCTTGTTTGCAGGAAAGCTAAACGTTTCTCAAATAGAACCACACACAAGAAATATAAATACATTTATATGACATGTGTATGCATTTATCTGTATATGTTGTGAGTTAACTGTCTAGTAAAATGGAAACTTTAGTTATACATTAGACGTCACTTCTTTTGACATCAGTATCGTTCATCTAGTCTCGAACTATCTGTGATATGTAAGGTACAACGTACACTGAAACTTCAAGCAAACAACTTGACAACACTTTATGGATCTCGGTTTCTTCCGGATCAATTATTTCTATCTCATGTAACAGAAATACTCCGTACCATTCATGATCTTTTTCTTAAACACAACTTTTTTCTGTAAGTTTCTTCAGCAGCCAACTATTTCAGCTGACTTTTTTATTTGCTGTCTGTTTTCCCAATATATTCTTTGCCATGAAGCCATGTATATCAATCTGATGATGGAGCTTTAAACGTCCGAAACAAGTTGTGGCCATAGATTAACACTGACTGCTAACAGTCGTGGGTAAAGCAGGAGGTAGACTTCGGTTATTGGTAGAATACTGGGAAAGAGCAATCAGTCTATAAAAGAGATTGCTTAAAAATCACTCGTGCGACCCATCCTAGAATACTGGTCTAGTGTGTGGGACCCATACTACACAGGCCTGTCAGGGGATATTGAAGGCATACAGAGAAGGACACCACGAATGGTCACAGGTTCGTTTAATCAGAGGGATACTGATGGAACTGCACTGCCAAACTCTTGAAGACGGACGTAAAATATTCCGAAAAAATCTATTAACAAAGTTTCGAAAACCGACTTTAAATGATTGCTCTAGAGATGTACTACACTCGGCTACGTATCACTCAGACAGTAACCGTGAGGATAAGATTAGAGTAATTACTGCAAGCGCAGAGGAATTCAATCATTCCTCCCGCGCTCCATGCGTGAGTGGATCAAGAAGAGACCTTAATAACTGGTACAATAGCACATAGCACATACCGGCTGTCATGCACCCCATGGTGGTTTGCAGAGTACAGATGTCGATGTAGATGTAGAACAGTAAACTTGTTCCCAGAATGAGATTTTCACTCTGCAGCGCAGTGTGCGCTGATATGAAACTTCCTGGCAAATTAAAACTGTGTGCCCGACCGAGACTCGAACTCGGGACCTTTGCCTTTCGCGGGCAAGTGTTCTACCACTTGAGCTACCGAAGCACGGCTCACGGCCGGTCCTCACAGCTTTACTTCTGCCAGTATCTCGTCTCCCACCTTCCAAACTTTACAGAAGCTCCCTGCGAACCTTGCAGAACTAGCGCTCCTGAAAGAAAGGATACTGCGGAGACATGGCTTAGCCACAGCCTGGGGGATGTTTCCAGAATGAGATTTTCGCTCTGCAGCAGAGTGTGTGCTGATATGAAACTTCCTGGCGGATTAAAACTGTGTGCCCGACCGAGACTCGAACTCGGGACCTTTGCCTTTCGCGGGAAAACTTGTTGTTTCATTCGATAGCAGTAAATATTGACGGTGGATTTTAATGTAATATATTTACATTTAAAGAAAACGATTTCATTATAAGGAACAAGTCCCGTTGCATTACGTACAAGAATAAGCAAATGAGTCGCCTATAGAGATGTTTTTTTTTTTTTTTTTTTTTGGAGGGGGGGGGGGGGGGGAGAGAGTTCGGAATTCCTAAATCCTCCCGAATGGGGATTCGAATCCTACCCTTTTTTAATACTTCTTCCTATCATAAACATCACACCATCGGATTCGGTAAGGATTTTGCTTCATTCATCTTGCTTGTGATTTAACCTCTTTATTGCCTAATGAACATGTTTTTGCGAAGCTCAAACTGTGGCCCCGATTTCGCTCCGACTGACCATTAGTTTCAATGGTTAGTACAATGAAGTTTCTGCAAAAGAAGATACTATTGCTCCTCCTTCTGTACATATAACGAAAATTGCTTCTAGAGCTACAGGATTTTACCACAAGCTTCATGAAGTGCAACTCATAAGAAAGGAAGTGAAGTGCAAATAAGACGTTCACCCGAATCGCGCATAGAAGTAAATTTTGTTTCGTCCGGAAATTAACGCAGGGTGGTATGTGATGTAATTTCCGCCATTTTATGGCGAATAAGGGGAGCGGAGAGTCACCACAGCGTTCCTTGCCCACGTCGGATGTAATTAATTTTATATCTAATATTTGGAGAGCAGCAGAAGACAGCGCGGAGAACGCCGTTTGGTCACTCCTGCCACCTGACCCCCATACTGCCCCCCTCCCAACCTCCCGCATCCCTCTCCCTCCTACAACACGCTCTTTTCCATAGTCTGCCACATATCAGCAGTCCGACACCCTCTCACCTCTCAATTCCACAACTTGCTGCAACGTGTGGACACACGAGGCTCCGTGCCCGTTCAATGAAACGGATAAAGCGGCCTCCTTCCTGCTCCCTCCTCCACCTCCTTCCGCTGCTTTTCCTCTTTTCACATTTTCTGTACACGCACACTCACTCACTCTTTCAGGTTTTTCTTTTTTCTTTTTTTTTTTTTTTTGCCCCCTTCTTTCCTTTTGACCTCGCTGCAGAAGAAATTAGTTTGCTTAAACAGTAAAAACATATACGTCTGTTTTAGGCGAAGGCATACATGCGGCGCGAAACTCAATTTGACGTTCCTTTCCTCCGCCTCCCGCCCCCGCGCCGTGCGGTGCCGCGGCGATGCCAGGCCGAGAGGCCGCCCGACCGCTGGCCACGGATCCTTTTTTATTTCAGTGCCGCCACCGCCGCCGCCACATTTGTGTCTCTGTACGGCGAGGCCCTCGCGGGCGGCGTAGCGGCCGTGTGCCCGTGGGAGCACCGTGCGAGCCCCGAAATACCGCGCACCACCCGCCGGGAATGAAACGCGCGCGCACGCACGCGCACGCACACGCACGCACACGACGAGAATGGAAAGGGGATAGGGCGGGGGGGGGGGGGGGGGGGAAGAGAGAGAAATGTACACCACCGGAAAAATACCTAGCACCAGGAAAAAAAAAAGGCCAAGGTTTCCGTACGAAATAGTTGCCGGTCTTCCGCAACTTAAACAACAAACGCTGCGCCGGGTGACGTCAGGCGGAGTGGGCTGTTTTCCCTCCGCGAGACGCCGGCACTGCCCGCGACCCGGCCGGAGCGGGCGCGCCATCGAGTTCCGCCAGAGAAGAGCAGAGCGAATTAAATAATTCCGCGAGACGGAGACGGGCGCGCGCCGGCCCGCTCCACTTTCGAGTCAGTATTTATTATAATAATTGCCCCGGAGCCGTCCTCCTCGTCCTCGGAAAGGAGACGGCCGATGGCGGCGCTCCGGCAACTATCGGCCTCCGCAGAGCACGGTCGGCCGGCGGAAGCACAAAAAAAAAAAAAAAAAAAAAAAAAAGTTACGTCTGCGGAAACGAAATGCTGAAGCGACTCAAAGGCTACGGCCAACCTTTGTGACCGCATAAATATTCGTTGCACTGTTATTAATATTTTTTTATTCGTCTGGAATTTTGTCGCCGCACAGTGGCAGCCGGCCAGAAACCTACGGCATGTCAGGGCGGTACAAATGTTTAAAGCTGACAAGAACGGCGTCCACTGTGTCCGGCCGCGCGACGGAGAGTCCGCGGAGAGACTGCTGCGCTGTCCCGAGAGCGGTTTGGAGGATTCAGCTGACCACTGAGTTAAACGTTTTGCGTCAAATATTGGAGCGGAGCGCTAACTCAGTGAAAGAACAGGCGACACTAGCTCAGTACGTCTTTCCAGTAAACACTGTGAGACAAATCAACGTCGATTCAAAGGGCCTGAGATGTTTAACGTCGTTATTGTACTGCCACGACACCCTATGCGATTTATGTATTCTACTGCAAAGCTCGGCCACATAAGATCCTTCAGTCAGTCTTGTTATCCAAACTACACACATCAAAAAAAGTTTTGCATCACCCCTGTACCCAGAACTCCTTAAGATAGACGTTGACTGTATATATTCTACCACAGACACAGTCCCTCTGACCAGAGATGTCACTGAACTCGCCTAAAGATGTAAACAACCATGCATGAGTAGCGCCTATCAGACGTAGGGGCAGACAGCTGATCAGTTCCAGTCATTCCACCAGAAATGAGACACACGGCACGTCTGCAGTTCAACCATGTCTAGACGGTCAGTACAGCGGCTCGATCGCGCCCTCACTGTTACTTTGTGCCAGGAAGGGCTGTCAACAAGGGAAGTGTCTACACGTCTCGGACTGAACCAAAGCGAAGTTGTGCTGACATGGGAGAGATGCGGAGACACAAGAACAGTCGATGACATGCCTCGCTCTGGCCGCCCAAGGGCTACTACTGCCATTGATGACCGCTACCTAAGGATTGTGGCTCGGAGGAACCATGACAGCAAATTCACCATCTTGAATAATGATTTCATGCAGCCACAGGGCATCCTGTTACGGCCTAAACTGTTCGCAATAAGCTGCATGATGCGCAACTGCACTCCCGACGTCCTTGGCGAGGTCCATCTTTGCAACTACGACACAATGCAACGATGCACAGATGGGTCCACCAACATGCCGAATGGACCACTCGGGATTGGCATCACGTTCTCTTCACCGATGAGTGCCGCATAATGCCTTCAGGCAGACAATCGTCGAAGACGTGTTTGGAGGTAAGCCGGTCTGGCTGAACGCCTTAGACACACTGTCCAGAGAGTGCACCAAAGTGGAGGTTTTGAGGTGGCATTACGTGGGGCCGACGTACGCCGCTGGTGGTGATGGAAGGCGCCATAACGGCTGTACGATACGTGAATGCCATCCTCCGACCATATCGGCAGCATATTGGCGAGGTATTCGTCTTCATGGACGACTATTCACGCCCCTATCGTGCCCATCTTGTGAATGACTTCCTTCAGGATAACAAAATCGCTCGACTAGAAAGGCCAGCATTTTCTCCACACGAACCCTGTCGAATAAGCCTGGGATAGACTGAAAAGGGCTGTTTGTGGACGACGTGGCCCACCAACTACTCTGAGGGATCTACGCCGAATCACCGTTGAAGAGCGGGACAATCTGGACCAACAGTGCCTTGATGAACTTTTGGATAGTATGCCACGACGAATACAGGCATGCATCAATGCAAGAGGACGTGTTACTGGGTATTAGAGGTACCGGTGTGTACAGAAATCTGGACCACCACCTCTGAATGTCACGCTGTATGGTGATACAACATGCAATGTGTGGTTTTCATGAACAATAAGAAGGGCGAAATGATGTTTATGTTGATCTCTATTCCAGTTTTCCGGCACTCTCTGAACCGAGGTGATGCAAAACTTTTTTTGACATGTGCATAATCAACGTACGAAGCGTGTGATAAAAGTAATAAGACTAACTTTTTTGTCACACAAGGAATTGCAACGCCAATGCTTTGCATATGTACGCGTTCGAAGATTCACTGACGTTACACTATGTCTTCTGGACGCATCAGTTTCTTTATCTCGCAGTACACGACGTAAGTGAGAAAAGTATTGAGACTGACAACACATGCCGGCGATATAGCAACGCTGTACTGTTCTACTTGTGTAGGCAGGTGTATTCATCCCTTCCAGATGTTCAGTCTGAGTTTCAGCTTCGTACAGCCATAACGAGGTTTTTGAGAGCGCCGTCTCTGAACCTGCGTTTTTGTTATATGTTACATAAATGGAACTGTAGAATTTAGAGCAACGTTACGCCATTAAGTTGTGTGTTAAACTTGGGGAATCCGTGAGTATGACTTTTTAAATGTCGAAACAGGTCTATGAGGAATATACCGTGTTAAGAGCACAAATGTTTCGCTGGGATAAATCATCTTTGGTCGAGCGAGAACACGTTCAAGATAGACTTCGCATATTAAGTGAGACCTTCAACTTCAAAAACCGACGAAAACGCCAAACGTGTGCGTGATCTTGTGAGATTTTCCTCCAGGACAAATTGTCAATCAAATTATTTTACAAAAATATCCTTACAACGCTCAGGAAAAGGGTGAGTAGAGTGAGATCCGCCATGGCAGACAAGTGGGCGCTGCAATGTGAGAACGCTCCACGTTAGGCGCCCAATTCCGTCACGAAATGCTTGTCCTCAAAAGACATTCCTGTTGTTCCACAGTTCCCTTATTCACCTCAAGACTTTTCTATTTTCCCGAAATTGAAAAATGGCTTCACAGGACTTCTGTTTTGGACTCTGGTGGACATTAAACCTAGTGCGGCAGACGCAGTAAAGGCCCTGCCAGTTGAAGCACAGCGGCGCTGCTATCAAGAGTGGAGAGAACGACTCTTCCGGTGTATAGCTGCCGAAGGGAACTACTTTGACGGAAACAATACTGACGTTTAACTCTAAACTTAATGGCATAATGTTGCTCTAAATTCCGGTGTTCCATTTTCGTAACACATAACAAAAACGGAGGTTCAGAGACGGCGCTCTCAAAAACCTCGTGATGGCTGTACGGAGCTGAAACTCGGACTGAACATCTGGAAGGGATGAACAAACCAGTCTACACAAGTAGATCAATACAGTGTTACTACATCACTGGCATGTGTTGTCAGTCTCAATACTTTTCTCACACACGTCGTTCACTGACGGACAAGGAAAGTGAAGCACCCAGAAGACATAGTGTGACGTCAATCTATCTTCGTACCCTTAGATACTGTCGGCGGTTATGCAAAGGATAGGCATTGCAATTTCTTATGTGACGCAGAAAAGCCATCAGAATGCATCACTGTTCGTGTTTAGTCCTTTCTCCACGCCTAGTAAATCATGTAAGGGATGCGAATAGCGTCAGATTTTGAGCGTGATTTCTGCGGAAGACACGTAGATGCCGTGTACTCGTGTGAGATAGATTACCAGTATCTGACAGAGTTTCAAATAGGCTCCATAATGGGTCTGGCTGGTTTAATCTTGCATTACCCAGATTCGTGGGGCATTTGCATGTGACGATGGCCCGATGCTGCACAGTATGACAAAGTGTGTGCTGGCTTACTCGTCGTCAAGGATCCGCGCGATTACGTCTGACTACCACAATGGTAAAATGGAAATGAGCGTTTGGCGTTACTCGCCGGGAGGCCCCTTGCGGGGCAGGTCCTGCCACCTTGGTGCAGGTCTTGTTACATTCGACACCACATTGGGCGACCTGCGCGCCGGATGGGATGAAATGATGATGAAGACAACACAACAAGACAACACAACACCTGAGCGGAGAAAATCTCCGACTCAGCCGGGAATCGACCCCGGGCCCGGAGGATGGCAATCCGTCACGTTGACCACTCAGCTATCGGGGTGGACTACTACTGCCACAATGGTGACACGCTGTATCGTTCACCAAACACATCGAAATCCCTTCACTTTCGTGCCTACCGGCCGAGGACTATCTGCAACGTTCTTTGTCATCCCGCAGCCGGTCTATCTAATACCTTCCTGTGTGTAGACTGCCCTCAACACCACAACACGAACGGCTGCGTCTGGTGTGGTACCTTGACTTGGAACCACAGACAGCAGAGAAATGCCACCACACTGAGTTCAGCTACGCACCACGGTTCTGCGCTAACCCTGATACCGTCGTCGGCGTGTGTGGTAGTGACTCAGGGTGGCGTCCCAATCTTTCAATGTTCTGAAGAGGCACAGCGGTGTTACCGCTGGCATCATGGTGTGTGATCACCGCGTATGACTGCAGGTCACGGCTATTGGTCATTGGGGGAGGTCTGACGGTATGACCATACGTCACGGACACGATGTGTACTCATGTGCTTCCTTTAATTCCTTAGTATCGTGGTGACATTTTTCAACAGGACAATGCTCGTCCAAACATGGCATGTGCGTCTAAAAACTGTCTTCATAATGCTGATAGACTCCCAGGGGCAGTGAGATGCCCAGACCGGCCCCTGATAGACCATGGGTGGAACCACTTCGGTTGTCATTCCTGTGCTAATTGCCAGTACCGTGGATATTAGAAGAGTTGTGGGCTATGTTGCCTCAGAAGGAGATATGACAGCTTTATGGTACCTTCCGCTGCGGAATTAGTTCTTAAATACGAGACAGAGGGAGTGAAATGCCATTTTGATATGTGGATTCATACTGCCAAGTTTTTGTAAATTTTACTCAATATTGAGAGCATAAGAGAACATCACATATCCTCTCAGCGCCGGAAGTTTCACTTCTTTTCCTCATCCCTTTCTAGATGCTTCACTTTTTTGTCAGGCAGTGTATGTCGAAATTGCAGACATCATAATGTCTAAGAATTCAGGTTATATAAATTTATGCAGTCCAATGAAAAATGTAACTACAACTATATGACAGATTAATTCGTCTCAAAACGTTACATTAAATATTAAAAGAGGAGGAGCTTGTCCACGTTATGGCATTACAACAGACAGGTACACTTCTTTTAACTAATTAATCTTTCGACCTGTTGATGTAACGCCCCTCCGTTTCCTGTTGTTGTGGTCCTCGGTCGGAAGGTTGGTTTGCTCCAGTTGCCGCACTAGCGTATCCTGTGTAAGCCTCATCTCTGCACAGCTTCTGCAACCTAAACCCGTTTGACCTGCTTGCTGTAGTCAAGCCAAGGTCTCATTCTACAATTTTCAGCCTCAGAACATTCATTCATTACCAAACTACCCATTACTTGATGCCCAAGGATATGTCCTATCAGCCTGTACGTCTTTTTAGTCAATTAATGCCCTTAATTTCGCTCTTACATCTTTGACCTCTCTACTTCGAATACCATTAGTTATTTTGTGTATCAAAATTAAAACTCATCTTGCACATTTAGTATCCCATATGTTAATCTAATTCCTTCATCATCACAAGACTGAACTCGACTGCACGTCATTACCTTTGTTTTACTTTGTTGATGTTTATCTGATAGCCTCTAAAACACTGTCCATTCTGTTTAACCTATCTTCCAGCTTCTTTGCCATCTCTGACAGAACAACAGTGTCATCGGCAAACATCCAAGGTTTTATTGCTCCTTCCAGAACTACTATTCCTTTTCTGAACTGCCTTTTCGTTTTCCTTTCTGCTTTTCTAACGTACAGATTGAGTAACATGGGCGAAAGGTTAGAACTCCTTCGATTTCTATACCTGCAGATTGGTTTCTATGCGAATTGCAGATACACTTTCCTTTTTGTATTTTATCCCTGCTACCTTCAGAATTTAGAAGAATGTATTCCAGTCTTCATTCCAATTTTCGTATTAGTATGTGAAGTTTTTCCGACTGTACGTAAGCCCTACACACAACATCACTTATAAACTGTTTAACGTTTTCTGGTACTGGTATTCCCTCTAGTGCTCCTTGGAGAACCATATTTACTACTCATGGATTTCACAGCAGACGTTCCACTAATCTGTCTGTGCTTATTATGTGTATCTTGGAGACTTCTTTCTTCGACTTCCCTCGTTAATACTTCATGTTATACTTATCTGTCCACTTCATTTTTAAAATTTCATATGAGAAGGTGATTGGAACGATCTACATGCAACTATATGGAAGCAACCGTTACTGTGGGGCGGACCTAAGCTGCACCTTCAATCAAAAGAGGTGTAATTTCTCAAAGGTGCTAGTCTTCACGGTAAGAAGAATATTTTGAAAAATTGGCTGTGTTATGGACTGACCGGGGTTGTTGACTTTTAGGGCAGGAAAGGCACCGGAGAGAGAATTGTGATGTTGCGGTTGATAATGGAAGTAAGAATGATGAAAAATCAAGGCACATACATAGGATTTGTCGATCTGCTAAAAGCGTTCGACAAAGTAAAATGGTCCAAGATGTTGGAAATTGTGGGATTATAAGGGTAAGCTATAGAGAAAGATGGATAATACACAATATGTACAAGAACCAAGGGAGCACAATAAGAGTAGGTGACCAAGGACAAAGCGCTCGGATTAAACATAATGTAAGACATAAATGCAGTCATTCACCCCTACTGTTCAGTCTAAACATCGAAAATCAATGACGGAAATAAAAGAAAAATTCACGAATGGGACTGAAATTCAAGGTGAAAGGATATCAACGATTCTCTGGAGACATTTGTATATTCAGTGATATTGAAGAAGAATTACAGGATCTGTTGAACGGAAAAAAAGTCTAATGAATACAGAATATCGAATGAAAGTAAGTCGAAGAAAGGAATAGCAGGAATGAGAATACCGTAAAAGTCAACATCATAACTCGTGATCAGGAAGTAGATGAAGTTAAGGAATTTATCGTTTACCCAGGCGGCATCCGTGATAGCATTAAAAGAATAAGATGAGTGGATTTGAGCCATGTCACAGTTTCACATAGTCTAACTATGTTAATTAATACGAAAGCTGGACCAAAACTTTTATCACAGTATCATCAACGATATTAATGTCAAGATCATTAGCAAAAAACTACGATCACTAATAAACAAAATGAAGTCTTCCGTGTCTTAGAACAATCCTGTTCGTGTAACTCATACTCACAAGTCGTACTTTCAACTAATGTAACATTATCCACGCATAAGACTAAAATATGAGGTGGCAGTCACCGTAATGTCTAGAATACATAAACTGACGGAAAAAAACACCAAGAAGGAGGTCTTCGAGGTAAACGAAAGTTGGTAGGCCTGTTTTTACATCTGGAAAGATGAAGTTTATTCAGGTTTCGCTCCAATCGCATAAGAGAGGCGCTAGTTGCGCCATTATGACGACGCAAATCAGAGTCAAACACGCGCTGCAACGGTCATGACCTTTAGTTGTCTTTGAGATTGGAGGAAGTGAGTTGATATAAAATGAAGAATGCCTTTAAAACAATAAAAATGCCATTATTAAATGCTCACAGAGTGTGAATGAGGTCGTGTATAAGGGCTAAGAGAAGGTGGTTGTCCTTCCGCGATATTGCAGAAGGACGTGGCGAGAATATAGACACTGTATATGTTTGCTGGCAGCTGTGATCACGGGAAGTTACGGCCACGTGGTACTACGGACGAGGAGACGCTTTGACGAATCGTACCGCACCTGCAGCAACAATATGGGCAGCAGTTAGTACCACAGAGACACAAAGAATTGTTACAGATTAGTTGCTTCGGAGACAGCTCCCAGTCAGCGCTATGTAGTGCGCATTCCACTGACCCCTAAACACAGCCGTTTGAAACTGCAATGGCATCGAGCGAGGGCTCGTTTGAGGGCAGAGTGAAGGTCTTTTGTGTTTTATGGTGAAAGCCAGAACTGTAAGGTGCCAGTGGTGGCCGTGAGCTGGTTAAGAGCAGCCCAGGTGAGAGCCAGCAACCAACCTGCCTGCCGCCTAGTCACAATGGACCTACACCCGGAGTTGTCGTATGGGTTGCGATTTCGTATGACAGCAGGAGCACTCTCGTCGGTACGCCACACACTCTGACCATAAATCTGTACGTCAGTCTCGTTATTCGACCTGTTAAGCTGCCATTTATGAACAGCATTCCATGGGTTGTTTTCCAGGAGGATAACACTCGCCCACATACCGCTGTTGTAACCCAACATGCTCTGCAGTGAGTCGACATGTTGCCTTGGCCTGCTCGATGACCAGATCTGTCTCCAGTCGAGCATGTATGTGACATTATCTGACGACAAGTTCAGCGTCACCCATAACCAGCATGAATAGCCCCTGCAATGACCGAACAAGTGCAACAGGCATGGAACTGCATCGCACAGACATCCTTCATCTGTATAATACAATGCATGCATGTTTGCATGCTCTCATTCAACATCCTGGCGGTTGCAGCGGTTATTAATTGACAAGAATTTCACATTTTTAGTGGCTTTTCTCGCGCTTACATTAACCTGTTATCTTGCAACGATAATCACGTAAATACGTTACCAAGACAAATATATTGCCGAAATTTCATTACTCTACATTAATTACTTCTCAACTTCTCAGTGTTGGGATTTCTTCTTCATTACTGTATGTCACACAAACGTCTTGAGGTAAATCACTCTACAGTGCACAAAAAAAAGGTTGAAATGCCTCTGAGCACTATGGGTCTTAACTTTTGAGGTCACCAGTCCCCTAGAACTTAGAACTACTTAAACCTAACTAACCTAAGGACATCACAAACATCCATGCCCGAGGCAGGATTCGAACCTGTGACCGCATCGGTCGCGCGGTTCCACACTCTAGCGCCCACAACCGCTCGGCCACACCGGCCGGCGTAGTGCACAACAGGTGATAATCATTTAGGTCCCGGGAGATTATAATTAAACTTTCCCTGTTTAACACGTTTTAACATAGAAACTAATTACCATGCGAGTACCAAACTTGGTAGCATTAGTGTCAAGGACACGGGGAAGAGATATAATGCACAATCAATTCAACTGAAACACTTTTTATGTTCTGCTATGAATACGTTTACCATTACTTAGCCGGCCGGAGTGGCCGAGCGGTTCTAGGCGCTACAGTCTGGAACGGCGCGACCATTATGGTCGCAGGTTCGAATCCTGCCTCGGGCATGGATGTGTGTGATGTCCTTAGGTTAGTTAGGTTTAACGAGTTCTAAGTTCTAGGGGACTGATGACCTCAGAAGTTAAGTCCCATAGTGCGCAGAGCCATTTGAACCATTTTGAACCATTACTGCTACAAAAGGGTCTCAGTTTGGCGCCCATCAGTGTCCAGAAGAGTCTGAAAGCGCACGATTGCATTCTGCACAGCAGAATCAAACATGTCCGTAGATACGCTTGCTACCCATCTTGATATGCTGCTCTTCAGAACAGCATACGTGTGAATATTCCCCCCGGTATACACTGTCCTGCAGGTACCCCCCCAACCAGAAATCACATGGAGTGTGATCAAGTGATCGTGCTGGCCGAGCATTTTGAAACGATCGACTGATAATTCGATCGTTTCCAAATCTGTTTCGGAGAAGCAGGTGAACTTCACGAGCGATGTGCGGTGGGACCTCGTCTTGCATGACAACTATTACATTCAACGCCTCTCTCCTCTAAAGTGGGTATGACATGCTGGCGAAGCATATCGCAGCAACATTAGCCAGTGTTTGGTTCTTGATCGCCAACGATGAAAGTAGCCGTGAAGCCACATCACACGGTGACACGTTCACCATATAGCAACTTCATGCACAGTGACTGGAAGTGAAGATCCCCACACTCTCTCACCCGTGAGAGAAAAATGAGTTTCGTCTGTCCATAGGGTGGCCCTCATGAACTTCAGTCCTTGCGAGAAACTGGAGAGCGAAATCAACACGTCGGTGTGCGTCCTGTGGTGCAAGCTGCCGTGCGATATGGCTCTTGTACGGATACCATTTGAGAATTGTTCGAAGCATCTTCCGTACAGTGGACTACGGGATGTTCAACTGTGTTGACACAGCGCGCGCAATGCCTGACAATCGGAATTTGCGCGCAGCGTCGCCTGCCTTAGCAACAGCGATTTCATCAACCACCCGTGGTGAAACCGGTCGTCAGACGCCCATTTCTCCACTTGGTTCGAACTTCTTTATCATGCTCAGTTGGTAGAGAAAGGGACCCTTCCCTAAGCCTTTCAGCGGGCGATGTACTCGAAGTGCAGCTGCGGCATTACTGTTGTTTTAATGACAGAGCTGCCCTGCTCCTTTTGTCTAAGCTCATGTTGACACGTCAACAAGTGCACTGTGGCTGGTCAGGTGTGTGAGACTATCAATCACGATGACTGATCACGGCACCTGGTGGCCATAGTTGGAACTGGACAGTGACCCTGTGACCCCTGTGACCCCATACTCTGGACGTTAAGGCAACCAAGTTTGGTACTCGTACGGCAAGTATATTCCACATTTACCACGTCGTATTGAACCGACCCGTGGTAGCGTCTTTGATTCATAATCAAAACGTCTTCGGTCCCGGGTTCGATCCCCGCCACTGCCTAAATTTTGATAAATAATCGGTATTGGTGGCCGAAGACTTCCGGCATAAGAAGTCAGCCTCATTCTGCCAACGGCCTTGTCAAAGAGGGCGGAGGAGCGGATAGAGGTTCAGGGCCCTCTCTTGTCCTAGGGGTAGGAAATTGCCCCTAAAGGCGGAAGAATCAGCAATGATCAACGACATGAGGATGCAGAAGGCAATGGAAACCACTGCATTAAAGGCACGTAACGTGTATCCACAGGACATGTGGCCTGTAATTGAAGAAGTATCATGATGATTTCTCCATTGGCAAAAGATTCCGGAATAGTCCCCCATTCGGATCTCCGGGAGGGGACTGCCAAGGGGGAGGTTACCATGAGAAAAAGATTGAATAATCAACGAAAGGATAACGTTCTACGAGTCGGGGCGTGGAATGTCAGAAGCTTGAACGTGGTAGGGAAACGAGGAAATCTGAAAAAGGGAATTGCAAAGGCTCAATCTAGATACAGTAGGGGGCAGTGAAGTGAAGTTGAAGGAAGAGAAGGATTTCTGGTCAGATGAGTATCGGATAATATCAACATCAGCAGAAAATGGTATAACAGGTGTAGGTTCAAATGGTTCAAATGCCTCTGACCACTATGGGACTCAACTGCTGAGGTCATTAGTCCCCTAGAACTTAGAACTAGTTAAACCTAACTAACCTAAGGACATCACAAACATCCATGCCCGAGGCAGGATTCGAACCTGCGACCGTAGCGGTCTTGCGGTTCCAGACTGCAGCGCCTTTAACCGCACGGCCACTTCGGCCGGCAACAGGTGTAGGATTCATTATGAATAGGAAGGTATGGCAGAGGGTCTGTTACTGTGAACAGTTCAGTGACTGGGTTGTTCTAATCAGAATCGACAGCAGACCAACACCGACAACGATAGTTCACGTATACATGCCGACGTCGCAAGGTGAAGATGAACAGATAGACCAAGTGTATGAGGATTTTGAAAGGGTAATGCAGTATGTAAAGGGGGACGAAAATCTAATAGTCATGGGCGACTGGAATGCAGTTGTAGGGGAAGGAGTAGACGAAAAGGTTACAGGAGAATATGGGCTTGGGACAAGGAATCAAAGAGGAGAAAGACTAATTGAGTTCTGTAACAAGTTTCAGCTAGTAATAGCGAATACCCTGTTCAAGAATCACAAGAGGAGGATGTATACTTGGAAAAGGCCGGGAGATACGGGAAGATTTCAATTACATTACATCAAGGTCAGACAGAGATTCCGAAATCAGATACTGGATTGTAAGGCGTACCCAGGAGCAGATAAAGACTCAGATCACAATATAGTAGTGATGAAGAGTAGGCTGAAGTTCAAGACATTAGTCAAGAAGAATCAATACGCAAAGAAGCGGGATACGGAAGTACTAAGGAATAACGAGATACGTTTGAAGTTCTCTAACGCTATAGATACAGCAATAAGGAATAGCGCAGTAGGCAGTACAGTTGAAGAGGAATGGACATCTCTAAAAAGGGCCATTACAGAAGTTGGGAAGGAAAACATAGGTACAAAGAAGGTAGCTGCGAAGAAACCACGGGTAACAGAAGAAATACTTCAGTTGATTGATGAAAGGAGGAAGTACAAACATGTTCCGGGAAAATTAGGAATATAGAAATACAAGTTGCTGAGGAATGAAATAAATAGGAAGTGCAGGGAGGCGAAGACGAAATGGCTGCAGGAAAAATGTGAAGACATCGAAAAAGATATGATTGTCGGAAGGACAGACTCAGCATACAGGAAAGTCAAAACAACCTTTGGTGACATTAAAATCAACGGTGGTAACATTAAGAGTGTAACAGGAATTCCACTGTCAAATGCAGAGGAGAGAGCAGATAGGTGGAAAGAATTCATTGAAAGCTTCTATGAGGCTGAAGATTTGTCTGATGTGATAGAAGAAGAAACAGGAGTCGATTTAGAAGAGATAGGGGGTCCAGTATTAGAATCGGAACTGAAAAGAGCTTTGGAGGACTTACGGTCAAATAAGACAGAAGGCATAGATAACACTCCATCAGAATTTCTAAAATCATTGGGGGAAGTGGCAACAAAACGACTATTCACGTTGGTGTGTAGAATATATGAGTCTGGCGATATACCATCTGACTTTCGGAAAAGCATCATCCACACAATTCCGAAGACGGCAAGAGCTGACAAGTGCGAGAATTATCGCACAATCAGCTTAACAGCTCATGCATCGAAGCTGCTTACAAGAATAATATACAGAAGAATGGAAAAGATTTGTTGACCTGGAAAAAGCGTTCGACAATATAAAATGGTGCAAGCTGTTCAAGGTTCTGAAAAAAGTAGGGGTAAGCTATAGTGAGAGACGGGTCATATACAATATGTACAACAACCAAGAGGGAATAATAAGAGTGGACGATCAAGAACGAAGTGCTCGTATTAAAAAGGGTGTAAGACAAGGTTGCAGCCTTTCGCCCCTACTCTTCAATCTGTACATCGAGGAAGCAATGATGGAAATAAAAGAAAGGTTCAGGAGTGGAATTAAAATACAAGGCGAAAGGATATCAATGATACGATTCGCTGATGACATTGCTATCCTGAGTGAAAGTGAAGAAGAATTAAATGATCTGCTGAACGGAATGAACAGTCTAATGAGTACACAATATGGTTTGAGAGTACATCGGAGAAAGACGAAGGTAATGAGGAGTAGTAGAAATGAGAACAGCGAGAAACTTAACATCAGAATTGATGGTCACGAAGTAAATGAAGTTAAGGAATTCTGCTACCTGGGCAGTAAACTAACCAATGACGGATGGAGCAAGGAGGACATCAAAAGCAGACTCGCTATGGCAAAAAAGGCATTTCTGGCCAAGAGAAGTCTACTAATATAAAATTCCGGTCTTAATTTGAGGAAGAAATTTCTGAGGATGTACGTCTGGAGTACAGCATTGTATGGTAGTGAAACATGGACTGTGGGAAAACCGGAACAGAAGAGAATCGAAGCATTTGAGATGTGGTGCTATAGACGAATGTTGAAAATTAGGTGGACTGATAAGGTAAGGAATGAGGAGGTTCTACGCAGAATCGGAGAGGAAAGGAATACGTGGAAAACGCTGATAAGGTGAAGGGACAGGATGATAGGACATCTGCTAAGACATGAGGGAATGACTTCCACGGTACTAGAGGGAGCTGTAGAGAACAAAAACTGTAGAGGAAGACAGAGATTGGAATACGCCAAGCAAATAATTGAGGACGTAGGTTGCAAGTGCTACTCTGAGTTGAAGAGGTTAGCACAGGAAAGGAATTCGTGGCCGGCCGCATCAAACCAGTCAGTGGACTGATGACCAAAAAAAATTATATTAGCTTTCAGCCTAAGGTACGGTCAGAAAATTGTTTTTATATTCATAGGACTGCAAGGATGTACTGAAAAGTAATGCTTCGTATTTTTTGTGTGAAATCTTTTAGAGCTTTTTGAGTTCAACGAACTTCATCGACATCCTACATCTTTATTCTTCATGTCTACGTATCTTATTTCTCAACATAGTCACACTGGCGACGAACACATTTCTTCCAACTAGAGACCAGTTTGTTGATACAGTCTCTATAGAATGTTTGACCTTGTTGACGGAGTCACAACCTCACCTCTGCTTGAACCGTTTCATTACTACCAGAGTGAAGTCCTCGAAACTATTCTTTAAGTTTTGGAAACAAATTAATACCGGATGGGGCCGAGTCGGGGCTGTATATAAGATGAGCGAGAACAGAGAACACAATTCGTCGGTTTGTTGCTGATGCTGCAGGGTTCGTTTGTGGTCTCATGCTGAAGGAGAGACTGCCTCACGTGTGAACGAGCTCTTCGAATTCGAAACTTGACTACAGCCCGCTGTTTCTCCCGCGCCGACAGAGTTGTGTTACACAACTCCATGTTACATGCAACGTTTCGGAGACATCTAGCGGCAGAGAGGTGCAAAAATGTGGACAAGAAGAGTAAAGATGTAGCATGTTAATAACGTTTATTTTTTGACATAAAAAATTCGGAGTGTTACATTTCAGCACGCCCTAGTATTTCATCAAGTAATGTTGCCTCCTTTGTGTTACTCAGCAGTTCACTGAAACATCCTCCACTTTTCTCACTATGTATCAATGGATGTTTATTTTAGGCCTTACCGTACTCATCAAAAATAAATTCAGTTATTTGCAATTAGAGCTTATATGCTCAAATACTCAATGTGTACTTAGTGTTTTCGTCTGTTCTGTCTCGAAAGGTCTGTTAAGGCATCATGGACTAAAGAATGTGTCCCTGGCACACATAGAAGGTACTCGGGAGTTCTTTGTTTTGACCATTTAAGGCGCTGCAGGACAAAGAATTTGAAGGTACACGCCACTTTTAAGACCTCATTTTCACTGTTGATGTCTGAAACGAAGTGGCAACAGTGCTACTCACTGGAAACATCTGCTGGTGACTTGCGTGCTCGGCGGTTGACTATGTGGGGACGAAGTTCAAGCGGCAGAGGAGAAATGAAATAATGAGCGCGACAAAGAGATCCATGCGTTCCTAGTACCCTGAAACTTTGTGATCGTATCACCACTGTAGAGTATGTCTCATCAGTAACCTCTAAAACTAACACGCCCAAAGAGAGAAAAGTTATATGCAGTGCAACTAAGGTAACTTCAGCAAATTACATGAAATATTATTGGAGTTCTGTGTTCGTGAGGTGTAGTACGGATATCTCCCGAATGCGAACTAAGAAAGTGGACTCTACGACATTCAGGACAACAGATTATTTTGGTAATGGATAAGACTACTGTTGTAAGCTGAAGCGGAAACGTCTGCTTCATGGTACGTGTATCGTTATAAATGTTATCGAAGAGAAGGCAGAGTGCTTTGACAAGGGAACTTCTGAATTATCTTATTATTAGGAACCAGCAGTAGCTGTTGAAAGTCCAGAGAAACCTAAATCGGCAATGATGTACAGGCAATAAATCTGATTCATTTTTATAATATGAATATATCCTAACCCAGACGTATTTTTCACATAATTATTGCGAAATCATGATCACTAATTTTGCACAAATAAAATATCAGAAATAGGTAATCAGGTGCTCTTTAGGAACACATCAGTTCTGTAGGTTGTGCTCGCTCAGTAAATGTCGCTGTTGCTTTCAAAAGAATCCCATGAACTGTGCAGCGTCTGCTGCGACTTAACAAGGGGTATTGACTATGTAAGTAATGGTATACCGTCAAGCAATTAAAACATGGTTTGATTTAGGGTGAGGTGTTCAGCTGCCGTCAGTCTTTTTTAGTTTGTAAGGATAATAAAATTACTTTACATACTGAAACAACAGAAAATCAGTTACCCTATCAATGGAGTACTGTAACATAATGTGTTTACCAGAGTTCAATTCTAGAATTAAGTCATTAAATGTTGAAAATCACGCTAGATCTGTTTCGCATGCTTGGGAGAAAAACACAGTTGTTACAGGGGAAAGGAACTTAATAATGTAGCACGCTATGTTGCGAGTCGAATCACATGACTGAGCCTAAGAAGTTGACTCCTCGCCTTTTACAAAGCCCATTACACGTAGCTACAACCGTACTAACATTCAAATCTCCTACAGCGCTGACACAGATGTGGAAGATACAGGATTTCTGAAGCTGAGGAGGTTGAATAATTATCGTGGGAGAACATATTTGCAAGATCCAGGATAAGATGCATATAGATACCATTGCGATTCGTTTGGATCCGTTAGTATAGTGACACTCACTGCCTGACAAATAAACTTGAGGTGCTCAGAAGACTTTGTACACGTAGACACCATCTCTGGGTATGTAAATCATTTGGGATGCGATTCCCTGTGACATGTATAGAGGCCACTAGAGTGCGTTATTATTATCAGTGTTCAACTTTGTTACAAGTATTCCTAGGTATATAAGTGACGTGAACTGCTTCAGATAGCGACTGATCACTGTGAAGGACACGTAGATGCCACGTACGCATGTGAGACGACGTTATCAGCACCTGACACATTTTGAAAAGGGTCACATTGTGGCTCTCTGTTTGACCAGGTGATCGCATCGCGCAATATCTAGGTCTATGGAGCATTCGGATGTGACAGTGGCCTGAAGTTGAATTGCATGGGAACGTGAGGACGGGTATATTCGTAGTCAAGGTTCGAGTCGACCACGTCTCACTACCATAAGTGAGAAATACCATATTGTACATCAGGCAGATCGTACTTCCTTCGTGTCTGCACGTGCCGTCTGAGAACATGTAACGGGCTGTTTACTTATTTATTACTTATTTGCTTCTTTCTTTTAGTCTTTTATCCATGTTTCACACGAATTGGCATGAACAGAACACATACTATTTTAACATGGTATCAGATGTGTAAGTATTAAGTAACCATTGTGCTGTTTAATGGGGGGGGGGGTTAAATTTACATAGAAAAACTGCATTGAAGTAATGGGCTCCCCGCAACATTCTGAGTTATTCCGTAACACAGGTCGGAGACTAGCAACACTTTCACAAAGTAACAGCGGCCCATGCGTAGGTTGCCGTTAACACCCCAGCATTAACGGCTACGTTTGGTGTGGTGCCGCAATCATGAAGTATGGACTGCTGACGAAAGGCGTCGCTTTGTCTTCAGCGATGAAGACCGTTCTGCATTACACTGGGTGACCACCGTAGGAAAGTGTGGCGGTGACTTGGTTTGAGGTCCCATTCTTCGAGTGCTTTGGAAGGGCACAGAGCTGTCACTTCGAGCGTTATGAGGTCGGGAGCCATCAGGTATGATTTCAGGTCGTGGCTGCTAATGATTAGGGAAATCTGATAGTACAGCGTGCGTCATCATGTGTTACCCGTCATGTCATAATACCTTGGTGCCATTTTTCAACAGCACAATGCCCGTCCACACATACCGCGGATCTCTAGTGGTAGAGCACTTGCCCGCGAAAGGCAAAGGTCGCGAGTTCTAGTCTCGGTCCGGCACACAGTTTTAGTCTGACAGGAAGTTTCATGTCTGCTTGGTGTTCAGGTACTCCAGTGGCCAAATAGATATCCGCATTTTCCCCCAATGGAACGTGTTCGGGACTAGCTCGGATATCAACTCCGCCCCTGTGTCAGTTTGGAGGATATCAAGGATAACCTGTGACAATTGTGGGCTGGACCAGTTCAGGGGAATACACGACAGGTTTATGAGGCCCTTCCCTACCGAACCATTTCATGCATCCAGGCTACAGTGATAAGCAGGCTTATGCTGTTATGTTCTTTGTACATGTTACTCGATTTTGTAATCAGTGTAATAATCTCATAAACTCTCCGAACCCGTGAGGTTTCATTTCATTTCGTCGTCCCTTCTGGATGTTCACTTCTTTTGCCGGATAATGTATAAATCATGGACTGTGAAAAATGCGGGATAGAGATGAAGTGAATATCTTGAAATGTGTTATACATGTATGCTGAAAACAGAATGGAATGATTAGGTCAGAAATGAAGAGGTTATCCTCAGAATCAGCGAGGAAAGGGATCTCTGTCTAATAGTAATTAGAGGAATGACAGGGCTACGGGACATTCACAGTGGGGGCTACATTCAACAACTATTTGAGAACTTTTGGTGTAAGTGCTAGTCTGAGATGAAGAGAGGAAACCAAGACGAACAACAATAAATCAGTCAGAAGACTTATGACGGAAGAGAAATGGCCCACTGTTAGAACTACTCTTCTCTTTTTTGACATTCTTGTCAGTGTTGTTATTTTCATTGTAGTTTTCTTGCTGTTATTTCACAGATTTTGTGACTTTCCTTTATCTTTTACACCCATGTTCCATAGACGTTTGTCATCAACATGTGGGTAAAACTGAATAAAAGTTCAACAAGATAGATAAAAAACACACCGAATGAACAAGTGTATGCACTACCAGTAAAGTGTGCAATTACCTTGATTACTAAACAGCAACTGCATGGTGTTTGTAAAGTACCTGAACAAAGTTGCTCTAAGACTTAACTCTATTTGGATTCAAAAAATTAATCTTCTTAAACGAGATGAAATACGTAACGAACCCTCATGGTGTGGAAAGGTAGTCTCTAACAGTAGTCTTGATGCTATGGGACGCCAAAGGGTGTCGTCAGGTACCACAGCTTATGTCACCTGCTGCCAACAATAAAATTACGAGGTCGACGTGGAGCGATTTTTTCACCGATTCACAACGTGGTACTCCATTCTATACACAACACTCATTACACCTGTTGCCCTTCACTGTCATTCATAGTTCAGTACCAGTACATTACTAATTTTGATTTCATACATAAACAGACAACATTTATATTTGATTCTACGTCACGATACACCATCTACACATTGGTGAGTCTATGAAAATGGCTTAAGTCCACCTGACCAAGACTTGCCGTACTTATGGCCTAACATTTTTGCACACATGGGACAGGTAATTATTATTTTATGGCGATTTTTCAACCAGTAATGCGCATAGTAAAGTTCCAAATAAGGTTTAGTTGCAATTCATGATATTTCAAGGGTATTTTCTTTTTGAGTAAGAGATTAGAAATAATGACAGATATTTTGTAATTGATTTTTCCTTCAATATTTCCTACGTTTAATATAAACTTTAAAATCAACGTAGATAAAATGACAATTAGGGAAATGTTACGTAACTGGAACAGTATAAATACTTTTTACTTCTCTTTTAAGATTTCGGTGTCGTACCTCATCACAGAGCTTCCGATAATATGTCACGAGCCAAAACATGTGCCACGATAAATACAATAAGAAAGTAGTAAATTGGGATTTACTTCCTGTCACCAATTTCCTGCAATTACTAATTCTCTGGCTTGTACGATAAACAGATGGAAGATTTGTTCGCCAGACAAGGGCGTGATTGAAAAGTGGCGTTATTAGCTTGATAATAGGTGAAGGAACCTACTTGCTACATCCATTTGTCTTCTGTCTACATTAATTCTAAAACAGTTCCATATTTCATGAGAATAAAATTGTCATGAGCAATGCAGTAAAGGTCTATCTCGATGAGTGAGGCCTTCTAACGAAATGCGATGTAAAAATGATGTGCAAGTCGAAAACAAATAAACAAAACTACTGCTTCACTTTCTAGGAATGGCATACGAGGTGTAATAAATGACTGTTCAGATTAGCTACAGTCTGAATGGCAATTATTGGCTGACATTCCTTACTTCCTTATCATTGGAAAGTATTTTGCTTTGAGTATCATTTCCAGGAGTAACTTTGAAGTCCTGTGCTACATCCGTACGTTTCTTCAGACTCATATACTGTAAACCGAGATTCTTCTAATCCCAAGGACTGAAACTTTACTTTCAGATTTGTTCTGTTGTGAGTATACACACCTGCAAACAGTATCACATCATCAGTTTTCAATATAGCCATTTCGTCTCCGATGCCAGTAGTTGTTAAGTGTATTCATCTAAAATGCATTTTGTTTGTTGTGAGTTAAGTGATTTAATTTCCCTGTATTATTCAGTGTCTGTTATACTAACGTTGGTTGCTGGCAAAGGAATTGGCTGAAAGTCTTATAACTTGTCTTAATAAGGACGGTGACAGAATAATTAGAAAGAAATTCAATCATTCCTACTTTGGTGTTTCTGTTTTTATTGTGACATCGATATTATTACTCGCAGAAAATTGGTTTTAGTAGACGAAAATGCGGGAACTACGTGTTGCAATTACAAGTATGTTGATGATACATTCCTTGCGACAACTGATTTAAAACACGATCTACTACGTATCTGAATCCCGTTCAGATTGACCCAATGAGTCATATTGTATGAAGCAGGTTATCTGATCACTGATATTGCGCAAAATTTACGCACTACACTGTGAGGTTCAGTGCGCGTGTCCAGGACAAATGATCTGCTTCCATTTCTGGTATTTGTATCCATAAAGCTGTTTCGCAGTCTCCGGCTTTTATTTGAATACGAGGCCAACTCTGCTGTCGGCCCGAGCTTATGTTACAGTTGTATAAATGAAGACGTCGTACGTAGGGTGCTGCCGCCGATACAAACTCGACGCGTTTCGCGCGCCGCCCGTGCCGCGCTGCTAGCTGCGCAGGGCGCATGCGTGCCGCCAAGTTGCGGGCGTCTGCCGCCAGGTGGCCTACGGCGCGCCGTCGCCGTAAAGATTGCGCCAGCCAGAGGTAAGCCGCGGCTAATCTACAGCCTCGCACTACCGGCTAGATAGCGTGCAACGGATGCTGCGACCGTTACGTCTTTATCACAAACGTCCCGTATAAGAGGCAGAGTATAAATTTCACAGTGTTCCACACAGAATGTCTCTCCTAGTCTCCGCGTTGTACATATTTACTTGCAAGAGTTGAGGGACTTTCTTTTAGTGTTTTCAGTAACATACACTATTATCAAGAAAGTACCTTCTGTAACTAACAATCTCATATTTTGTCTAAACCTACGCCGTTAGTCCTAAAAAATGAAAGGTATCAGAATTATATTTATTTTTGAATGTTGACGTTTGCAGGTCTGTTTTTTCCAGATTTCCAGAGGAGAACACTGGTAACACAACTTGATATATGAACTACTGGGTGCTCAGTACAATACAGCACGGTTGACAATTGTTGATCAGCATTATACATAGCAGAATGAAAAGGAAAAATTGGGCAGGCGCAAGTAGGACTCGCGCACCGAAGGTTGCGTACAAACTTGTTATGTCTACAAATACCTCATCCATTCCGGGAACTGAGAATCGCGACGATTTTTGACTGTTATCGATATTGATACTGGCAAGGGATTCCAAGAGTTTAGAGAATTTCTTAACCTTAAATAAATGATAAAAGAAATATGTTTGTGGTGTGATTTAATTACATATTAATAAATTTCTGGTTTTTCGTTTGCATGTACTGTATAACATTGCTTCTTGCCAGATTTCATGATTCTTCGTCAAGGGGAAGTTCCCTATAGGTTTCACTTAATGTGTTCACGAGTATCAAAATAAGTGAAATAAATAGCCGTGCCTTTTGATTACATTGACTTACAACCTTAACTTTTTTACCAACTGCGACATGGTCGCGTATACAAACGGTGATCCAATACTGTCAAATGTTTTTTATTCGAACCTTTGATCACAATATGAATTCTTTAGACGATGACCGGTTTGAGTACGTAATGACCATCCTCAGATCTGTAATATACAAATATATACACCTAGTGAGCAGTGTGTCTTTCAACATAATAGAACAATACGTATCACAATATACTATCACACAACCAGGGAGATGTACAGAAAATACGGTAAAACGTACCTTTTTTCACCATGTCCTAAAGTGACAAGGCCCTAATGGCATCGTCAAAACATATAAATATAATCAGCATAGATTTGTCATATAGATCTAAAATTAGGTGTTCCTTCACCTTAAAAAGGATCGGTCCTATTCTATTATATATTTCCTTTTAATTATTTTATATGAGCAACTATATTCGTCTTTTAATGTACCACAATTTAGTTTCTATGATAGTTATCAATTTTAAAAGTCTATTAGATGTATTTTACATTATGTGTATTTATCAGATTATGTTTTTTGAGTAAATGATGACTACAGCTAAGCTGACAGTAGCGACATCTAGGGATGATATAGGCAAACAGATTTCTGGTAGCTACTGTACTTCAGTAGCCAGTTGCAATAATGACTGTGTGGACGATGCGGCCTATTCTACACCTTATTTTAGACCTATATGACGGTGCTGTGCTGGTTATATTTATATATTTTGACGATGCCATTATGGCCTTATCACTTTAGGACATGGTGTAAAAAATGTACGTTTTACCGTGTTTTCTGTACATCTCCCTGGTTGTGTGATAGTATATTGTGGTAGTATTGCTGTATTATGTTGAAAGACACACTGCTCGCTAGGTGTATATAATTGTATATTATAGATCTGAGGATGGTCATTAGGGATTGAAACCGGGCATCGTCTAAAGTATTCATATTGTGATCAAAGACTCGAATAAAAAACATTTAACTTTTTTAAACCACCAAAGCATGTGACATCAATTTCAAAGTGATACGTCGATAGTTCCTGAGAAAAATAGCTCGTAACAGATGGAGTGACAGACAGACAGTTGGATAACAAATGAGAAAATATTTTTTTCGTGTGATATAATTAAAATCAACAATTTAGGGCTTTCTACTTGACTTGTACTGTGAAATATTTCTTTTTGCCAAATTTCATTGTTATAGACCAAGGGGATATACCCTACAAAGTCATATGAGTGAATTTGCGATTCTCAAAATATGTAAGATAAATGGCCGTATCCTTCGAGTGCATTGACTCAGAAGCTAACGTTTATTATATCGTCAACGGATCGTAGACCTTAGTATGGGACATAAATTTAAACTTGATACGTCTACTCCTTCCTGATAAAGACGGTTTTTTAACAGATGCATAGACAGGAAAGTCGGTCAACAAAGTGAACTCATAAGGATTCCGTTTTTACCGATTGTGGTACGAAACTCTGAAAACGAGAAAGCCCTGGACACGGTTCCGACTGATTACAGAATCAACTATGTCAATATAGTTATCATGCTCCCAGCAGTCGATGGAAGAATAAAAGAAAGGATGATGGGGTTTAACATCTGGTCGACAGAAAGATCATCAGAGACCTAGCAAAAGTCCGGTTTACGGTACGATGGACAACAAAATCGGCCGTGTCTTTTCGAAGGAACCATTCTAGCATTTACCTCAAACGACAACTGCGCAAAACCAAAATCTGCTTGCTGTATCGGAATTTGAACCACCGTCCCCCCAAATCAGAGTAGGCTGTCTCACCACGCTGCCACTTCGTCTGGTGCAAGGACTCTTCTGGTGGAAGGAATGAATGGAAACCGGTACGCATTCATGGTATTTTTTATGTGTATGAAACCTTCAGAAAGTTACACATTTCTGAGATAACTAAGGATGAATTAAAAGGTATCTGCGGCAAACAAGTGCGAGAAATAAAGTGGAAGATGCGAAAAGGAATTTATTGCTAAGTCTTGGGATATGGCTCCTAGTTACTGATTTTTTAATCGTAGAAAATCGAAAAATCAGTGATTGACGAGAACAAAGTTATACGAAAAATTAAATGTACAAGAGGAACAGATCACAATCCCAAGATTCGCAGACGATGCAGTCGTATTTTCGTAAGATGCGTGGGCCTTATAAAAATGATACGAACAAGGGACTTACAGATTCTGGGATAGTATCTAGCAAAACAAACACAAGACTCATGCGTGGGGGAAACTGACTTGTTAAGCATCAAAATTAAACGTGGTCCACTATAAGCAGTAAAATAACTTCGCCGTTTAAAAGTCAGTGTTCGACAGACAATGTAGGCGAAGCAAGAGAGACATCAAAAACAGATTAACAAATGGTTCAAATGGCTTTGAGCACTATGGGACTCAACATCTGAGGTCATCAGTCCCCTAGAACTTAGAACTACTTAAACCTAACTAACCTAATGACACATCCATGTCCGAGGCAGGATTCGAACCTGCGACCGTAGCTGTCGCGCGGTTCCAGACTGAATCGCCTAAAACCGCTCGGCCACCGCGGATGGCTACAGATTAACACAAATTCCATTAAATACAAATGTAAAATTGTACTACGTAACAGGACTATTAGCCATATAATGACTAGTAAAGAATAAATTACAAGCATTTCAAATAAACTTCCTGACAACAAAAAAAAGCAAGAATGTGAAGCGCCCTGAAGTCATCGTTGGATGTCAACGGAACTTCGCACACGAAGTGGGTGGATGTGTAGATCATTTATCATTAGACATGTAATTCACTGTGACAGGTACAACAGCTACCAGTGTGCGTTAGTGTTGTTACCAGGCTTCTTAGGGAACACAGGTTGGTCACAAGCAGTGTCGAAAAATTTGTGAGTTAGATATTCAGGCCTTTATGGGTGCAAGTTTAAGCAGCTCCGCTAAGACGGCGTCTCCAAACCTGCTGTTCGTTTTTTTTCCAAAAACCGAACAAGAGAGCGATACAAAAATTAGACATGGGGCGTAATAAGGATCGAATACGAGCAGTAAACTAGGCAGTCTCATCCGTTATCATCTGCGCTACGAGAACAACTGACACGAACTGCACCGTTTGAATTTGCGCGCACAACAGACTGACAGGTTAGTATCAATGCTAATTAACTCAGAAACGGCCCAAAGTATCGAATTCGTTTTTTAGCAACTGTCTTTCAGCACAGTCTATCCTGCAACGCCTTATGAGCTCCAGTCGTTGTGTGACCACAGTGAACGGCACGGAGACGCCATGTACGGGTGTGAGACAACATTATCAGCACCAGGGTATGAAAGGTGCGTCATTGTGGATTTCCATTTCCCGACATTGTCGAATCACGCAATATACAGATTTTTGGGACATTCAGATATGACACTGGGCCGATACATGCCATGCGACTATACAGGAACTCGAGACACTCGAACAATCCTTTCATCCTTACTCTGGAAAACTATGATCGCAGCCATAGGTGGAAGCATAAGCTGCCAAAGACACTGCTAGCTAGGGCATAACCACCTATGAGTAGATAACACACACCAACAAGCGACAAACGTCGGTAAGCCGCTGTACATCAGCAACGGTGACTGGAAATACCAGCTGCCACTACAGCCGACCAACATGCTACAGCAGGGAAACCGACGAGCTCGCCCACTGACGCACAAACAAATCACCATCACCCTACACTGTGCATCTGATAAATGAGCCATCGGACACAAAACGATGATGGATCTAACAGGTATGCTTGCGCTGACCGAGAGATCAGCACCGGTACCCAGCGGCAGCCGCCGAGTAACAGCACTGTACAGCGTCAAAGGTATCGACATGCGTGATACCCACTACTAACCAAGTCTAACCTTGCATGAGCTGTCGCAGGCAGCAAGAGATCCGCTACTGCTCTTACCACTCGACCTAACTACCGCAGAGGTGTTTTCCGTTGGCACTTTTTTTTCCTCTGCCTTTCAAACCGCTACCCTTCGTTCGACTTTCGACCCAATCTATCTCCAGATGAGCGCTTATTAATGATTAACCTTAACCAGACGTACGCAAACATCGCAGTACCCACATCCTGCGACACCTCACTTTAGTGAAAACTAACCCTTAAGCAGATATGGCAGTAGACCTTTTGAGTTGGCCATGATGCTGGTGTGGGCGTGCAGGGGATCAACCTATTTTAAAGAAAAAAACTGGGCTGCATAGGAACATGAGGTCAGGTATAATTGTCTTTCCGTTTGACCACGTCTGAGCTCCACAAGTGAGAATCACCGTACTCTGCACCAAGTACATCGAAACCCCTTCACATCTGGTGCACCTGCCATTAAGAACAAGCAAAGGACTCCCCGCAACATTCTGTGCCATCCCTTACCACTGGTCAGAGATTTGCCGCAGCCAGACTAAGGCACTACCGCCAATGGCACAAAGCAAACGTCTGCGTTTGGAGCAGTTCCGTAGCTGATATGTATGGATTGCGTTTGAATGGCGTCCCATTGCGTTCAGCGATGAACGTGCTTCAGCGCTGCCCTAGGCCATCATCGTCTGCGAGTGTGAAGATGACCTAGGGGTGTAACTTCAGGTCACAGCAGGCAGTCCTTGAGAAAACCCTAACGCCACAACTGTTCGTTGCGGAAAGCCTGCGCCCACATGTGTTACCTCTCATGTGAAAGTAATTTAATGCCATTTTTCTACATGACAATGCTCGTCAACGCACGGCACATGTCTCTACGAACGGTGTGTGTGTGATGCTGAGGTAGTGCCGTGGCCAACGAGGTTCCCACAAATTATTAAGCGTCAGTTACAACAGTTTTGGGCCGGCTTGCCACAGGAGAGAATACAACGCCTTTCTGAAATCCTTCCCAACAAAATCAGTGCTTGCAGTCAGTTCAGACGGGATGGACACCATACTGATGTGTGTACTCATACTGCAAAGTTGTTTTTATGTATGACTCTACATTTCAGTCACTGAAATAACAGCACATACCCTTCCAAACCATAAAGTTTCATTTCATTCCCTCTTCCTTCGTACGAGTGTAATCCCAAAAGCAACGTCTCCTGTTTTTTTATAAGTACAGAACTCTGTTTGTGTGGCGGTTGGTTACATTGTTATGAAGAGTGCTTGAAGCGCTGTGTGTAAACATGCGCACGCCGCGCTGAGACGCTCAGTCTTGGCTTGGCAGGCATTGAGAATGGAGCCCCCGTTGGGTGTTACCGCGAAGTTCGAATTGCGATGAGTTATTCGCTTTTTGAACGCATATGGCACTGCGCCGATTGAAATGCATCGCCAATTGACGGAAGTGTGTCGTGCATCGATGTCAAAAATGTTCGTAAGTGGTGTAGAGAGTTTGCAGCTGGTCGGACCGAGATTCACGACGAACAAAGGAGCGGGAGACCGTCAGTTTCTGAGGAGACAGTGTTGAAGGTCGAGCAAAGCATGCGTGAAGGTCGGCTGATCACCCTGGATTATCTCTGCACGTTGGTTCCTGAGGTTTCCCGAAGCACCGCTCACAGAATTTTAAGGGAAACATTGAATCACCGGAATGTTTGCGCAAGTTGGGTGCCACACATGCTATCTGAGGACCACATGCGACAACGAGTTGATGCTTCCCGCACATTTCTTCACCGCCTTGCAGCCGAACAGCACAACTTTCAGGACTCTATTGTCACGGGTGACGAAACCTGGGCACACCACTTTACACCTGAGACCAAGTATCAATAACGCCAGTGGCGGCATCCTTCTTCGCCAAAGCGGCGGAAATTCAAACAAACGCAGTCTGCCGGTAAAGTCATGACAACCGTTTTTTGGGATCGGAAAGGGGTATAGGGGTATTGTTGGTCGACGTTATGCCCACTGGAACCACAAGTAACGCTGACAGGTACTATGAGACTCTAAAAAACTCAAACGGGCAATTCAGAACAGGAGAAGAGAAATGTTGAGCAAGGGCTTACACAGTCTCCATGACAACGCTCGCCCACACATCGCTCGGCAAACCGTTGCTCTCCTGCAACAGTTTCAGTGGAACATAATCACCCACCCACCCTATAGTACTGACTCGGCGCCCAGTGACTATCACCTGTTCCCTAGGTTAAAAGAACATTGGCCGGAAAGCGATTCAGCTCCGACGACGAGGTGAAAGAAGAGATTTATAACTTTCTGAACAGCATGGTGGCGAGCTGGTATGACATGGGCATACAAAAACTGCCACAGCGTCTACAAAACTGCATCGAAAGAAATGGTGATTATGTCGAAAAATAGCTAAATGCTCAAGCTGTAAACTGATGTAAACCATTGTAGAAATAAACATGTCACAAAAAAATAGGAGACCTTATTTTTGGTATTACCCTAGGTACTGCACTCTTCTTGTCAGGCTGTGTACTTTGCTATGGCAAGATGGTGATTATTAAGTGAACAATCAAAGCTAGAAAGAAAGAAACAATAGATGGGTTAGATAAGGAAGGAAACCTACGTAGAATTTTCTTGTCAGAAGGAGGGGCAGGCTAGTGGAACATGTGCAAAAGCATCCACGAACACAATGGAGGTAGCAACAAAGAGGGACCCTTACGTGGTAGACGGCCTTGAACAGATTACGATGGGTAAGGTAGGCTAGTAAAAGTGCTAAGATTACGACAGGATTGGAAGATTTAGAGCCTTTTTTACATGGCACAGGGCTGAACAACGTCGGCGTTTCACGACTTTCGCAAGTGAACAGGGTAAGATGGCATATTAGAACATTATTATCAAAAGTATGGAGAATTTTTCCAGTGGTATGAGCCAAGGCCAGCAGAACATTAGTTGGTAGCAAGCAATAGATGAGAAAATGTAATGCGAAAATTACAACACAAGCGCAAAACTGTTGAGTCATTTGGTGCAGCAGGCACGCAGGTAGGAAGATGGTGTGACGGCGGGAGCAGCACTCAGAAACTTAATCTCCGTAAACCAGTGGATTCCCACGTAAATAATAGCGTTGCTGTTTAAATTATCTTTGAGGAAGTTGCTGAGACCAGTACACTCATCACACTCCTGCCGAGTCTAGAGAACGGGCTCATAACATAACGTTCAGACAGCAAATTTGTGAACTGGAAGCGCAAAAGTAATATTGAGTATTTTCCGTCAATTTATCTTTCAAATCATGGAACTATGTCCATTGTACTGTACCAAATTTGGACGAGATTACTGTGCTGAAGTAATTTTTATCTTTAAATTTTTTAGTAACACTAACACCATGTGATAACTTAATTTCATTTTATATATTATTGCCAGTGAGGTGATGCTACCATGATCGTAGAAGCCAGAAATTCACTAGTCAGAAAACAGATACATTTTATGACCCTTCATTTGTGAGCCATTTCAATTAGCATAGCATCTCATCAACATGATGGATACGAAAGAGGTTATTACTGTAGTGATCACTACATTTCAGCATTTTCCAGATCGAAATTACAAAGGAGCAGATAGTGATTTTTTGTTAGTGTTTCTTGTACACACAGTTGGACGGCAGAACAGTATACTGTGTGCAGGCAGAAATATTTCGAAGATCTTCCCCAGTAGCAAAGAGGCAGAGCATAATTGGTCAATAACCTGGCAAAATTCCAAGTGGAAGGAGTTTCCAGTAGAGCAGCAGTAAACACGGTAGTTATTGCGACGCCCTGAATGACCTGAGCCAGAAACGTAGTAAAATGACATCTCGGCGACAGAGGGATATCTTCACAACAGCGACAGCACACTGTGTCACAAGAAAGTCTAAGTCAGAGACAAGAGAAACTATTCAGAATACTGACACAGCAGAATCATTGTCTGAAAGTTGCAGTTGTGAAGACGTGAAGCAACCTGACCAACTGAGAAAAGCTAGACACTTGATGTCACCGCTATCTCGCTGTAGCAAGGCACATAAACTTATCTCCCATTAATACTACTTCTGTACTGGAGGAGATCTATCCAGTTTGCAGCTGTCCCGTCGGTAGGGGAAGCCTTTGTCGATCGAATCTCTGCTCGTCTAGTCGCCTTTGATCTTTCATGCAGTAGGAAATCCTTGTCTATAGAGATATGGTCGCTGTGAACTGCAACACCGACTGCCACGTCAAGGCTAAAAGGAACTGTAGCCACCACCATGTGGCAGGCTTTCCAGAGGTATGGAAGCAGATCATCATCTGTCATCATGTGGGCATCCCAATGCCCCTCACCTCTGTTCCTGTGGAGGATTTCGATGGTTCCAGTCTCTCTCTCTTGATGGGAACACCACAGAACTTCTTTACATGGCTTCAAGTAATCTGAGCAGAGCTGTTAGATGCCTTCTCTGTGCGCATTGCATGACAGTGTCATGCATACAATGGTCATCTCCTACAAGAAACTGCTGGCCCCCTTGACCAATGCGGACGGCAACATGTGCTCACTCCGCAGCACAATGGCCTTGTATTGACATTGGTGCTGACGCCACTAACTCTGCCGCTGTGGCTATAAGCCAGACCCTGGTCAGCATACAATGGGCAGGTACTTGTTGCTTATGCTCCTGTCTGTGCTGGTTGCCTGAATGTCAATACATTAACTGATGTATTTTGTGGACAAGAAATGTTTGATACTGCAATAACATTTTCATAAGACTGTCAGGCTTTAGACTGACATATACCCACCGATTTGGGGTACCCATCAACTATTTTTATCTTGGCGAGGTCTTGAACTATCATCAACGTAAGCGTCCTACCACCAGGGCAGTACAGTGTACCATGTAGCCTGTACCATATTTTGTAACTGTTTCATGTGATGATTAAAGCATCGTTGTCTAAGTACATTCAGAACACATTGCAGCTAATAACAGATCACATTATCATAATAAACAGGACATGCATTTATTTAATATTACTGAGCCTAAGAGGCCAACCAAATACACTAGTTTGTTGTGAAGTGATAATACGAATTTTTTCTCTTATCACATGAAGACATTGCAAACACAAAGAAATACTTGGATATGACAAGGAGTCCCTGATGTGATGGAGTAGCACACAAAACCGACAAAAGTAACTTACTCTAACAAAGAAGACGATCTGACACATATTTCAGTCTCATCACCATCCAGCGAGTGTACACATCTTTGAGTATTGTTCAACTTAATTGTTGCATCATACGTCACTATTATTTCGTATTCCAAAATGTCCGGCCACAAACATAACTGCATGTTAACCATCCTCCAACATTATAAAACGGGAGTCGATACCATGATAGAGTCCCTGTAACAAAACAGCTGTCTTCGAAAAAGAGTTCAATTAGCTGCGCCACATATCTCAGCTCCAACACCATTACAGGTCTTTTCATATATCAACAATATCCTGACTGATCAGGTCTTTTGTATATGTCACTTTGTGAGGCGTTGACACTAACTAAATTAAAAGCCAGGTCTATATCCACACCGTTTTCTATTAGTTGCACTATTAGTTACACTTTATTTTTCTCAAGGTGATGTGAAACTAGGTTAGAAGAGAGAGCAGAAATAACACTCACGAAAATAAATGATCTTTCAGGACACAATACACAAAATTAATAACACACGTACTTCAGCGACATTAGAAAACATAATTGAGTATCTGTTTAGTTGAGAATCTCTTAATTTATGGATAATACGTATGAATGTTATATTCATGTGTTCTTGCAAATGTGTAATAATAACATTGACAGTAAGACTGGTGATTAAGTCAGTCAGCTAGGTAGTTTGTTAGTTTCATGATTCACTGATCATTTTCACAGTTAATCGTAATGATGTGAAATGAGTCGTTTTGAATTTCTAAATATGGCTACATGTGAAATATTATAATGTTTCATTTTTATTATTAAATATAGAGATTAGAGATGTGAGTTACTAATATGTACCCACCACATTGTACACATTTGCAATAATAGAAGCAGAAGGAATAGAAGGAGCTATCAAGAGAAACTTTTTCAGTGTCTTCCCAAATTTTACTTTGCTGTCGGCCACATGTTTGTATCACTTGGTAATAAATCAAAAATCTTAGTGGCAAAATTGTGCTCTCTTTTAAAAACAAACTTTATGTGGAGTAGTGAATGCTGTTTCTCCTTCTGGTGTTACAAGCGTGATTGTCCCTTTTGTACTGCAGTGGACTATTTACAACAAACTTCATGAAGGAATAAATATATTATGAAGCAGCAGTCAGAATGCCCGATTTCTTAAGCAGGTGCCTACAAGATGAATGTAGATCAGCACTACATATAATATTCCTACACCATGATTTTGAGCAATGAAGACTTTATTTGTTAAAGATGAGTTCATCCAGAACATTATTCCATACGACATGGTTGAATGAAAATGCGCAGTATACATTAACTTACTCGTTCGTGTCTCTCCAAGACGCCATGATTATAAATGCAAATGGTGCTGATCTAAGTTATTTTAGGTATTTTAAATGTGTTTTTTCGAATTTAAATCCTCGTCAATACAGGTACCTAAATTTCCACTGTATTCACTGTTCCCTCACGATGTGTTACTCTTATCATTGGTGTAGTACCTCTAGATGTCCAGAACAATGACCTGTGTTTTTAAAATTGAGAGAGAGAGAGAGAGAGAGACCATTCGCTGTAAAACCAATGGCACTGTTAAGAACATGCTTTAGCATTTCTTCTGTTGCTGTGTATACGCTTGGACAGACTGCAATAGTAGCGCCATCCTCAAGAAGAACTAATTCTTCTTGTTGTACATGAGAAGGAAGACCGTTACATGAGGAACAAGGGTGGATTTAAGATTGCGCCTTTAGGAACTTCATATGTGGTTTCTCAACAGTTAGAGGTAACTACGCTGATTACACTGGTTGAATTCCAAGTACAACTTCGCACATTCAGTTGGTTAAATATGGAATCATCCACTGGTTGCCTATATCATCAGCTGCATAAAGTATCTTTCTATGTAGGACGATACTATGGTTCATATAGTCAAATGTCTGAGGTAAGTCACAGAAAATGCCACCCAGTTCTGTTTTGTTATTTAATGCTTTGAAAATTTGGTGAGTGAATGTTTAAATGGCATTCTTAGTAGAGCAACTCATTTGAAATCCGAACTTACTGAGGACTTATTGTTGCTCAGATTGAATCGCATTGTACAACATATCGCCTTCTCAAAAATTTTAGAAAACGTCAGTAGTGAAACAGATCGGTAGGTACTGACGTCTCCGCTATCTTCTTTCTTATTATGGGTTTTCACAATAGCATATTTCAATACACCTGGAAAATTGCCACGAGTAAGTAATGCATTACATATTTTAAATGAGACTGGTATTGTTATATAGGAATAAATCTTCAGCACTCTGTTGGAAAAAACATCAGATCTATATTACCTTTTATTTTTGAGGGAATATATAATTTTCTTGATTTCACAGGAAGAACCTGGCGAATTTTATGAGAGTTGATGTTTTCTACATACTGATGTGCTTTTTCTCTTGAACAGTTTGTCTCTATATTTTCTACTATATTTATGGAAATGGAAATGATTGTGTGTCATAGTTGGCTGGGATGCCCCATTCTGGGGAGTTCGGCCGCCGTATTGCAAGTCCTTTTTAGTTGACTCCAATTCGGCGACTTCCGAGTCAATGATGATGAAAATGATGATGAAGGACACACAACACCCAGTCCCCTGCCGGGAATCGAACCCGGGCCCCTGCGTGGTAGGCGGTAACGCTACGGAGGCGAACTACTATATTTATGGGATGTTATTACAGTCATTTGCTACCTGCGACTCAGTTATTAGCCCTTACATTTAAGTCAATAGCGATATAATCCTGTTACCTGGTCAGTTCTTCTGTCTTTCATTTCACTGCATTCCGTACTGACTTAAGTCTGATGTGCGAATCACTGCTTTTTGGCATTAAGTGCATGTTCCTTAGTTTTAGCACCTTTTCTTAGTGGTTTTTCTAATGTGCAACCAAGCAGGACCCGTATCGTTCTTGCTGCGTGAGATGATCCACTTTTCCTTTCACAGGTTACTTTAATCCCTCCAGTGGCCCATGGTTATTTACGTGGCAGTTTAATGTCTTTTATGAGTATCTTATACAAACAGCTTTTTCAAAAAATTATACGAATTCATCAAGGAAAAGACTGAATTTTATGCAGCATTTGGTTCACAATCACTTTCATCTCAGGTCATTTCCTGTAAACAATCCTTTAATTACATTTGTTCTGGAGTCATTAATTACTCTCATTTCCACTGATCATAACTGTGCATCATAATCAGGGAGAGAATTTGTTACTATGTATTTCTTTACTTTCAGCTTCATCAAGGGAAACATTATCTGTTAGGGTAGTACTTTCTTCATCCACTCGTTTTCGGAAGTCAGCTATTGAGATTGAATTGTATGATCCAAATAAGCTTTCCAGATCATTTTTCCTATCGTAATTCTTTAGAAACTTTGAACTTAAATCCCCCAGACTGGTCGAGACTCTTTCCTTATTACTTCTAGTAAAAATCCAAACTTACTGGATTCAGGAAACTCAAGATGTAAATGAAGTTGTAGAACTGTTCCTCTCTTGTCCAATACTTGTTATCTTTACCCAGTACCCACGATCCTTTCCCTCTTTACATCATATAGTTCAAATTTCTCGCTATCTAATTCAATCAGACAGGTATATATGTGGATCCTCCAGCATTCAAGCTGCCATCTTCTATTCACTTTGTGCATAGTTTTACCTTCAATGTGGCTGTCATTGTGATACAAGCATAAAATTACTAAGACAGTATACAATTTTCCGTGTGGTCGTAATGCTTCCTACTGATGTTTAGTAATTTCCTTTCATTCACACTGTGAAAAACAGCACAGATAAAATAGATCCGTGAACAGCTTGTGGTTCGCAGTTGTTATATTCAAACACATTTTCTTGTTCTGACAATATTGAATTTTCTTGCATCATCGGAATGAAGAAACATATTGAAACCAATTCAGCTTCGTCTTTCATGTAATGGTCGAACCGGCGTAGGCCTACAGATAACTGACAAATTATCTGGAAGGAAAAAATCTTACTGGTTGCATTACAGTTCACAATAAAATAATAATTTAAAAAATAACTACACAGGCATGTAGCAGCATAGCTGGGAAGTAATGACAGAAAAGTTCCTTCGTTAGAGTAATTATGAGACCTACATCAATAGTTATTAGAAGAAACCAATAGGATAATAATAACTAAATCTTATTAAAAATAGTAAATGATCAAAAAAGTAGTAACAGAAAAAATGGAGAAATAGGTCACTCCAGATCTTTTTTGATTTCTATCCCTCATTCTCCCATTAATCTACGCCGATCGTTTCTGCAACTTCTAGCTCGTCTTACGAAAAACTAATTTCCGTACTGTTATATCCAACAACGACGCTCTCAGACGATGTTTACGTAGTGAAATTTATGCTGTATGAAAGACTATACAATCACGTCCGTTTCTATTTAACATCTAGGTGATCGAGTTTTATCCCTTTTCAATCGGATATTGCGAACAAAGCCGAACCACTTGAAAAATTGAAGCAGTATCGCATTAACTCACAATTTTGACTTAGTCTTCAAATGTCTTCCATTCTTCCAATACCCACACAATCACTCGCGTCGATTGTTTCCCAGGTTGTATTACTAACGAGCTTCGAACAGAAGGAATCTTGTTACCAGTCAGCAGGATCGGTTAACTAATTATTACAAAAATCTGAATTTATGACACAGATTCCACGTTGAGCCTCGTTCTAGGATACAGGTAGAATTATGTACAATTCTCAAAACAATGACTCCACTACAAACTCCACTCTGGAGTGTATGATTTATTTTAAGTGAAACACACAGTGAAAACAGTTACTGGCAAAAGGGTGGTGACTGGATTACAAGTTAAAACTCTGTTTGCCGGGAATAGTGTTATTCTCGAGATAGAACAGTCCAACAAGATAGAAAATAGGAATGTCTGAGATACAGATCACTATTCAATAGGATAACGACTGCAAGTGAAGTGTAAGACGGTGAACTCGTTTCATTTGCGAGGAGTCCTTCTACTGATTAAAGTAGTATTTGTGTTCTGGTATAATCAATAAAACACTGTTGTTTGCTTGCACTCTCAAACAGTAAAACATGCCACAGAGTTTTGTGTCCCAGCCCCAAGAGCGAATAACTATCGTCAGTTCCTTACCATAAAATGGGGTACAGAACTTAAGTATTCATCCAATCACGTTAGCAGTCTGTGTATGGCTACCATTTCTGACCAAATAATAGTAATATACATTGACGTATATGGCAGAATTATTATTATTATTATTAATTCCTTTAACTTCTTATGTGGAGCATACGGCTGCAACAAAGGATCGCCATCTCATTCTGTCTTCTGCTAATATTTTCATTTCTTCTCGTCCTATTCCTCGCTGTTGACTTTCTGCTTAAACTCATCGTCTCCACGTCATTCTGGGCCTGCCTCGTCTCTGGCGTCCCTGCGGGATCCAATAATGCGCTTCCTTCGCAATACGTCATTTGGTCTCCTAAAAGAGTATCCTAACAATCGCCACTCCCAGCTTCTTGTTTGCAGCTCAATCGGTTTCTGGTCGTCTATTTCCCAGAGTGTCTCGTTACAGATGATATTCACCATATCTCCAAATATCATCTCAAACGAAACACTCTGGGAATGAACCAACCAGAAGCCAACTGAGAGCAAATAACATGCAAGAAGTGGCAAAATTGTCGGTACATAAAATGACAAAAAATCTCAACAAGGAAAATGAAAGAGATAGAAGTACTAAATATGACAGCTAAAGGTAAACAGCTTAACTGCTGTGGAAAATGGCAAAGAAATGTTGAAAATAACGATATTAGATGCCCATGCGACAACAAAGAGTAGGAAACAGAAAAAATGCCTGAAGATTTAAGGAAATGAAGTAGAATGAATACCTAACAAGTTGAAATACCGAGATATTTGAGAAACATTGGAGTAAATACAGGATTAAGGATTAATTAAACATGGTACATGTGAAACAAAACAAAAAGAAGCTTCTAAGTTATTTAGTAAAAAGATAGACCCAAAATAAATGTTCCACAGAACTTAAGACTACCTACCACTACATCCAATCCTGCGTAGAGGAAAAAGGAAACAAAATACACATTCAAGAAACACGTTTATGTGTATACATCTAAGGAGACTCATGCTGAACTCTCTTTCTCTCCCTCTGTTTTCTATATATTCACACACATATAACATGTATAATAGTTTAACAGGGCATACACGAAGGTAAATAAATAAAAATGCAGACAAAATTAGAAATAAGAAGCGTAGGATATATATATATATATATATATATATATATATATATATATATATATATGTGTGTGTGTGTGTGTGTGTGTGTGTGTGTGTGTATAGGCGAGTATGGGTGGAAAATTGTTGATGGATGTGGAGAGAAAGGGAGAAAGGACACCTCCCGAAAATAGATTTGCCAGGACGGAAAAGGTGTGGTACAGATACATGGCAGAAAGCGCTATTATTACTTCTCAAACTGCCGTATTTCATAAATTAGTTTTAATTTTTTACATTTTCATACTGACAGTTTTTATCGTTTACAGAGGTAGCTAATGAAATCCTACAAGCACGACAAGTATAACATAATGCAAATTATTCATTTGTTTTTATTTCTTAACGACTGCCGGAAGTTAGACATCCTTTCCAACGACGCTGGAGGCATTTACCATCACATAGTACTTATTGGCTGCCTTCTGTCGCACACTGAAAGCTATCTTCAATCTGTCATCCATTGTGTTTCCAGCTGACCATCAACGATTACTTCCGCTCAGTACTAAAACACTGAAGAGACTTCTGAATTTTACCATAATCATTGGCACTCGAACAAGGCTCAAGACAGTACGCCAAAATATCTGTTCTGATGACGATAATTATGATGATGCTCCATTCACTACTTCCAACACAATCATCTTTCTTACTGTCGAGTGCTATAACACGATCATCTTAGTGAAATCAACCATGTTCGTTATAGGCATGAAAATCGTTATTAAATGAGAAATATTGTACTCGCAAAAGAAGCAAGATTACATTATATTAGATTCAGTTTTCGTTCCAATGACGTAAAACTGAGATGTTCCTCATGGGTGTAGAGCAAGTCAGAAAAGCGAAAAAAAAGACATACTGAATAAAATACTTATTACCTCGAGCTTTTGTCAGGAAATTGTCATAATATGTGAATACATTACAGTAAAGTGGAAGTGCTAATATTTACAGAATTAATACTCTGTTAGGATGAAAGATAATTGTGCACTTTTAATACATTTATCATTCACAAAATACCTAAGCCCGACTGTTGTGACAAAATGTTATCAAACCTGAAATCTAAAAGATATTTTTATTTATGCTGGTCTAACAGTCCCTGCTAAGATCTCCATATGTGTAGTAGAGTAGAGAAGATGGGACGTAAAAGGCTCTAGGTTCGTTGCCTGGAAACTAGGATGTAAACGTCTTTTTTAACGTAGTGCAAGAGTCCGTAGTAGGATAGCAACTATCATTTGAAGGAAATCACTGTCGCTGATTTAGTAAATCCACGGAAGACCTAAATTTAGAGGTGAAAATAATCTTGATGATTATCAGGCAGTTTTCACTGTATTTTGCGATACCAGGAAGTAGACATGAAAGGAAGATATAACTGATAATTTTGTTCCACATAGAAAATTCTCTGATTTGCTAGTAGACGTTGTGCAAAGATAGAGTGTTCTTCTTTTCTAAACGGCGAAATAAAATTAAATGTACCCGAATTAATTTCACTACAATTGTTAGGGACATTTAACTACGATATTCACTTCTCTCAAAATCAGTTTGCTCAGGGGAAAGACAGAAAGAGCTGAGAGAAGAAAGAGATTCACAATTGGGAATTGCTTTTCTACTCGAATGTAAATTTAATAACCATTGTCACTCTCATTAAGAACCATAGTTTCTTACTACAATATCTTCAAGTGCCTGTGTCAAGCAATCCGAAAAGTGGCAGAACTTAACAAATTACGAAAGCGAAAGGAAGAGGTTGGGCAACAGGAGCATTAAATCTCTTGAAATGAGTCTTCCTCTACACCATTCTCTTTCTTATTTGAACCAGACTGTCTATTTAAAAAGTCAGCTAATTTCGCACGCTTCCCCTCCACCTTGACAATCGTCAAGCAACATTTTTGAAATAAAATTCATGAGTTGCGGACCGCGTTTTGTGTGAAATTGTCTCGAAACATTTAAGTGCTAGGAATTATTGCCAATATAATAAAGTAGGCTGATACAGAAAAATGATTTATTTTAACATGTTGGATTGCTTAACAAAAAGATTAGTGAAGATGAGGGCTTACTCACAAAACCTGGTATGTTATTTTGCCGACTGTGTACCCAATATAGTAAATAAATCTGAAATTACGACCATTTTACAATTTATCAGTCAGTGATTTTGACTGTACAAACCAAAACTGAAAATCCAGTGGAGTTGTCTTATTCATGTTATAGAGTGCAGTGCGTATTAGTCCCATCGCCATCAAATATTTATAAGTAATATGATTTTGTAGCAATTACGTACAGTACACCACGGGCTCTTTTCTTACCTATCATTTTGAATGCAATGAGGCGCTTTTTTTTTTCTTTTAGCATATGATAGGGAAACAAGAATAAAAAACAGGGCTAAGCACATTACTGTAGCTACTGACATGGTAGAAAGTGGTTCAAAGGAACAAGGTTTACTTTAGTACTGACAACATTTTGGTCGTAATATTGGAGGAAGGAAAGAAGACTAATGCTTCAACGTTCTGTCGACATTACGTCGTTAGAGATAGACACATCCAAACGATTATTTATCACAAAATCTAGAAATATATTTCAGCAAAGTATTGAACTTCAAGAAATGGATAGTATTCTCCTCCAGGACCACAAACACACTGCGGTATGACCTGTAAAACGTACAACCTAGATGTAACGAAGGCCCTTGGTTCACCTAAATTTTTATTGAGTACAGTGGCAGTAAGATGTAAGTTTAAAGAGAATGACAGTTATGCATGGAAGCTATATTTAACAGAAACTACATTTTCAGAATATATAGCGTATTACAGGAATTACGTTTGATGTTAGAAGGTCCTGAATAGACCTCTTGCAGAACCTTTATACGATTAGTAACAGTAATATATTTTATTGTAGTATAATTAATATCAGATAATTCAAATTTTGATATTTTGTAGCTACATGCCAACCTGTCTTAACAAGTTTGAATAAAATGCATCTCTTTAACAGCTTTCAACATTTCAGCAATTTCTTTCCATGTGTTCTGTGTAGTATTAAACATGTAATGAAACAACCCTTGACCACGGACTGTGGACCAATCAGAGTGATATTTCTATGAGACACGGGTAATGCTCTTAAAGTTTGAAAAATAATATGATAATTCTAATATCGAGGACGACAGGTGCTAAAAGGAGAAACTTGGGAAAGAACTTACCTCAAAAGGCATGTTATAGAAAGGCAAATCAACACTTACGGTATTTGTACATTTAGAGTGAAATACACCTTTTGGAATTCTGGAACTTTCATGGATAAAATACAGGCATCGAAAAGTCATCTGCGGCTTGTATAGAAACATGACTGCAGTTTTAATAATTGAAGGACTTAAACAGAGACGGTAATTGAGAACAATCCGAGACGGCATTCTAGCCTGTTCCTCATGTTATTCGGTCTTCACAATGAGCAAGCAGTAAAGGAAACTAAGGAAAGATTTGGAAGCAAAGTTAAAGAATTACACTGCAATAATGCTAAAGAGGGCAGAGGACCTGCAAGATTGGTCAACGGAACGGGTAGTGTCTTGAAAAGAGGTTACGAGATGAGTATCCTTAAAAATAAAGCAAGGGTAATTGAGTGTATTCTAGTTAAATCCCGGAATACTAAGGGAAGTAGATCACCAAATGAGACATTATATGCAGCAACAAGATAAAGTTATTTTGGCAGCAGAATAATATACAATGGGCAGGTATGGGCAGAGTATGAATACGGAAAGAAAAGTTATTCTGAATAGGAGAAATATATTATCATCAAATATAGGTTTAAGTGTTAGGAAGTCTTTTCTGAAGTTGTTTATCTGGAGTACAGACTTGTGCGGACGTGAAACATGGATGGTAAACAGTTCAGACAAGGAGAGAGCAGGAGCTTTGAAAAGCAGTGCTACAGGTGAATGCTGGTGGTTAGATGAGTACATGGGATATAAGATAAAAATGTTCTGATTTTAGAAAAATGACCTTTATGTACAGCTTGGTTAAAAGAATGGATGGGTTAATAGGTCACGTCCTCATGCAGCAAAGAATAACTAAATCAGCAGTGGAAGAAACATGCATTTGTGAAGAGGGCGAAGGAGCGATAACTGTAGGGATGGAGACCCGACTACAGAAAGTGAGGAGAGGAACGCGTAAAAAAATTGACGGGTATGAAGGGATGCCATGATAGGACATGTGTTACGACATCAAGGATTATCTTCTCTAGCACGACAGGGAGCTGTAGAGGGAAAGTTTAGGGGACGCTGGATGACAGCGCTACTCTGAGAATAAGAGGTTGGGACAGAAGAGGAATTTGTAGTTCGCTGCATCAAAAACAGTCAAAAGACTAATGACCCAAACAAACAAAAAATCAGTAGTAGGTTCAAATGGATGTTGAAGGCATTAGTTAAGTAGACATAAAGAGACTTACACCAGAAGACTCATATAGAGAGCTGCACACAAACCAGGTTTCAGACTGAAAACCATAATAACAACGATTTGGCAACTGGTATTAACAATTTTACCATTGGTATTATGGTAAGACGTTCACAAAATGTATTGCTACAGATTACGTAGTCGAGTATTGTTTTCCTGAGCTGAAGAATACCGCAATCTGCCGCACTGTACGCTAGCAGTCGCATTTCCCTAGCTAACAGACTGTGGTGGGACACGTATGATCTTAGGTTATTCTATATTTCCGGAAAATGTCTCGTCAGTTTTGTTACTAGATATATTTTCTCTTAAGGTGCGGCCCCACGTATTCAACCACGGGTATAGCTGACAGGGATGAGAGTTGCTATCTTCTGTACTGCTGGCAAAAGGATACGTTGCAATGAATGAATCCCTCACTGAGTACTTCCAATGAACGAATGAGTACACATCACAGACGACCTTCGCCTTCTAGTCTGCCACTGTTTCCTTACTTGTCACGTCTTACAGTGTCCTGCACATTCGTACTAAACCAGCGTATTTACCTTATTCTCTTCTGCGAATGAAGAGATTATTAGGTAGCCCCAAACATTACTTTGTTTCTTTAACTGGCCGCCAGCTACACATCTAATACTGCTTTACTCAGCAGTGTTAATGCTTCACAGTACCACAAACAAGCTCAGTGATATTCCTTTGGACTCTGTATTGTAATCTTATCTAAGGAAATAATTACAGTTTACTGCAACAAGTGTTCTAGCCACCAAGCGACTGTTTCTGTGTGAGTAATATACGAGTAGGTCAGTGAAGAGTATGAACTAACTTTTTGGGATGGTACCGACACCATTGCACATACGATACGACAACATATAAGCGATGAATACCACGCCACATTATTTAACATGTAAATCCAGATCAAATCAGTACGAATGAGGTTCTTGTGGTTGCATAACGCCTCACTTATTTGCGGAAGTTATAGACTTTAATCTCCCTCTTAGACTTCGTACTCTCAATACAATATAGATTACTCGAAGACAGCCATGTAAGTGCCATACAGCTAAGGTGGCATGTCAAAGAATCTGCTATGAGCTGCGCGTGATGATAACCGGTTATGTTTGTAGAAGAACACATTCTTGGCCCATACCAATGCACTTCTGATGTTTTCTGTACTCTAGTACTATAATTAAATATTAGTTGTAGGATACTACCAATCGAGTCAACACTCCAACTTAGTAGCGCTCCCTAACTTTCCGTACGTTGATTCTTCTGGGATCATTGACTCCGGTAACTATCGCTATTCTGATTATATTCACGTAAACATCTCTTCTTGATTTCCACTCTTGCTGCTTCAAGACGCGCTAGAGAGCTAACAGTAAAATCTTACGCCCTGTTTACCATTAACGTGCAGTCTGGAGTTTCCAAGGTTTTTATTCCCATTTCATTATATCAAACTTCAAAAGATCATATTATAGCATACACAGTACGAAAAATGTTTGTCATGTGTCAACTAATGTGCCGAAAATTGCCTTATATGTTGATTTCTAAAATTGTGGTGCTCTCCTTGTTTCGTTCACATGGATAAGCTGGTATACTATTCTCGTAGTAAAGTCTTTGTATTTGATGGTTTCTCCCTAACAGAAATATATCCAAAGTGGATAATGATTTGCTAGGATTCTGCTCCTCTATTTCCAATAGTTAATCAGTGGTTTGGATGAGTTCAGTCGTGTCGTGGATCTCTTGAAGATAGTTCATGTGAAAGAATTCCTAAATCTGTAATCACGGATGAAGTAATCCATAAAGCGCACAATATGACATTAGACAATCCCTTGGGGCGTAAATAGTTCACACCGGAGAGGTACGAACAGAAAGGAAAACACCTAAAATATTTACTACAAGAATTCTCTGTGCAAATTTTGTGTCCAAAAAAAAAATGGTTCAAATGGCTCTGAGCACTATGCGACTTAACGTCTAAGGTCATCAGTCGCCTAGAACTTAGAACTAATTAAACCTGACTAACCCAAGGACATCACAAACATCCATGCCCGAGGCAGGATTCGAACCTGCGACCGTAGCGGTCGCTCGGCTCCAGACTGTAGCGCCTAGAACCGCACGGCCACTGCGGCCTTTTGTGTCCAGATATGTTATAACGAATGAGTCGTGTAGCAATCGCTTCGCTTCAAAAACGAAACCGCACTGAATGCAGTGGGTGTCTAAGTCGATAGGCAGCATCTAGAGGGGAAAGTAGCTACCACCTGCTTGAAATAATGCAGGTAGTGTTTTCCAGGATGTAAAACTGATCCTTCTTATTGGTTTCATTGAAAAGGGACAAACAATAGCAGGCTAGTATTACACAGTTGCTTTGGAACAACTGGATGTACCAATGAGTGAGAAACGTGGCCTGGATTGGAAAAGAAAAAAAAGTCTTTGATCACGACAATGAACCTTCATAATATGATGTTTCCTTAGTGGACAAAAGCTGAGGGCTATGAGCTACGAATTTTTGTAACTTTTGTACTGTTCACTACATTTTCCACCCTTCGATTTCCTTCTACCGGAAGTTCTATATAAATTCCGAAATACCTTTCGATCTAAAGCAGATTCTGTAGCAATATTTTATGGGGCTTGCAGAGTAGCCTTCAGAGATGGAAACTAGGAAATACGCCGACTGCGTCCATTGACCTCAAAGGAGACTACGCCGAAATATATTTTTTCTCTCGAATGCATCACCTTTCACTGCTGGGTTGAGAAATTTTCTCATCTTTATCATCTAAATACTACCTGAGTCCGTATGTGCAGCTGAGTTATAGAGTTAAATATTGTTTTGTCTATTTGAGCTCCTCCTGGATCACCAGTCTTTTTAAAATGTACTTCGATCTTTTGTGACACATGAATTCGTATAAATAGTGGGAAATTAAGTGATAAGAGTGATAGGTAATTATTTGCACCTTCATTTCGTTGCTGTCGAGAATAAGTCTCGGAAAATATTCCACCAAATTATCAACCCTGTGCTTCTGTTCACAAAAATTAGCTATCTAGTGAGTCATTGAAATACTGAAGCTCAAATCATCGTGCAGTCCTTAGTTTTCACTTACGAAGAATCACGTGATTGTTCACTGAACGAATACATACACGAATACTTTGCTCGCTCTCTCCAAATTGGAGGTATTGTCTCTAGGGACCACAGAACAGAAGACGTTAGAAATACCAGACATTACAATAACGGCATCAATAGCTTTCACTACTGGATAAATATGTCTTTTAAACTTTTCTATAATTTGTAGTCATCAACCATATGTATCTATGTTACATACGAATGTTTCATAATGCCGCTCACTACGGAATCAACTCCGTGTTTTCTTGAATGTCGGACCCAGTGGAGGATATACCTTACCACTCAGTCATCCATTTTCTAGGAGACATGTTCCGCACACAGCCATTTCTTTTTTATTTCAGTCGTAGATACAAGTTTTACTCCAGGCTCGTCCTTGATTCATTTATTTTCCTGTCTCTACCAACCAGTCACATCTTACATCAGTACATTTATCGTAGATCAGTCCTCAATTGTCTGTAATAGGTCGAAATAGGTAATACGGACTGACTGTAAACTTTCTGTTTGAGACACATAGCATTCTTTGTTCTGGAAATACTGTTAGATTTATCAGAAGCATTGCATACTATTTTTACTCGTCCCATCGTCATCTTCAACTGCCTTACGTTCCAAAACTGATTTGTTTTGTTATATTTTCGATTTTTTTTTAAATTCAGCACCTATTATTCCATTACCTGATGAGGTGATTTTATGGTAAGGAAACTAACTCGTAGATATCCTCCTCATGAAAATTTTCTTCAGTTTGAATCCCTCAGTAAGTGAACAAACATGCTCTCAGCGAGACTCGAAATTCGACCATCCGACCAGTGCCACATGTCCTCAGGCAGGGTCAGTGTCTGACCAGAGTGACTGGACTGATGGTCACACAAACTGTCTATGTTAGCTCTTTCTTTTCTGGTTGGGTGGAAAGTTATAGGTTTCATTACATTTTTTTATTTTCATTATTTTTGCTTTTTTCCATTCGACTTGTTTGTCTACGATCATGGATCATTTCGCAATAGAAACAGGACGTTTCTTTAAAGTAAAATGAAGTATCCAGAACATTGTTCTGTTGAAGCCCATTACTAAAAGAATGATAACAACAGGAGGTCAACGTAAAGCGATGCCAGTAATGAGCTTTCTGTATGAACAATCGAACTGAAATGATTTGTGGACATAATCTAAAACCGCAGTTTCGGCGGCTGGATTAGAAACGAAAGCCTGATTCCTCTTAACCTGAACAACTTTTACTACTTTTAGGTTAATTCGAGTGAGTTGCACTTGCAAGAAAGTTTACCTAAAATATCCCAGCAGGGAATAGTGGAATTAACCAACAGAGAAGCTTAAAAAGCTGCAGTTTGCCACAAACAACTCTCTATACTGGTTAAAAAAAACATTGAGGTGATTAGTGTCTATTGAACAGTGTGTAAGGGTGTGCTTTCAGCATAAAGATCGAACTCCTTTCTTAACTTTTATTTATTTTCATATTTTTGTTGTCTTCCTTCAACAATATTAAGCCTGTTTTGCTAGCGGTAGGTCTGCTTTGTGCTGCACGTCAGCAGGTGTTGGCTATGTTATGGTACGTAGTGATTTGATATTTTCACTATAAGGTGGTGTCGTTCTAGAATCACCTTACTCTTGAAGACAGCAGTAGGAAATGGGGTTAAAATTTTTCATCTAATTTGTTTATAGGAATGATGTGATGCCTAGTGTCGTCTACATATCGAAAGTCTTCTATCACCGTAGTTTTCTTTCAGATGTCTAATTATTACTAAGACCTTCTGCCGTGATCGTATTCTTGCGTCCTGTTTGTCGAAAACCGTATAGTGTGGTGCCTGGGGTGTGTCGTTTATTTCTATCTTCCCGGCTCTTTAATAATTTCATATAGTACTAGCTGCAGTGCTTGGCGTTGCGCAGGACAATTAATATCTGCTACACAAAGTGATTGGCTTTGTGTCTTGTTGATACCCATAGAGAATGCCATCTGAATGGAGAACTGCAGTCGCTTTAAATTGAGGTGCATATATGAATCACTTGGTGTCAACGGAATGCGGTGAATGAACACGTTTTCATCTGCGGCATTCATAAAAGCCAGGCTCTAGGCTTTCGGTTCTGAGCTTTGCAAGTATACACGAATTTCAAAGCAAAAGTTTAGTAATAACAATTACATCAAACATTACGTTCAATTCCTACTTAAATTGCATATTAAAATAATTTATCTCTAGCCCAGAAATTTGAAGTAAAACAGCCAAGAACTTTGAAGAAAATCGGTGAAGTAATTTTAGAGATATTTGGTAACAAAGTTTTTTCTTTATATTCTGCTTTATATATATTATGTATATATTTATATACTGAGTATATTAAAAATATATAACCTGTGTGAGCACAAATGCTCGTTAGGGGAGCATGTAGAAATTTCAAGTAAATCGACCAGGACCTTTTAGAAACCTTTGGTAACAGCCTGTCCATTTATATATTACATACATATACGTTTCAAGTAAGATTACGAAATATTATGTAGGGAGTTATCTTCCTTTTGTCTCGAAATAAGGAATGCAAAATATCGTCAAAATTAGAATAAAACCGTAGATTCGTATGAATTACAAAGAAACAAATGGACATACAGAATATTTCACATTCATGTTACACAACGTCATCACCTACGCTACAGAGCGTCAAAGTCATATGAAAATATATGTATATACAGAGAGATTCCATGATGATGTTACAAACATTCTAGGATGATGAAGGAAAAAATTATCAATCTGAGGTAGAGGTGCCTGTAGCGAAAACGAGCAAGTTGAAAGTTACAGGCGAAAACTGTTCTAATACCTCTGACGGTTGAATACATGTGCTGATACTGTTGTCCGGGTAAACAACTTTGAGAGGTGGTAGTATAGACCAAAATAAGAAAAGATATCTGGTAAACAGGGGCTCCAAAATGCATCCTTAAGAACTACGAGCACTTGTTCAATAGAAGAGATGTGTTTCATAGTAGTGAAGATGAATATGTTTATAACTTCTCAGGTATACATTTTGGAGCCCAGGTGTACTGTAATTTTTTCCTTGCTTTGGTCCATAATAGCAACTCTCGAAATTACCTATCCTAGAATCTTAGCAAGAACAGTACTATTACGTGTATTCCACCGTCAGAGTTATCAGAACAGTTTTCGCCTATAACTTTTGACTCGTACGTCTCCTGTAAATACGTTTGTCCTTCTCCATCATTCCAGAAAGTTTTTAACACCACCACAGAATCATCCTGTATATACATAAATTTACAGACGCCAGCACCTGTAACTTCGACGTTCTATATAATCGTTGGATGAAGTTTCCGAACAAAGTTTCCTATGTAAAACTTGATCTACTAAGTTCCCCCTACAGCTTCTACAAGTATGTGATAGGAATTGTGAAACACCCTGTACGTAAATATTGCGACGAGATGGCAGCCAGTGGGTGTCGTTGGTGGTATTGTCGGTTGACTTGAGATTCCTTGTGATGAGATTTACTTTTTGGTTGAGGATTGGAAAAGAGCACAGGTAGTTCCAGTTTTCAAGAAGGGTCGTCGAGCAGATGCCCAAAACTATAGGCCTATATCTCTGAAATCGACCTGTTGTTGAATTTTAGAACATGTTTTGGCTCGCGTTTCATGTCATTTCTGGAAACCCAGAATCTACTCTGTAGGAATCAACATGGATTTCGGAAACAGCGATCGTGTGAGACCCAACTCGCTTTATTTGTTCATGAGACCCAGAAGATATTAGATACAGGCTCCCTGACAGATGCCATTTTCCTTGACTTCCGGAAGGCGTTCGATACAGTTCCGCACTGTCGCCTGATAGTAGGAACCTACGGAATATCAGACCAGCTGTGTGGCTGGATTGAAGAGTTTTTAGCAAAGAGAACACAGCATGTTGTTCTCAATGGAGAGACGTCTACAGACGTTAAAGTAACCTCTGGCGTGCCATAGGGGAGTGTTATGGGACCATTGCTTTTCACAATGTATATAAATGACCTAGTAGATAATGTCGGAAGTTCCATGCGGTTTTTCGCGGATGATGTTGTAGTATACAGAGAAGTTGCAGCGTTAGAAAATTTCTGCGAAATGCAGGAAGATCTGCAGCGGATAGGCACTTGGTGCAGGGAGTGGCAACTGACCCTTAACATAGACAAATGTAATGTATTGCGAATACATAGAAAGAAGGATCCTTTATATGATAGCGGAACATACACTGGTAGCAGTTACTTCTGTAAAATATCTGGGAGTATGCGTACGGAACGATTTGAAGTGGAATGATCCTATAAAATTAATTGTTGGTAAGGAGGATACCAGATTGAGATTCATTGGGAGAGTCCTTAGTCCATCAACAAAGGACGTGGCTTACAAAACACTCGTTCGACCTAAACTTGAGTATTGCTCATCAGTGTGGGGTCCGTACCAGGTCGGGTTGACAGAGGAGATAGAGAAAGAGCGGCGCGTTTCGTCACAGGGTTATTTGGTAAGCGTGATAGCGTTACGGAGATTTTTAGCAAACTCAAGTGGCAGACTCTGCAAGAGAGGCGCTCTGCATCATGGTGTAGCTTGCTGTCCAGGTTTCGAGAGGATGCGTTTCTGGATGAGGTATCGAATATATTGCTTCCCCCTACTTATACCTCCAGAGGAGATCACGAAAGTAGAATTAGAGAGATTCGAGCGCGCACGGAGGCTTTCCGGCAGTCGTTCTTCCCGCGAACCATACGCGACTGGAACAGGAAAGGGAGGTAATGAGAGCAGCATGTAAAGTGCCCTCCACCACACACCGTTGGGTGGCTTACGGCGTATAAATGTAGATGTAGATGTAGAACCAGCTGTCTACGATGATGAACCTCACACAGGTACACCATACTTCGCCGTATGTAATAAGAATGCCAACCGTAAAATCCTATCCATCAAGGGCTGGTCTCCTAACATTTTTCCAGCTAGTTTTTGGAGAAGGCTGCTTCTGATAGTCATTTTGCTTCTAGTCTTGGGGCTATTGTATGACTGTAAGGGTCCCATCCACGGGAGTAAACAAATCAATTTGTCCTCCCTCTTGTGCTCACAAAACTGGCTGCTGCTGTTACTTTAAAACTAGTTTGAATTGTCAGCCATGCATCTCGCAAATCATCAGGCTGCATTCTCAGCAACAGGGTTCCCAGTTTTGTAAATAGTAAATTAGAAATGTATGATTTAAGAATGTGTGTGGTTTCAGGAAAGATAACATCAACGAGAGCCTCGGATGGCTAGCGAAACAACGAAAGAACTGAAAGGACGTACTCAGTAGCGTTCACTTCTCTCCTCTCGACTCTCCCGGTTCCCACTGCCCCAGTCCCGCAGATCCCCCACCCAACTTCTCCTCTGAATACCCGTTCTCTATTAGCGGTAAGGTGTAAGGAGCCCTACTCCCTGAGGAACGGGAACAAATCTTCATAATAACGTACAAGCCATAATATAATGCAAGTGGAGAATCCGGTTGTTCCCTTCGTGAGAAATCTTTTGAGGTTACGGTGTGCTACGGCACAGGCGCGAACTCTGCTATGGGTTACTAGTGCCCCAGGTCATGCACAGCAGCACAGGTTTCAGCTGCGATGGCTCGAGACAGACTGTGTATTACTATCAAGCTCGTGGTATCCAGTGAATGGTCCGTTCCGTCATACCATCCAGTAGTACAATCTGAAAGCCATTTTATTAATTAAGTACTACCCGTTAAGTGCTGCTCATAGTTACGGTTTTTCCGTTTCGTTCTGCAACAGTCTATCAGTGACGATTGTTCAAGAATTTTTATAGCATATTTAAGACGTATTAAATGTTTTTAAACAATGCATGTTAGAAATAGATTTCTCTGCGAGGAAAATTGACGTAGTCTTTATATATACTGTAGTACAGTAGCGAAAATAGTGACCCAGAGTTTGTATCGAGTATTTATGGAATGCAACAGTAGACTGGAATCGTAGTAGTGGCGACTGGAAAATTCGTATCACTAACTTGTATCAGCGGCCAATTTCGAAACAAGTGAGTTACAAAACTGTGATGAAGCTGTGTTATCTGAAAGAGGATTTTAGAGAGTGTGGTTGGCTAAAACACAGCTTACTGCTCGAGAACATTGAAAGGACTGATAAAACTACCCAATTATTAGGGTCAATCTGCAGCACAGAATAAACTAGTAGGAATATGCATCGCTATTCACTTTCCTCCTACGACTTTGCAGCATTTTATCAGTTTCATAATTTTCTTTGGCTGTAAATGGCCCCTTTGTTATTCGTAATACAATGAAATGCGCTTCGAGATGCAAATGAACAAAATTTCTTCAAAATGTGTGCTTAGCAGAATGAAAATCCCACTTTCTAGAATGATGAGGGAACTCTTCAAAATATAAATATGAAACGGAAACAAAAAAATGCAATTCATTACGGCGCTTTAAAATATCGTACATATAACTTTTTCCGTAGCGCGCAAATTTTGCATTTAGTAATGCAAACAATATTTTTTGTGTAATTTATAGCTATATTGTACAAGACATTTGTCTAGCAGAAACGTTAAAATCCTCATGATTAATCAGCGGCTCGTAATATACGGCGGCGGTCGTCCGCGACGGCGCTCCGCTATAATTAATAACGGCGCGAAATGTTTCTGCCAGTCGCCGCAAGAAAGAGCCACAGTCGCGCCCGACGCGGCTCGCTCAGCGTGGCCGTTCCCGGACACCAGACTCGCGCGGCTCTCAGCAGCGGCCCCAGTGCTGCAGCGGCACTGGCTACTCAAGTCGCTATACCAACAGGTGACAGCATCAGATCACGTGACGGAACACTGGGTCGAACGGGTTATCACGTTCTATCTGAACTGCCTGAGAAGCGCTCAGTCATTGCCAGCAATATTCTGTGGAGTAATAAGCCTTAACTCACGAGGTGCCTTTTCTGTAGCGTATATTGCGAGGTGGGGACTCTGGACCCCCTATGTTTAATCCGAGACTTAAGACAAAAATCATTTGAAATTTTTAATTTATGTTACACAAGATTTATTTTTACAATTATTTAAGAGTTGCTTAAATGCTCGTTCGTAAATGTTTTGCACTAAATAAAGCCTGCAACCTTTTGCTGAGAACTGAATTTCACGTTCTGAAAAATTATACTATCTCTGTAGCAACTAAATTTCCACGTAAAACACTACAGGGTCTAAATTTGTGCATAAAAATTTCGCTCGACAGATACAAAAAGAAAGTCTTCTACACTGACATTCTATACTGGGACCTACAGTTTCCTTGTGAACACTCAGAACACAACCGACTGATTGGTAATACTTTATCTTTTGGGTCGGGGGAGGGGACAAGGTCAGTGGATAGACGGATCTCCGCCACATTTGTCCTGAAGTTTTTCCTCTGAATTATGCAGTTGTGTGATCACTGGCTATTGTAAAATCGTCAGTCGTCTCGTCTACTTCTGGATCCATATCACTGACATCTTCCTCCATTCACGGACTAACGAATTCATTAAACTCTAGAAAGATAAAAGTGACACCTTCTTGCGAATATATTTCGTGCTGTACAGTACCGTATTGAAGGAAGCAGGTACGTAGTTCACGAGTCAATAACACGTGTCAACAACAAGCAAAGAAGGCAATATGGCAACCGGCAGCAGAACATTGCAGAGTTGGCAATTTAAGGAGGACAGTAGGAGTATAGAAGTTCAAATGTTCTAATGTGTGCTAATTCCTCAGGCACCAAACTGCTTAGGTCATCGGTCCCTAGACTTACACACTTCTTATACTAACTTAAACTAATTTACTCTAAGATCAACACACACACCCATGCCCGAGGGAGGACTCGAACCACCGGCGGGAGTGGCCGCGCAGTCAGTGATACGACGCCTCAAACCTCGTGGCCACTCCGCGCGGCCAGTATAGAAGTATTCCTCCACAGCTGACCTTGCACAGCGATTTCGAAAATTTTCGCGCCGTCTGAGAGACAGCACCTCGTGAGTTAAACGATAATACAATCCACACCTACTAATTGCTTAAAATATTACTATCATGTTCACTCCAAGGTGATGGCCGCATCGCCCGTTACGCTCCTTCAACTGTGCCAGCTGCAGCAAAAATGCGTTAATGTTTACTTTTCTCTTCACTTCCTCAATTACAAGCTCTACCTAGTATTCTGCTGGGCAGGCTTTCTTTCGAAGTGATCCTTACAGTTTTCACTACAGTAGTTCATTTATTTCAATATTGGTTTCATTGTTGATTCTTTACATATGACTTCATAGCAATGTCTTTATCCCTGGGCAACATTTTCTATTCCCAAGCAAATGCTTTTGTCTCTTGTATCTACTTTTCACGTCCTCTCTCTCTCTCCCTCCCTCCCATTTCCTACACATTTACTGAAATTCTTTAGGTGGAAATACAGGAAATTTTGATGAGAGGCTTTATACTAATATCACAACGAGCAAATGATTCCATTCGCACATACAATGAATCCATTGTTTATTCATTCTTGTTTTTCATATTATGTACGAACACAAATACAGGGGGTAACAAGAGGAATGGTCAATATTGGGGAATATAACAGGAAAGATCATACGAAGAAAACAGTGCGGTAAACATTGTCTTTAAAATGCATGCAAGTCTGATAAACATTGTCTTAAAAATGTATGCCTTAAGAGCTATGAATACATGTTCAATAAGCAGAGAAGTGTTTGTTAGTCTCAAAGATGAATAAGAGCCCATAGCTATTGAAGTACGCAGCTTAGAGCCCATGTTTAGGTGGATATTTTTTTCTTGTTTTGGTCCACCTGTCAAATTATGGAAAGCAGAAAGCTTAGAGTAAAAAAGACTTTTTTTCACAGTATCGATATGCTGATAGTTCTTCTGGTATACGTTTCAGAGCCCATGTTTACTACACTTTTTTGTTTCGAATGATCGCTCCTGTTGTATTACTGACCGTTCCTCCTGCGTCACCATATATAGTGTTTTGCTTCCTCCGCTGCCTAACTCCCTGTATCTTGTGATTTACTTAATAGGAGGTGAAACAGAAGGGAATATATAAATAATCACTTTCAGTTCCGTTCAAGAAGAGAGACTCTGACCTCCACAACCCACAGTGCATTTGCTGAACCGAAGAGTTGCTGTCGTTCTAGTCAAGCTGAGAATCCACCCACATATTTCCTCTCTATCTCCGTATCAGAAATATTATTGTCTTATACTCTGTCGCTAACTTTACTGAATTCTCTACGGCCATTAGGCAGCATTATTTAGAAAGAATACTGATAAGGTACAGAGCAAAAGGTGGTTCTTCGTCGTCATAAAGATATGCTGAATATAGTACTTAAAATGCACTTCAGCAATATATCCACAATTTTCGTCAACAAATCTGCAAAGTGGAAGTGAAAAAGGTAACCCACATAGACAGAATAAGAGCAATATGGGAGCTCAGAAAAACTAATCCACATGCTCTGCGTGATGTAACGTAATTCATATCCAAATAATAATACAAACAAACATTGAAAGTTATTTAATTAATTTGCTTCCGTAATTAATGCAAAAACTACTCAGCGGATAGAAACTTCCAAGAGACCTTGGAAATGGAACTACAGAAAGGAAACAAGGAAGTGGATCTTCAGCTTAAAGGGGGAAACAACTCTGTCAAGTTAATCGTAAATGTTAAATCTATAGTTTGTGTACCAAGCACAAAGTTTTTAGGGACGGATATTGATTGCCATTTCACATGAAACGACCACACAAAGACAACGGCAAAGAGAATGTGATCAGCCGCTTAACGTCTTACCATCATTGCGTTACAGACAGTGCCTCGTGGTGGCACCCTATTCCTATTACTCTGGATTTTTAAATCACCTCAGGCAAATGCCGGGACAGTTCCTTCAACAAGGACACTCCTAGTCCCTGTGTTCATAACATTTTTTCATTGTATTGAGCTGACAGATCGTGAGACGTTGTAAAATGATTCCTTGTAGAATAAATTACTGTACTACTACAATACATGTTTGAAAAACGCTAATCATATTTAGTAGTGCAGAAGCCGTTCTGATGTGTCACCCGATTCCGGAAACATGTACCACCGTAAAGATCCCAACCTGCATACAAACTGTGCCACACATAAAACAGTATCCAGCAACATTTACGAAAGAACTATATCGGCCTCGAAACATGGCCGGCTGGATCTTTTTCACGACACCCTGTGAAAACACTTTGGAATCTGTACTGTGGCATACTCCCCTAGAATAGGTTATTTTAGCCATTACTAAAGATGACTGATGTTTTCCTGGCACCCTCAATCTCAATAAGTCACTGGAAAAATGTTCTGTGAAACAAAATTTGCTGCTTTTGTTTCTAGAGTTTAATAAAGAAGAAAGAGAATGTGATCAGCAGGTTAACGTCTTATCATCAGTGTGTTACAGACAGTACCTCGTGGTAACATGCAATTCCTATTACTCTGGATTTTCTAAATCACTTCAGGCAAATGCCGGGATAGCTCCTTCAACAAGGACACTCCTAGTCTCTGTGTTCATGACATTTTTCGTTGTATTGAGCTGACAGATCGTGAGTCGTTAGTTATCGAGGTACTTTTCTTTCACAGCACCGGCTGCTCCAGTTTACGGATGGCTACGATATGTGCAAAAATGTATAAAATTTTATATCTATTTTACCAACTAGTTTAGCCGCCAGTGTCTCCAAAGGTCTTGTTGAAATGTGCGTCCGCCTTCCACGTATTATTTTTTATGAACAGGTTATCTGCAGTCAGTCAAAGGAATCTATTATTTATTGACAGTTGTACCATGATCGTTGCATTTTCTCTATTATGACTAAAACATTTCATAGCACGTTGTTTACACAACAACCTGAACAGTACCTGGTATAGGTATGTGACAGCTTCCTGATAACTGAGGCAATGTTCTCTACGCTCTCCGTTTCGGCCGCAGGTGAAGCAGATGTTTATCACTAGGACTTCGGGTTCTCCCGTCCATTTCCTGTGTCCCCTTAGAAACATCTTAACTCCTGTTTTCCGCCGCAGTTCTATTAACATTATTATTGTACATTATTATTGTCTTACTCAGTTTTACATTCCATTCACACAGTGAAAACTTTATAAATGATACGTTAACTATGTTATTCCTTAAAGAGACGAACTAATCTTCTGGTATTGAGCATAACTAAGCCTTCTGAAGTGGCCAACTTATCAATGCGTGCTGTTTTTGGTTCTATAGACTCTTCCCAGACTGTTTTGAGGTATCCCGATTTTATAGCAGAACTATGTGGACAGAGATAAGCTGTTATTATTATTAATGGTTGTAAGAGGTCCGAGCAGATGTAATTTCGATGTATTGCTCACGCGCTGCCTGCGATATGCAAGGTATAAGAAAATCTGACCAGAGAGCAGTGTTGACTGCAGTAGGAACTGTGTTGCTGTAGCAGTAAGTTGTTGCTAGTCTGCAGTCTGCTCTGGTCTGCTCTGGTGTATCGTGTTGGCTGGCCCGGTCGTGGTGCTGCGATGTCGGAGCCTGAGTATTATTGTATAGGGTAAAAAAGCAGCCTCGCGCATATCTAGTAATGTCATCTCAAGCCCCATGTAAATGTTTTAAAAAATCTCGTAATAATAATCTTTCTCATAAAGAGTAACTTTTAACAAGCATTCATTTCAATTTAAAGAATTAACTAATTTCTCCCATCCATGATCATCCCGATTGTTGCAAAAGAAAAATCAGTTGCTCCCTTTCATAAATGACAAATCTATCGGCCAGCATTGCACAGGGCTGTGCAAGAAAACATTAGTTTAAGAGCAGATATATATATGTTATCCGGCGACTTCGTTGAGGTAACAATTTTTCTCTTTTTTATTCAGAATGATCTTTCAGGGCCATGACGCAGCACTGCTGACGTCCAAAATTTACCAGGTTAAATTCACAGTCAATTATTGAAAAGTTATAAGTGAGCGACGATTTAATTTAGAGGTTAGTTACATTGTATTATTACCAGGTTACTGAATTTTTTTTTATAACTTTTCAATAATTGACTGTGAATTAAACCTGGTAAATTTGCGTCATGGCCCTGAAAGATCATTCTGAATAAAAAAGAGAAAAATTGTTACCTCAACGAAGTCGCCGGATAACACATATATATCTGCTCTTAAACTAATGTTTTCTGGCACAGCCCTGTGCAATGCTGGCCGATAGATTTGTCATTTATGACAGGGAGCAACTGATTTTTCTTTTTCAACAATCGGGATGATCATGGATGGGAGAAATTAGTAAATTCTTTAAATTGAAATGAATGCTTGTTAAAAGTTACTTTTTATGAGAAAGATTATTATTACGAGATTTTTTAAAACATTTACATGGGACTTGAGATAACATTACTACATATGCGCGAGGCAGCTTTTTACCTTATACAATAATACTCAGGCTCCGACATCGCTGCACCGCGACCGGGCCAGCCAACACGATACACCAGACCAGACCAGAGCAGACTGCAGACTAGCAACAACTTACTGCTACAGCTGCACAGTTCCTACTGCAGTCAACACTGCTCTCTGGTCAGAGATTTTCTTATACCTTGCATATCGCAGGCAGCGCATGAGCAATACATCGAAATTTCATCTGCTCGGACCTCTTACATGGTGACAGTAATGATAACATTTCTTGAACAGTTCGTCAATTTGTTTGTTTATGCCCTTCACCTTTCTCTAGTTTGTCCCATACTTTTGTGTCTACCTACTACATCTTATCTCTCCAAAGATATCTTAGCCTCTGTTTGCTCATATAGCTTTCCCCCGTCTCCTTTCTCAAACATCAATAATTCGTGGGTGTCGAAGTAGATACCGCATTAAACTGACTTTTCTGTAGACTTCTTTCCACGGCTATGCTTTTCGGTTCCTCTTTATTTCAAGCCCATCTGTGCACGTAATTCCGCTAGCGTGATTTATTATTTCCTTGGATCAGCTAACATCTACAGGCGCTCTCTTTTACACAACTTTACATTAGAGTACACAATCATTCTTCCTGTTTCATTAGCGGTTACATATTTTTGTATCTGATGTAGAAATCAACCAGGAAGAAATTCGGAAAAGAGGTCAGGCTATGTTCTTATTTACGCTTGCATTTCATTCAAGAGAACAGTTGAATCTAATGATACCGGGCATCGGCTTTCACTCGAAACGTAACGATGTAGCATCGCGTGATCTCATTTGTGCACGTTCTGAGATAGAGCAGAACACAGAGAAAATTAATTTCTGGAATATAAGTCGCCCTGAAAGATTGATCTGCATCGTAGCCGAAGGTCTATGTTAGTTGAATTGGAGTTTTGCTTTCGAGTCGGTGAAACCAACGAATATTATGCCATGAGGACGAGTACAATTTCGAAATGTCGCATACTTTACGCTTGTTAGATTACGATGAGTCATTTATATCAGCGCTTTTTATGACTCCTGGGTACAAGCTGACAGATGGTATTGGCAGGTTCTGTGTTTCCCTTTAAGGCTTGTCTTCTTCCGTTTGTACATCTCTTGAATACCAGTCATTCGTACTCGTGGTGATATTCTTCCATAATAAAGATGAAAGGGAGAAGGTTGAAGATTTAACGCTGACGGGTATAGAGTAAGGAGTATGGGATGCCATTCTGAATGGAGTAACGTCCTTATACTGAAGTTATTCAGGAGGATTCAGCAACACTCAAATTGAAATATTAGAATTGGGATTTATTGTCAAGACCAGTGTCTTGGCAAGTGCTCTAAGTCCTTAATTAATAGAAATAATATCCATTCCATGATTACATATTTGTAAATACAATTAATTTTAGCCGGCCGCGGTGGCCGTGCGGTTCTGGTGCTGCAGTCCGGAACCGCGGGGCTGCTACGGTCGCAGGTTCGAATCCTGCCTCGGGCATGGATGTGTGTGTTGTCCTTAGGTTAGTTAGGTTTAAGTAGTTCTAAGTTCTAGGGGACTTACGACCTAAGATGTTGAGTCCCATAGTGCTCAGAGCCATTTGAACCATTTTTGAACAATTAATTTTAGTCTCTCACGGCATGGTATTATCTCCCATCGGGAATAGTTATTGATATGAAAAACGCTCATCGGCTTTTATCACTTCATTGCGTTGCTTACCTTCCGAAGGAATCGGTTATCACAATTAACATAAAATTGTCTATCTGCTAAGCAGATTGTCTACCAATTCTCGGCTTCACAAAGCGAAAATCTTAATAATTTCCCGTGGTTGGTGCCTTTTTTTAACCTCATCAGCAAGGATTTCACGTCTCAAATATGACGCCAGATTGTGTACACTATTGCACGTCATCTGCAACACCAACTCGTTAATGCGTCGTCACGCTGTGTAAGGCACTAACTCGTGAAAATTAATGCCATATGTCTCATAAACACCGTCCTGCATCACAACAACAAAGTATTTCTGAAATTAAGAACGTATCACGATGAATTATTTCCGTTTCTCGCCTATTATGATTAAAACGTGACTGGAACTTGCGAATTCTCGCTAACGACATGAATATAAACGACCTCCGAAGAACAAAAGACATAATTGTGGAGCATAAATAATTCGAGAACGCTATGGTGTTGAGCTAAATGTTAATTGCTTCCCAGCGCCGCAGAGCTTGTCCTACCCATTACTAAATGTTCACTTCCTAAGCTGACAAGTATTTGTCCTTGGAGGCAAGAAAACAGAAAAATGTATCACTGAATATCCTGCAGTTGATACGAAGGGAAGTTTTTAATCGACGAGCCAGAAATGAGTGACATTTGTGCCGTCTACCAATAGACAGAATAAAATTTTGTAAGAAACAATTAAGTGAAAAAATACATAATTTCTAGAGATACTGAAGTCTGAGATGTACCCATCGCCACAAATCCAAAGGCTAATAAAAATGAAATCTGTGAAACTTACACTGAAAACTATATTCTTTTTGTTATTTCTTCCCACTCAGTGATTAAAGAACTTTGATAAACTCGCTGTACGTTATTATCGTAGGCTATTGTAGACTAGCTCAATATGAAAAGAAGTCTGTTCTGTTCCAACGGTTGCAAATTATTGTTGTTCCGAGGATGAATACTTCTTTTCCTGGCGTTGCAATAGCACTAAAATTTTTCAAGACATGTTTGTAACACTTTTATAGGTATTGAATATGCTACTAAGTTATCTGACAAAATCTATTCAAGGATATAGCATTGCTCAAATTTTGTTTGATTGGTGGTCTGATGTCGCTGCACCTATTCTTCTAACAAGTGTATGTGGGTACGATCACATGGCTTTCTAAATGGCTTTTATAATCTGCTTTTGTCCTGTATCGATCAATTCTCATGATCGTGGTACGTAACACTGCATCTTTCCCTTTGAAGGAGATTGGTTGGTGTAGATATGTAGAGATCTGGACAGGTGTTCTTTGTGATTCCTGTCATGCGACACCTACCAATGAAGACTACTCGATGTTTAGGAGACCACTGAACAGTTTAGCATCATACATATTCTCATAATAATGTTGAGCTGATAAAAAAAAGCATCGTATTTCTTTCAAAAATAAACTAATACCACCTATATGGGGTGGTACAAGACCAGTCTGGCTCTGTTTTACCCACGGTCGTTCCCAAGGGCAAATGTTAAATAAGTTATGAATGAAGTGGCTTCACATCCCAAACGTTGCCAAAACGGAAGCTTGTCTAGCAAGTAGGCCTATGCTACAATGGGAAGATATACAATTGTTCATTACCAACATGTGCTTTGCTTTAACATTCTGGAGCCAAGGCAGCATCTATAACTACACATACACGGTACATGACGGAGGATACTGTAGTTCAGAACTATTCAGTCCTATCCCGTTTTACTCGCAAATTCAGCGATGGAAATGTCTATATGTCTCTGTAAGAGGTAATAACTTATAAGATGAACATTGATAGCTGTAAAATCCTTCTGCTGTCAACACCAAACGCCGGTCACCAAAATTTTCTCAGTAGTGTTTCACTTAAAGAACGTCTTTTTTCTTCAAGGCTTCCCATTTTATTTCACGTAGCATTTCCTTAATACTCACCCGTAGATAAAACTTTATACACACGTTCTACCTTTCAGCTCTCTGTTCTATGCTTAGTACTGGTATTCCACCTGAGTTCTTGATATTCATAACCCTGCTTCTCTTTTTTACAAAAGTCTCTTAGTTTCCTTGTGGGCACTATCTATTTTTCCCCTTAGTGGAATATGCTTCTACATTCTTACACTTGTCCTCTAGCCGTTACTGTTTAGTCATTTTGTACTTCTTGTCGATCACATTACTTTACAATTCTCTAAAAAATGAGATTGATACAAGGTGCAAAATGGATGAAAAGGAATGTCTAGAGGACAAATGTAACGATTTAAAAGTGTATTTCCCTTAGGGTGAAAACAGATATCGCCTACAGGAAATTTAAAACTACTTTTGAAAAAGGAGAGAAGCAGCTCTTTTAGTATCAAGAACTCATATGTAATACCAGTACTACGCAAAGAAGGGAAAGTTGAAAGGTTGAAGGAGTATACAGAGGTACTATAAGAGACAGGTGGACTTCAAGGCAATATTATATTGTAGAAATGGAAGCGGACGCAGATAAAGTTGAGATATGATGCTACGAGAAAAAATTGACAGAGCGCTGAGAAACTTAAGTCGAAACAAGCCCCCTGGATTGGATGACATTCCGCCAGAGCTGCTTGGGAAACACATCCATGACAAAACTCTTTCATGTCATGTGCAAGTGTATGAGCAGGGCGAAATACCATCAAAGTTCAAGAAGAATGTAATAATTCCAATTCCAAAGACAGTAGTTGCTGACAGGTGTGAAAATTACGGAACAATCAGTTTATTAGGTCATGGTTGTTAAATACTAACATGAATTCCATACAGAAGAATGGAAATACTGGAAGAAGCTGACACTGGGGGAGATCAGTTTGCATTCCGGAGAAATGTAGGAACACGCGAGGCAATACTGACCCTACAACTTAACTTACATGATAGGCTAAGTAAAGGCAAACAAGCCGTTATTATATTTTTAGACTCAGAGAAAGCCTTTGACAATGTTTAGCAGAAAACACTCTTTGAACTTACGAAGGTAGTGGTAGTAAAATACAGGGAGCGAAAGGCTATTTACAACTTTTATAGAAACTAGACAGTGGAGGGGCATGTAATCGAAGCAATGCCATAGAAGGGAATTAGACAGGGTTGTAGTTCATCCTCGATGTTATTGAATCTGTAAAGGAAACGAAAGAAAACTTTGGAGTACGAATTAAAGGTACGGGAGAAGAAATAAAAATTTTGAGGTTTGCCGATGACATTGTAATTCTAACAGAGACAGCAAACAAATTGGAGGAGCAGTCAACCGGAATGGATAGTGTCTTGAAATGAGGATATAAGATGATCATCAACAACAACAAAACAAGGATAATTCAATGAAGTCGAATTAAATCAGGTGATACCGATGGAATTAGATTGGGAAACGAGAAACTTAAAGTAGTAGGTAGATTTTGTAGTTGGGCAGCAAAATAATGATGAGGGCTGACATAGAGAGGATATAAGATTGTAGACGTGAAATATGTACGATAAACAAATTGTACAAGAAGAAAATAGAAGCTTTTGAACCGTGGTATTACAGAACAATGCTGCAGATTAGATGGATAACGTAGCTAATGAGGAGTTACCGAATAGAACTGGGCAGACAAGAAATTTGTGGCACAACTTGACTAAAAGAAAGGATCGGTTGATACGACACCTTCTGAGACATCACCAGTTTGGGGAGGGGGGAGTAGGAGCGTGGGGGTAAAAACTGTACAGGGAGACCAAAAGATGAAAACAATAAGCAGATCCAGAAGGCTGAAGGTTGCGGTAGTTATTCGGAGATGAAGAGCATATAGTAGTATGGAGAGCTGCATCAAACCAGTCTTTGGACTGAAGACCACAAAAGCAACAGATAAAACCGACCGGTAATAAATGTAACAACCCGCCTCTGAGCTGCCACGATGTCTCCCTTTCATCCTACCGGGTAAGGAACCCGAACAGTCGTGTAGTACTGAAAAAGGGGTCAGACAAGTGTTCTACACACGGTCTCCGTTATAGATGATCTACACTTTCCTCGAATTTTCTCAATAAACCGATGCCCACCATTCGCCGTTCCTACTGCTGACCTTTCGTGGTCATTTCATTTTTAGCACTTCCCCCTAAGAGTTTCATCGACGTATCTATGTCGAGCAGCCCACCACTAATACCGTATCCCAGTATTATACTATTGTTTTTCGAAGTCTTGGGCATTAATTTACGTTTCTCTGCATTTAAAGGAAGCTGTCACTTGTCACAACAAACAGAAATTATGTCCTAGTCGTCCTGCATCCTCCTGCAGTCACTCAATGATTATTCTTTCCCGTACGCTAAAGCATCATCAGCAGTCACAGATTTCTGCTCACACTGTCCATCAGACCATTTGTATGTATACGCGTCCCTGGGGCGCTCTTTAGGATATTCTTGTCTGTGATGAACATTCGACGTTCAGGACAACATACTTGGTTCTAGTATTTAAAAAAATCTGCGTGCGATTCAAACATCCGAGAATCTGTTCCGGATTGATATTACCAGTCTTCAACGGAGCATTGTGTCAAACTCTTTCCGGAAGAGTAGGAATGTGGAATATGCCTGTTGGCTTTCATTAGTGGTTCACAGGAAACCATACGAAAGAAGGACAAGCTGCGTTTCACACGTGCGATTCTTTTCAAATACTTTCTGATTTATGGGCAGAGGCTTTTAGATCTCAAGGAAATTTATTATATTCGAACTGAGAATATGTTCAGGCACTGTGCAGCAAACCGATGTTAAGGAAATTTGGTGTGTTGCTTCCGATGCCCGTTCTTTTACGCTTCTGATTACGGGAGTCAGTTTCACTCTTTTTCCACTCGCCTGGGACTTTCCACTGGGCGAGAAATTCAGAATAAATTGAAGTAAGAGTTGTTTCTACAAAATCAAATTCGGAATCCATCCATAAATGTTGATGTACTTACCTTCGACCCTTTTAGTGACCTCTCAACACCTGGGTTGCCTATTTTTGCACTATCTCAGCTAAATTATCCCGACATTTCTATGTAATGCCAACTTACAATTAGATGTCATGAGAGGCAGACCCGCGAGCATAAAAAGAGGAGTAGAGCTTTGCGTTATCCTTAGAGAACCAATAACATCAGAAAGACGATGGTGTTCGGTTTGTGAAGCGGCCAACTGCGCCGTTATCAGCGCCCGTACAAATTCCCAACCTTTGCTCAGTCCAATCTCGCCACTTTCATGAATGATGATGAAATGATGAGGACAACACCAACACCCAGTCATCTCGAGGCAGGTGAAAATCCGTGACCCCACCGGGAATTGAACCCGGGACCCCATGCTCGGGAAGCGAGAACGCGACCGTTTTTTTTTTTTTTGTTTTTTTTTTAATTCTCATTTTGTACGCGTTTGTTCGTTGATGATCGATTAACTCAGTTCCTTTATTACAGAGGGTACGTAACCCTCTGTCCGAACACTTCGTCGTAAGACATCCGTTTAAGTTCGTTGTTGATCGAGTAGCTCAGTTTTTTTTTTTTTTTTTTTTTTTTTTATTACAGAGGGCTGCTAACCCTCTGACCGAACACGCTGAGCTACCGTGCGTTCTTACATTTTTTTTAATCTTATTTTGTTCGTTGCATCTGCTCGGGGCGGACGTCGTAAGACATCCGTTGAAGTTGGTTGTTGATCGATTAACTCAGTTTTTTTTATTACAGAGGGCATTACACTTTGATCTTAGCCAAAAGGCCGAGAAGCGATAAAAATTTTCATTTTGTTCGCTTTAGTTCGGTCAGAGTTAGACCGTGAGACCACGAGCTGCGGACAACACCAGAAGGAGTCGGCGTGGAGAGCTCAGTGGCTTCCATGTGACCTCATCATAGGATGTCACCTAAATAACAGATCTATTAGGGACACTGCAATCCTTTCTAAAGCTTCCCAAGTCGATTGTTGATGGTATGGTTGCGAACTGTAAGTGCGAAGGAGCAATCTCAACTCGTGCCCTGACGGGCAGGGACTGTCGAACATTGCGAAGGGTGCTTGTAGGAAATCGCATGAAATCAGCTCAAGGGTTCACTCATGAGTTAGAAACTCGTTCCAGCGGTCCAGCTACTATAGTATGTAAAGAGTTAAAAAAGGAAGTGCTAGAATGGTCGAGCAGCTCCATAACAGTTACACAAGTCGGGAGTCAGGGCTAAGCGACGCTTAAAGTGCTGTGAAGGGTGACGTCACTGACTGTGGATGACTGGAAATGAGTGACGTAGTGTGACGTATCTCGTTATACCTTGTGGCAATGCGGTGAGAGTGTTTTTCGTGGTCAGGGGATAGTCCCATTATTGCTCTTAATAAACGTGGAACGCGGAATGGTATGTTCACATTCTACAGCACCGTGTACTTGGTGCACTAGATGAACAATTCGGAGACGATGGCTGTATCAGCTACTCTGATTTCGCAGTATCTGTGATACAATGGTTTGTGAATAATAACATTGAAATGGACAGACCTGCCCTGAATCCCGATCTGAACACAATGAAACAGCTTTGGAATGATTTGGAATGTCGACCTCACTTCAGAACCCAGCATTCCATTTAGCTATCTTCTGCGGTATCGAGTCTCGAGGGAGAATGGCCTGCCGTTGTTCCACATACATTCAGACAGCCAACAGAAAATGTTCCAAGCAGAGTATGAGCCTTCATAAAGGAGAAGAGTGGACGCATACCATACTAATGTTCAGTAATACGTGACCGGAAATTTTTGATCAGATAGTGTATGTCATCAATGTTCAAATGTGTGTGAAATCTTATGGGACTTAACTGCTAAGGTCATCAGTCCCTAAGCTGACACACTACTTAACCTAAATTATCCTAGGCACAAACACACACACCCATGGCTGAGGGAGGACTCGAACCTCCGCCGGTACCAGCCGCACAGTCCACGACTGCAGCGCCTGAGACCGCTCGGCTAATCACTCGCGGCTGTATGTCATCGATAATGGAGTCTGTAGGATGGTCAAAAGATGGTGTGTCTGTACGAACCTCATGCGTGATTTTTTAAACGCAATACTTAAAAACTTCAGCTTTCCTTACGCTATTTTCTGTTGACGTTTCATACTGGTCGATCTGTGACAAACAGATGCCTTCAATCCGATTAGAAAATTTACGTAGGACCATAATTCCACTCGAGTTCTCGGCACGACCATTCGCTAACCTACAAGATCGTTTTCCTAATCGCACTAATTTCTACTGTCTTTTTCCTGTTGACATTTCTGAAACGAGAGCGCAACAATGTCTCATTCTTCAGCATTTTTCTAATTTTGTTTTGAATCCTTGACTTTCCTGTCCTTAATCCACTTACTCGGCAATACTTCTCCAAAGCACGATATGAAGCAGTCTATACTTCGCCCATAATTCCTCTACGTCTACCATACTGCAACTAAATTATGTCCATTCGTAGTCTATGTACGATACTAACAACTGCTTATCTGCTGTATCCAGCATGAAAACCACCCAAGCCTTCTTGATGGACCCCTGTACTGACACTGTCGATGAGATCTTTCTTGTTTGTAGCTACAAGTTCTAAAATATTTCCATTGCATGTGAGTTGTTGAACTAGCTGCTCAAAAGAGTTTTTGCAAGACAACAATCAGTAAGTGGGACGTTACATCTAAGTGGCATACAGTACTCTCTGAGTTTACATTTCTCTCAGGTGGCTGTGTATCTCATGGTTGTCTGATTGGCCCACATCTTCTAATATCACACCTGTAGCACCCAACATAATTCTTGGCTAAAAGTGAAATGCTGATGCGTAGCTACATGAACACAGTACTCCTGCGTGGTCAGTGTAATATAGTACTTGGTCAAATTAGGTACTTGAAATTCTTCGCTTATAAGCCATGTGCTCCATGGACACTGGCTCGTTACAAGTTCCAACATTTTCTACCGTGTCTCTAATAAAGTATTGTTTATTTATTTATTTTATTTGCTTAGGATAATATGGGGTCTTTTACGTGGAAACACACAAATCACATCAGTTCTGGGTAACTTACGAACAGCAATCAGAGCAGCAAATGATGCTACATCAGTAAATTCGTCTAGGCCTCTATTTCCGGCTCTATAAACCCATTCATATTTCCTCATTGGGTTGCCTATTTTGGAAGGACCTACAGCACTTCTCTGAAGAGACGACATTGTGGCACAGATTTTACTACCCGGGTTCCTCAGCGAAGATGCAAAAATTAGTGAACTGTTTTGTCACGTCAATTTCTCATAGGTTCCCAGCACAATCAAAAAGAAAAAAAAAGGAAAACCTAAGCGAGAGGGCCATAATCTGTGACCCAGACATACACTCTTCTATCTAGACCAACCGTGTAGACTTCTGTAGCAGTATCTAGTGCTTAAGCAATTGATTATTCCGTTGTGTATCATAAAAATAATTACAAATATTCTCTACCCAAAATCCATTCTTCTACATTTACAAAAAAATCAAATGTAGTCATACATCAACTTCTATGAAGTGACAAAATGCATATGTTGCGACGCAGCGCTACTAAGATAACATGGGTTACTCCGTAAATTATTTGATTTCTCTTCCTTGGACTCTCTATCATTCGGATATCGAAAGTGATTATCAAACTGAATAAAAAGCCACAATCCTTTTAAAAAAAACAAATGGATCAGGAACGACTCATATCTTGTCTGATGCCAGATTTTTAATAGCCCGTTAAATATTTGCCTATTCAGCTTTTCTATTTTGCGTGGAATGGACTTACGACAGCATGTAAAATATTCAGTCAGTTTAGTGCCCATCTACATTTGCAGCTCGGAGGTGCCCGTTAGCTACAGCACAACACTTTTCTTAGAATATAAATGGCGCCCGAATTTATTGTTATCAAATATTTGTCATTTCTTAAGAAACATGATAATTATTACACTCTTCGTTTGCAAAAGTTATTAATTTGTGAAGCCTCTTTTGATACATAACAAGAAAATACCGTTAACAAGCGTGACTGAGACTATCCACTTATCGAAAACTGAGTCAACACAAAAACCGTAAGCGGCTGTCATCCAGTCGTCACTGGGGAAAAGGCTCAGATGTGAATACAACACACCGGCAGTTATAGCAATGAGACAAGCTGGACTTGGGGAAGCTTAAGAATCTCGTCAGGAAGGCAAAAAAACCTTCTACATTTGACAGCACTAATTAGGTATTACTGCTTTATAAAACTCAGCTGTGAATACAACACATCGGTACACTATCTCGTTATAGCAATGAGACTAGTGGGGCTTGGGGAAGCATAAGAATCTCGTCAGGAAAGCAAACACACATTCTACATTTGACAGCACTAATTAGGTATTACTGCTTTGTAAAACTCAGCTGTGAATACAAAACATCGGTACACTTTCTCGTTGTAGCAATGGGACAAGCCGGGCTTGGGGAGACATAAGAATCTCGTCAGGAGGGCAAACACACTTTCTACATTTTACAGCACTAATTAGATCTTACTACTTTGTAACGAATGAAATAACATAATTTCTATAGGTAAAAACAGAACAGCGAAGAGAGAATTTCTCAGTGCGTTGTTAAACTGAACAGATTGTCAATGACTGCAGAAAACATTTCATGGCAGACACTGTGGCTACAGTCTGCAGCTTTATAAGTAAATGGTAAATAAAGTACCGTGCGCCTGATTCTAGGGTCCAGTCACGTTCGTGGCGACCATAAATGACATGAGTCCTAGGTATGAAGGACAAATGAGGCGACTATGACAACAACAGACTAACAGAAATATTTTATGTATGCAGTGTTGACAACTTCAATAAATGTTAATAACGGCATATTTCATTGGCAAAAATCGGTTTCGGTCTACGATCAGACCATCAACGTGTCCAAAACCCATCTCAACTATGCATTCGCTTACTTTGCATAATAATTATCAGATGTACGTTGTTCCATCATTGATATTCGCTGTAAATACGTAACTTTCTGCCCATTTAATACAGTAAGAGGTTAAGTGGACAGAATGTTAACATATTTACAGCCAATTGAACTTATGTAACAAAGTACAACTTCATATGAGGTTAAATGGACAGTATGTTACGCATTTAGAACCTATATCAATAATGGAACAACTTACGACCTGATATGAGGTGAAATGGACAAGTACATAGACCTGTTTATTTCTACAGTGGTTTACATCAGTTTACAGCTTGAACATTTAGCTATTTTTCGACATAATCATCATTTCTGTTGATGCATTCTTGTAGATACTGTGGCAGTTTTGTATGCCCATGTCATACCAGCACACCGCCATGCCTCTTCTTTCACCTCGTCGTCGGAGCTGAATCGCTGGGCCCACAATTAACGCTGACAGGTACTATGCGAGTCTGAAAAACCTCAAACTGGCAATTCAGAACAGGAGAAGAGGAATGTTGAGCAAAGGCTACACATTCTCCGTGACAACGCTCGCCCACACATCGCTCGGCAAACCGTCGCTCTCCTGCAACAGTTTCAGTAGAAGATAATCACCCACCCACCTTATAGTCCTGACTTAGTGCCCAGTGACCATCACCTGTTCCCTAGGTTAAGGAGCATAGGACGTCAAACGGGCCGACTTGGAGCAGCAGAGGCACCACACGACATTTTAATTTCCACTGTCTATACTTTTACAAATAAATTCTTAAAACTTGGTCAACACGACCAGGAAGGATTTAGGATTCCAACTCATACCAATGTAAGTTCAAAAGTATAACAAAATAATTTTTCTTACGTGTAAACTTTCTTCATTTTTTTACTTACTATTGACTACATTTGTTGCTATAGGTACACTTTTCTTCACAAGTAAGAGAGATTCTTCGGTGAATTTTGCACAGCATACAACCATACTTACAGGTGTATGAAAGTCTAGAATTTATTTAATTAATGAAAAAATGAATGAGCTGTTACATTTTAAACTACATGTTTAGAAAAAACTCAAATTTTATGATTAATTATCTTAATTGTTAGCACAGTTTTTAATAGATTTGGAAAATTCTGTAGTTTCATACATCTGTAAGTATGGTTTGTATGCTGAGCAAAATTCATCGAAGAATCTCCCTTACTTATGAAGAAAAGTGTACCTATAGCAACGAATGCAGCCAATAATAAGTGAAAAAATGATGACATTTCACACGTAAAAAAATATATTTTGTTATATTTTTGAACTTCCACTGCTATGAGCGTGAATCATGAACCCTTCCTCGTCATGCTGACAAAGTTTTATGAATTTATTTGTAAAAGTGTAGACAGTGGAAATTAAAATGTCCTGCGGTGCCTCTCCTGCTCCAAGTCGGCCAGTTTGACGTCCTACCCCCCTTAAAAGAATATTTGGCCGGAAAGCGATTCAGCTCCGATGACGAGGTGAAAGAAGAGGTTCATAACTTTCTGAACAGCATGGCGGCCAGCTGGTATGATATGGGCATAAAAAAACTGCCACAGCGTCTATAAAAATGCATCGTCAGAATTGGTGATTATGTAGAAAAATAGGTAAATGTTCAAGCTGTAAACTGATGTAAACCATTGTAGAAATAAACAGATCTATGTACTTATCAAAAAATAGGAGACCTTACTTTTGGGACAGGCAACAAATCTACTCTGATTCTTTCTTCAATTGTTTTGAAGCTATCAGTTCAGCAACTTTCAAACTGCTATCAAGTGTGAGAATCCTATTGTTAGCTTTCCTATTTCATTATTAGATCTATTTCACGGAGTGTCCTCTACTTAGTAATGAAAATTGCATCTAGTACAAGAAGAGACATCTCTTCTCTTCTCTCTCTCTCTCTCTCTCTCTCTCTCCCTCTCTCTCCCTCTCTCTCTCACACACACACACACACACACACACACACACACACACACACACACACACAGATGGCAACATACTACGTCTGTTACATTTACATCTAACTGAAGCACAACACTAACCTAAAACAACACCATCTGGATAGCCCCTCCAGTGTTCTTTTCGACGCGGAAGAACACAAAAAAAATCCACTAACAAAGACGATAACGAAACAATCTTCCAACGAAACACCACAGGAGCTCAAGAGAAAATAGAAAACACTTTATCAATCACCTTAGGCTGGAGCGAAAATTATCACTCTACATATTCGCCGAGAAGCTGCTTACATTCAAGAACTTGCCACGCTAAGCTACATGACCAAATTGCGAAATTAGATGAACTTCTGACCAGTAAGTTCAAATACAGCAAGCAATCTAAATTAAAACACAATGCCGTACTTTATTACCTTTTTTCTTTGGCTGATGGCATAATCCACGCGTTTTCTACAAAGAGATCTTGTAGAAAGGTCCTTCTCATCACCTTTGCAATTTAACAAGCTATTTTCTAGCTCAAAAGTACGTGACCGTTTTCTAAGAGAGGCAGTATTCTTGAACATTTGTCTTCACCTGATACAAAATACAGACGTATTTAAAATCTCCAGTGAACGTGCGTACTAGCATCAGTCCAGTGCACTTATATATAGTGGCACCACTTCCCCAGTTGAAAAGGAAAAACCATTTTCAGTGACTGGTAGTTGTTGAAACATAACTTAATTACAAATTCAGAATATCACAATCAAAACGTAAAAAAGCTTCCAGATGCATATTTCGGTACAAACGTATAAATGCCAGTGGAACTGTGGCGTAACATCGTAGAAATCACTGAAATATCTTCTGTCCATATTCACATGAAACCGTACTTGTTGTTTCTAACTAGGTCAACCGCATCACATTGATAAACACTTCACATTCCGAGGGCGTGTTGTCGGCAAACAGGGTGCTGAACTGCGTGAACGGAAGAGGCAGATGGCGGTGGCCGGCGTCGGCGTTCTTACCAGCAGAGGCGGCAGGCGCTGCGCCGGCAGCTGCAGGCGCGCAAGCGGCGGCACCGCAGTAAACAGGAATAATATTCGCGCTGCAGCCGGCGGACGCACCCCTGTGAGGGAGCGGCCCCACCCCGTTTTGCAGACTGGTCCTCGTGACACAGTGCCGGGCCGGTCCGTGTCTTCCAGCAGCCAGCCAGCCAGCCAGCACCCTGCAGCGTCTTCCTGTGTGCCCGCGGCCCGACCCTGACCCTACACCCGACACCCGTCTTGACCCCTCCGCGCAGACCGGCTGGTCTTCACCCTGGGAGACTGCAGTGGTGCGTGCCAGCATCCCAGAACCCTCGGCGGCGCCCTTGGGTCAGACGATACATACATGTCACCAAAAATCTCCCAGGACGGTTCAATGGTTCAAATGGCTCTGAGCACTATGGGACTTAACATCTGAGGTCATCAGTCCCCTAGAACTTAGAACTACTTGAACCTAACTGACCTAAGGATATCACACACATCCATGCCCAAGGCAGGATTCGAACCTGCGACCGTAGCAGGCGCGCGTTTCCGGACTGAAGCGCCTAGAACCGCTCGGCCACCACGGCCGGAATGGTTCAATGACTGTGATCGTATCGTACAGCTCCTAAGCTGCATACACGTGGTCAAAAGTATCACTTGACCAAGAATACACAGCGTGACCCATTACCTTGACCACCCCAAAAAAGTCTTGTCAAAAAGCAAAGTAAAAGAAATCTATCAAGAAAATGGTGTTTACTAACCAGGAGGCATGAACCACCATGATTATACCTCTTCTAACTCGATTCGTTACCAAGATAAACTATATGAACAAAAGTATCCGGACACCCCTACAAACATACGTTTTTTTATATCAGGCGCATACTGCTGCCACCTACTGCCAGGTACTCCGTATCAGCGACCTCAGTAGTCATTAGAAGTCGTGAGAGAGCAGAATGGGGTGCCGTTTTTCATAATAGGTGCATTGTGCTGCCACCTATTGCCAGGTACTCCACATCAGCGAACTCAGTAGTCAGTAGACATCTTGAGAGAGCAGAATGGGCGCTCCGCGGAACTCATGGACTTCGGACGTGATCAGGTGATTGGGTATCACTTGTGTCATACGTCTGTACACGAGGTTTCCACACTCCTAAGCGTCCCTAGGTCCACTGTTTCCGTTGTGGTAGCGAAGTAGAAACGTTAAGGCACACGTACAGCAGAAAAGCGTACAGCTGATCTCTTCTGTTGACTGAGAGAGACCGCCGACAGTTGAAGACGGTCGTAATGTGCAGACATCTCTCCATGCCATCACAGGGGAATTCAAAACTGCATCAGGATCCACTGCAAGTACTATGCAGTTAGGCGGGAGTGATAAAACTTGGCTTTCATGGTCGAGCGGCTGCTCATAAGCCACACATCACGCCGGTAGATGCCAAACGACGCCTCGCTTGGTGTAACGAGCATAAACATTGGACGATTGAACAGTGGAAAAAAAGTGTCTGGAGTGACGAATCATAGTACACAATGTGTCTATCCCGTAGCAGGGTGTGGGTATGGGGAATGCCCGGTGAACGTCATCTGCCAGCGTGTGTGATGCCAACAGTAAAATTCGGAGGAGGTGATGTTTTGGTGTGGTCGTGTTTTTCATGGAGGAGGCTTGCACTCCTTGTTGTTTTGCGTGGCAATATCACAGCACCGGCCTACATTGATGTTTGAAGCACCTTCTTGCTTCCCACTGTTGAAGAACAATTCGGGAATGGTGATTGCATCTTTCAACACGATCAAGCACCTTTTCTTAATGCACGGCCTGTCGCGGACTGATTACACGACAGTAACAGCCCTGTAATGGACTGGCCTGCATAGAGTCCCGACCTGAATCCTATAGAACGCCTTTGGGTGGTTTTGCAACGCCGACTTCGTGCCACGCCTCACCGACCAACATCGATACCTCTCCTCAGTGCAGCACTCCGTGAAGAATGGGCTGCCATTCCCCAAGAAACCTTGCAGCACTTGATTGAAAGTATGCCTGCGAGAGTGGAAGCTGTCATCAAGGCTAAGGGTGGATCAACACCATATTGAATTCCAGCATTGCCAATGGAGGGGGCTACGAACTTTAAATCATTTTCAGCCAGGTGTCCAGATACTTTTGATCACATAGGGTACGAACAGTAGTACGTCTTTTCCAAGTACCACCGTATATTTTTGTTCGATAATTCGCCTCTTCTCCGCGTTTTGGTTGTCCAAGATAAATGGAGTCCCCGGTATGTAAGCTTGTAAAAGTGCCCAGACCGACGAATTTTTCAGATTATTGATGAGATACCTACCTTCATATACCGATGAAACGTACAGTTGGCGCCGTAATTGCAGTGGATGTTAAAGAAGCAGTCTTTCTTCATTTTACTGCATTCCTTTGCATTCTTAATGTGGCAGATCAGAATGCACATTTACAGACATATACCTGGGGTGCCCAATAAGTAGTGCAACATTTTTCTTCACGCCCAGTGTCTCCTGAAACAATGCGGATTTTGTTGTGGGACACCGTGTGAGATTCCTGCTTCAGACCCCATAGTTTCATGAAGTTCCAATGGGGTGCGGCACTATACGTAGCCTTCTAAATAGCATCTGCAACGGAGGTGCATTCCAAGCAGACAGAGCTGCCATCCACTTTCTTTAGGCGGTAAACGAGAGCAAATCAGACATTCAAGACATTCATAGGTGCTTGCAGCATGCCAGCGGAGGCCTGCCAGTGGACAAAAGTACCGCGAGCCGTTGGGCGGGACGTCTGTCATCGTCACAAGAAGATCATGCTGACCAGTACGATCATCCAAATGCCGGCCGGCCGCCCATAGCTGCGATTCCTGTAATGTTGGAATGTGTCAATACTCTCATTCGAGGTGAAAACAAACATCTCGCTGCATAACTGGACGTCTTCTTGGTAGTGCTGATACAGTCATCCACCAGTAGGTGACCGTGTATGTGAAGTTCGTATTTCTTTTCTTTTTTTTTTTTTTTTTTCACTGATCAGTCTTCTGACTGGTTTGACGGATTCCGCCACAAATTACTCAGCTGTGCCAACGTCTTCATTCCAGAGTAGCAATTGCATCCTAATTCCTTCTCAGTTATTAGCTGGATGCATCTCAGTCTCTGTCGTTCTCTACAGTTTTCACCTTCTACAGCTCCCTCCAGCTTCGTGGAAGTCATTACCTGAGCCGCGCGGGGTAGCCGTGCGGTCTGAGGCGTCTGTCCCGGTTCGCGCGGCTCACCCCGTCGGAGGTTCGAGTCCTCCTCGGGCATGGGTGTGTGTCTTGTCCTTAGCGTATGTTAGTTTAAGTTAGATTAAGTAGTGCGTAAGCCTAGGGACCGATGACCTCTTCAGTTTGGTCCCATAGTCCTTACCACACACTTAACAGCTACCCTGCCATCCTTCACCTTCTCATTGTCTTGTTCTCCATATATTCTTTCCTTGCCGATTCTGCAAGGAACCTCCTCATTTCTTACCTTATCGCGCTACCTAATTCTCAACGTCCTTCAATAGTACTACATATCAAATGCCTCGATACTCTTCTGTGGGTTTTCCGACATTCCGTGTTTCATTACAGTATAATGATGTGCCCTAAAAGTACATTCTTCGAAATTTGCTCCTCATGTTGAAGTCTATGTTCGACACTGTTAGACTTGTCTTGGCAAGGAATGGTGTTTTTGTCTGCTTTCTATGTTCTCCTTGCCCCGTCCATCAGGGATTATTTTGCTGCATAGGTAGCAGAATTCCTTCTAGATCCCCTGTTCTGGTGTTTCCTCGCTTTCTCATTTCTGATACTAATAACTTTCGCCTTTCTTCGATCCACTCTCAATCCATACTCTGTACGCATTGGGCTGTTCTTTCCATTCATCAACGTGCATATGCTTCTAAAAGAATACAGATGAATTTCCTCAGATTAAGATACCTACCTTTATTTACCAATAAGAACTGGGCTACAGTCATCGCCATGATTTCAGTGGATTTCAATAAAGCAGTGTCTCTTAATTCTTCTATATTCCTTTGCATTCTTCATGAGGTGGAAGAGCATGTATGCAGTCCTGTTAATTATTTGAATAGTAATATCGTTCATGAAACTAAAATAATTTCTTTCAACTCTATACGACATCTATCTCTCCTTCAGCATGTTTCACCTACATAGCAATTGTCATCCCAGCTCATGTGTTTGTCTTTAACGTTGTTGTTATTTACGTTGTAGGAAGCAGACGAGCCCTTCATTGGGACACTGTACTTTAAGAGTTACACGTGATTCCATACTTCGAAACCTACAACGTCGTGCACTATAACGTATGGTGACTGATATTTGTCCAGCCCACGGAAAATATAAAAGCTAGATAGGCAAATGTCTAACAGATTGTCAAAAATCTGACATCATACAAGAATGGCTCCTTTCTTCCATTTGTTTTAGTAAATTTTTGGTATTTATTCTGTTTCATAATCACATCTGACTTCCCATGAATTTTGAAATAGAAGGTTCAAAGAAAAGAATTCAAGTAATTTATAGAGTAATTTATGTCACTTTATCAGCTATATGCTGTAGCATATGCATTTTGTCATGTCTAACAGATTGTCAAAAATCTGACATCATACAAGAATGGCTCCTTTCTTCCATTTGTTTTAGTAAATTTTTGGTATTTATTCTGTTTCATAATCACATCTGACTTCCCATGAATTTTGAAATAGAAGGTTCAAAGAAAAGAATTCAAGTAATTTATAGAGTAATTTATGTCACTTTATCAGCTATATGCTGTAGCATATGCATTTTGTCACTTCATAGAAGTCCGCAGCTCGTGATCGTGCGGTAGCGTTCTCGCTCCCACGCCCGGGTTCCCGGGTTCGATTCCCGGCGGGGCCAGGGATTTTCTCCGCCTCGTGATGACTGGGTGTTGTGTGATGTCCTTAGGCTAGTGGGGTTTAAGTAGTTCTAAGTTCTAGGGGACTGATGACCATAGATGTAAGTCCCATAGTGCTCAGAGCCATTTGAACCATTTGAACTTCATAGAAGCTTACATATCATTACATTTAGTCTTATTTTAAACACAGAATAACGGATGAGGTGAAGAAAATATTGAAAATACGTTATTTTTTCGACACACAATGGTATAAGTAGCTGCTTTATCATAAGATTTTGCTGTGCAACACAACATTTTTGGCCTTGATAGAACATGTAAGTTTGGATCAGAATGTATGAACCTCTCGCTTACTGTTTTACCATGGTTCTGGGAACCTATGAGAAACTACGTAACATTATCATTCGTTTTCACATAGTAGCTAATGAACCACGAAAGTATAAACTGTGCCACGACGTAGTCTCTTCAGAGAAATGCTGTAGCTTGTTCCAAAAAAGGGAATCTAATGTTTAATTAAATGTGATGGTATGCTTACATAAAGACTTACAGGGCCGGAAATAGAAGTCTAGACAACGTATTTCCTAATTTTACTTGTATGTCATGATACAAACATAATTGTTACGAACTGAAATTGAGAGCAAGATTAGTTCCTGGTTCACAGCTAATACACTTACCCTCGATACAATAAACCTCGTTACCGTCACTTTCCCACACATTATTCTGTTAGGGATATCGTATTTCGCGTTCTTTATTAACGTAGTGGCATCGTTGTTGATGTTAAAGACATCATACTGGGACTAACCACTAATTAAACTATCTCCATGAAATTCTCATATCTACGAAGTCCTGAAGAAGACCACCGCAGCTACCTCTACTGCCAATACCTGCTACGTTGCACACTTGGACCCCTATAACAAGAGAATGGAGTGGGTACTTCATGTACAAACGATATTTATAATTTTATTTTATCACTCAAACCTTTTTTGGAACAAGCTACAGCAATAACGATCTTCGAGGGAGAGAAATATTATCAATGCTGCATGGCCAATTCATATAACTTAAAGGGTTTATTTACTCGCTTTCTAAACCGATTTCTTCTTGAACACATTATTAATTGCAATTACGTAAACTTATTCTCCTTCATTGGCTTTTCCTAGACCTAAAATTTTTCTATCAGCTTTTATTGTATTTCCAATTTGTGTAAATTATAGCTGAATGCAAGACATTGTCTTGCATATTGACATTAAGACAACACCACTGGGCCGTAATGCCTTATTTTTGCTTTTACAGATAGGTATATTTTACAGTAAATATCTTTATTTACAGCATATGTCCTTCCAGTTTAATTTCTCTGTTCTTCTATAGAAATTTCTTACAAACCATTTTCTTGGATTTTATCCCCAAGACTTTCAAATTATTTAAACTTCCCTTTGGCCAATCTCTGTTTTCATAGATTTCTGTGTATTTTTAATGTTTGTTAAAATTTTGGTTTAACCTGCAGAAATTCTTGAGCCCATCCTACTGACTATTCATCTACAAATTTAATTTGTATGAGGATAATATCACACTTTCAGAAAGCATAGCGAGGCAACACAGTTTATTCCGATATTATTGTGTCCTCTTACTAATGTTACTGGTGAATACTTTTTTTCCTTGAGTTTTTCTTTACAAATTCTCACTGTTCTTGCCTGGAGCAGAAAAAACTTGGGGATACGCCTTCACATTGTTCATTTCGAAGGGCTGAGGTAGTTCCCCTACAAACATCCCTTTAAACACTGAGTCTGTACGTGTTTCGCGAACTAGAGTTCTTAATTTAGGCTTTAACACAATTGTCGGAATATTTTATTCACATTTTCTCTACCAACGGAATCAAAGTCGGTTTTGAAATCCACCAACAATTCTCTAATACCTACTCAAGTCCTAAATCTGTGGTCACTAACTGACTTTAAAGTAAATACCTGTTCAGGACATGATCTGCCCTTTCTAAAGTCACCTTTATAATTAATTTAATGGCCCCTTGCATCAGCGTGAAATAATATTACAGTGACTGTAGCCTATGTAGACACAAATAACAACTGCTTATGATGATAGATATTTTATTTCATCCTTGTGTCATACAATTCATAATAATGTAATCAAGTCAATAATACGAATGTTATCCAATACAGCGCTCTCTCTTGCTTGTGAACGGCTGCAAAATCTTCACAATCAGAGAATGAGATGACGTATATAAGAGATCGTAGTCTAGCGGTTAACGACTTTAGCAGCAGCAGTAGCAATTACAAGTACATACTCCGGGTGACGAGCAGCACCAGTCTTCTCCGTGCTTTACGATCTCCAACTTATCCATGCTTACATTGCGTGTCTCCCATTGTCTCCAACCCACCAGTCTTTCCTTGGAATTCGGCAAAGAACTTCGTCTGTCCATGTACCATAGATACACTGTGACAGCTACATCCTGCTCTCCCGTCTACCCTCTAATCCATTTCATTGTTTTGCTGTCTCTCGTAGCTATTCCCAGCATGCATCTGTGTTTTTACAGTGTTCTACGCTCAGTTTTTGAATGTGTTTTTCAGGGAAAGCCCATATCTCTTGGCCAAAAGACGTATTCGGTGGTGCATACCGATCGTAAATTGTCATTTATTGTCACATCGTGATCTGTGTTTTCTTACAACATTCCCGGCTATTTATCTTGGGAATGCAAGGACTGTATTCATTTCACTTAAAGATTAAACATACCACGTGGTTGTATGATTTCATAATTTGTTTTTGCAATTCTCTTCTCAGTGTGCTCGTTACGATTTACTTTAGTCTTTTTGTAACAGATTTCCAGCCTAACTTTCACGTTCGCTCTATTTAAGTTCTTACACTTGTTTAGTTTTCTCAGTATTTGAAGAAAATTGCACACCATCAGCCAAAATGGAGATGGTTCACGTATTTTCAGTAAACTCTCGCTCCTCCTCCGTTTTTCGACTTTACTGGTCGAAGCCTAGCATTAGTGCTGCTGAGAATAATTCTGGGAATGTCTAATCGCCTTGCCTGACTCCTCTTTCCTTGCTCTTCTAAGAAAGTGTAACGGGAGCTGCAGCACTGGATGTTCCTGTCAGTGTACTGACATACAGTAAGTGTATCGAATGAATTACCTTTTTATTCGGGTAAATATGATCTTATTTTGTTAAAACTGACTGTAAAGCTTTCTCAAATGCACATATATCAAATAAAGTGCCATACGATAACTAGGAAGAGAAGGAGGCTAAGACTGAAGCTATTTAGATTTCCTCTGGATTTTTTCAGTGAAATCAGTTATATTATCGAATCAGTGGTTCAAGTTTTGGGGAATGGTCTTTCTGTACAAAATTCTGTGAATGGTTTACCTCAAAGTTCATTTCCTTTCATTCATTGTATCCAGCTTTAAGATTTCACTTGAAACACCATCACCTTCAGAGGACTTTACATTCTTCATGACTATCGAACGGTTCCATTTACCTCAACCTGCATCGCGCCTATAATCTTACTGTTTTCATTTGGGTACAAATAATTGAAGAAGGATATTTTTAGAGACAAATATTCGTGGTAGAAAGAAGTATTTGACCGCAGGTAGTCTTTGGACACTCTCTTCCAAGCATCTTTAGCTCCAGATATGGCGCACGAACAAAGAGAAGTTACAATTTAACCCCAAGCAGACGATGAAGTCATTAGACACTGTACGCATGTTGGGCTACGTCCGACAAAAGAAGAGATCGGCATTCGCCTTATACTAGACTCCATTCCAGCATTTGTCGAATATATTCCATATTGTTCGATGACAATAAACAGATAATGTTATGTGGAATTGAAAACTCCTTTGGAGGCCTTCTGCGTCTGAAAGTGACAATCGTTCTCTCAAGAGACATTGTAACTAGAAATATTCACCTCATTTCTTTATTCGACAATTGTTTGGTTTCGAATCTTGCAGTACCTCAAGTCGTACGTCAGCTGCATCTGACACATAGCGAATAAATGAAACTAGCGTTAAGTCCCTCTGTTCCTGATATGCGACAGCACGGTTGAATGAGCAAGATTATCTGCTCGCGTTGCCATTCTTTTCCCGCAAGCGATTCACACTCACGTGCAAAGAAAATGTGCTGAATTAACAATAACGATCTTCGAGGGAGAGAAATATTATCAATGCTGCATGGCCAATTCATATAATTTAAAACGAGGTGACGGCTTTTTAAGGGTTTAATTACTCGCTTTCTAAACCGATTTGTTCTCGAACACATTATTAATTGCAATTACGTAAACTTTTTCTGCGTTTGACATTTATTATCGTTAACAGTCCTCTCCAGCCCCTAACTTCTTCTCTCGCCTTTTTTTTTATTTTCATTTTTCTTCTCTCGCATTCCCTTTTACGCGTAAGTTTCGGCTTTTTAAGCTTCTCATTAAGCTTTTTTTGTGATCTGAAATTTACGACGACCTGTTAAAACGCTCGTGTGTTGACATTCAGAGCGGGCCCTGCTCCTCGCACGCCTTCTTCTCCGCGCCTCTGCTCTTCCCCCGTTCCCTCCTCTTTTTCTCGCGAGTTCGACGTGCCTTCGACCCTCCCGTGGGAAACAAAAGAGGCCCTGGAGAACGGCGGGCGAGAGGGCCGACAGACTGAGCCACATAAAGGCCGCGCTCGGCTAGAATGTCGCTACTCCGACAAGGCGTCGACCACAGGAATGCCACTGCCTGGAAGACGCCGTCGATCGGTCTGTAGCGGCGTCGAGTGCACGAAACGAAGAACTCTGCACCACGCGATCGGGATCACTGTCGGAAAGCCACTGTGTACGTCTCGCAATTCATTGCAGCTGAGTGAACTTTTATCCTGTTGTTACCTGTAACAACCGACGGTCCTCGCGAGCCGAAATTTGACCGTTCTTCTTTTTTTGTCTTTATCTTTGCCACTTCTTCACAAATTTTTGATAAACTAAGGCTTTCTTAATACTAGCGTTGTACGAAAACAAATCAATATGTCAAGATAATTTTTTCCTGCTCGACAACGACATGCCTTAACCCCGCTGTAAGTCTTGTCCGTTGGCTGTGATGATTCTGTGATGGCTCTGATCACTATGCGACTCAACTTCTGAGGTCATCAGTCGCCTAGAACTTAGAACTAATTAAACCTAACTAACCTAAGGACATCACACACATCCATGGCCGAGGCAGGATTCGAGCCTGCGACCGTAGCAGGTGCGCGGTTCCGGACGGAAGCGCCTAGAACCGCTCGGCCACAACGGCCATCTCACGAACAAGGAGAAGACTTTCTCAGTCAAATAGTAAACGATGACGACAGGTGGATCAGTCACTACGAACCACATAGCAGGCCGCACAGAATGGTATAGGAACACTCTTCTTAGCATACAGCAAAATAATTGAAAATACTAATCAACTTCAGGAAAGCTAATGATGACACGGGTGATTTACTGCACTACTAAATGCCAAACCGCAAATATTGACGGCTGCTACCAGATCTGAATGCGTAAATCAAAATGAAGAGAAAATCCCTGCACTCACACAGCTGGGAAAACAGCCCAGTGCATTCCAAATTTTGGCTTTAAGCCGCTGGAGTAACCTCTTTGCAGTTTTGACCTAGCTCCAAGTAGTGATTTTTACCTTCCGGTACTATGAATGAGAGAATTCAAGCCTTCGTCGGATGACGAGATTTTGGAACCGGAGCAAGAATAGATGTGCACGATGCAACGAAGCTACGTACAAATCGGAATAAGGGATCTTGCCATTAGCTGTACTATGTGCACAGACGCTGAGGTGGGTGACGTAGAGAAATGTCAGTTGCAGTATTGTACTCTCAATAAAAAGTTTCATTTCAAAACATTGCTTTAATTTTTTGATTTCAGCTTGCATTTTTGTTGCTCTCAAATTGATGAAGCTGTCCAGTTGCAACGAGCATGTAAACCTGTGCAGCGGACATCATTTTCACAAAAAACTTTACTGGCGTTAATTCATTGGCCTCATGTCCGAAAAGAGACGTTCAAATACACTCGTGATGCCGTGCCGTGTGTAGTGATACAAATGTCCACAGAACAAATTCGTCACACATCTATTTCGGAAACCGTTAGACCGATAAGCAAACCGCCCTCCATAGGATACGAAATTATGAACTGATCGATGGAAAGCTAAGAATAGGACTTCGTGACTGTTAAGCCAAAGGATATGAACTCATTCAAACTGTATTGGATCTGTCACCATAATAACTAACTCTGGCCTAACAGAAGCAAAGTTTGATCCTTTGCGTGGATTTGCTGATAGTGGTTTCCTGTCTTCTCCACTACTTCATTTTAGGTTATTCGCCTGCAGTTGGGGATATAGTTTCCAAGATCCATGGTTACTCTGAATCTAAAAGTTCGGTTTGTCACTGTGAAAAGATACGTTAGAATTCAGCGCCCCGCCGAAACAAAAGTTCAGAAGTTTCGGGATCAACATCGGAGTAGTCTTTTTGAAGAAGTCTTCATTCACCTGAAGATGCTTAAGATAAGGAAGGAACGTCTAAACATTAATTACTGCATTTTTCACGAATACGACTCCAGTGTCTTAACCATTATTATAGTTCACTTGGTTTCAGACGTATGAATACACTGTTACTTCAGAATGGAAAGCTTGGTGCATTATTACTTCTATTCTTTAAATATGTGTCAATTCGTAGGCTCTCTTGATTTCAAAATTGTTTCTGTCAACATCTATGCTATATCTGTGCTTGAGCGTCGTGTCCTCCGTGCTGGTATCGAATGACGCAAACAACCAATGCTGCTGCTTATTCTGGCTATTCGATTTCTTTTTCTTCTCTGCGTTTCGTAATCTGACAGCGTCCTTCTATGATAACGCTCACTTGAATTTTATAGCTGTGTGACGTGAACAACAAGCGAGTGAAAGACAGACTAGAACTAAACTGAATCGTATACCCACAACGTAAACGTGGAGTTGGAGCCCTTAGCCCTGCTAACGGCGTGCCTGCTGAACTGTTCGCAGGCTAGGTTCAGACCAAAATGCTACGTTTAGAGATTCACTTACTGATACGTTCGTTGCGTCAATACGAATACACGAAAGAGTGATCTATCACTTAGACTGGTTTAGGAGTGTGACTTACGGGTCTTGGCCATCGAAAAGGTTCTTTTTGTAGGAGATGGTGCTCTCTGCCTTCATAGTCACACATCGTTCTCTCTAGTCTCCAGTTAGTGAGTTCATTCTTACCACTGTTGAATGCTCGTTGCTCTGGTGTGTTCCCGCCTGCTTGGCAGACGACGAACATAACAGCGCCTACAAAGAGAAGGAATGAGCACCAAGAAGAGGAAGATCTGGAACAACATTCAGAGATTCGACGTTCATGTTTGTGAGAAACGACCGAGTAACTCAAATCTGACGAGAAAAAGAGATGAATGAGCCTTGGCCGTTTTGAAGGAGTATTCCGGCGTTAATGTAAAATGGTTTAAGACCTGATATCTGGTGCAATTCCCCCTGCTCAAAAAAATGAGCCCCATGTGTTTGGCCCGATACAGACTGGTTAAAGCAGGAATTCCGCTTACTTGGGCGTATTCCTACCTTGTTAACTGCCTAATACGCAGGGCTGAGTTAAGAGGTAATGTGATTGGCCAGTTTCCACGTCAGATTTGAAACACAGTATATATTACGAAGGGTATCCGGCCTGCAATCTCAGACATATGAATAGGACAACTGGCGCGTAAACGCTATAGATTTCACATTATTATGGATTAAAGAAAGATGGAGTTTCATTATCAGAACAACAGCTTTTGTAGTTTCATGGATAAAAGCAGGAGTCTCTGTAATCGTTCGACCTTCTGATCTAGGCGTCTTACGTCGCTGTTTCGTCACACTTGTTTACCATGGTTTACAACCGTTTTATATGGGATAATGTGAACATACAACAGGATCCGAACTGTAATCGGATTTCGTAAATAGTTTCTGTTATACACCTTCTGGAAGCTGCAAATGAGTTTTCCTTGACAGAATCAATGTTATTTGGTGCCCAACGTAGTAATTTTACCCTCTTAAAGTTTTGCGACAGTAGTGCGTGGAACTTGCTAGTTGGATGTGTGGCTAAAGATTTTTGGATGGCGTTGATTCAGCATTTTCGTATTGTGTATGTTCTACACTCCCACCTCGTAAGCATTCGTCTGATTCTCAGGAAAGAAGAAAAATGGTCTACTGGTTCAAAAATTGCTGTTCGTCATAAATGTGTGTGGCACGTTGAGCTTCCAAGTTGTGGTTTTGGATTAGCGGTAGAAATCCCAGTATTCCACGTCAGCCAGCATGACAATGAATCACTTTGAATTTCCTGCCAATTTATATTTAGGATCACAGCTCTACTTCCACATTAAACATACTACAGCAAACTAACTATTTTTTTAAATTCCCGCCAGTAGTTTCAATTTCCCTCCAAAATTTGAATTCCCGCCTTTTCATATGTAGGGCAACTGGCCTTTCTCAAACGGGTTGGGGATCGGGGTGGGCAAATCCCATGACTCAACGATGATGTCAACAGTGACACACAGTGGTATCAATCCGCACTGTTCTACTAACGATCGAGCGCAGTACAGCTAGGTAACCGGCACGGTGTGTACTATTCCCAGTAGGCAAGCGAGGCCATCAGGTTAGACCACGATCGCGCCACGAGGTGTCCACAGTCAGAGGGGTGACGGGCACGATAAGAGGATGGCAGCATCCGCGCATGCGCACCACGAGTAGCCAAGTCATGGCAGGGAACACTGCGCGTCTCAGTCTTACCGTGGTAAGTGGGCAACGTTGTTAGTTCGACTATACCGTTGCCGCAAAGTGTCACAACTCACTGAGACATCACGTGGCAGGGCGGTGTCAGTGGACTAGTTCGCAGTCCCGATGTGACCTAGACGATGATTCAGTGATTCGTTTGTTGCCTTGGACCAAAATATCAAACGAAATGGGACAAGGTGCAGCTGCTTTTGTAGCTGGATTTCAAAATGAGGAGTACAACATCAGACTCCAGAGAGCTTACATGCCAGTCGAACAATGAAGTCAAGCAACTTGTTCGTCATTTCGTTTGCCGAGCTTTAACGAAAAGAGGTCCTCATCCCCAGAAAGACTCCGGCCGGAGAACATTAGCGAACCTCCCGAGAAGACGGTGACGATTCCATGGTACGGGGCGGTGCCGTTTGCGTTGTCTACTTAGATCAAAATTACTCCACAAACGAACGTTGACGGTGTGGCTCGTTGCTACACCTGGCGCGTTAGTTGAACGGTACAGACACTGACACTGCGGAGCTTGCATGACCGTCATGTAATTTGCAACGGCAGTATACAAGGGCTATTCGGAAAGTAAGGTCCAGTCGGTCTCTCAATGGAAACGACTGTAAAAATCAAAAATGTTTTATTAGCAACAGATAGCTGCACCTTCCAGCTACTTCTCTAGGTGGTCTCCACTCCGACTTACACATTTTCCGTAGCGTTGTACCAAATTGACAAGACCCCGTCATAGAAGGCACCAGTCTGTGCTTTCTATCAATTCTGTACGCTGCTTTACAGCTTGTTGTCTGAGGCAAAGTGTTGTCTTCATAGCCAGAGTTTCACGTGAGCAAAGGTGAAACTCTGGGGGAGCCAATTATGGGCTCTATTGTGGCCGATTTAACACATCCCAGCCGGCCTCTGTGGCCGAATGGTTCTAGGTGCTTAAGGCTGGAACCGCGCTGCTGCGACGGTCGCAGGTTCGAATCCTGCCTCGAGCATGGATATGTGTGATGTCCTTAGATAGGTTGTTCTGAGGGTACTGATGACCTCAGATGTTAAGACCCATAGTGCTTAGAGCCATTTGAACCATTTGAAACACTTCCCATCGAAAGCACTGCAGGAGCATCTTCACAGCCCCTGCGGATTGCGGCCGAGAACTGTCATGAAGGAAGAAATGCATGACAGTTACGTTACATGGCTGGCATGACATTAGGCGAAATCTCTCACCGGACCTTCGTACTTGGCGGGTGAGGTTCAGAGCCATCTTTACGTGCTCACTGTGGGTTCAGGACTGAAAAGAGCGACATGATGCCATCGACGGACGTACTAGAGATACTTCGTAATGCATCTGCGGAAAGTTTCATCGGATTTTCACTGCAGTTTCCATTTCGCACCCTATCCGACTTTACTTTCTGAACAGCCCTCGTAGCACAAACAAACCCCCAACACACATCACACTGCCAGTTCGTTTGAGGACCATCTAACTGACAAACTTACAACGACATGGCTATGTTACAGGAGCGGCAGCAGCAGCAGCTGTCCCAGGAGACATCGTCGGCCCAGCAGGAGCAGCGCTCACCTTCTCGACAGAACTGATCATTCCATGACAGTCTGGCATTGCTTCTGTGGTACTGATGCATGATACTCATCTGCTAACATAACCTTACCTTGCACGATCTGTCGCAGATAGCAAGAAACCGTTACTGCCCTTACTACCTAACCTCACACTGTCGCAGAGATTTTTTTCCCATGGCACTTGCCTTGGCACATTTTTCCCTCTGCCCTTCAAACCGGTCTTCTTTCAAGCTCGATTCTGTCGAGCTTTTTCGACCACTTCTATCACCCAGATGCGCCCGTATTAATGGGTGACCCTACCCAGACGTACGGACAACATCGCAGTTCCTCGCTCGTGCGATCTTCTCGATTCTAAACACTAACAATGCAGAGGTGACAGTAGACCTTTTGAGTTGGTTCAAATGGTTTAAATGGCTCTGAGCGCTATGAGACTTAACTTCCGAGGTCATTAGTCCCCTAGAACTTAGAACTACTTAAACGTAACTAACATAAGGATAGCACACACATCCATGCCCGAGGCAGGATTCGAACCTGCGACCGTAGCGGTCGCGCAGTTACAGCCTGTAGCACCTACAACCGCTCGGCCACTCGGGCCGGCCCTTTTGAGTTGGTCACCATGCTTGTGCGAGCGTGGAGGGGCTCGCACCCATAAGAAAAATAAAAAAAAAAACCTGCGGTAAATTCAACATCTCATTTGCCAGGCTTCATTCAGAGAGAGTCCCCGCCACTCCATTAAAGCCCACCGACCGACAAACCTTACCAAACTCTCCCCGGGAGACGGTGCCGCACCGTAAGCTACGGAGGCGCCGTTGTCGTCTGCGTGTCGGACGCCGGCAGCGGCACTGCGGGCCGCGGCGGGCCGGGCCGGTCAATCAGCCCCCTCCCCCGCACCACCGCACACACACCCCCGCCGCCCCGCCGCCGCCCCGCGAGCCGATGAAATGCCGCCCCTCCGCACCCGTCGCCGCCCCCACGCACCGCTGCATCGCTACCCACATGGCGGCGCGCGCCCTGTTTATCCAATATTCCGGGCATAAAAAAACACGCCGGCGGTGGCGGCGGCGGCGGCGGCGCGGCCCCCTCCCGCCCCACCACGTGATAACAATACAATCAATGACCGAAGCCTGTCACCAATGTGAGCCATCCGCCCCCCGCACCGCGCCGCGCCGCGCGCCACCCGGCTCGCTCGCTCGCCGGCAGCCACCCCTCGCCCGGGATCCGCGGCCCGCCTGCCACACAAATTGCCGAGTGTGTGTTGTGTGTGCTGCTGCTGCTGCCGCTGCGCTCGCGTGTCAGGGGGTGGGTCATATTGAACTGCCATCAGGTAGCCCGGCCGCCACCGCCGCCGCAGCCGGCCGCGTCTCCTGCGCCCGTTTCCAGTGCGGCGTCGAGATGCGGTCGAGATCGCCGCCGAGGTGCCGCGTCCACCTTGTAGGCTCCGCCGTCTGCGCACGTGTGTGTGTGTCTGTGTGAGCGCGCGTGAGCGTGCGCGTCTGTGAGCTGGCCGTCCTCCGTCTGCGCCAGCGCCGGCGATAATGGCAGGTGAGTCTGCAGCCACCGCCGCCGCGCCGGTCGATAGCAATTTCTGCATTGTGCTCACTCGACTCTGGTGGCACCCTCTCTTCCGTGCCGTCTTTCTGCGGCATTCTCGAGTGAGCCAATCAACCCGCATTTGTTCTTCCCTTTCTTTCCCTCCTTTTCCCCCGACCCTTTCTTCCCTCGCTTTCCCCGCTATTTTTTTTTTTTCAGCCGTAATAAATGGCATTCATTAGGAGCACCGGGTAGAGTGCAAGAAACAGCGTGCGTGAGCTGCTCGGGGGTGGAATCCCGCCAGGCCAGATGACGGGGTGATCTTGCTCGAGTGGCCGCCCGGTTTCGCACGTCCTCTCCTCCCGGTCGCCTGCGCACTGCGGGTCGGGCCGGCAGAAGGCCCGAGAGCGGCCAATTGCAGGCCGCAGAGTCCCGCGGGACCCGGGCGCCGTCTGCCGACACCGAGGAAACTTTAGAATATTCGCTCGCAGCCGCTGCTACACTCGTAATTTCTGCACGATAATCTCTCTTTCTCCCTACTCCTTTTTTTTTACTCTTACTTCCTACACCATTCCCCCCCCCCTCCCTTTTCCCTCCTTCCCCCACCACCTACCTAGCACCCCAAAGCATCTTTACACAACTTAGCCTGTTTTATTTAAATTCACTTTATTGTTTTGTGTTTTCCGGCGTTATTGAGGTCTGCACTCCCAGCCGACAGTATAAAAAAAAAGTAACAACACACGTACTACTTCCTTTTACTCCTATGTTTTTATATATAAATTACTTACCATCTTGAAAAATTTCACCAGTATCCAGCACCGATGTTGTTGCTAATTTTAATTTCCATGTTGGTAATTACTTTCCCATTTAAAACCGGTCCTCCTCCGAGCGGAGTTTTCTCCCGCAGTTTTTTTTTTTTTTTTTCCTCGTACTCGAACGCCGGTTGCTCCCCCTTCTCTGCGCTGCTAGGGAGGCGATGAGAATGGTCCCACCGGCAGGAAAGGAGAGGTAGAAATGCAGAGAAGCAGGAAGGGGTGGGGCAGGGAGAAATGTTGTGTCCTGTTCTGCCGGCAGCCTCGCGGAACATTCTTCTCGAAGCGCTGCAGCGGCGTCCGCTCCCGACGCCTAAAAAAATAACAAGGTCGGTTTATTAATTAGGCCTACTATTTCGGCCGCCGCGTCGCGAGAGCGAAGCCTGCGCCGTCGTCGCGCGCCGCGCCGCGCCTCGGATCTTATGAATATTAATCCGCGCCCTCGCCCGCGGGGGCGGTAGTGGGGGCGTGCGCTCCCGCCTCCGCGTCTTTCCGTGGCCGCCGGGCCTCGGCGTCCCCCCGGGGACGAGGTCGCCTCTTAAATCACCCGTCGCCTCCACCTCTTTTTCCTCCGCCTCCGCCGCCTCCGCCGCCTCCACCACCACCGCCGCCGCCGCCGCCGCCGCCGCCGCCTCCCTGCCTACCTGCTGCTACGAGCCCGTAGGCTCTCTCGCACTCTGGGGTGAAAAGGGCTTTGGCAGAGGGCGCGGCAGGGATGCTCCCAATGGAGGCGGTGGTGGGGGGAAGACACACGCCCAACTTCGCGAGCTTTCTCCCTTTACTTTTTATTTCGCTCTTTTATTTTACTTCTTTTTACTCACCCGTAGAGGATAATAAAATCTTTACGATGGTGAATTAATGCCAGATAGGGGCTTGTACCACCGTGGATGTTGTTCACCTCCACCCTTATTAAAACAGCGCAGCCCGTTCCTAGCGTTATTTTTCGCATGCACGTAATACAGGGCCTTCACTTACATGGTAAGATGTAACGAGCGCAAATCGTTCCTCCGGAAGCCGTAAGTAACTTTTGCCCTTTGTTTTTCCCAGCAATATAAACTGTGGTTCCTTAGCCTTCATCATTAGTGTCGTTTTGATTTACTTTCGTCTGAAAAATTGTCACCTCACAGCATTACTTCCCAGCCAATCAAACACATTAGAGTTAGTCGTTCATGTATGTGTTACTGTTACGTGGTGTCTGATGACTTAAAGTCCTCGTATAAACATGATGGCAGGATGTTACTGATTCCTAATAAAATCAACCTTCTTGTTGTTTGTTCCAGTATCCCAGCATTATAATCTCTATTACATGAAATTAATTTTACAATAGTAAACTCTAGCAGTAAATACAATGAACAGCATCTTTTTTATTCTATTTCTACTTTTTCCTCGGTGAAAGCTGCTACAGTCATAATTATGGGTGGTATAAGCACCCATCAAAAGACAACATCTCTTTTAAATTCTCTTGCGTATGCATATTACAGTATCTTCAGGTTGTCACTTATGCTGGGAATCGTAACGAACATCTTCAGTTCCTTCCTATATAATTGGTCGTAGTGTTTTCACTATTGGCGAATCATTTTTTTGTGTACTGTTTCTTCTTTGAAATTGAACTTTTGCTACCGTTTGCATGTCTTCATTTTTTTTTTTATACTCTTTATGCCAAAACAATTTCTGTTTGCAATATTATCACCTAGGTAATCAAATTTTTAGTTATTCTTTTCGAATAATAAACATTTGGCTCCTCTTGTAAATAATTTGTTTAACTATCGGTTTCGTAGATTAGAAGCCACAACATAAGGTTACATCCGTTCGCTACAATTGTGAATGAGTTATAGTTACAATCAGAAGTGACAAATATGGAAAATTACTTGCATGGTGTATCATGACATTAAGTTCCAACGTGGACGTGACCGAACTTTCCTTGTCCACGAACAAATGATGCAGTTAATGGATCGTCAGGTAAGCTGGAAGTATGCGTCCAGGGTTTCTTAAATGCGTCAAAAAAAATTTTTTTTCCAACAGTAAGAACAGCCAAGCAATAACCTACCAATCTGATGTGACAAATAACCATGGGCCGGAATAACAGTCAAAAATTAAAAGTTAGAATTAAAATGAACGGCAGTAGGCCGAACGTAGCCGGTTAATCACGTCAACGTACTGTGGCAAAGTTTGCACAACATGCACAGAAATTAATACTGCTCAAGATTATACCACAACGTTTTTTACCTTGTTGTAGAAAGCACTACAGACATTCAGTGTAACTGTAGCTTCATCTTTAGGCGCTGCACGCTACATATTTTTTTCCTTACTTGCAAATCGACACTGACCACCTCATGCAACTTCTTGCAGCTATCACCAATCTCAGCATGTTGTGTACTCTTCCATATTTAAAAAAACAGAGTGGCATGTTAGAATCTGCATTGAACTGTCTCGCGGTTCTAGGCGCTCAGTCCGGAACCGCGCGACTGCTACGGTCGCAGGTTCGAACCCTGCCTCGGGCATGGATGTGTGTGATGTCCTTAGGATAGTTAGGTTTAATTAGTTCTAAGTTCTAGGGGACTGATGACCTAAGATGTTAAGTCCCATAGCGCTCAGAGCCATTTGAACCATTTTTTTTTTTTTTTTTGCATTGGACTGCTTTCAATTTTCATAGGTGTTGCGGCCACTGTTTTGATTACGTTAATTCCCAAGCTTAATTATTGCAACATGAAGTAAACATAAGGACACTCCACTGTCTGTTCAAATTCGCTGATCACATTCCTTTCCACGTTAACGTCCCAGTGATGCTAGCACAATTAGCGTTGTGATTCGTCTGTCACACCAGTAGTTACCGTTTTTCCACATTGCTGTTTGGTGGCATTATCTTATTTTGCAAGTTGCGAGCATGTGGTAAATATTTCTCATTTGTTTTCTTAATTTATTTGAATTCTCTACATTTGAACGTCAAAGAAATTATAGAATGAATTAAATGCACTGAAAGTAAATCAGTGAATCGTTGGGCGACACTTTATTTTGCAGTCAGAAAAATGTGGATTTACATTTTTATACCAAAGATAACTAATGCCTCGTTCACGCGCTCGACACTTCTGGACAGCCTTCAGAGAGCCGACGTGACGCCTTTTGGTGATTACGTGTGACTTACATCACAAATCACCGTTACACGTGAAGAAAGGCAACGTTCCTTTTTGCTACGATGAGGTTCAGCGTTGTCAATAACATCATATATACAGAATGGGACAGGTGTTGGGTTAGTATCCCCTTACTTCATCAGTCTGGTTTGCTCGAGTTCAATGTTTTCTTCCGTCGTTGTCAACAAAATGCGTCTAACCAAGCATCTGATTCACGCGTTATCTCGCTTCTGTCCATTGAAATATTTCTATAACATTTATTCTTGTTGTACTCGCTTACGGTAAATGGTTAAATTTTTTCTAATATCCTATCTTGGATCTGCTTTGGCTACTATTCATTGTATATTTTTCCACATGTTCTTCCACGTTTTCTGTTTACGTCGCCTTTTTTACATCGCACGGAAACGATAGCTGGAATTCATTTTCAATTTTGTATTGTTAAATAAGTTTTTTCTATGCGTGAAAATGATTCTTTTCCGCTCGTAGGAAATGAAATCTATCTATTCACTATCCATACAGTGCTGAAGTACTTGACCATCTCCACACATATAAACGATACTGGAATTCGTAGTACGCTTCTCTAGTATACAGCCGTCACACAAAACAGACTAAAAATTAGCCAAGAAGATCGGCAAGCCGTTCAAACTGAATTTTCTCGTCAGGTCAAATGGTTGAGAATAAAACTGCGCCAATAATATTTCCTAAACCAATAGCAGGACAGGGAACAGTATCAGCGCTTTTAAGGTGTGTCGGAGACTGACAATATCTGAAGGTTGAGATATTACATTCTTTGACGTATGGGGCAGAGACGTTTAAAAACAGACGTACTGTGACAATACCGCGCAAGCTTATCACAGGAAAAGTTGCATCTTAATGATCCCGCGTGTTACACATGCAGCGTCGAAATATTTGTTCCAAAAATCATGAATTCTTGTACGTTTTTCTAATATATTGCCATACTCCCTGACATAAGCAGCCGACTCAAAAATAAAAATATTTACTACTGATTTCGGTGAGACAAACGGTCATCAAGGCTGTCCTTTGGAAAAAAAGAAAAGCAAAGAAAAAACTTTGGTTTTATCTTATAGTCAAAATTTCTGCTCAGAAATAAGAACGTAGAGCTAAGAAAGCTGCAATGGAACTTTTATCCATACACTTCCGAAAGTTTGTCAAGGATGAAAGACGTTTATTAATCCTTTACACTTGATATCAGTTCAACACTAATGTGCTGACATTATATTTAATCGTATAACGACAAGAGTGGTAAAATTTGTATCGCCATACATTTTTGGGATAAGTGGCAAGACAAGTATTTGTTGATAATTCATGAAGCTTATTTCTTGTTTCTCAGCAGTGCTTACGACTGTAATATTGGCCTCCACAACGTACCGTAGTAATATCAACGCATTTTCCAAAATGCGTACTACCAAGAGCCGAGGGTAAGGTTATTTCATACCCATCACTAAATATCAGAAAACAAACAAATTTTGTTAAACTGTTAATTTTTACTAACAAAATCTTTTTAAATAGGTGCTGAGGTGTAAGTAGGCAATTGCAACACCTTTTCTGTAATGTTAGAACAGAGAGGAAGAATACTTTACGACAAACATAAAAAGTCAAAAATACAAATTTCGTTAACTGTCGTTGAGTTTTATTCACATTATACTTTTTAAAAATGTATAGATATCGAAGAATGGTCCTAAACTTGAAAATGTAAATATGACTTTTACTGCGAAAAGTCACATTCACTACAAAACCTTACTTTTTCGGATTACGATTTACCACAAATTCAAAAGTTACCGAATCTGGTATAAGAAACTATCAGAAGTTGTAAATTTTTCCAAAGTTATGAAATATAAATTACATGACTAGCTTAGGATGTTTTCAAAAGATGAGCACGAAGTACACCCTCCCCCCTCCCCCACGCCTCCCCAATCGGTATTGCGAGGGTCAACAGCATTTTCGATGTTAAGTAGAATGCATGAATGTAAGTACATGAGGGTTATTTGTAATTTAGAACATAACATTTCGTTTATTTTTCTGATAAGGTACTAAAATATTTTCACACTTAAGCGTTGTTATGGAGGTAACCTGATGGCGATATGTGCCATCGAAACTGCTAGCTAATAAAATAGTCGCCGGCTTATGTTGGTGAATCCGTTCTGAAACCTTTTACAAGCTGTATAAAACATACTCTTTACGTTCCATGATCTATTGAACTTAATACCACAAATAGCACCGTAAATAATATATTCCTGCACGTACCGTGACATATATAAATTATGTATTACATATCTTTCAAATTATTACTTTCTTGAACCGGAGAAGCAATCGTTAACATTACTATGCAGCTGAACAATGTGGAGAACTGCATCACTGCTGCTAGCAATAACTCAGGTTACACGCAATACGTGGCCAACTTATGCTGACTCCTAGCTCCGACACAGATGCCAGCCACGACAACGGTAGGGCGTATGCGCGCAATTTGGCCCCCCTACCATCCCTTCTCCACTACCCAGTCTGTCCATTTCTTTACCATCTACCATCATTACACCCTACCAGTCTTAGCAATACTACTAAAGGGAGGTGCCCAAAACCGGACGCCCATTCTTTCCTAATAAGAGAAAATTATGTTTCAAAAACATGTAATAATTACCTTATATGTTATGCACAATCTACATTTTACTCTCAGAAAATGTAATGAAAGGATATTAGGAAAAAAATTATTTCAAGAACCGTACACTTAGCGAGTTTGAAAAATATTTGTCCAAATGGGAACCTTTAATAATCAAAATAACGTTAAACAAAATTGGGGAAGTATATTAAATTTTAGAGAGCATAACTAGGTTTCAAACTACGTATCGTATAACAGCTTCCAGAGGGTTATGGAATTTCTCTGTGTTTTCTTTGCCTAACCCAAAAGACCTGCTATAGGATTTTCTTGTAAGCTTTATTCCAGACAATTTGATTCTGTGGCATTGGAAAAAGAAAAACCCTATTTTTCCCATCAGTTTTGTCTTTGAAACTTTTGCAGTGTTATTGCTCTCTGCCAAATACTCGGCAAACCTTCACAAGTAATTACGCTTAAGCCCAGCTCTTCTTGAACATCTTTACCCGGTTTAGCTACTCCCTCGTGTGTACTGTAGATTATTTTGGACAATCACTAAGTGTTGATTTTGGAACATTGAACTGTTTGCTGGCCTTCTTACAACGCATCTTCTTTTTCTGAACTGCATCAAAAGTTTTAGTTATTTTAAACGGTCACCAATTTCTTTGATCGATGTTCCCCTTTTTCCTCTTGGAATCTGCAAGAGAATTTAAATAGAATGAGAGTGTGAACGAATACAGGGACACTCTAAACATGAAGAAGTAAGAGATCAGGTCTAAGCAGCTGAAGGATATCCTGTTTACGCGACTAGAGCCCAAACTTCGTTAAAAGTATACATTTTTAAGCAAACATCTACGTGAAACGGCTTGCTCATAAATTCAAGAACACTTACAGAATGGAATGCTTACCCGCTAACATCTACGAAAAATAATGAAAAATTCAGCATAATATAAAATCTCTTTCCATTGTCAAACATGTAATGGCGAACTGACAAATAACAAATGAAGCAGGCGATTTGTGTATCCCGCTACAGAGTGTTGGACGCCTTGACTACTGTTTACACATGGCGCCAGTAGACTTCAGCAGAATCTGCGCCGAGAAGCAAGAAGGTCTGCTTCAGGGGGAGAGGAGAGTCCAGTTTAGGACAATACCTCTAAAATAACGGATAACTTACCTGTCGATCACGACTTTTCTCTCATCATATCTGTGAATTTCCTCCGCTTCCTACTAAGACTTTCTAATACAGTTTAGGAAATTAACAGTCTGTTATTCAGTTGCTGTTTATGACCGTATAAATGGACTAAAAGAATGGAACAACACTGCCAAATGAATGGTAAAGAATGGGTAAAAATCTTCTGATTATGTGCTAGAATTTGAACCGTAAAATAAAGAGCGATAGCGGCAACTCTTCCCATACTCAAACAACACCACCTCCCTCATCTCTTACTATCTGAGTGAATATACATTATTTTCTCTCTCTCTGTCTCTTCGTGGTTTGTGAGTATATATCTGTGTGTGTGTGTGTGTTGGGAGATATAACATTACGTCTGACAAAGATATGGAGTACTTGTAAAGCACCTAGCCTATGGAAGTCTTCTCTCTTCACGCTCAAATAACACATTGCTGATGAAGCCTATCACATAAGGACACGAAATTCAGGCACACTGTGTCCACGCTATGCGCAGTCTCCAATTTTCACCCAATAGCGCCAAAATGCACTTCCTTCTTTGCACATAACAGTTCTTTCATTCACTTCTTCACGTTCTAATTTACAAGGCTGAACCACTTCCCAGAATTATGCTATCGGCACATGTTCCAAGTCGTTTTATTTACGTTGCTGACGAGAGAGTGCTCCCGTTTTTCTTAGGTATTAGGTCCATAGTTGTGCTTCCGCCGTTATTTGTCGATTTTCAAAGCTTTCTTGTGAACAAATTAGGAACAATTTACGATTAAAGTATTGATTTTTGCTGTTCACTACTTTCTCTCGTCTTTGGGGCAGCATAAGAACCCCGCGGCTGAGGAACTGGGCATCTATTGAGCAGATCCATGAATCGATCTAATTCTGCAGTTGTTCGTAAGACCGGAAGGGCTGGTCAATTAGCACGTGCGCCTTTGATCGGAAAAGTTGGTAATCACAGGGAGCAAAGTCTGCATAATACAGCGGGTCCTAGGATTTCTCATTTCAACGTTTCCAAGTATATTTTGCGGCATGGTGTCAAGGACTGCAATGCTGCAGAATCACCTTTCCATATCTGTCACTGTATTGTGGCCGTCTGAAATTCGGCGCATCAATTAATTTCGATAACCATCTCTTGTGATGGTTTCCGTCGGTTTCAGTAGCTTCGAAAACCTTCTCTCTTCCGCCGCCATGACGGTGTCCGACGCCAAAATCACCGTTCCTGAAGCGCTGAAACCGTTCTGTGCACGTTCTTTCACTGACAGATGGTGAGACTCTGCCGCGAATTTATTCACGTTACAGCAGAAAATCAAAACTTGGTCTCGTAAATTGACACATTCAATCGAAAATAAAGTGAGGATGATATCACAAAGCCGGCCGGAGTAGCCGAGCGGTTCTAGGCGCTTGCGTCTGGAACCGCGCTACAGCTACTGTCGCAGGTTCGAATCCTGCCTCGGGCATGGATGTGTGTGCTGTCCTTAGGTTAGTTAGGTTTAAGTAGTTCTAGGTTCTAGGGGACTGATGACCTCAGAAGTTAAGCCCCTTAGTGCTCAGAGCCATTTGAGCCTTTTTTTGAGCAATCACAAATCGACAATATTTTGATGGTGTTATGTTTGCAAATGCGTAAGCTAATTGCATGACACTAACGACCTACCAACTGCACCATCACTTGGAAATGCTGCCGAGCTTTGCAAAACTTTTGATGCTGTAGAATTATAGGTGTGCAGCAGGGCGACTGCTGTGAACACCTTCCCCAACGACGAAGCGGCACGCACCGTAAGGTGGCTTGCAGAGCACAGATCCAGTTGCAGGCGAGCGTGTGTCCTGGATCCGGTCTCGGAACCTGATCTTGGTCAGCAGCGGCCAGCACCCTCACCACCTGAGGCTCACGGAGCGTCACAGGGCTTGAAGTTTGCTGCCGGGTCCCTCTGCAAGGTGAGAGGCGTAATACAATGGCTCAGACAGATTTTCGGTAATGCAGCATCGATAAACAATTCGCTAGGAATTTTGATCCTACCTCTCTTCCTTCTGAAGCAAGTAATATGTTTTAAAGTCCCGCAGTGTTTCTAAAGTCAGGAGCAGTATGTTACCACGAGGTTCTGGTAAATGAGCACTGTTGTTAATTTTCAGATCTTCGTTGCGAGATGTCAGTTTTGATATGCTTCTCACTAAAGTCCTTTTTTTATGAATTACAACGCCATCGTCACTGACAGGCATCTAAGAAGGATTTCTCCTTCGCTGCTATAAAAGAGATTCCTCTTAGCGTTGAAAAGACTTTTCTAACATAAAAGTTAAGGAAATCTGCTTGTAGCGTATATGTAAATATATACACTACTGGAAATTAAAATTGCTACACCACGAAGATGACGTGCTACAGACGCGAAATTTAACCGACAGGAAGAAGATCCTGTGATATGCAAATGATTAGCTTTTCAGAGCATTTACACAAGGTTGGAGCCGGTGGCGACACCTACAAAGTGCTGACATGAGCAAAGTTTCCAACCGATTTCTCATACACAAACAGCAGTTGACCGGCATTGCCTGGTGAAACGTTGTTGTGATGCCTCGTGAAAGGAAGACAAATGCGTACCATCACGTTTCCGACTGTGATAAAGGTCGGATTGTAGCCTATCGCTATTGCGGTTTATCGAATCGCGACATTCCGGCTCGCGTTTGTCGAGATCCAATTACTGTTGGCAGAATATGGAATCGGTGGGTTGAGGAGGGTAATACGGAACGCTGTGCTCTATCCCAACGGCCTCGTATCGCTAGCAGTCGAGATGACAGGCATCTTATCCGCATGGCTGTAACGGATCGTGCAGCCACGTCTCGATCCCTGATTCAACAGATGGGGACGTTTGCAAGACAACAACCATCTGCACGAATAGTTCGACGAAGTTTGCAGCAGCATGGACTATCAGCTCGGAGACAATGGCTGCATCACAGACAGGAGCGCCTGCGATGGTGTACTCAACGACGAACCTGGGTACACGAATGGCAAAACGTCATTTTTTCGGATGAACCCAGATTCTGTTTACAGCATCATGATGGTCACATCCGTGTTTGGCGACATTGCGGTGAACGCACATTGAAAGCGTGAATTCGTCATTGCCATACTGGCGTATCACCCGGCGTGATGGTATGGGGTGCCATTGGTTACACATCTTGGTCACCTCTTGTTTGCATTGACGGCACTTTGAACAGTGGGCGTTACATTTCAGATCTGTTACGACCCGCGGCTCTAACCTTCATTCGATCCCTGCGAAACCTTACATTTCAGCAGGATAATGTATCATGACTGCATGTTGCAGGTCCTGTACGGGCCTTTCTGGATACAGAAAATGTTCGACTGCTGCCCTGGCCAGCAGATTCTCCAGATCTTTCACCAACTGAAAACGTCTGGTCAATGGTGGCCGAGCAACTGGCTCCTCACAATACGCCAATCACTACTCTTGATGAACTGTGGTATCATGTGGAAGCTGCATGGGTAGCTGTACGATTGCACGCCATACAAGCTATGTTTGACTCAATCCCCACTCGTATCAATGCCGTTATTACGGCCAGATGTGGTTGTTCTGGATACTGATTTGTCTGGATCTATGCATCCAAATTGCGTGAAAATGTAATCACATGTCATTTCTAGTATAATATATTTGTCCAATGAATATCCGTTTATCATCTTTATTTCTTCTTGGTGTACCAATTTTAATGGCCAGTATATCACCTTACCCTTCACCCAACCTTAAAGTTTTTTATTTCTGTATAATGGTCACAATAACCAGCGTCCAAGGATTCCGGTTTTCTCCAACAGTTTTCATTTAAAACTATGTATTTTATATATCAAGTCCTAGGATGGAAACTCACGGAAACCAGAAAACCTTTTCTTCCACGTGAGAAGAGCAATGCCAAAATTCAATCTGTATCTGACATTAAACATTGAAGGTCAATATTCAAGATACGGCCCGCAGCAGCGTCTTACGTTTTTAGCATGGCTTGGATCTAATCTCTACACAATCCAGTTTTTATTCCATTGTATGTAAGGTTACCTGCTGTATTTAGTTGGAACATACCACTTTTGCCCACGTTGTCATACGCTGGAGATATGTTATTATGAAACACTAGACGTTTGCTTCAGAGACCTCCGAAATAGCAGCAGCGCTAGGATTACAATATGCAGTGATTTTCTACGATTAATATTCTAGTAATACGCAATTTAATTATGGGTAAATATATGGAAATAAATCAGCGTTATGTTTAAATTGCTAACTATAGGCTCTCACTCTATCACTCTAAATTGGAAGGCCGTGAGCTCTAGGGACAAGCCTATGTAAACAGGGACAACCAGTAGGTGAGAAACTATCCAAAGATTTAGAGAAATATTACAAGAAAGGAGGACCTCATGAGAGATTGACTGAACGAGGAGGGAAATTGCTGCATCATACGAAGAGAAATTTGTCAACAGTTAACGACAATATCTAAAGAATGAACGGCCGTTCGCAAGGTAATTCTTGTAAAACAAATAACCGTTTTCAGAAATTATTCTGTAAATTACCTGATTCTAGACCTATGTCTCTAGCTGAGTTGAGGATTTCAGCATCGGTTAGGTCCAGACAATGAGCACGACAAGGCCCACCTCACACTCAACAACTTACTGCGTCTACTGCATCTCACGTCGAAGTAACGTGCGAAGAGGTGGAAAAGTAGTCCCGGCTGAGCTCTTGCCGGTATGCTTCTAATCACCCACAGACCTAGAAGCATGACACATCAACCGACTGTTTCTACGTTAAGCAAATCGTAGTGGTAGCCTTCAAAATGATGCGAACTTTCTTCAGCATCAAGATTTGTAAATTCAATGCTGGAAAATATTGCATAAAAGTATCAATATCCAGGATAGGCATCAGACTCTGCAACGAGCCTTTGTATCGTGAAGTACAGATGATCGATTCATTTAACTGTCTAACAGTAACGTGGTATTGAGAAGATTCCAGCTCATGGAGTTCGTAAAAGACTGTATGGCTCTCAGAATGGACTAAAATAGCAGTTCATGAACGTAAATAGTTTCCAGTATTCCTGTATCACTTGCTTGCAAGTAACAAGTCGTTCTTCCTAGTTTAATTCGGACACTCTGTAAAGGCAGGAAGCAGTAATTCAAATTTGTAAATACATGTAAGCAATCACTTTATGTGATTTTGCAACGCTTTTAGGACTGTCATACCTGATCATCGGATGCAGTACATTGAAATTAGTGTATGGTGAAAGCTGATTATTCGTGCACTATTGTTTGCCAGGCATCAAAACTACGTGGGAGTAGACCTCTATTACAAATTAATTGTAGTATTCCAATGTTAAAATTAGGAAAAGTGAGAGTGTTTACATTAAATAATGAAACAGAGATATAAATACCTTTTATTGGCCACAAGTTTCTCCAGATTTTCAGCGAAATATTACATAGAAAGATAAATATCTCCATGACGTTAAGTAACGTAGCACCTGTATGTGAGGATTTTAGTAGAAATTCATAGTAGTCACAATTAAGCTTAGCCTAAAACGTTCACACTCAAAGCGCACAAGAGAGCTAAGCAGCATTTGCAGTTGTTAATCTTCCCTATAACCGAAGTGTTTGTTACAAAATGCATTATGTCGTTCGGGTCAGTATCTAAAATTAGGCCATCACAAACAGCTTCACGAAATAGTGGATACAAGTCACAGCTAAGCCAGTCAGTCTTCCGAAAACTGAAGAACGCCGAGGAAGAACGCCTAGGTAAACCGCTTTCGTCCAGATGCATGCAGACCTTATCCAGTACCTTGAAGACTTAGTTTCCTAAAAATCTGTTAGCATATATGACATCGTTTTCAATACAATCACCGGTATCAATTTCGTTGAGACTGTGTAGCTGTTAGTGATAGAAATAAAAAGATTTCCTACTTTCAGTACGACTTAAAAACAAGCTCGGTTGAAATTACAAAATATTACTTTACAGCATTTACAGTGTCTATGAACTTTAACTGCATTCTAAAAATTACACAAACAGCAATAGCTACAATCAACATTTCTGTCAATATATTCTTGTCGATCAGCATTAAACACCACACTAGTCTGAGGGGGATGAACCGTAGCTTTCACCACGGAAAACGGAGTAATACTCTCAGACAGTATTCTCTGTTACAGAAACACTCCCTGTACTCACGCTGTATGACGTGAGACCATTCAGTGCCATATCAAAAACACATTAATTACTGTCGTATTAATCGTCTGGTATTGTGAATATGTGAAGGGTGGCAGATATGAAACCAGCAGTCCTGCGAATGTTTTGTCAATATGGAAACAGATCCAGTCACTTGGAAAAAAAGCAGAAGAGACTCTCCGTACGGTACATTGTAGGGGAACTCTGAGAAGATGGCATTGACCTACCAAGCAATACCATAACTCTTTGTTTACAAGAAATTTATATGTGGTTCTTTGAGAACTAGGATGCATTGAAAACTCTCCATCATCACCGTTATCAAGGTATTTTCTGGATAAAGACTTTCTCCAGTTACCCCTCTTCGGCTACACACACATGTCGGTCGGCATTTTTATTATTATTACTATCGTTATCATTATTATTATTACTAACATTCACTGTATTTGAATCATTTAATGTAATACACTACGATTGTTTTACCCCTCTTTCGAAATAAAAGAGAAAAACAAGATGAGAAATTTGTAGTTAGCCGTCGAAGGAAAAATATGACCACTGAAACATAAGAGTAAAAAATGTACGGGATGTTAGCATACCTTAAAATGTTGAACAATATGACGTAACCTGTTATTGGCTGAATAGCTGCTACAAAGCATAAATGCTGATAACAAACATTAATCTCAACCTTCCGAACTTTCATGTTATTAATAGCGTAATGTATGAATTAACTCACACTGAGAGTGACCCTTCATGTAAAGTCATTAATATTTATAACTATTTCATTATTGTTCTAAATTTCCACTCTCGGCAACAAGTAATTCTCATGTTTTGTTTACTAGCTTACGAAGATACACTCTTAGATCGAAACAGGTGATAAAATAAAGAAAACATTTTGCAACCAAAGATCGTTTTGTATTCTTCAAATTTTATTCATTGCTTCACGTTATTATATACGTAAATGACTCCTATGCTCGTTCTTATCTATGAAATCACTTATTGAACCTTTTAAGTAGAGCGCTAGTGTGTGCATGTTCTTAGGAATTGCCATAGGCCTTAACAAAATCTGAGGGATTTTTATCTCATTGAGCGCGTTCAAGGTAATTAAAAGGTCTGGGATTCACGCTTACTTTTTGATACCGCGATTTGGACATCCTACAGTTCATTAGTCGATAAGTGGTGTTGTGTGATACATCAGTTAAGTCTGTCATTACTTCTGTCAGGAACGCCATAAAGAGGAGACCAATATATATTCGAATATTATGACGCTATCCAAAATAATATAAACCTTAACATGATAACAAAATTAGTTGAAAGTCGTTGGATTTCACTCGAAAGACAGAAGAAACTCATAATTCTTGGACTGACACGATAGCAAGTGCAGAGATATCTGTGTTATAAAAAATACACACGCATAACTCAACTTGCTGGTATTTATTTTATTGTCAAGGCATCACTGTTGCACAACTAGACAATGAAACAATTTGGCAATACTACTACTACTAATACTACTACTACTACGACGAAAAATAATAATAAAAACAGAACGAGAAATATGGAACACACACCGAATAAATCCAAAAAGAGAACGAAAACCAATCACAGAAACTTAAGATCCAAATTATACTGAAGAAGGAATATACGACTACTAACAAATAAAGAGATTGAAAAGAATATTCTCATTTATTCTCAATGAAGAAACGCAAGCTAAATTTCTACAACAGCTGGACTAACTTCACAAATTGTGGAATTCTACAGCAGCCCCAGTAAAGCTAAAATTGAAACAATAAAATGGATCAGAACTGTAAAAGAAAACTTATGGGAATCATAGATAACACAGCTTGATACAGGAAGCAGAAAATTTTCTGGAATAGAAAATTTCACGACTGGACACTTGGCCTGCAGAAAAGCCCAAGCAGACCGGAACAGCTTGGTCTGATGAGGGAAAAGAACACGTTCTGAGAGAATGAAAACAATGTGGACAAAAAAGGAAAGCTGAAACGATATGTACTCAAAAAATACCATTTGTTGCTCATCACGTGGTCTGGTAAGTTCCAAAATTGAATGATTATAATAACAATAACAACATGCCTGTGTAATACGGTAATTTAAAATCAGTAATAAGTAGTAAGTCATGCGGATGGGGATGCAGATGGCGTAGAAATTTTGAATGAAAACAGTTTCAAGTAGTCATACAAGTAACGAAGAACTGGAGTGGGTTACAAACCTATGTCCTTCATAGAAGAACAATATTTCCGAAATTCCATTCATGTGGTAACTAATGATAACAACAGTCATAATTAAATGGATTCCTGATGAGTGTGTAAAGAATTTATTGGACGAAAAGAGAAACTGAATTTCCAATTCGTAATTTATAACGTTGAAGAGCAGAGTTGACAAAAATTAGCAAGAGTGAAACTGAAGTCATCTGCACATTAGGGAGCATCCTACATACAAAACTTAATCAGCATCGTCATCAAATTAGAAGTTTCAGATGCAAATACAGTTTCTACAATGAAATATTGGCTGGTCACTCTTAAAATCAGCGAAAGTAATAGAAAATCACATAAAACGCGGACAATGTTGATGGTGTATGCATTTCAGTGGAGAAGTAGTGAAGACAGCACCGATCTTCGTCTACATCAGCACCTTTTTCTGATAGCCAGGTTGCTGTATTTCGAGTAAGATGCGTTTGATACTATTGACATCCCACATTCCCTCGTCTCGTGCACTAACTAATAGTGCGTGGGAAGAACGATCCTCGGTGGGTGGTAGTAAAGGTGGGGGGTGGTGGGGGGAGGAAGTAATACGTTTCCCATCTAATCTTGGAACATAAGATGTGGGAATTTAAACAGAAATGCAGTTCGCGGTGCACCAGATAACGGAAACTGCCTTCTGAACGACGTTCTGAATGTGATATAGCAAAGAAATCCTTTCATACATTCTGCTGAAACAATTTAATTCTTGTACTAAACCAACTGGTCGATCAAGCTGCGACAATAAAAGTTCTAGTCGACAGTGTTTCTGTGTTGAAAGCTATGTGCACTGTGTTTTAACACTGTTGAGCGATAATCTGTATTCTGAAAACCTCATGCTAAACCATTTGGGTTACATTACACCCATTTCGGAGACATTTTTGTCGTTTTTGTAAGCAAAATTTCTGTTTTAATAGGCTGGCATATTTAAAGTTTTTTTGACGACCCCAGCTAGAGGAAAGGTAATAGATATCTGAAAATGTAGGTCAGCTGAATGGAAAGCAGGAGGAACTGCTTACAAAGAATAAGAAATAGCAAAAATATTCTCACAACCACATATTTTGCTGTTATATCAGAAACAAAAAAGAAGGTTAAAGGCAGTGCATTTGCTGAAAAATATGTAATGTTCTACAGTGGAGTGTAACTGAAAGAAAGAACAAGCAGAGGTGCAATAATACACATAAACAGCAAATTGGAGAAATATATAACCTATTACGAACATATAAACGAAAGATTTATATTTAAAAAAAAGAAAAACAGATAAATAAGCATCTCCTTTTTTATTTCTTGATGGCAACTAGTTTCGGACACTGTGTCCATTTTCGAACCTTCCTACACAGAAGATTACAGGTGACATGACAATATTATACAAACGAGGCATACTGATACACGTGTAAGATATACGTTGGCACTCAAGGTTGGATTCTTGTCAATTATATACGAATTACAGAAATGTAGCTATATTACCGCTTATTTACGCTACTTTTTGTTTAGAAGAGGCAGAGAATCATACTGCTTGGGTTATTTGTTTTTCACTTGTCTATTTTACAAATTGCCTTACTAGTTACATACTGCGCTGTAAGTGTGACAAATAGAGATGATAGCCGATGTACAGAAACTGACCCTACAGTAATCAAAGCGGTATATGGCCGACTTAACAGCAAAAACACAACACATACGGAACCTCATCTGTTTATTTAAAGAAAGAAAAGCGGTTAACGCATTGGAGGAAGTTAAGGTTGAGATATCAATTATCTCTTATGACACCGTTCGAGAAACTGTGGACTAGTAGTTAAAAACACTAAATTTTTCTGTTTGGTGGCGTAAATGCAAGCGCGGGAGACAAATACTTTTATTTGGCTGTACGGAGAAATTACTTGTAACCGGAATGGGACATTGCTTTAGAGATTTTCTTAGTTTTAATGATTTAAAAGTAACTAACACTTTTTTTTAGAAAAATGAGATTCACACATACCCGTGGACTCGTATAGGATACAGACTAGTCATGGATTATGTAATAGTTACTTGATGAATACAAAGTCATGTAATAAATACAAGACCGTACATAAGTTTCGATACAGAGACTGATCATTATCTGTAGTATATGAAAGCCAATTGTTTGCTAAATGGAAGAAAAGAAACCTTTTACTACACAAAAGCAAGAAGTGTATAAAATATATGTACTCCAGAATGAACGTATTAAGTGCCTATATCGGAATAAATTAAAGAAAAGAATTAGAACTGCTTGCTACGTGGTACACCTCTGAAGAAGAAAGCCCAAATACACAAACAGCAATTTAAAAAGCTGCAAATGATGCATTAGGAAATAAAAAGAAACACCACCGAAGGGGTGTATTAAAAATATGGTCAACAGATTCTGTGGGAGCGATACAACACAAACAAAATATATAGCCGTGACATAAAGTCACGAAGGAGGTGAGCGACCATGTTGAAAAACGTGTTTATTCTGCAGAATGCTGAATAGGTCACTGAGGGTAAAGTCATTGACTGAATGCAAAACGGTTAATACCTGCTGAAAAAAGCTAAAAATTATTGGATGAGGACAACGAGTAAATTAAATAATGCAGATGAGTAAAATAAATTTTCGTCTTTTTCTAATTCAGGTAGTCTAAATTAACATTGTAATATTTGGTAGTTCCTCAGGTTCCAATCTTTGTAGATGTCGATTCTTTTTGTTTACGTCTTCATCCAATTTTTCTTTAACACACCACAACTACTTTCGAATATTTTCATTTCATATTTCATCTGTTCCTTTACATCCCTTCACCACTCTAAGAAATCTCGTTTCTATCCCTAGTGTTTTCTGTTTTTATTTTATTCATTACCCACTATTCACTTCCATTTTACGGGATTCGAAATGCCACTGGTTTATAAAATTTCAGTCGTATTTTTTCCGTGTTTTATGCTTTGAAGTTCTGTTAATCGTTTCACACATACTTTCAATTTAATCTACAATTCTTCCTCGTTTTCAAACGGTGTTTTAGATTCAGTATAGTTAACATAACTTGGTCATTTTCTTTTTCATTAACTACTAATATTTTCCATAAATTGCGATTGACTTAGATTTACTGGAAGATATTTTCATGTTTATTCTGTGCATGCTCCGAGAATTTACGTTTTAAGCACAACGTTCTATGGTAGTGAAATATGGTCTGTGGGAAAAAGAACAGGAGAGAATTGAAGCGTTTGAGATGTGGTGCTACAGACGTGTGTTGAATGTTAGGTGTGCTGGTAAGGTAGGGAATAACGAGGTTTTGCGCTGAATCGGAGCGCGAAGAAATACGTGGAAAACACTGAGAAGAAAAAGGTACCTTGGAACTCCAAGTTGAGTGTGGTAATAACAGTTACATATTGTAGTGGTAACATCGTTACTGTTACTGACTATTATTCCAGAATACAAATTTTAAATACCAGATGGCGATGGAGACGTTGGTGTTGTATTTTACAGCGTCATCGTATAAATTGAATATGACTTACAAATAGCATTAAATTAAGAGAATACAAATCAATTTGGAGTAAAAGTGAGAAAAGTTCACAGAAGATAAGCGTAGCGAAAAATAATTTACACAATATAATTCACAGCTTTTCAATGTGACTATTAACGAGGGTAAAAGTGTTCCATGCCATATGGCGTTGCATAAGCAAGTGCGACGCTACATAGTGACATAGTTGCAACTAGTGGTATATACTAATATAATACATAGGAAAAATAACGCCAGTCGCAATAAAAAATATGCTTGGCTTCCTGATGATAAGAGCAAAACAAATAACCTAAACTGTACGATTCTCTGCCTCTTCTAAATGGAAAGTAGAGTACATAAGCGCTAATATAGCTACATATACTGCATAGCGTACGTAAGAACCCAGCATTCAGTGCAAACGCTTTACCACAAGGCAACGAAATAAATTTTTTTTTTTTATAGAAACATGTACAACCGCAATAAATAAGCGCCATGCAGCAATTTAGCATTACAGTCAGAACGGACAATGTGTAACATTTTGTTCACAACAAAAAATGTTAAAACGACCAAAGGTAACTGACCAAGATTAAGATGAAATATAAGCTGTTACGAGTACACCTGTATAGTGTAAATAATATAATAAGAAATGGAGCGGGCTGAGGTGACTTAGGGGGGGAGGGGAGGGGGTTTGAGGAGGGTGTAGCTAGAACTAACATCTTGGCAAGCTGACACAAGCTAGAAGCGAGATGCTAATACAAGGAAGAGCCGCTAACGATAAGAGTTGATTTTCTGGTTCAGGACGTTGATTAAATTATTCGTATGATGTCTATAGCATTCAAAGTCTTCACGTATATCTAAATCTGTGCATTCCGACGCAAAGTCCAAGATGGGCAACGCGCTTTCAGTTAGTCCTAGGGACTGATTCTGATTCTGATTTTGTAAACGCCTGACTTCGAAAATTTACCTACGTTTGTTCTACTGAAATGCACGAGACAGGCATGAGTTTCTTACGTGTACGGAAGCCAATGTGTACTTTAACTCTTCTGAAAGAACTAGCGTGCTTTTCATAAAAATGGCCAGATTATGAACTGGAGGCGTACTTTATGTTGTCGTCAACTGAAACAGGACTGGAAACTTGTCTACAAAAAACACCTTTGCCTTTGTTATGGACAAACCCTTCTGTATACCCATTGTTCATACCTTTTTGATTCATCACTTTCCGTACCTATGCAATTCCTATCAAGGTTCAGTTTTGCAAGTCTATAAAACGCTGCAAGAAAAAATAATGATTTGCTTGCGTGGGAGGTGGTGACAATCAGCACCAATAATTATGTTTGTAGTTACGGTTCTCATATTTTTTTAATGAACGTCTGATGATGGCAAATACCGAAACGCGTGATGGAGGATTAATATACGTTGTGCGCATTCAGAGAAACAAAAAACACATAAAAATATCTTTCAATGATACTCTAGAAAACAAACAAATCTATAAATAGAAAACGAACTATGCAAAGGGTATAATGAAGGGAACCCACCAGCGAGTCTGGGACAAAAACATGAATGATATGGAACATGATATTCATCGCCACCGACAGATGCGTATAATGTTTTAAAACCATTAAATAAAACAGAAAAAGGATATAATTCGTTCGAACTACGTTAGGGAAGAAGGGTGAATTAAATAACATAAAAATTTGTGGTATGATACTAGCATGGAAGAGAAGAAAGAAAAGGGCCCAAATTAGAAGTAAAAAACTAGATAATATAAAAGTAAAAGAACTCGCAACTTCGACAACTTCAAAAAAAAGTTTTAAAGTAATAGGTTCGAATGGAATTAATGATTAAATTTGAAGGATTAACCCTACATCCGTATCTGCTATATTTGTTTGACGCGTGCTGCAAGCAAGAAGATGTACTACGAAATTTTAAGGAAGCAAAAGTAGAATCGATACCTAAGAAAGGAGAAACAAATACTTTGAAGAATAAAGAGAAATAAGCCTACTGGATGCATGACATAAACATTATGCAAGCAATTTTTCACACAAGACTGAAAAATAGTAGAATGTTTAGTTGTGGAAGAACAGATCGGATTTAGAAAGGGACGATCAATGATTGACGTAGTTTTATTTTTGACACCTTACTGGAATGCATACAGAATTTAACACAGAGACAGATACGGCTTCTGCAATGTTGACAAGGCTTTCAATAATTTGGTTATAGAAAATCTACGGAGAATAATGGAACAGAGAGGTTAGCCTTTAGATTTTATATCAGCAGTCTGTATAAAGAAATATCAGAAATCTTAGATATAGAAGGCATCAGAATCAATACAAAAATGTGATGAGACAGGGCTCTAATTTACCCCCTACAATAGCAATCTGAGTATGAAATGGGAGCTTACTTAACGCTGTCATCAATTGAGACACGACTTGAGGCCTACACTGTTCAATATTTACACTAACGACGCAGTTAGTAGTTGTCAGATGCAACTGTAACATAAAAAACTCTGGGATACAAACAAAGAACTCGGGAAAAGTAAAATCACTCCTATATGTCGATGAGCTTTTACTGATATTTCGAAGATAAGCTGATTTACCAAAACAAATTTGTGAACTAAACAAAATAGAGATTTTCTTCGGGAAATTTATTCCTTCAAGTCTTGACATATGTCCTATTGTCCTGTCTCTTCTTCTTGCCAGTATTTTCCTCATATTTCTTCTCCCTCCGATTCACCACAAAACCTCCTCATTCCTCGCCTTACCAGTCCACCTAACATTCAACACTTATCTCTAACACCACATCTCAAGCGCTTCGATTCTCTTCTGTTCTCTTTCCCACAGACCTTGTTTCACTACCATACAATGTTGTGCTCCAAACGTACATTCTCAGAGCATGCACAGAATAAACATCTTATAATAAATATAAGTCAATCCTAATTCACGGAAAATATTCAGTGAATAGTAAGGTAGTAGTTAAAGAAAAAGAAATTAACCAAGTTATGTTAACTATTTTGGATCTAAAACATCGTTTGAAAACGAGGAAGAATCGTAGATTATGCTGAAAAAGTGTCTGCGAAACAATTAACAGAACTTCAAAGCATAAAACACGGAAAAAGTACGACTGATATTTTATAAACCAATGTTATAGCCAATCCTATAAGATGGGAGTGAATGGTGGGTAATGAATAAAACACAAACAAAAAAGACAAGAAATATAAAACAGAAAAACAGTGGTGAATTGATGTAAAAGAATAGATGAATTAGGAAATGAAAATATTCGAAAGTAATTGAAAATTTGGTGCATGAAAGAAAAATTGGATGGAGACAAAACTAAATAGAATCGAGATCTACAAAGATTAGAACCGGAGGAACTGCCAAATTTTACAATGTTAATTTCGATTACCTAAATTACAATAAGACGAAGATTTAGTTTATTCATCTGTATTACTCAATTTGCTCCTTGTCCTCATCTAATAATTTCTAACGTTTTTCAGTAGGTATTTATATTTGTCGTCTTAACACGATGATGCAATGGATCGGCCGTTGCTGTTACAGCCTTTGATTGTTCATAGTATTTTCGAGGAAATAAACCTTGCTTCGTTTAATTATATGATAACGAAGTCCGATACCTATTTATGACCGTAATTTTATTGAAAAGTTAATTTTGATACCCAAAACGGACTAATCATCTTTCCACTTCCACTCATCGTCGTATTAAAGATAGGCTTACAACACTTGCTTTGCCGCTTTTCGTCATTCATCTCATCATTATAATCGCCCTCTCTCTCTTCTGACCTGTATATTCACTACAACAAATAATAGCAGCGTACTAAACCGAAAGAACAGTTATAGCAGGGCACAGGATATCAAATAGAAACTGTTAAAATTGCGTGTATTACTTTCCGTGTCAAATTTGAGAGAAAACTCGAACTTTCTCTGATTCTCAACATAATCATCTGCAAGACGATTCATCTCTGCTAAATTCCGCGTCTTGTTCTCATTCCTGTTAGAGGGACTACATGCAGCAAAATAGGCAACGAATTAAACGTGTTTTACAACGGCCTAGGGTGATGAGGGAGCTTCTGCAGCCAGTCACACACTACCTTAGCGACAGAAGTTCAGGATCTGGTAGTATCACTCCCATATTTGTCAGACTGGTGTGTTGGATTGGTACGAGAACACAGAACGTAAAACTTCAATAATTCTATGGTGTCCAAGTACAGCGTTGCAAAGTAATCAAATTATGTTTTAATGCGCACAAAAGTTTGTCCTGCGTTTCTGGTAATACTGTTATTATCTCGATGGTCATTGATCATAGAGGTTTTTACACGGACTTAATCGCTGCAAATACAGGCATATTTATCTTTTGCATCACCAGATGTTCATATGAAGACAAAGAAAACCACCCGAATAACTACGCGCACTAGGAAATCGCTTCCGTGATTCGGGGAGGCGCGCCGGTCTCGGATCGAAGACGCCAGATGGATTTACGACGAGGGTCGCAGCGCCGGACAGCCTGAATGTGGTTCTTTCCCACATCCGACTTGGTGAATATTGGGGTGGTACCCACGTCCCGCCTATCTACGCGATTCTCTAACATTTAGAAAATGTTTGCACGTTATGACATGGGATAACGTTAGACTGCCAAATCCGAATATTTACATCCCTACCCCACGTAGATACGGGATGAGGTCAGGAAAAAGAAGAAAGAGCAAGATTTCATGAGATCTCTGCTTATAACACAAACGCACAGTCATCGCAGCTGGTTGGTCCTGGAGATGAAGGAGATGGAAGAGTATTTACAAACATGTGGCACGACAGTAACGTCGAAAGGTTTGCACAGGGTCTCCCAAAGAAACCGCCAAATTTTAGGGACGGGTTCCTCATACAGAAATAATTTTAAAAAAAGAGATAGTAAAGATGCGCTGTAAATTGCACACTGTAAGAGGTATGAGCACTTGTTCATCTTAGGTATTATGAAACAGGTCTCTTCTGCTGCAGGGTCTTTGCTTTCCATCTTTTTGGAGGGGGAAGTATTGAGCAAAACAAGGAAAAAACATATAGCAAACATGGGAGGCCAAAATGCATACTTTAAGTGGGGTAGGACGTCAGACGGGCCGACTTGGAGTAGGAGAGGCACCACAGGACATTTTAATTTCCACTGTCTATACTTTTACAAATAAATTCATAAAAATTTGTCAACATGACCAGGGAGGATTGAGAATTCACACTCATAGGAATGAAAGTTCGAAAACATAACGAAATGATTTTTTTTAGATCTGAATTTTCATCATTTTTTTCAGTTACTAATGGCAGTATTTGTTGCTATAGGTACACATTTCTTCAGAAGTAAGAGAGATTCTTCGATGAATTTTGCACAGCACATAAACCATACTAAAAGGTGTATGAAACTCTAGAATTTTCCAAATCTATTAAAAACTGTGGTAAAAATTGAGGTAACTAAATATAAAATTTGTGTTTTTCCTAAACATGAAGTTTAAAACACAACAGTTCATTCGTTTTTTCATAAATTAAATAAATTCTAGAATTTCATACACCTGCGAGTATAGTATGTATGCTGTGCAAAATTCATCGAATAATCTCTCTAACTTATGAAGAAAAGTGTACCTATAGCAACAAATGCAGCCATTAGTAAATGAAAAAATGATGAAATTTCGCACGTAAAAAAATTTATTTTGTTATGTTTTCGAACTTTCATTGCAATGAGTGTGAATCCTGAATCCTTCCTGGTGTTGCTGACAAAGTTCTATGAATTTGTTTGTAAAATTATAGACACTGGAAATTAAAATGTCCTGTGATGCGTCTCCTTCTCCAGTCGGCCCGTTTGACGTCCTGCCCCCCTTAAGAACTATGAGCACATGTTCATCTTCGAAAATGCGAAACACTTCTACTGAATTGGTCCATACATATATCGCCGCTAAGGACATCGTTCCAAAGTGAAGTAAATGAATTTAGTAGCATATAAAAAAAAATTGTCGTTGTTTGTATTTTTCGTATGAATCCAATTCATGCGAGGTGAACACTGATTTTTCAAATTGTACACTACATACCCTTTATTGTGCTGAAGACGAACCACTATGACAATGTACGCCTTCACCGGCAGCGGTGCCCAGGCAACAGCCGCGGTGTAAACCGTGCTTTAGCCAGCGTTTCTGCAGAGGTGAGAAGATTGCCGTGAGGCGCAGTGGCAGCAAATAAATCGAAGAGAGCGCTCCTGGACGCGCGACCGCACACAATAAATGGGCGCGTCCATTCTTCACGCCTCCTAATTGTATTCTCCTCCTTGGCGAGGCGCGGCGCGGCGCTCTCCTGCAGATTAACTGCCCCCGCCGGGACGTGGCGCTGCGCTCAATACCACCGGGTCGTCAATTGCAGGACGTACGTGTTAAAGTTTATTGACAGGCCAACCTGCGAGAACTCCCGGCCGCAAGAAATTGCATTAGGCCTCGAAGCAATTGAGTACCTCCTCCTACAACGAATAACATAGCACCACCATCCAAAATAAAACGAAGTAGGCTGCAATAACAATATTTCCTCCGGAGAAATTAAACCACGTTCTGTTCGTCTACATAAAACAGCAGCAAATAAGTCATTTTACTACTAAAGTAGTGATTATGGTAATCTTCAGAATAGCTACAGAAGGTTGTTTAGCAGTCTCTGCATCTGATGATGTCATAGAAATCTGTGAAAAATACAAAAGTTTCCACTTAGCTTACTATGCTCCGGCACATGTTGTTTTCTTCCGGAAAATACGATATATTAGTACTACACAGACACCAGGTAAGTCTGGGAAAAATGCATGTAATTAAGTTAGTAAAAATTACTTTCTGTTATGTTTCAAATTTTGTATCTCACTTTTAGCTGTAATTGAAAGATTCCACAAGTAGTTACTCCTACACTGTTGTCAGACTCCAAATTACTGCAAGTTATACCAAATAACTTCAGGTAGTTGTAAAATAATAACATGTCAGTACCGTAAATCGAAATAGTATGAAGTAAAATAGAACACGTAGAGTTTAGAAATTAAAATAACAAATGACAACTGATCCTGCGAAGACATTGAAAGCAGATTTTAACACCAAAAGTTGTGAACAGAGAAAGAACACTACGTCTGCCTAAAAAATTAATACACTACTCTGCATGGAAAGAAAAATACGTTTCGTCAATGTTCTCGTCATGAAAGTGGGATACTTTTGACAACAGACAAGAATCATTAGGAGCATTCTGGACGAATATCGAACAGCAGTTCGACAGGAACAAATTCCATGGCGCTATATAATGACACATAATAGACCACTGAAGCGTCGTGACTACAGAGTAGTCTTTTTGCATTTATTTGGACTTCATGCCGCATAACAAATGAAACTGAAGCAAAATTTTAGGAGAAACAGGCATAAAGAGATTATGTCAAATGGTGGTAACATTTATGGAAAGCAACGAAACATCAAAATTCTAAAACAATACGGCTGATAGAGCTAAATAGAGAAGAATGGGTCGCATAGCGTGATCTTTCGGCGGTGAAAAGGAAGAAGAAATGATGATGCTGAATATGGTGTGATGATGGTGACTAATATTCCTAGGTGAATCGGCACTAACAGATTTTCTGCTCATGTGGATGATCTACATCATTGTAAACAACATTTGCAGCTTTATAAGGAGTGCGTGAGGTGCAGTAAAGGCAACACATAACAAAAAGCTGTTTCGTGTATCGAGAATAACCATAAGAAATTGCGAACTACAAGAAACAACATAATTTTGCGTATGGTTAGCTGAATGCGGTAGTTGCACAGGATTATAAAGTCAGGTTATAAATACAGTATCACCACTATGATAAGTCATCAGCAGCCCCATTTCTTAGTGAATCTGATTTTGGTTCTCGGTAGTATTGCGTCATAGGAAAGTTAAGGATCATGAAACTGGAAAATTTAGAGCTGCAGAACGATGTTCTACAGCAAAGCATCTAATTGAACTAACTGCATAATAGTACCCTCTGATGAAAGAAATACTATAAAAAAGGAGCATACTACATTATTTAGGAAAATCAAATCTAACGGAAGCAGAACGGGAAAACTATGTGTGCGGGTGCTGTTAAAGTTATTGAGATGGATGAATAAATATCTCAGTGGCATTCAAGGGACTGACGCATTTAGGAAAATACTGAAAACGAGGTCAGGCTACAAAGAGTATGTTTATGAATACAGATTCTTTAATTCAGGAATAACTTGACAGTATAAACACTGCTGTAGGAAGTCAGTGTATTGATTTTTTACATTTCATTTGGAGGTTTCATATTTCATGTTCAGATATGTGTTGTTACTGTACTCTCCTGGGCAATGTAACTCACGCGTCCTGAGGGGGAGCCTAGCTCCTTATCCATATGCCGCAAAAATATCGCTGAGATGACATGTAAACTAAATGGTTTTACGACATGTACTAGTAGTTGATGATTAAGCACTAGCCTCGAAAAGTGCTGCACGCTAACAGTAAGTTGCATCACGAATGTTTACAGTGAACAGCTTGTCGACTGATCTCCGCTTGAATGTTTCAGAAAATGCATTCAGTGGTTAAAATAACACTAATTTTTTAAATTTCTCCACTTTTTATACGCGACTATTTTCTGGCGTTACTCCTAGCCCTAAAAGATTTTTGCCTCCTAAGATACGTCTGAAACACTGCCAATGCTCATTGTTGGTAATATTCTTCTCAGAATTATGTTTTTCTCTTCCAATAAATATCAGCTTTAGCTTACAACGTAAATTAACTTCGACACGTGGCAAGTGCTGCGCTAACACTGTCTACCAGCTTTTGTAAAGATATATATGGTGTAAACATAACACTGGAACAAGGAACTTGAATAAGAGGCCGCTGCACCGCTCAAATTGTAGCTGAGATATTCACATTGAGGATATTGTATAAAGCCAAATAAAGATGACCGAATTGGAACTCTACAGTGCGCTGCACCACAAACAAAGTGCTCTACACTTCAGGTTAAAAAAAGGAAAAATATTCAAAAAAATTAAGCGAATCCTGAAACGTGTGTTGGTAGAAAAAGTGATCGAAGTGCTGAGTTCTAACTTACATTGCTGAAAGCAAATTAACCCATGGACCTGGAGCTCACCCTACATAAGGTTGCATGAAGCAGTATTAATTTTTCTATAGATTTTAGGAAGAAATGAAACACACTGTTTAAAAAATTTGTCGGGGAACGAACAGTGTTTCAGTTGAGTTAGTTGTCTGTGTAACATGATGATTAACTGCTGTCACAGTTACCATACTATATATTGTTAAACACGAAGTGAAAGTTGTATTTCGTCTTTTCATTAATGCTGACGGGTAGTGCGGAGTTAGTCTTCCAGGTTGTAACGATATTGTGGAATAGTGTATTTCTGTGAAGTCTATGCTTTTTTCATTGCTTCCTATAAATTAGATTGTTGCTTGAACCATAGTTAGCTAACAAAATCTGTGTTAAGTGTTAACTGGCACGTTAACATCTGCTGGTCCACTTGACATTCTATATTTGTGTGGTAGTATTCTATCTCTCTTCCGTCATTTTGCTTAGTTTATGTTGTCATATATTTTGGATCTGTAGGAGGAAAATAAATTACTGAAATTTTATTACTTGATTGTATGAATAACGTGAACACACACACAGAAGTTTCACGACACAACTGTGGAGCAGCCTTATACACTTATTGTTAGGATATATTTATTTAATTTCTTATGGTAAGATGTACAAGAGGAAAAATAGGAGTAGCGTAGCTGTGCATTTATTATATAGATCATGCATCGCGATATAAATATTTTCAATGATTTCTGCCTGCCGTAACTTAAATCATTTAGCATAAGTTGCATCTTGAGCACACGCCGATAGTTGGTGGCAACAAAGGTGAATATCACAGCATATTTTGCTAACTTCAAAATTACGCATTTAGTGTAAATTTAGAGGAAGTGTCAGCAAGCGGCATGATTTACATTGGATAGCTCTCCCAGGATATTTCAACTTTTATGCCGCAAAACAGTAATATAAATACAAACAAAGCCAACTAAAAAGCTCTGGAGCCCAGCAACCTCATTGAAAAAGTAGGAATATCTTAATAGTTAGCTAAAGGAAAAGACTTTTACAGAAAAAGTACAAAAAAATGGTAACATTATGCATCATAATCAACAAACCCATACACAAACAACATGTCACCGTTCACTAATACGGATAAGATCTAAGGACGCTCGAAGTGGTGTTTGTGTAAAAAATTAATGTAGTGACTAACTCTGATACCTGTAACACACTCTATGATAGTAAATATGTTGGGATCCACGAAAAAAATGTAGCTATAATAAAGTTAACTACTAATGAACCAATTTATAGTCAACACGTTGTCTCCTACAAGTCTACAATATCCACCTACGCATAAATGATATCCACTGCTAGAAAATCTGTAACAACAACGTAGTGAAATATAATAAGGCACCTCAACATAGAATACTGTCTGAAATACCTCTTTCTTTATTGTCAGACAATTTTAACTAGGACATGAAAGGAATCACGAGAGAAAACTGTTAATTTTTGCTTCATCTACTTCACACGTTAGTAGATTTTTTAACAGATCTTCAAGTAGAGATTTTACTGACGAGGCTATATACATCCAGTATTTTTTATTGATCTTATTCTCGCCCACTTTAAGGAATCTGTTACCATAGCACTTCGGAAGAGATCTTGTGTATGAATTTCATGTTACATCAAGATCGTCAAGAGAACATGTACTCGAACTTCTGATCTCGGAGTACAGGTGGTCTTTGTCAGACACCTGAAAAAGATGTTCCGGAAGAATGACTGTAGTGACTGAGATGATAAGTTAACTATATCTAGGAAAATAAAAAACGAGATACTCAAATGTCACATGTTGATCAGCCTATAGCATTCCTTCCTTTATGCGGGGCTAATACAAATAAAATGGGCATCCTGGGACGGATATAATATTCAATAAATTTTCTGGCTACTCAAGAAAATTCAAGAGATTTTAGGCTTTAGCTTTGGTATCTGTGTTTCTCAGGTCAGTAAAATTCCTTGTGAATGCTGTATTAGTTACAGCGATCAGTCAGTCCGAACCATTTCAGAACACTGAATACGTAGAGCCCCAACGCAGCAATAAACATGGCGATTTCGACAACTTTGGTATTGCCAAACACGGCCCAGTAAACAAACATAAATCACATCCCCAGCATCTACCCACTGGGTTTCTGTCACAAGGTAGCCGTTGAGATCAGAATGGTCAACAACAGTTTTAATCTAGACAGCGCCTATACCCTTGATGGTGGATGGAAACGGGCGCTTGACGTTGAATGTGACACAGATTTAAGCCGAGTTATCCACCGTCTAGCGAAATCAGACTCATGATGAATGTTGAATCATCATAGACATCGGCTTAACGTCTCTGTAGATTTCTTGTTTCGTGGAGTCTCCGTGAAGAGTACGCCAACCAAATACAGTACCACACGGACTTTGGACGATTAGACAGATCAGACGCGGCAGGAAATACGTGCGACATTTATCCGAAAAGAGGTCTTGGCCGTGTACACTCTGCTTCTGCAAGGCGCTTCCAGTAAACTGAAGACTAAATGTGAAACTGAAACCTGTTTATGTAAGTGACTTACAAGTGCAACATTACGACATATGGCCAGGCCATAAAGTGACCAACAACGAAAATAATTTTCTCTTCTGAGAAAGCTGCTAATCATCAAAAGCAGATCTTAATCGTGATAAGTCAAGCACAACATCAGAAGAAAACATAGCTCCCCTAATGAAATATGGACATGGTTACTATAAGGAGGCTACGATAATTTTTTGTTTGTTTTTTGTTCAAAGCTGTGGAAAATTACAGACTTGCTAGAAATATTACATCCTTCAGTACCTGGATTTAAGATATCTAAATATTAACAAAACTGATAACGGGCTTAGATATCACGTGGTAAGGCAAGCGCGTAGCAGTTCACATAAGAAAATACACTGTATTCTATGCGAATAGCAAATCCCATGACGAAAGACAGCAGGATAGCAGGAACTGGACAGTAAGCCATGGCAAACAACTGGAACTTCTTAACTACGCCGTCTACTTTGATCCACAACATACCAATAATATGAAATCCAAATTCTCAAATACTCAGTTTCGTTTTATTCACATCGGTACCGTTTTGATGCCTCGACAATTTATTGCACAAGATTTTTAGTGAGCATAGTTCCCGCTCATTTCATACAGAGGTTCCCATGCAAGGAAATAAGGATTGCAATTCATTTGTAAGTATTCGAGCCCAGAGACAGTGACTTCAATTAAATGTTCATTTTTTTTCAACTCTTAAGCACTAGAGTTGGTTGTCAATGTCGTGGAGGCGATATTCGTCCCTCTGAAAAATTTGCGCTAACGCTACGATAACAGTCAGTAAATTGTGTTTAAATAGTTCCTTTACTGTTCGCATAGAATTCCTTGCTTTAGTCTATACAATGTCGAGAAAATACTACGGCGTAAGCAATAAAAAGGTATTATTCTTAAACTATTCGCAAAGCAACACCTGTCTATCGTTATCTTACTCACAAAACAAGCCATAATTCTGTCAACAACAATTGACTCTCTTCCGGGAAGGTGACTCAGAATTTTGGAATGAAGCCACTTCAGAATTTACTTGCCCAGCTCACAGCAAAAGTACAAGACTTACGGTCTTGAACGGTATAATGCTTAAACATCAACCAAAAACTTTAGGATATGGGTAACTATCTCGTTTTCGTTGCTGTTTAGGGCAATACGTTAAGACAATATCTTAAGCCAAACCGTGTAATAAAACATGTATTTAAGATATTTATAGCATGTAAGAGCTACTTCGGAATCCGATGAGCACACTGGAATCCACCAACGAGATGTGGTTATTTCAGTAATAGATACTACTTTACTGTGTTTCATTGCACAGGACGCATAAGGGAGGCCTATTTCCTTATTTTTTTTTTCTAGCCGGTGTGCTCTCATAACTCCTAGAAATAAAAGTCGGGAAAATATTGTGTGCTTCCTATTAAATAAGGAGCTGATTTTTTAAAAATAGGAGGGGGAGGAGGAGACTAGTGTTTAACGTCCCGTCGACAACGAGGTCATTAGAGACGGAGCGCAAGCTCGGGGGAGGGAAGGATGGGGAAGGAAATCGGCCGTGCCCTTTCAAAGGAACCATCCCGGCATTTGCCTGAAGCGATTTAGCGAAATCACGGAAAACCTAAATCAGGATGGCCGGAGACGGGATTGAACCGTCGTCCTCCCGAATGCGAGTCCAGTGTGCTAACCACTGCGCCACCTCGCTCGGTTTAAAAATAGTGTATAACATATTTCTCATGAACCTGCCATATATGCAAGTACTTTGACAGAACGAGAAACATGTCACAGTCATCTGAAAACACAATTTCTTAATCTTCTTTCAACGAGTAGACGATTTGGATCTCCTGCTCACAGAGTAAGTTCTTTGCCAAGGATTATTAATGTATCTAAATTAAATATCACAATAATGTAAAAAGTAACAAAGGCCTGAAATGGGGAACACTGTCTTCCTCTGTACCAGATATATAGTTCAGCAGTTTCACATAGCAATAGCATAGCCGAATGTGACATCCTAAATATTTGTATTTAATACTTATGTATTATTTAAATATTTATACTGTGTCACAACAGACCGATATTTTTATGAAATTCTGATGCGTGCATTATCTTCTCTAGATCACCAAATTTTCCTGTTTCATAAACAGCTTCCACACAGAATCGGAAATTTGCGTGAGGAAATTATTGTCCTAAGCTATCACGTATATAACACTAGCAGAAATTATTCACTGAAGTTTCAAGCAGTATCTACGGCTAAAATCTAGTTTAATTTTGATTTTTCTTTTTCAACATGTCAAAAAGTTGTTTATTCCAAAGGGTATTAAATAAAACAATAAGTTCAGACGTACATCAAGGTCACTGTATAGGTTTTAGTAATATAATAGCGTGAAAAACATCAAGAAGTAGGACTGATACAACTGTGACGGACGTAGGAGCTAAAGTGACACAAATTCTCTCAGTGTTTAAGAAGAATGGCACAAGCAGCGAGAATACGGTAAGTGAATGATATAAAATAAAGTGTTGCCTGATCATATTTAGCCGCAAATAAGTATCGTAATTAGTGCTTTTCTCTCCACCTCGACACTCACAGAATTATTTGCAGATCAATCAGTCTGTGATTGATAAACAGATACGTTTGTTATTACTTTTGCAATGGCAATGTGTTGCATTTGTGATATTGCTGTTATAAATTCTAAGCAATATTATCTAATCTAATTGTAAAGAAAGTAGCTCCATTCTGTATTTCAGTTGGCAGACATGTTACTTGTTACTGATGCGTACACGTCGTCGTACCTGATCGCAAAGTTGTTTACCTGTCCTATATGTATCAATCTCTCTTTGTATCTCTATTACTCTTCCTCCTTCTTCCCTATATATATATATATATATATATATATATATATATATATATATATATATATATGGGGGGGGGGGGCTTGTCTGTGTGTTTCTTCACTGAACTCATTCTCCCTTTTTCTTTATCTTTGGCTGTCTCTTTAGTTAATGTAATTTCTTCATTGCATTACTGTTATTACTTTTGCAATGGCAATGTGTTGCATTTGTGATATTGCTGTTATAAATTCTAAGCAATATTATCTAATCTAATTGTAAAGAAAGTAGCTCCATTCTGTATTTCAGTTGGCAGACATGTTACTTGTTACTGATGCGTACACGTCGTCGTACCTGATCGCAAAGTTGTTTACCTGTCCTATATGTATCAATCTCTCTTTGTATCTCTATTACTCTTCCTCCTTCTTCCCTATATATATATATATATATATATATATATATATATATATGGGGGGGGGCTTGTCTGTGTGTTTCTTCACTGAACTCATTCTCCCTTTTTCTTTATCTTTGGCTGTCTCTTTAGTTAATGTAATTTCTTCATTGCATTACTGTTATTACTTTTGCAATGGCAATGTGTTGCATTTGTGATATTGATGTTATAAATTCTAAGCAATATTATCTAATCTAATTGTAAAGAAAGTAGCTCCATTCTGTATTTCAGTTGGCAGACACGTTACTTGTTACCGATGCGTACACGTCGTCGTACCTGATCGCAAAGTTGTTTACCTGTCCTATATGTATCAATCTCTCTTTGTATCTCTATTTCTCTTCCTCCTTCTTCCCTATATATATATATATATATATATATATGTGTGTGTGTGTGTGTGTGTGTGTGTGTGTGGGGGGGGGGGGGGGGGGTTGTCTGTGTGTTTCTTCACTGAACTCATTCTCCCTTTTTCTTTATCTTTGGCTGTCTCTTTAGTTAATGTAATTTCTGCATTGTATTACTATAAATAACTTTATCTTCCGAAGTATGTATTGAATAAAATTAGAACTATTGATACAATTTGAAGGCGTACATTTACCAGTAGCTTACATTTGCTGTGAAAAATTTGTAAACCTTTTGTAGACATGAGAGACGAAAGACAAAAGTAATGAGAAGAAACAGAAATGAGATCACCGATAAACTTAACATGCAAATTGGTGACCACGAAGTAGATGAAGTTAAAGAATCTTGTTACTTTGGGAAAAAAATTACACACGATGGACGAAGCTGGAAGAAAGTGATAACCAGACTACTGCAAGTACAGAAGAAATTCTTGGGCAAGGGAAATCTAACAGTATCATACAAAAAGCTGAATTTGAAGTTGAAATTTGTGAGAACGTAATTTGGTGCACAACATTGTATGGTAATGCATCACGGACTGTGGGAAATAGGAAAAAAGAATCGAAGCATTTGAGACATGGTTCTACAGAAGGATGTTGGAATTAGGTCGTGTTTTGGAATAATAATTGAGGGGGCGCTCCACAAAACTAGCCTGGAGTGGAATATCTGGAAATTATTGACCAAATTGAAGAAGACGATGTTAGCACATGTATTTAGACATGAAGAAATTAGGGTGTAGAAAATTTTCCGCTACCACTCATAATAAAAGATTATTTAAGCGTCACACAACTGGTTTCTGACTTGTGCCTATCCTCAGGTTTTTATACATTCATGTAAATGTTTATATTGCTGGAGAAAATTGTTTGCATACAAAGAAAATTATTAGCTCGTCACTAAACAGATACATGTGAACCTTTGTAACTGTTAAGGCAGTATTTGTCAAAAATATATTTGCATTTACATAAAGGTGAAGTATCATTATTATAATTATGCTGTGGTGACAGTTTTTCCATTCAATCGCCCATTTGTTACCATTTTCAAGTCCATGTTTCAATTTTTTTAAATTTAGCTACATATTTCACTCTGACAAAAATGTGGATCAAAAATTTTACAGTTTACAACAGCTTTGTAAGTCTCTATGTGTACAACATATTTGCACTTCATGTGTCTATGAACCATATCTTTGCACCTCCTATATCTAAGTTCTTTGTCCGTAATTTACATGTTTAAATGTAAACTCAGAGTATATGAGGAGTTCACGACACAGTAGTGATAATATGCAACTAAATTCTAAAATAACTGGAACATGGACATGAAAATGGTAACAATGTTGCTGTCACCACAGTATAATTACAATGAGGATACTTCATCTGTGTGTAAGTTCAGATATATATTCGACAAATGCTGCCTTGCTACTTACAGATGTTCCTCTTGTATCTATTTAGTCACCAGCAAATAATTTTATTTGTATTTAAACAAAGATCTCCAGCAATATAAACATTTACATGAATTTATAAACACCTGATGTTGGGTACAAGCCCGAAACCCGTCGTGTGACGGATAAATGATTTTTTATTGTCACTGCTGATAGCATAAATTTTTCAACACCCTACAGAGGAACAGTCACAGAGTTCAACAGCATTCACTACGGACAAAATTCACATCAAGAAATTACTTCCATGGTACTAGAGGGAGTTGTAGATCGTAAAAACTGTAGAGAGAGGCATGCTTTAAATAATTAATTAAGGTCGTAAGGTGCAAGTGCTATTCTTAGAGGAAGAGGTTTAACACGAATTTAGCTTAATTTTTGCGTGACAAAATAAGGACATCTATTATTACCAAATGTGACAAATGGTTTGATAAAAGAGGAAAAAACGATCGAAAATGCCTATATGTAAATAAAAATCGATTAAGTTAGGACGGTATCACCTCAAAGATTTCAATTTTTCTGAGATGCCCTATAGTGTACGATATGTTGTTATTTTGGAAATATGAGACTGCGTATACACAGAAGTTTCAATACGTAACAGGCATGGATTAACTTATCCTTCCTTCGACATCTGTGGTACGGAATTTTCTTTTGTTAATTCGTCAGAGGTGACAGATTTTCTGTCATATACAATATCTTACGTCTCCGAATCATACAATCGTTTGATGTGAATGAAAATGTTTAACTGACATTTTAGTTTCTTACACAAGGAAGTGAAATCTTGACATAAACTGTAGGGGACCGATGACCGTAGCAGTCTGGTCCCTTTAATCCCACAAACCAACCATAAACTATAGAAAAACATATTTTCCTATCGACGGAAGAAGTGCTGACAAGGAAATAACATCCACCCCTGAACACTTGAATGAACTATCGAATATGCACACTTAAGTTTTGGTAGATAAAAGATTGTATAAACAGTAATACAGGAATCAAAATGGAAAATCATCTAACTGAAAGTCGATAGTAAGTATTTCTGCCTCCTTAATATCTAATGCAAGTGAAATTGGCATAAATGCTAAAGGCTCCATGAGCTCTCAAGAGGTTCTAATAATATTTAATTTAACCTAACAAGTTCTCACAAATAAATGTGTCACAGAAGCTATTTCCTAACGATAATACCTTTATTGAGGTAATATTTACTTGAAAGAAAAATAATATTCGCCTGAGAACTTACATTAGGAAAAGGAGTGGTGTTCTGAATCTTGAAGGTCCTTTCATTATATTCCGATCAGATATATAGCAGAAGATTCAAACTTAAACGGAGTGGTGTTCTGAATCTTGAAGGTCCTTTCATTATACAGTATTCCGATCACATATATAGCAGAAGATTCAAACTTTTATTTTAAGAAGGCAGTAATTACATATGAAGTCCTCGGCTGCAATCAGTGCTAAGGAACAATCGATGAGAAATTGAGTTATTGCATGTAAAACACTGCACATTGACTTAATGTTTGAGGTGTTTCATAATTTATTATTGCAAAACTTTATAGCACAAATTTTAGTATCATAAACTGAAACAGTTCGACTATCTTAAATTTTTGTTCCTGAGAGATTTCACAGCAATAGTTCGTTAACTCGCGGCAGTAAGCAAACAGCAACGTGAGGCCGTGTCAAGTATTTTCAGTTTGCAAGTAAATAGTGTTACATACCGAATGATACATTTGTAAGAATAAAATTTTGGATAGATTTACGATTTTAATTATATGTTACTACTCTATGAATAATAGGAAACAATGGTTTATCTGAACAAATAATGGTGTTCCTGAATAAATAACCCAAATGGATGTGCTTATTACGTCTCATATCTGAGATTTTATTCAAGCTTTATAACATAATTTCTCAAAACAAACTACTTGTCCCTTACCATTGTTTACAGCCGAGCTCTTAATTATTTTTTTTTTTTTGTAAAATTTCGTCAATGAAAGGAGGTCAGGCATATGTAATGAAAAATGGGTAGTAGCAACGAAATGCGGTTTCAGAGCAAGTAAAATATTATAAATATTTCAAACGTTTTTTAAAATGTGCGAAGTATATACACCAGGATGAAAAATTTAACGAATACATGCAGATCCATCCAAAGATTCTAGAACATAATACACTTAAAATACTATCATTAATTTCCAGTTATTGAACATAGAAGCGAATGTCAACTACACTGGGAAGGACAGGGCTCCAAATTCTGGAGACAGCATCTTTTTTTTTCTGTATATTGAAGAAGAGGAAAACCGATGTTCGACAAAATCTTGAAGTGTAACAACTTCTTAGTTGTTGAATGGAAGATATGTGTTGCCGTTATGATCTGTATATTATTCCACAAAAAGGAAAGTAAGATGTAGAAAAATAGAGGAAGGAATGACACCAGAGTAGGCTAGTGGTGTGCTACCGCATGGACCTAAATGGACATATATAAAATAAGATGTATATACTGGTGTAGGGAAATAAGAATAATTCAATAAGCCACTGAATGAATGAAATCGCCTGAATTATAAAAGAGAAAACATGGAATTACTCTAGTAAAAATGATATTTTACAGGGAACACTTGCATATACAGTGTGAGGCAGTTGCCTGCCCGCAGATCTTGGGCCGCAGTTTCTGGAAGACATTCCAGTGGACAAAAGCCAACCTATGTGGTGTCGACATGACGGATGTTCTGTCAGTTCTCCAAAAATAATTACTTACCTTCTTAACAGAACACTGGAGATCAACGGATCGGTTGTTTGGGGAACACAAAATGGCCTGAACACTCACCAGAGATAACATTTCTGGAATTCTGTCTACGAAAATTTTAAACAAGGAACTGATGATGACTCCCACAGACACGCAGTACTATACACTACAGTCTTTGGCTGTGACAAATCTAGATAAAACTGAATATCTCTCCAGAACCACTTCACAGCGTGTACCAGTACTCAGAGTCAACATTTTAAGCCCATGATGTGACATAATAACAAATACACAAACCTGAATTACCTTGATTACTATTCGTACGCTGGGGCAGGAGTCTCCGTCACCTGTAATGCAGCGCTGTGGTCTTCTGACCATCTGAGTAAGGTCCACATCTCATATGTGGTTGAACTAGATGTTAGGTTATTTCGAATGCAACAGAAAAAGTATCTACTTCCATAGCGACAAAAAACATAGCCAGTGTCATAATTAAATAGCTATGAACGTTAAAAATTGTGACGAAATTTGCATCATATTATTCGTCACGTAGACTCTTATAACCAAGGGAAAATCGGACATCAATATACTCACAAATTCAGGGTATGTTTCGAATTGCCCGTCTTATCTTCTTCACCATGCGTCTCGTTGTGGGAAATCGTGAAAGTTCGAGACAAATTCTACTACTATTACTAACAATAACAATAATAATAACAGTAATACAGTTAAAATAAAATAACTGTGCCAACAAATGAGGACAACAAGAAGACGAACGGAGAAAAGTAGAAAACTTCTGGGAATATCTGGAAAACAGGTTGTTGGAATTCCACAATAAGTGCATGATAATCATGATGGAGGACCTGAATATCTGCTTCGGTGAAAAGAAAACATTCCAAAAAGTTATTTCAAACTACCCAGCTCTCAACAGAAGTAACATACAGGGCTCAATGTTAGTACACTTATGCAAGTTATTCGATCATAAAACCATGACAACAGACTTCACAAAATTACCTCTTGAGGATGAAAGAGGAATATCATCAAACCGAGTCTCACATTCATCATGTCACCATCCCCACGTACATTTATCAAAAGTATTAAGCCAAGAGAGAAACGGAGGTTGATTCAGATGATCAACCAACTGAGATCGACATCGGATTTATCGAAAAACATAAAACCTTGAAACCCGTACGACTAACAGAATTAATAAATAATCTTTGAGGGTAAAGGAATTCGATATTCAAAAGTGGCTAAATTAAATGTATACTGAAGCTAACAACTATATAGAAACGATTAAACATATTACATCTGAAGTAATTCCAGAGATGAAGCAAAAGAATCACAGATTGTGGAACAATAAAAACGAAGAAGCACTCAGGCAAAAACAGAATGCTTGGAAAAGCTAGAGTAGCAATAACTTGATAAATCTGTCACTTTTAGAAGAAGTAAGCATGTAGAACTACAACCGCACCAAAGAGGAATTTGAAAATAAATAACTTAAAATTACAGAAGAACACTTTTAAAAATATAATACAGAGGACTACCACAAAACATTCAAGGGTTGTACGTCTCGGTACATTCTGCAATTGCCATGCTTTAGGAATAAATACTTTGAAGAGTTAACGACCTGTAAAAGAAGTTTTCAAAACTTCCAAGCACAAACATGATTAAAAGTTACGTCAAACAATTAACACACATAAATCTTCAGGTCAAGATGGCATCACAGCAGAGGTTCTAAACGCTAGTGGAGATATAGCTGTCACAATTATAAAAGAAAATGTAGATAAGGTCTGGGATAAAATTAGAACAATGCATTAATTCACTACTTCACAAAAAGAGAATAAAACAGATATCAGTAATAAGGACTAATTAATTACGACTCTTAGAAGACAAAATCTTTCCACAGGCTCATCTGGACTTAATTAGGTAAGCAAATTAGAGAGTATAAATTTAGATTTGTGGGTAATAATTCCTGTCCAAAATACTAAACCTTGAACAATATCTAAGTAACTGGAAATATAAAACAAAAAAAATATTTGATGATTTTAAAGCTTACCACTCTGTAGGCAGAGACTGCTCTCTCAAAACCTTGCAGGTCTTTACTCTCGATAGAAGAATCCGGAAATAACTAAACAAACTCTTTCAGAAACAGCACCTAATATTTAATTCCTTGGAACAACTTTTAGTCCTTTCTAAATTAAATCGGAACTCAGAAAATAAGACAGTTATCACCACTATTATTCAACTGAGTGTTGGAAAACGTTAAAAGGGAATAGGTAGTAGAGGAAGAAACACAAAATCTTAATAACGACTTAAAACTGAGTAGATCGGAAGGAGCAATCAGCTGTTTGCTCTTTGCAGACGACCTTGTAATAACAGATGACAACTTAGACAACGTAAAAAAAAAAAACGTGTTCAGTTCTGAAGGAAAGAGTTGAATAGGCAGGTCTTCAATATAGTTTGAAAAGGCAGAATACAAGGCCAACGAAAGCAACTCACTCAAAATTTTAAAACCCGAGTATGGCAACATCAACAAAGCTGACAACTTTGAATTGCGAATTGAAATTAGAAACATAAATGTGAAAAAGAAACAGATAAAACCAGAACTGATACACTGAATAGAACATACGTGGTAGTTAGACATCCATACAATGAAAATAATTTCTAAGAATATTTTATTTAGGCATTATGACACAGCTGTAAGACACAAAAGTCCTTCATGGATCACAAACATTACTTTTGTTTGGATGCAAAATGGCTTTCGAAGACCTGAAAAACACAGAAATAAGAATGTTGCGAATAATATTTCGTCCAGTTAGGAACACAGGTGACGAACTGGGATTTAGCTCAAATAAGGAGATATTTTCATTTTACCTAAAATAATAGGTAAAGACGTGTTACAGTCGGTGGATATGTAGCGAGAATGAAAGAAAATAGGTCAACGAAGAAGATCCTCAAGTTCTTCGAAAACCGGAAAAAAAGAAAGAAAATGGCTGGGAGGCAAGATATAGAAGGATTTAGAGGAAATGCAGTTTGAACAGAAGACCTGAGGCAGACAAATTGAGACTAAAAGTCGTGAAAGACAAACGTTTTCAGGAATTAAAAAATAAGAGAAAACCAAATGGAGTAAAATGTTCACAAGAAAGGAAGGGAGCTCATTCTGAGAAAATGAAGGAAGGGTGAGGATAAAGGGAAATAAATAGTTTGTTTACGTGTTCCTCAGGTGCCCTGAATCGAAAAGAAAGAAGCAGAATTTGAAGAATGAGGACAAGAGAACATTGTTATTAAAATATGGTTGCTATTGGAAAGTTGATAGCCCACGGAATTCGGAACTGTGTAGTATCAACTCCTTGTGCTGTCCGAGACTCTTTTTTTTTTTTTAATTGTGTTCGAAGTGTGCCCAGTGTCAGCAGTGGAATGCCATGTATGACGATACAAACATAAGGACAACACAACCAATCCCCGAGCGGAGATAATCTCCCACCAGGTCGGGAATCGAATCGGGTCCCTACGCTCAGCGATCCGCGCAGCTACCAAGGGGGACCTGCCTCAAACATTGTGGAAGTAGTAGGTTTGGTGATGGACTATGGCGCAACATTGGCCATATTTGGACACAGCGTCTGCTCCTCATCTCCAAGTACTGTATCGGCTATTACCAAGAGACCCCAGCGTAGCGTTGTCTGCCGTGGAGTGCGACAATCTTAATCTCAGTTTGGTAACAGCGAATTGTGTTGAAAGACGTTGGAGATTCGCATTGTTGTTTCGCAACAACAATTAACGAGCAGCTGGTACCGTCTACCGATACCCGATATCAGCGCCTGAAGACGACCATCAGGTGCCTCGACGAGATACCGAAAAGTATCAGCGACAGCGTGAGACTTTGCACGCTAGAGGCACACCATATTCTTTGTTGGACAGCTGGACATAACGGCATTTGCGGCAGCCTTCTCCGTGTGAAGACGGCCAGTGGAGGGTTGCTCTTTCTCTTTTATCCGAGCAACGAAGATCTGGTGTGGTTCGGTGGGAACACGAGAGTTGGCCCCGGACCAGGCCTTAGTTATCGTCAGTAGTTCAGTGTGTGGACCAGGCCTGCACAAAGCGGGCGCCGACCGCAGGGAACCGGCCCGCGGTCCAGCTCAGTGTGTCAGTAGGAGGCGAGTAGGCCTGCAGCGTCTCCTGCAAGACGGCGCGCCCGCTGCGGCACAATGCGCCGGCCGCCTCGCACCTCGCAGCTCGCACCGCCTGCAGCGGCCGACACTCGGTGGCTCCGTGAGCCGGACCGCTGCTCAAACTCGTTCCTGGCCGCCTCCTTTCGGGAGTCCAACTGACACATATCTCGGCCCTTGAAAGGGTCTCTTTGGGGCGCCCAGCGTCTTGCCCCCTCGATCCGGTTGTCTCGCCTTGCTGGCCTCGATATCCCCTGCCTCGAGAGGCGTAACAAGTCGAGTCGGTGCTAGTTTGGCGATTACACATCCCCGTACGTGCGTGGTCAGACTCACTACACGTAGTAGCTGTGTCGAACAGCTTCAGCTTCAAATATCACACCATCTACATGGAGAACATACACAATCTACGCACTGCACCGACAATATCTCGAAGGTAGTTCAGGAATTTCTTGAGTAGGTATTTTCATGTAATGGGCTTGTTAGATCTGGTTTCTCGTCTCAGAGTAATAATCGTTGATTCAGCTTCTAAACCACCATTTCCTTCGTTTCTATGGTCATAAAAAAATAAAAAGCCTGAAATAAGTAATAGTAAAACGTACTCGTAGAACATGAAACAACCATCCACATAGACAATAAAGTACTGTGATGTGGATGCCATCGCAATGAGAACAGCCCAGTAGAGCATTGCTGTGCCATTCTTTTTTTCCCTTTTCTTTTCTTTTCTTTTATTTCCTTTTCTTTTCTTTTCTTTCACTGAACACACACACGAGGTGCATATGGGCCAGCCAACCATCAGTAAACCTGTCCGTATTGCTATGGGTCACTGTTACTGTACATCTAACACTATCGGAAAAACTAGTACTGAATGCAGCCTTGACGGCGAAGAGAAAGGAGCGCACTACTTTTGTCAACAGCAAACACCGCAAGTGAGCGAAACAAATTTTTCAAACCAGGCATTCAGCGCGTGTCATTGACATTTGCAGTGTTGCTGATGCAGAGATCAAATGAGGTAAGATTTCAAGAGAAATACAATTTATCTGGAACGAGCCCTTGAGGCCACGGTTCTCTTATATCACAATAATCAGAAAATATTCATCAACAACGTAGTGTTTAGGAAGAACCTCCATAAATAGGGATTAGGCAGAATACTAGAAAACCGACATCCAGCCCATACAGCGTAGCACCAGCTTTGGCACCTAACCGTCTTATAACCTCTGCTGCAGAAAAAGAACCTGGCCAACGGAATTTTACACCTCTTCTTATAAAGCAATTGCATCTATTTAGGGAAAGTTGTTGGAAGGGAGGTAAGAAGATTCGGCACCAGCATCCCGTGGACGACAAATTCCAAGGAAACAGGAATAACGGCGGGAGAAAAGCGGATGGCGATATGAACCGCCGTCCTCCAGAATGCCTGTTATCCGTATTCACTGCTGCATCAATTCGTTCCGTACATTACTAGAAAACGTTAGCAGTTCTTCAGCTGTTTTAAAAATGTTGACTTCAGTCTAATATATGCAGACCACAGGTTTCTAGGTAATGCCGAGGGGCCTACTGGACAAAGTTTTTCTAAGGCGTCAATGTTCGGGAATGTACCGTTTGGAAGTAAAATAAGTTTGAAGATCAGACCGCTTTCAAATCACGGTACCCATCCAGCGGAGACAGTGAATCACGGTAACCACACAGCGCAGACTGTGAGCTCTGACCGGCGTTTTATACAGAATCCCATAGCATGAGTAACGTTTCGAGTAGTCATTGTCGGGTTCTGTTTGGGGCTCTGTTCTACATGACGTAAGATGTTCTTCACAGTCGAGAGTGTGGAGATTTCGCGGAGTGCTACAGTCGACCCCATAGTGGCAGGCGTACCAGTTTCTCGCACCCGCTGCCGTAGCTGGACGAATATTCTATGTGATGTCATAATAACCACAGGTACTAACGTTAGTTCCCTCTCCGCAGTTAGTACGCTCACCGTGAAGCGGAAGATTTCAAAGTGATCCTACCTCGAAGCTTATTTCACATCCAAACCGTATATTTCTGGACATGAGCCCATCCCTACATATTTAGAATCTTGTAATAGGAATTGTGAAATATCATGTATATCAGACAGCTGTACAGGTCAGTGCACTTATGCATTTTTTTTTCACATTCCCCAAAACAGTTCTCGCAAAGTATTAGTGCACGGCTGGTTCTCGACATTGCATTGTCTTCAAACACTCTACGAAGTTTCATTAAAATTTATCGTGTCAATGATATTTCTGTACCTCGTCTCCTGCCTTCCAAACTTTACAGAAGCTCTCCTGCGAACCTTGCAGAACTAGCACTCCTGAAAGAAAGGATATTGCGGAGACATGGCTTACCACAGCCTGTGGAATGTTTCCAGAATGAGATTTTCACTCTGCAGCGGAGTGTGCGCTGATGTGACTCTGGGGAATATGGGGAAAAAAAGAAGCTGTGAGGACAGGGCGGGAGTCGTGCTTGGGTAGCTCAGATGGTAGAGCACTTGCCCGCGAAAGGCAAAGGTCCCGAGTTTGAGTCTCGGTCCGGCACACAGTTTTAATTTGCCAGAAAGTTACACATCAGCGCACACTCCGCTGCAGAGTGAAAATCTCATTCTGAGCGCTCCAGTACCTTACTACAGACTTTTTCTTGAACTTGTCCAGGAAATGTGCATGGGATTCACGTTTCAATAATGTCAACAAACCAAGTATGTTCATTTAATGGTGGTCGCCATCACCGAAAGAATCGCTCGAGTTCAGACACGTCCCAATAACTTCCTTACTACTGCGGAACATCCCGTTTTCCATGGCGCTGCTTAGGAGTTGCATCTTTTGTGCCTTCCAGATGAAGTGTCCGATTCGCTTAGCTGAGTGGTAACGTGTTTGCCTAACATGGAGCGGGTACGGGTTCGATATCCCGCCGGGTTGGAGTTTTTCTCCGCTCGTGGACTTAGTGTCGTGTTGACCTCATCATCGGCCGGCCGAAGTGGCAGTGCGGTTAAAGGCGCTGCAGTCTGGAACCGCAAGACCGCTACGGTCGCAGGTTCGAATCCTGCCTCGGGCATAGATGTTTGTGATGTCCTTAGGTTAGTTAGGTTTAGCTAGTTCTAAGTTCTAGGGGACTAATGACCTCAGCAGTTGAGTCCCATAGTGCTCAGAGCCATTTGAACCATTTTTTTGACCTCATCATCCTTTCATAGATCACCGACACGCAAGTCGCCCAATCTAGCGTTACCTATTATAAGACTTGGCGCCCCCGGAAGGGGCCTCCCGGCCAACAATTCCATACGATCATTTCTTTTCATTCCGAGAGGAGTGCAAAAAGCCATCTGGTCTTTAGTAAATGGCTTGTCCAAGGCCTCTGAGGATACAGATTTTGATTAAAGGTGTCACTGCAGAGCGACACAATCACACCAATACACTACGGAGGACAGTTCCTTAGTAGTGCAAGCCGCCTCGTCGTTTTAGTATTCTGGCTATTTAGAATATACAGAGAGTAAAATCAATCTACGGCAGTCACAATCGACGAAGATCATGTAAGCAGGAACTGCAAGAATCACAGACGGCGCAAGCTGCGTTCACACGGATCTCGAAGGTAAATACTAGGCTGCTTTACACCGCCTAAAGGTTTTTCAAGCATGACAGCCGAATTGAGAGCTACACTTTAGGCCTTGATGTTCGTGACGTGATGATGTGCACGAAGGAAAGAATCGCATTTTTATGACCCTCCGCTTCAGCATTATTTACTTTAGAGGAACATACTACATTACAAATATTCTGTGATAAATGTGATCATTTGGCAATAAATTGTCAAAAAATAATTAATAGAAGCTACAACAATATATCACATTCAGAACTAATCAGTATAATCAGCAGGGAGCAGAACGTCTGGTCTAAGTAGAGTCAGACGTTGTAAGGAAATACATGAGGAAGAAGCAACGGGACAGAGGGTCACGAATAGTAACGTTTTACACGTCTATTGCTTTGTTCGAGCATGGATGTTAAAAAAAAAATTACGAATTTGGTAGGGAAGACACCTCTGATTGTGAACATGGTGCAAGTAGCAGAAACTGGCTATTATGTTTTTGGTGCACGATGAGGAAACATAATCTGTTGAAGCAACTGTGCCGTTTGGGCAACGCTGAGTTAACGTTCACCACGCTATCAGCAACAGGAGTTCTCCGAATCTTGAGCTCATTTCCACAATTTATTCATCATGTAAGTGCCTGAGCGTATCGTCGGACAGACCAACTTCATGGGAGGACATCTGAGTAGGGAAACTCTGCAGAGGAATCAATCAGCGAAGAGTGCATCCACTGTTATTAGTCTACGAATGCATAAATGATTCCTTGTAGTCAAGAACATATGTTTCTCAAATACACAGCTTTCAGAGCCATGCTGCTTGAATATTCACGACATTTCTAAATTTCCTCGTCTAAATGCACAGCTAAATACCAAATGTAGTGATATTGTATGAGCCTTAAAATAACAGACCAGCGAAGTGCGTGCACTGTTATTGGTCTACGAGTACATAAATGATTCCTTGTAGTCAAGAACATATGTTTCTCAAATACACAGCTTTCAGAGCCATACTGTTTGAATATTTCTAAATTTCTTCGTCTAAATGTACAGCTAAATACCAAATGTAGTGATATTGTATGAGTCTTAAAATAACAGAAGCAACTTCGGATTGTCGGTGGCTGCATTATTAATTAAACCGTAAGCCTTGTAAATAAATGAAATAAGACGTTGTGGACTGCATTATTTCCGTGATGCCTCTTCGTACATTAAGTTATACTGCAACCAAGGTAGTGTCAACGATTTTTTTATTTCGGCAGACTTAGGTCTTTTACACTCGATGCGACATTATCCTTCTCTTTCTACACACTTAGTTCACAACAACTTTGAAAGCTGTAGCTTTGCAGTGAACGTAAGTAGCTCCCATAACAAATATGTCGTTGAGGCTGTGATGTATGGAAGCATAACATATTCACAGTTTCATTCGTGGCAGTTTTCTTCTTTTCAGATAAACATTCTATGTCAGTGCTGTCCTACATCTTCCCGTAAGTTGAGTATGTCTTCGACTATTACGTTCCGAAATATTGCCAATAATATGGTGTTTTGCCATTCCGTCAGATACCGTTAACAAATTGCGGGCAGTTTTTGGGTATGTACCAACTAGCCGTGAACCGAAAATTCGCTCTGGAGGTTTGTCATGTCCAATGTCGTGGAAAATCAACGCAACTCCGAACGTGTTGATGGAACAGCATATTTCCAGTACTCTATAGCAAGACAGAAATTAAGCTTCGGAAATTGGGCGCTCTTGTTATTTTTTGGGACACCGGAATGTCACTGAAGATGTGTCCCGAAATACTTTTGAGCGAAGAAGTGTAATATGCGTCACTGTTTTCTTTTTTAGCTCATTGAAATTTCTTGTTTTGAAGTAAAGCATAATTCTATATCCTATATTTTTTCTCAAACCAATGAAACACTTTCTTAAGCCTTTGCTTTACTGCTTGTAATTTGGAACCAACACCTCCCAAAGCAAGAATACTGTTTCTGTTCGACAGGTACTTTATTCTCATATGTACAAGCGCCGATCCAGCTTCTTTGTTTTATATCGCAACCAGTTTCAACGTACGGAAAGAGTTCACTGAATTTCAGCTAAATGTCTACTCTTATTTTATTTCACGCCACATTATTATAATGGATATGATTTTATTCAAATTAATATTATAATTTACCATTATCTTTATCATTAATTATAAGCAATTACAGTTCACTGAGAAAATTTACAACATAGTTAAAAACTTTGTAGGTTATAGGCTTACTTTCTCCTATTTCAGGGACATTGTGTCAAGCTTAAATGCTAGAGATGTAAGCAAAATACCTCCTTCGCTAATAATAGGACGTATATAACTTATCCAAGAATCTTCTGTCCTCCATATTCGTGACGTGTTCGTCGTTTTCATCTTCTTTGGTTGCTTCCTCCTTATCACATCTAGGCTCTTCCCTCGTCGTGACTTGGTTTATTCCACCTTTGGCATATGCAGTCTCTTTCCTAATGCGGTTGCGGTGCTTCTATCATTATTTAGCTAACTTTCTCTGATTCCTTCTCCATTCACATATTTTCTCCTGGCATCTGTTTGAGTGTACGTCTTCTTGACAGAGTTTGGTGCAGTTTTCAGTCATGTGCATGAACTTTTCACGCTGACAAGCATTTCGTATAGTACCTCCTGTTGACAGAATATTACTGAATTCAACATAATTTATCTTAATGTTACTTATGTGTGACGATGTAGACTGCGTCTCTTACAACAACTGTTGCTGTTACTTACGGTAACGTTTTCATTTTCGTTAGGCCTTCCTCTCCTAAGTCCTATACTTCCCTTAATTTAACCACTATTTCTGCTTGGTTGACATGTTGTAGTATATCATACACAATTGTGATGAAGGTAATAAAACAAGCGCTACCACTTGTCAAAAGAGTTTTTCCCTTGTTTTTATTATTTTATACTTGTATTCTCCGTTATGGAATTAATTTTTTTCAAACATATATGTAGCGCACTAACTAGAAGGCATATTCGAATCAGATTTTGCATAGGTCTACGAGTAAGTCGGGCTGTGGGAGGTGATAGAGTAAGAAATGGTGGAAAACGGCATCAGGATACGCCGGAGAAGGCGCCATTGTGTCTAGCGTAGAGATGAAATGAGAATATATTTTAACAGAGCTACAATCTGTGAGAGAGCTTTACCACACTAAAGTCATTTACTGACTACGAATAATTAGGTTTTCATTATCACACAGTTTGTGGTCTCCAGTCGGCAGTTTCTTCTTCCTCTATCTAATTTTCTTGCACACTCCATTTTTCCAATTATAATCTCACAGCACGTTCCAAAGGCCCAAAAATTTCTGCTGCGTAATGAATAATTACTGAATTGCGTTTGTGGTGATGAGCTTCCCATAAAACCAGATTGCATCTCTATTCAAATTTTCAAAATTTATACTGAATATTCAGAGTAATTTTTTCTGAATCCTTTTCTATTTGGAAAATTCTTGGAAATGTAAACTGTCATATATTTGCGTCAAAAATCATCAGAGTATTACGTCTTTGGATCTTCTAATATTTCACATGAAACCTTAACCACATAAAAGCATTAAATAACTATAACGCACTCTCAGTCATTGCTGCACCTCCGTAAATTGGTAGAAATAGCGTATTCATAGGCGTCATTTTTGGACTAGAAGGTTTCTGTGCAAAGTCCGAGTAATATCCCTCTGCCATATGCTACACTGGGAGGATTGCGGACTTCTGATTTATCTTAAAACATAATTGTTTCAGTATAAAAATAAAAGAATAAATTCCTCGCTCTAATTTAAAAATCTCTCTATTTTACATTTATTTATACAAGGAGGGTACCAGAACAGAAAATCAGCAAAATATTTATCTGAATGTGAAAAATAGGAATAATTCTGCAAAATCCTCCAGTATAAAATTCAGACATGTAACACATAGTAGGTATAGTTGCTACAAAATATCGCAGTTAACTTCATTCACACAATACTTTACTGTATTATCTTTCAGTCATAAAAGAATTAAGTCGTATTTTATTCTACAGTTGAACTGCAGAAAAAAGTTCAGAAGCTCCTTAGAATAGCACCTGAGTGTTTCTTCATTTTGATAGATTCGCAAACACTACAAATGTTAAGTTTTTCTGCGTGTTCATCATCCGCAGCAAGCACAGGAATATCCATTTACTAAAGAAAAACTGCCTTTTCTCCCTGCAGTGTATTTGATTTGTTCCAGACGCTTTTCACCTATCACTTGGCAAGGCGTCTTCAGTCGAATTAAGAATGACACAGTTTTTTTTTTATATGCGATATTTCTAGATTATGAAACAACTCACATCTTGTTTTTTGGGTAAATAAGTGAACAGTTTCGTAATCCATAAGTATCACACACCAAAACAAAATTGTATCATTCTAGATTCCACTGAAGGTGCCTTAAAGTAATAGCCGAAACGCGTCTGGACCAAATAAAATCCAATGCAGCAATAAAAAGGCGGTTTTCCTGTACAGAACAAATACTACTAATAACCAACAACGCATAATCACCTCCTTGCTAGACTCAAGTTAACGGCTTCGTTTAAATTATTCTTTTTATTTTTCTGTGTGTGTTACAGTTGTCGTTTACCGCGGTAGACAGTTCAGAAATACTGATATGGCTCATTTTATTTGTACATGATATAAACTGCCAACAGTTTTCTAACAGTTCTGTCACAAAGCATCATTATTATGTGAAGAACAAATACAGAAATATCAAAGATTTGATAATTCAAGTCTCATAAAATATGTCAATTTTTCAGCGCAATACTTGTTCAGTAAATACTTCTTTGGTAAATGACTGCATCATTAAAGTAATATATGCGTATTTTTATCTTTACTATTATAAATTAACTTTCCTTGCTGCTTTTATGACCGTACCTTCGCACTAAGTGTGGTTGGCTGCTTTTATTATTGTGGACTTCTATTTATTTCCAAATTTTCACAATTTTATAAAAGTGGTGACGACTTTTCTTGATTCGTTACAGTATTACTTATGGTTCTGTATCTTACGAGTTATGTATATTATCTTAGCTTGAGTACTGTCGTTACTTCCTCCAATGTCAGCTCTGTAGCTGTGACATCATAGCGAACATCGTAGTGTAGAAGTACAATCTTGTGTTTCCTTGATAATATTAATGGATGTATATAAGATTTCCATTCGTTTCCTTGCCAGTGTTCTGCATTTCTTTAATCGTGCACACTGTAGGTTATTTTGTCTGACCTAACTAAATGATTTTCACCACATAATTTACTACATGTAGATTTAATTTCACACTATGTAGTTATGAGTTCTAGTTTCTGTAATTTCTTTCATAATTTTCACTTTCTTATAACGTTTATTAACAAGCTTTTTGTGGTCTATTTTTCTTCAGTTTAGCGAAAAAAATTTAGATTCGCGATTAATCCTAACATATCCCTCGATACAACACTAGCATGATTGTCAAGTTCACGGAGTGAAAACTCCGATTATATGTATCAAAGAAGATTTCACTCGGAGAAATGAAACGGATCTCTGATTGATAGTGTCGATCTTCTTATCATTCGTTTAAAGTTTGTCCTTTTAGTTAGTGAGACAATTATTTATTTGCTGTTTCCTTTCAGTCTGGTATCTGTATCAAAGAGCAGACTGAATGTTGCACATGAACTGACATGAATTTAGCACATAACATTTTAATATTATTTCATGTGTATCAGTAATAACTAAGCATTATGTTGTTTAAGGGAAGAAAAGTTACATAGAATCCACAGAATAGTAATAGTAATAATAATAATAATAGCTTTAAAAAAGAATATAAGAAAACTAAAAAGAAATAAAAATAGTAATAATAATAATTGAAAAAGAATAAAAACATGGATGCACTACAATAAAAGAAATATTTTAAGACTGGCCCAACTCAGGCACTACAATGCAGTTGTACTACCAGAAGCACTCTACGCATCAGAAACTACCACAATCGGAGCATCAGGCATCACAAAGACAGAAAAATTTGAGTTTGGAGTCTTCAGAGAAATTTGTGTAGCAACACACAGAGATGACATATGAACGAAGAGAGCAACCAAAGAATTGTACGAAGACACAGATAGACTCACAGATGTGATCAGAAAATGCTGAATAACATTCAACGGAAACACATAGAATGAACAACAACAGACCCACAAAGAGGATTTTTGATGCATTCGAGAAATAGAAGAAGACCTAAAACAATCGTAGGCAAGCAGATGATATTCTGATCATTGTAGCAAAAGAACGTCAACTGGAAACCATCATACAAAGCTTGGTCAAACGAAGCAGAGAATAAGGTCTTAAAATCAGTAACACAAAAATAAAAGTGATAACTGTAGATCACCCTAATGACAATGAATCTGACATCACAAGAATTTATGGCTGTGAGTCGACAGTCGCCTCGAGCATTTTTGCAGCAGGAACTTGAACGACGAAAACATTCAATCGTCGCAGGATTGATGCTCTGGAAATGTGTTACTATAGAAGATTATTTCGGAAACCACAGACAGCACGTCAAACAAATAAGTCGACCTTGAGGCAGCGGCATTAGAACTAGACTGTCGATTCTTGTCAACCAAAATCAGCTGAAACATTTTGTTGACATTTTACTAAGGTATTTGATCACAATATAAATTCATTCGACGATGTCCGGTTTCAGTCAGTAATGACCATCTTCAGATCTGTTCTACACCATATCCTAATGTGATAAAGCCGTAATGGCATCGTCAAAACTTATAATTACACTCAGCACAGCATCGTCACGTAGAACTAAAATATGGTGTAAAATAGGCCACATCGTCCAAGTAATTATTTTGCAACTGGTGTTACTGTACAAAACCTACTTAGAGTTTTGTACAGTAAACCTAATTACAGTTTTGTACGGTGACACCAGTTGCAAAATGACTGTGTGGACGATGTGGCCTATTTTACACCATATTTTACTTCTACGTGACGATGCTTTGCTGACTGTATTTATATGTAAACAAAGACTGGAATAAATAAGCATTTGACAGTACCTCGATCACTGTTTATATTCGTGACCATATCGCAACTGGTAAAATTTTGGTCGCATTTGCAGAAGGCAAGAGGTAATGGAAGAAACAGCCATAGAGGGAAAAGTCGGGAGCCGAGGAACTAGAGGAGGCGCACTATTTTGGTGGACAGACCAGATTAAAAACTTGACTGGGACAGGATTGCAGGAAGCAAGGCACCATGAGTAGGACAGAACTTCATGGAGCCAACTCTTTAAGGGGCTTACCAAGTGATGCCACTGCATCACTGCACAGGGTGACCGAAGAGAGACAGTATCTTTCAGTATCGCACTAACCCGTTAATACGAAAAATATATATTAGTTATATGTTGCAAGAAATATGAAATCATCTAGTAGTAAAAGTAGATCGGTATCTCCACACCCCTCACCCTACACACACACGCACACACACACACACACACACACACACACACACACACACACACACACACACACACACACACACACATAAACACGAACAATATAAGATAGGAACAAAATCAAGTAGCAATACAAGATAGGAACAAAATCAAGTTTACGAAATTAGTGGTGCAAACTCTTAAACAGTAGTGATAAGAATGGAGTTAAACACAAACTAAGATATCCATCTGTGTGTATTCTGAAGGAATAAAAATAGAAAACCGTCAGTTTTTGTTTAGCGACGCCAAACAAGACATTTAATAATAAAAATTCAAAATGCACTTGACATTATTGATACCAACTAAAAAGTTATGTGTGACATCCTGTTTTCATCCACTGATACTATACAAGGAAGTTCCTGTTCTTCAAATCAGGGGCAATGATATTCACAAATTTAAGTACGCCATCACAAAAGCTAAAATTACTATTTCGTCAGCAAAACTGACAGTTTTTCCATCGTAAAGGTCACCCTATAGTCTCCAGTAAATGAAGTAATGTATGACGTTCTAATTATTTTATACTCTAACTACAGATACAAACGATTTGATGAGGTTGTCGCACTAGCGAATGAATAAATTCATATCAGAAAATTGCCACCATTATGTCAGCAGTAAAGTCTATTGTTATGTACGGAAAATAAAAATACATAATGCATTACTAAACGCAAGACGATGAAAAATTTATTGCTCTGGGAATAAAATTAGACGACACATACTACTGTTTTTACAAACTGGTGATGGAAAATAGATACAAATAATGAAAAATCTATTAATTTATGAAATATTAAATGGAATGAAAATCTGTTCATTGTAATTGGAGGAGAATGAAAAAAGGTGGGAGGATTATCAAATAATTTGCGTTATAGCGATACTTATCTCCTGGAACTCTCCAACAGATATCTAAGAGGTTCAGTAAGCTCATAAATTACAAAAAAGGCAAAGAAACTAGAAGTAAGAGAATTCTATCAGTTTACGTACATCACAGAAGGCCTTGGATACTTCATTTAACTGAATTTCTAGGAACAGAGAGCAACGAAGTTATAATACAAAACGAGTAGCAGAAAATTCACAAGGATAGTTGACATCTGAGGATGTGAAATACACACAGAGTAAGGAATTATAAAACACGCTTTTAATTACATCAGTCTATGGCCGTTAGCCTTATAAAACAATCAATTCAGATTGGGAAAACAATCTTTTGATATACTAGTTAACGGAAAATTTAAGTCCGAAGATATCAGCATAGACAATATCCACACCCAAAAGTGCCAAATGCACATACTAATCAATTGAGAAAAGAATAACAAGAGTCTGTCAGACGAGAAAGGAAGTCAAATAACAAGAACATTAATAAAACCATGTGACCAATCAGCTTCATTTAAACTCTATTTAATATTTTGTTGTAAGAAAAAATATAGTATTTTGAAAGATGAGATATAATTTCAGGATATGAAAGTGTGAATATACTGCTGTAAGAAACTGCTTAGGCAGCAACAGGCAATAGGAAGATTCTAAGCAAATCAAAAACTAGGGTTTTCCATACAGGGAAAAAGAAAAACTGATATTGAAGAAATAAGTGATGAAATGTGCATAGTGAGTGTAATACAGAATTAAAAGATTTGAATTCTAGGAAGGTAGTCAAAATTTATCAGACGACTTAATTCGCTAAGACAATTACGGAAAATAGGATGTAACATCGTAAGGAGGCCGAATTTTATGAGATGGTTCCCCCTGTGGAAAGGTAGAATTAAAAGGAATATTACTCAACAAACGCAACCTGCCCAGTATGTTCAATAATGAGAGATGTGAAGCCCTTAAGAAAGAAATTCGAATCTTAATCCTTCACAACATACGGAAATGTGTATAGACGGAACTGGTATGCAAACTCTACATCTGTGGAAAATTAAGAAAAGCAAACTTGTTTTGGGACACGCTATGTCACTGCTGTGCATAGCCTCTGCATCGAAGAAGGAGAAAGAAATGAGGTGACAAAAAACGGTGTTAAGGAAAAGAATAATAAAGAGCATAGTCAGGCAGAGCTTAAGAAAAATAACGTTATACAAGAAAATTACCTGTCGGAAGAAGCTTACTGTGTGTGAATCACACTGTCAAAATACTGATAAAGAGTGTTAATGAATTCCGGGCCTGCTTGTATAATCCACAGAGTCAGTAGGAAACTGATGTATTGTGTATACATAAGCTCCCATTAAGCACAGAAATTCATTTTAAAGCGCAGAAGACTTTAAATTATTAGCCAATTTTTGTAGGGAAAATATAAAAAAGGAGATGTCATATATATAAGAAATACCTTCAAGTTCAAATTATTGAACCTGTAGTTTAAGCTATGATCAACAGCTGAAAGTATATGGATGTGATTCTAGTGCTGTCTTAAAACTCGCTTATAATTATTACAGTCGGCATTTCCTCAGCAGAAAGCTTCAGTTTTTTCCAGCGAAAAATGAATCATTAAGCCTCCTGGTGAACACGTTAAAGCAAATGACACTTTACTCAAAGATTCAAATAAAATATACGTTTTGCAAAAGTTAACCAACGGTTATAAATTGTGTTCTGTTGTCGATTTTCCCACCAAAATTGTCCAGAGCACAAGAAGTCTGAGAGAAACAATGTCTGAGGAGGTGAATACTCAATCACAAATATAAATGTTTATCCAGTCATTAATGACCTTTCTAAGCTTGATGCACGAATAGACATACTTAATAGCTTGCCTGATCACAGGAGTGGTATCACAGAAAACAGTCAGAATTATCAATGAACACACTACAGAAACTTTCAGGGCACCCTTGCAGAAAACTGACAAGAGTGATGAGTATGACTTGACAGATGTCAGCAGAAAATGTAATGCATTTCTCGGTTTTTCCAAGAAAAAACTGAAATATATCATAAATTATTAAGAAGCCATAGATTACAATAACGATCAAAATACGTTGAGATATATAAAGGAAACCATATGAAACGGTTAGAAAATACTTTGCGATCTTATGGAAAGTAATTAAAAAATAATAAACCTCCGCATTAGTTAATACATTTAAAACTATATGGGGAACAGCTAAATTCGAAACCGGAAAATCGCTTAAGAAATTCGAGGATTACCTTATCTAACAAAAAAAAACAGGCGTCTAATTAGTTACCTTAGTCATACAACCATCATACACATATAAAAAAAAAGTTTTGCTCCATTTCGGTTACGAGAGTTCGGAATGTGTACAGAAAATTGTACTAGAGATCAACATATTCATCATTTCCGCCCTTTTAATTGCTCATGAAAACCACACATTCCATGTTGTACCACCATACAGCGAGAACTTCAGAGGTGGTGGTCCAGACTGCTGTACACACCGTTACCTCTAACGCCCAGTAGCATGTCCTCTTGCACTGATGCATGCCTGTATTCGTCGTGGCATACTATCCACAAACTCATCAAGGTACTGTTGGTCCAGATTGTCGCACTCCTCAACGGTGATTCGGCGTAGATCCCTCAGAGTAGTTGGTGGGTCACATCGTCCATAAACACAGCCCTTTTCAACCTATCCCAGGCATGGTCGATAGAGTTCATGTCTAGAGAACATGCTGACCACTCTAGTCGAGCGATGTCATTATCCTGAAGGAAGTCATTCACAAGATGTGCATGATGGGGGTGCGAATAATTTTTCATGAAGACGAATGCCTCGCCAATGCGCTGCCGATTTGGTTGCACTATCGGCCGGAGGATAGCATTCACGCATCGCACAGCCGTTACGGCGCCTTCCATGGCCACCAGCGGTCTACGTGGGGCCCACATAATGCCAACCCAAAACAGCAGGAAACCTCCACTTTGCTGTACTCGCTGGACAAAGTGTCTAAGGCGTTCAACCTGACCGGGTTGCCTCCAGACACGTCTCCGACGATTATCTGGTTGAAGGCACGTGCGACACTCATTGGTAAGACGACGAGATTCCAGTCCTGAGCCATGTTGTTGGGCCCTTTGTACATTTGTGTCGCAGTTGCAAAGAGGGACCTCGCCATAGACGTTGGAAGTGAAGCTGCGCATCACGCAGCCCACAGCGCATAGTTTGAGTCGTAACACGACGTCCTGTGACTGCGCGAAAAGCGATATTCACTATGGTGGCGCTGCTGTTAGGGTTCCTCCGAGCCATAATCCGTAGGTAGCGGTCATCCACTGCAGTAGTAGCCCTTGGGTGGCCTGAGCGGGGCATCTCATCGACAGATCCTGTCTCTCTGTATCTCCACCATGTCCGAACAACGTGGCCCATTTTTCACTCCGAGACGCCTGGACACTTCCCTTGATGAGAGCCCTTCCTGGCACAAAGTAACAATGCGGACGCAATCGAACCGCGGTATTGACCGTCTAAGTATGGTTGAACTACAGACAACACGAGCCGTCTACCTCCTTTCTGGTGGAATGACTGGAAGTGATCGGCTGTCGGACCCTCCCATCTAACAGGCGCTGCTCATGCGTGGTTGTTTACATCTTTGGGCGGGTTTAGTGACGTCTCTGAAGAGGCAAAGGGACTGTGTCTGTGAAACAATATCCACAGTCAACGTCCATCTTCAGGAGTTCTGGGAACTGGGGTGATGCAAAATCTTTTTTTATTTGTTTATTTCGTAACAGCTTACCAAGAGAATTACAAAAGATTGTAGTGGCTAATTCAAAGCATAAAGGAAGAGAATACATGAAAGAAACGATGACACATACGTGCAAACAAATCACAGTTACTTCTTGCTGTCCCAAGAATGTAATGAACTTTTTCAAAACCAAAACTTGTCATAGGATTCGTAATATTTCAGAGAAACTGCTATTCTTTTGTTCCTCCCAGATATGTAATGTACATACTCACGTACACTGCGTATCACTATCACCAGTTATATTTCCAAACATGAGGTAATAGTCTACGTCAGATCCCATTACAAGGAAGGTAGTAGCACAGAGGTTAATAATAACGACCATTGTCGATACTTACGCCTTCTCATAGATATTGTAAATGATTACACAAGAACAATTGCACGTCTTTCACAAATTAACATAGTCTCCATTTGGATTTCATATGGGTCTCTCCATAGCACGCTGAAATTCACAAATCATGTAACACAAAATGTGTATCATATAACAGTACGAATTGGTATTTTCTATGACTTTTCAATTGCATTTGCTTGTGAAATTCACATTATTCACCTAGAGAAACACAGATATTATGTCATCTGAGAGTTGATTGTTTACTAATTTGCACCGTATCTACATAAAATAATTCCCAGTGCCCAGTGCCACGTTAAGAAACCCAGAGGGGTACACAACAAAAAAACAGCTTCAGAGTAGATAATAATAATCAGTAAAAATCTCAGGTTACCATTAATGTTTTCTGTGAGGTAATCAATATACAATACGAATAGTAAGGATTCAAATACGTTTCCCTGGATCAACTCTGAGAATATTTATGCCTATGTCCATGCCTCTCCATCAACGATAAAATGTAACGACTAAACCGTCCTTAACTCACAAATTTCATTTGTCGCAACATATGCTACTGCTTTCTTTAACTGAAGCGGAAGATGTTCGCTGCACAGAAACGTGTTATAAAAATAATGTATTGAAGCTACTCTTCAGCCTCGTGTTCATTACTTTTTAAATGCCTTCGCAAGCTGAAAATTGCCACATCGTACGTTTAATTCTTAATGAAGTTTACTAACGTCAGTCAATTACAGTTAATCTAATATGATACTAGAAGGAGAACTTTCTTGCACTGTCCAGCACCCAGCCTAGACGTGTGAGAGAAAACACGAGATATTCAACAACAGAAATCGTTAACGACACATTGATGTGGGGAATAAAACAGATAATAAAATTGGCTTTAAAGCCCAGCTATAATCATATCTGCATCTACATTTGTGTATGTGTGTGTGTGTGTGTGTGTGTGTGTGTGTGTGTGTGTGTGTGTGTGTGTAAGAGAGATAGAGCGAAAGAAAGAGACAGAGAGAGACTTCACCTAGATGATAAGTCTTCCTTATATTGACAGTTCGGAAGAGTGGACATACAAATAACAAACTAGCCTTCACTTTAAGAGCTAAACCTGGCCGACTGTAAGCAAAGAATTTTAAGACTTCTGATATTTAGCCTAAGACACGCTGTAATCAGCTCACATAAGGAAATATATAAGTAAATATGCAGAAAAATAGCACAGACGAGGAAGAAGAACTGCACAAAATTGATTAATAATTTTCTGGAACTCTGCCTACAGATAACAGAGAATTTTAGACACGGGGAAAATTGGTGAAGAAGAAATTAGAAGGGACTGAATGAATTACTGTGGGAAGTGCAGTGCCTATGCCACCAACGTCACTCTCTTCCATCTAGGTACACCTGGGGTTCTTTAAAACGCTTTACTCAAGTGCTGGAATGTATCTTTCAACACGCGTAAGGACACTTCATTCCCTACGTCTCCCAAACCTATCTGCTAGTCCGTCTCTAAGGATCCGAATGTTGAGGATATTTTCTTTCTTTGTTAATTGGCAGCTCTATAATGTGGACGCAGGTGATCTCTTAGCTTAACACGGATGTTACTATTGTTTATATTTATTACTAAATTCTCACCGAGTGCCGTTTAATTTCCGGTATTATTTAAATGGACACAAATTTGTCATTTTCATGACGCATATCCTGCTTTATAAGAAGTGTGACAAGGAAATTGGTTTCATGATGTTTCCCTATAATTCGGCAGTGATCAATATAAAAATTAGTGACCCCGTAACATATAGTGTAAGTTTCTTTTTACTTTTTCAAATGATAGTTAGACGTGAAATGATTCATATTCTGGCGGGTGCCACTTTGGCACTATCAAACATAAAATTTTATGACGTCATATAGTTTGTCTTATCGCATAACCTATAGTATGATCAATTTTACTGAATATATTGAATTGTCTCTAAAGCTACGCATCTGGTCAAACAAAGTGTGTCATAAAATGTGTTAGACTTGCAGTGAGAAAGTGAATGACATGAAAAATTTTCTCACCGCCCCCATTAGTAGTGTAGTGCGATAAGAAACTTCAAAACCTTAAATTACATTTTTTTTCTTTAGCAGGTTCGGATTACCCAATAAAAATTATGTAGATTTGAACTTTTGAACTTTGATTGATATAACTTTTTTTACTTATGTGTGTTCCCAGTATGTTCTTAGGCAAGCATGGTCAAAAGCACTTAGAGATTTCTTATGGTGGTCAGAGCTTTCCTTTGTACTTTCGTCACTACTGATCTTTCCAATAAGGATAAACTTTAAAAATCGTTGGAAACAATTAGAGATAATCCTACCGGTCAATTAGGGTAGATCTGATTGTTAACTCAGTAATATTCATCCAGCTGTTTATAAGATTGCAAAGAGAAGCGAACTACGTGTTAGCTATGCGTTGCTTAGAAGTATGCTTCCATACTATTTTGCAGCCAGCCACTGGAATTATGCAAGGTATGTGACAATTCCCTGATTAGAAACGAAAAATATATTGCTAAAAGATATGAAGATTCTTCTAAGAAAAGCAGCACACCTATGTCGATAGGGACCTGCGTTTGGAATTATGTATGTCTTGACCAGTTCGGTGAACAGACTTATAACCACGACGGAAAAGCGAAACGGACTCTTGTAGGGATGACGCTGTCTCCTGATCAAATAGCTGGATGGGTACTTCCACAGCACATGTGTAATGAAGTGTTGGTGTCAGTGGACCTAACAGTAGCGACTTTACCTAAAGATATGGGAAATCGTTGAACACACACGTTAGATGCCCACGACAACAAGAAAGTACAGTTCGCTCTTTCACAACATATGCATCCCTTGATAGATGAACCAGATACTACAGACAATATTATGACAGGCCAGAAAACTGATAAAAAAGAAGATGTTCACGATGATTTAGCTATTGCCGACAGAATGGCCACTGTTTTCAAAAACAAATTACTTACTTCCTTTGACGACACGATCAATAAAGAAGTGACAACCATGGTTATAATGAATAAAAGCATTACATTTGGAAAAAAATTATGATTCCTGAAAGATTTAGTTTCGCTTATTAGTCATCTGACAACAAAGGAAGATGAATTTGTTAGGTGTTCTTAAATATGAACTGTTTGGAGTTCTGTTGTCATTGTTTCACGAATCCAGTAATAATACTTCTGCTAAAAAAACTTTCTGTCACTATTTCAGCTAATTCTCCAGATGGTCAGCTCATTGATAGTAATGCTTTGGTGTACCTTATGAAATGGCCAAGTGGTTCTAATGCATCTCTCCTCCACTCGATCGTTATAAATGATAAGGCTGGAGATTAATACACATGCGAGTGCATAGTTCTTGACAAATACGAGATTCCATCTATTAAAAGCCGTGAACGAGGAAGATGCCTACCTGCTGGTGCTGATAATAAATACGCCTGACATTGACAACAACACTTCCCACTCAAAATATTTGACTTAAGTAGTATCCAAAACGAGGAACAGCTTATTGATTTGCTATACTGCATCGATATTGAGATTTTCTATGCTCTGCACAAGGTTTTCTGGTGTGGTAAAGACAACATTCAAATTGTTAGTGAAGATAAAGATATGTATATTTTATTATTGTACTTTTATTGGAAACGGACACTTCCTGCAGTTTTTACTAAGAAAAGATTTAATGGGCAGAGAGTTGATATTAAGGAAAGAGCTGGATGACGAATGTAAGAATATATTCGCAGTAGATGCTTTAACGTGGTTCTGTCTTTTGCCTATTCTGGAAAGGCAAGGCTACTGCATGTACCTTGTTGCACAGACATGAAGATTTCGGCTTGGAATTAATAGGTGAGGTTTATACTGATCATCATCAATTAATGAAAGCTGGGTATCAGCATTTTTTACTTTTGTGTAACGATAGATCACGTGAATCGATGACTCAACTGCGACATCTATTATGTACAACCCACAAATCTGTTCGAACTTAAAGTTATTTCCACCTACACACGAAGTCTTGCAAAACCACATAAAAAGCTATCACTTGCAAGTCATTTACCAGAAATAAGAAGGGCAGTTGTCGACTCCTACAATGTCTCAGTGGAAAATGTTTCATGGATACCCTTAACTAGAATGAGCTCTGTAGTCCACCCTGAATTGATGGAATTAATAGCAAGTAGATTTATGACAAGTGGAAGATGTAACTGCAGCTGCAAATCTTGTAATTTATCTTACACAACATATTGCAAATGTGCATCTTCAGAGACATGTATGAATGTTTTTATAGCCAACATAAGTAGGACACACTGCATCAACAGTGATGAAAGTGAAGTTTAAGATGATACTGACAATTTGGCATGTTCACACACGGAGGTTCGAGTCCTCCCTCGGGCATGGGTGTGTGTGTTTGTCCTTAGGATAATTTAAGTTAAGTAGTGTGTAAGCTTACGGACTGATGACCTTAGCAGTTAAGTCCCGTAAGATTTCACTCACATTTGAACTTTTTTTTTTGTTCACACACGACGTGCAAAACATGTAACCTGAAATAACTCACACTGAAGGCAGTATATTAACATGTTATTTTATGTCTGTCTACAAAGTTTTCCTTGTCAGACATATAATATTAATCTTCTGGTGTACAAAATTGGAATGTAGTTGTAGTCAGAGCTGCAACCACATAAAATCTTCAAAGTTTATTACTTTTTTTATTAAAGCGTAATTTGTTATTTTTCTGTATTTTTTGGAATATTTCAAAATACAGAATCAAATTACCTCATAAAAAAGAATTTCTCTGGGACACCATCGAAATTGACACCCCTGAGTTTCCCTTTATTATTTAAAAAGGAGAAAAAACTTTATGCCAAATGTTGCGTTTCATGTTTGAATCTTCCCGACTAATATTTGCCTGTGGCAAAAGATATCTGAGTCCTTATCTGCTCAGTACCTTAGATCTCATCAACTGAAATAGTCAACTGAAACAGGGACTTCCTTCCAGTACAAGTGATGTAGATGAAGTAAGAAGGAACTGTAAATCTATCGTTTCGTAGTAGCTAACAAGGACGAATGGAACGTTGAAGTCACAGGAGAAGACATTGCTTGATTCTAGTTGCTAATGATCTGTGCAGCCAGAAGTCAACAGTCACATGAGATAATGGAATTGTGAACGATGTATTGGTCAAGGTCAAATGAATAGGTCCTTACGCGCTAATAGGACTGGATGAATATCTTACCTTGTTTTTGGTGTATCAAATTTTAAGTCACCCGGTGAAACACAGGGTGCTAGCAGTGAATACCATAACTTTGCTTTTACGTTTGCTTCTATTTTAGCATTCAGAACACAGGAAAGCATTTAAAAGAAATCTTTACAGTAATTTCATTGAGCTGATATGTCAGGCAGCGACTCAAATGCTAAGGTAACTCTCCAGTTAGAGAGGGAGAGAGAGAGAGAGAGAGAGAGAGAGAGAAAGAGAGAGAGAGAAATGCTGAATCCCATTCTTTTTCCCCCTTCTCTCGCTCTCTCTCTCTCTCTATCGCTCTCCCTCTCTCCGTCTCTGTCTCTGTCTCTGTCCCTGTGCCTGTTCATGTCCCTCTCTCTCTCTCTCTCTCTCTCTCTCACTCTCTGTCTCTGTCTCCTTCTTCCACTTTATACCTACCAAAAGTAATGCTGGCGTCACATCCTACGCATTTGCTGTATCATCTAGCGAAATCAAAGTGTCAAAGTTATTTAAAATTCAAATACTCGTTATGAGTTTTTTTGAGCTTGCGCGCGCCTACTTTCTCTCCCCGGCGCGCTGCCGGAGTAGAGTCCGGTGTAGGGAATTGGTTAAATTATAAGCGGCCGCTCCGGTCCGGTCCGGCGAGGTGAAGCAAGTCTGGAGAGCGCGGCTCTGTGCAGCGTCAGACGACACGCGACACGCGGCGGCCAGAGGGCGACACGAGCCGAGGCGACACTTGACCCCACACGTGGCCCTCCGCGGCGTGCCCAGCACGCGTCGGGCAGGTGCTGCGCGACCTCGGCAAAGCCTTAGGAGCAAACGCTCTGAACCTGTTCTCACACTTGCACTGCCTTACACGAATCTCCTGAGATGTTGGTTCCCAAACAACAATGACCATTGCCCCCCCCCCCAAAAAAAAAAAGTTTGCAACTGCTTCAAGGACAAAATCACTATCGTGAAAGTGGGGCGACAAGCGGTTCATCCTTCTAGAACCGTATGATAACAAATTCATACCAAAACACATATGTCACAGGTAACCCAAATAGTCGCACCAGTACACTGTACTCCCATCTCGCGGCAACCCAGGAGTTTATTCTCGCATGAAGACGATCATAAAGGTGACTAAATACAACCTGTGATACATTGTCCCAAGTATCTTGTGCCTTTTGTTCCAGTTAACGGTTATTGAGGTTCTCGAGAACAAGTAAGTTCCCGCTTCATCGTGTCCCATACGTGTTCAGTTGGCGAGACATCTTGTGAGCTTGTTGGTCACGGTAATTGTACATCAGGAAGATTACGTTGCGTTCCAGCAGCCGTATGTGAACGAGCATTGACCTGCTGAGAAAACATATCACCTTACTGAGGCAGAAATTGCATTAGCTGGGGGATAACAAACTGTGTAATGCAGCTGGTCCTCGTTACTTTACGCTGCAGAAACACCCAATGCGAATGCGAGTTCTAACTGTGCCCACCCACATCATCAGGTCTGGGATGGGACCTGCGCGTTGTGGGCGAATACAATGCAGTTACGCAGCTCACCATGCTAACGCCATTGTAAACAAGTGCGTATCCATCACTCGCAGACGGACATAACCTCCTGTCACCACTGAAGTCAACGGAGCGCGTTTCCACTCTCCAGGTAACTCTCTCACGACACCAGAGTAGCCGTGCTCGGCGGTGTCGTAGCGTCAGTGGTGGCCTAGCCCGGAGTAGACAACATTCCATTAGAACTCCCGATAGTCCTGGCGGAGCCAGCTATGAAAAAACTCTATCATATGGTGAACAAGATGTACGAGACAGGTGAAATATCCTCAGACTTCAAGAAGAATATAATAATTCCAATCCTAAAGAAAGCAGGTGTTGACAGGTGTGAAAGTTGGCGAACTATCAGTTTAATAAGCCACGGCTGCAAAATACTAACACGAATTCCTTACAAACGAATAGTAAAACTGGTAGAAGCCGACCTCGAGGAAGATCAGTTTGGATTCCGTAGAAATGTTGGAACACGTGAGGCAACACTAACCCTACAACTTACCTTGGAAGATAGGTTAAGGAAAGTCAAACCTACGTTTCTAGTATTTGTAGACTTAGAGAAAGCTTTTGACACTGTTGACTGGAATACTCTCTTTCAAATTCTGGAGGTGGCAGGGGCAAAATGGTGGTTCAAATGGCTCTGAGCACTATGGGACTCAACTGCTGTGGTCATAAGTCCCCTAGAACTTACAACTACTTAAACCTAACTAACCTAAGGACATCACACACATCCATGCCCGAGGCAGGATTCGAACCTGCGACCCTAGCGGTCGTGCGGTTCCAGACTGTAGCGCCTTTAACCGCTCGGCCACTCCGGCCGGCCAGGGGTAAAATACAGGGAGCGAAAGGCTATTTATAATTTGTACAGAAACCAAATGGCAGTCATAAGAATCGCGGGGCATGAAAGCGAAGCGGCGGTTGGGAAGGGAGTGAGACAGGGTTGTACCCTATTCTCGATGTTACTTAATCTGTATATTGAGCAAGCAGTAAAGAAAAAAAAAGAAAAATTTTGAGTACGAGTTAAAATCCATGGAGAAGAAATAAAAACTTTTAGGTTTGCCGATGACATTGTAATTCTGCCAGAAACAGCAAAGGACATGTAAGAGCAGTTGAACGGAATTGACAGTGTCTTGAAAGGAGGATATAAGATGAATATCAACAAAAGCAAAACGAGGATGATGGAATGTAGTCGAATTAAATCAGCTGATACTGAGGGAATTAGATTAGGAAATGAGACGCTTAAAGTAGTAAAGGAGTTTTGCTATTTGGGGAGCAAAACAACTGATGATGGTCGAAGTAGAGAGGATATAAAATGTAGACTAGAAATGGCAAAAAAAGTGATCCTGAAAAAGAAAAATTTGTTAACATCGAGTATAGATTTAAGTTTCAGGAAGTCTTTTCTAGAAGTATTTGTGTGAAGTGTAGCCATGTATCGATGTGAAACATGGACGATAAATAGTTTAGACAAGAAGAGAATAGAAGCTTTCGAAATGTGGTGCTACAGAAGAATCCTGAAGATTAGATGGGTAGATCACGTAACTAATCGGGAGGTACTGAGTACAATAGGGGAGAAGAGGAATTTATGGCACAACTTGACTAGAAGAAGGAAGCGGTAAGTAGGACACGTTCTGCGACATCAAAGGATCATCAATTAGTGGTGGAGGGAAGCGTGGAGGGTAAAAATCGAAGAGGGAGACGAAGAGATGAATACACTAAGCAGATTCAGAAAGATGTGGGTTGCAGTAGTTACTCGGAGATGAAGAAGTTTGCACAGGATAGAGTAGCCTGGAGAGCAGCATCAAACCAATCTGGGGACTGAAGAACACAACGACAACAACATGTACACTGTCCGACGAGAAAGTTCTGAGACCTATTTTATTCCTAGCGTGTAAGTGACGTCAGTGCAGCAACTACACAGGCGTCTTAAACTAATAACTGTAAACAACAGGTGTGCATCCGACCACTCAGTTATGACCAGATATTGTTCAGTAGTGGAAGTGCGGGCGAGGTGTCAGCGTTGGCGTTGTTGCATCACAGTGGAGGCACGAATTAATCATCTCTAACTCAAGTGTCCGAGGTAGGGGAACAGAAGGAGTAAAATGTGTGCAAAGTTTATGATGCACACCTTGACTCCTCAATAAAACCAACGACGTGTGAACACTTGCCATGACGTGGCTGAAATGAAAAACGCGGGCTATTCTTTTCTGCAAGAAATCATAACGGGTGAGGAGAGGTGGTGTTATCAGTACGAATCTAGTACAACGGTAAAGTGCGCAATGCATCACTGATGTTTCGCCAAAACCGAATAACGTGCGAGTGTGACGCACGAGTTGTACAAAATCCCAAAGAAGGACTTTCTGACAATTCCCCATGGTTGGCCCAACGATTTGTACGTTATACACAGTTAAAACCAGCATCTTAGCTTTTATCCATTTTTTATTAATCCAGTTACGAAACATTTCAGACTGACGGGGTATGATTCAAAATGACGAAATGAGATTTCCAGCAAATTGTAGTACTCACAGGGTCATGTAATTTTGTTCAATGGTTAATGTACTTAACTTACATACCAAGCTAGGTATATGTTGTTCAGTGGAATAACTTAACTTTAAATCGGCATCAGATGGCTCTTGAAGATGTGAGTACTGTGATATAATGACCGCAAACTTGGCGTCGAAATTTTTTGCTGTAGTATCCCAGAAATGTGTTCAAATTGAAAGGAAAGACAACAAAACGGGGTTTTCGAACCAGGCTCCGTGTTACTTTGTAATAAACAGTCCTGACCTCTCTGCCTTCCAATTTTAGCACACATGTAAGATGATATTGGGAGGAGTTTCATGAAGCATTTTTCGCATTACTCACTTCGTAGAGAGCTTTTCGGTGTCCTTAAAACAAGCATACAGTTCCGCTTAAAACATTTACATTCCCTCCAGTGTTTTGGTTGATATGGTAGTTGAAAGGACTAACCGAACACCTCCTTCCGATATCTTCAACCGTTCACGAAATGAAACTGGCGTTATGCCTTAGGCGACTCTCGCTGTATACATTGGTATGCACAACTGAACTCGATGGAGCTCGATGGAACTTGGACCATACACAGAAATAGGTGCTTCAGTATAGTGCAGAATGTAGGGAAAGAAAAGTACAATGAGATGATCAGAAATGAAACTTTTAATCAACGACAATAATTACACTGACTTCACCTCGATTTCCGGTGGTCCACTTGACATTACAAAAGGCGGGACACGGTTTTTAAAGTGGTGTGTGTTCATCGCTTACGGCAACACATGCGCTGCATACTGGCCACAAGGTTGGTAAGGAGTTTGGGCAGGTCAATCCATCCGCGAATGTCCTCCTATTCCGTGAGCTTCTCCACCTGCTCAGTTCGGTGCGATCGTACATTGACTTACATAAAAATGAAACCTTGGCCGAACACATATCTCAAAAGACGAAAAGTGGGAACAGGTACAGTGTTTAACTCTGGCCGGTGAGTGTCCGTGTTGAAAGATGTGGAGCTCAGTGCGCCAACACAACATTGTGCCTCCTCGCACCAACCATATCACTTGAATCACCAAAACTATACTTTTAAGTGGGATAAACAGGCTGCGTTGCGTGATCTCACCTTCCACCATGTGAGGGTACATCCACGATCACTACTTAGACCGAATCTGCCCTCGCCCGAGAAGATCACGTGACCCCACTTCTGGTTGGTCCAGTCCTTATACTCTTGGCACCATTGCAAACGGTGCCGCAGATGTGCTAGTATCAGCGGAACACAACGTGGTGGTCGTTGTGCAATGAGAGCACCCCGATGCAGTCCATGTGGAGTGTGCGACTGCACGCACTACAGTCCTCTTAAACGAGGTTGCAACTGCACCCATTGACTGACGTGGATCCATTCCTCTCTCTTGCACAATGTGGTGGTAATCTGATGCTCTCCTTCGGGAAACAGTGCCTGTGATTCGGAACGCTCTCCATAAACGGGAAATAATGCTGTGAGCACTACCAAACTGCTGGGCTACACTCATCACACTTCGTCCTTACAGTTTCCCGATGATTTTTCCCCATGTGAAGTCATCCAGATATCGTCTCTGGACCATGTTGTAACGAACAAAACCAGCACAGCGCACCGTAACTGCTCGCTGATTGGCACACTCTGTCTTTTCCCGTTCCTTTAACTACCTCGTGTAGCGGGGCCAGCTCCATTTGGCCCTGTAGTGACTCCGACCTCACGCTATGCTACGTCCAGCTTTGTGTCCACGACTGGGAGGCCTCTGGCAACACGCTCAAGCACTTCCATCCATTTTTGCCAAGTTGTTAATATGTTATGTTACTCTCTTTGTTTGGACCTTAAGTTTCACAGAGCAGTGTGTATCAAGCGAGAAACCTAACCTTTTCATGTCAAATAATTTTTGACGCGCTCCAGATGTGAAAGTGAGAAAGAACTACAGAGCCTGTTCAGTGGGCTAAACAGTCTACTGAGCTCAGAACTTGAAATGAGAGAGAGGCAAAGGGAAGGACCAGAAATGAGTTTAGCAAAAAAATTATCATCGACGTTGTAGGCCACAAGGTAGTCGGAGTAAAGGAATTCTGTTGCTTACGTCTCAAAGTGCCGCAGGACATGCAAACCAAGTATCATACAAAGCGCAGATTAACCAGTGCAATGAGAATATTCACCTAAACATATGTACTAGCGTTAGCTAATGAAGAAATTTATGAGAAGATTGCTCTGGAGGTCAGCACCGTATTCGCGAATCGAAGTCGCAAACCAGAGAAAAAGAGTTTCAAAAGCGCTTGAGCTGTAGTGTTACAGAAGGCAATTTAGGGGAATGATAAGAAATAAGGAGGTTCTCCATGAAATCAAAAAAGAGTTTCAAAAGCGCTTGAGCTGTAGTGTTACAGAAGGCAACTTAGGGGAATGATAAGAAATAAGGAAGTTCTTCGGGAAATCAACGCGGAAAGGAATTCGTGGAAAATAATGGATACAAGTAGGGATAGTGTGATGGGATCCGTATTAAGACATCAGAGAATAACTTTCGCGGTACTTGAGATAACGGTAGACGGGATAAACTACAGAGGACTGGCACGAGAGAGGATTCCTTGGCAGGTTGCAATAAACCTGTAAGAAGAATGACGATAAAGAAAAAGCCACTTAATCTCTTTTAACCTTGACGAACTGTGGCCAAGGGCTCCCGAAACAAAGATCAACGTGTTTCCGTAACTTCAGTTACAAGACATAAACGTTATATTTTTTATAGAATTTTTGTTTTGGGTGATTAGTCAGATGACTTGTTTAATGCGTCTCACTACGACTTTCTCTCCTGTGCCAACGTCTACATCTTAGAGCAGCACTTGCAACCTACGTCCACAATCTGTAACATTACATTATTTTATTAAATATACCCTATCATTATTCGTCAATTCCTCACAGCTAAGCAAGGCCTACTGTTACGAAATGTTAACATTGTTTCCAAAGAAACTTGAAGGTAATTTTTGCTTAGAAACACAGAAAGATGCTATGTGGCGAGTTTTCAACACCATTGGTAGAACGACGCGAGAATGAACTAAGGAGAGATTAATTTCTAACTGAAATTGCTAGACATGGCAATTAAATTCACCGAAACGAAGTTGAAAAACAAATTCCGTTTTCTTGCTTCCTGCTTCACTTATCCTGTTCCAAACTCCTTGACTGCTTTTAGAAAACAATAAAAAAGCAGTTCTCGCAGTCTCCTTCCTTACATTCGAGGTAGATTTGTTTGTAGATCAGCGGGCAACGTCACAGAAATCTGTCCGTGTTACTACTCGTCGTTTAAGCCATATGAGGCAGACAACAACAAAGAAAAGAAGCTGATACATTTAGTAATATGTAGCTCAGAAAACAATAAAAGTAGGAAAATATATACATTTATATGGATTCTGGTGTACGTAAATAAGGAAGTTACAAGCTGACCTTAACGCAATCATAAAGAAAATTCGTGAAACTTCATAAAAGGGTTTACTTTAAGCAGTCGTTTTAGAAATGAATCTCGCACATAAATTATGAGATTGCAGAGTCCTATTAATGTTTCAATAACCGCACGCCGACCTCAGTTTTTACTTGTTACTGCGCTGACGCATACACTAATTGGGGTAAACTACAATATTTTAACGAGAACTGCCTCCACGCTTATATGTACACTCTGCCAACGGCTCTGAAAAGGTAATTTCTTAGTGCTGCATTTCCTTTCCATTCAAGAATCGAGCATAGGAAGAGTTTCTGTTGATACGCCTCTGTGAGAATTGTTATTAGTGTTATTTTACGTCCATGATCTTCAGAAGCTCAGTACTCTCGCAGCGCTAGAATGTAGGAAAATTGTGCTCTGGAAGCCAACTCTTGGAATATTATAAGCAGAATCTCATAAAATTTACATCATGTTTATCAGCAGTTTTGCATTTCTCTTACACTATCCCAAAGGTAAAATAATTGAGTCTGCGACTATTTGGCTTATTCATTTCTGTGTATACACGATCTTCGGTGTTTGTGTTATCTGGTATTAATTCTACACCCCTGAGCAATATTCCAGTAGGAACAATACAAGTTTTTTTGTAGACAATCTCCCTCGTAGTCAATCACCAGTTTCCTTGTATCCAACAAGTAAATAGAAGTAATGTGTATACCTTACCTAAAAATATATGATAATTTGATATTCCCTAATATTCCTACTACATAAATGGGTCTAGTTGTTTCTGAGTTATTGTATACTGAGTTTTTACGTCTTTTGAAGTACATGAATTACTATATATTGAGAGTTAATGGCCAATCTTTGTACCAAGCAGATTTCTGCAACATGTAACTCGATATTACCATAATTCTTTACAGATAAAACTTCCTCAGATGTAATTTAATGATTCGCGAAAATTCTGGTAATAGCAACTAATATTATTATCCATTAAGTGATTAAAGTGATTAATGCACAACATTCCGCATCTGTAGACGACTACACATCCAAGACAACGTACTACTATCTGGTTTTCAATAAATCATATCACTATGAAACACTGAATGTAATTGTGCTTCGTTGTTTTCAGAACAGTTGTTGATCAGACTGCGCAGTGTGCCGCACTGTTCTCCACAGAGGACCAAGAAGCAGAGTTGTATGTGAAGTACACGTCGTACTAACAGCACTGTGTACGGTATTAAAAAAATATATCTCACATGTTCACGGTAGACAGTACCGTTCAGAAATGGAAAAAGTTCTATAAACCTTTTCCAGAAACCAGTACTTGATGAGACATAAAGAACACAGTTTTGTTTCTCGTTACTAGTGCTTATTTTATAACCACTATGTTAACATCAGGAGTACCTTTCACAATGTTTGTGTTATCTGTTGAAATACATGTTTATACTTTAATATATTTCATCTGAATGCTATCCTTAGCTTTTTCACGGTCTCATGATGCAATGAACATTTTCGAGGATTACAATTTATGTACGAGTACATAGTGCTACAGTACAATTGGCCTGCACAATACGAATCCAACGATCGACATACTATTTCTGTTACGCTACCCAAGCATTTATAACATTCATTGAAGATTCGTAATCAGAATTTAGGCTGCCTAATTTCCCATAATCAATTATATACTCTGCAAAGCTATGCAACATGGCAATGAAAAAGAAAAAGAAACGCAGATCTCTTTCATACACAAGCATGTAATAACGGTCGCTATTTAGCACTATTTCTTGTCCTTATTAATTTTAGATAGAAATCATATCGTATGAGACATTTCCCTTCACTGTAATTACCATAGCAATTGGTTTTATTAACATGACAGAGATTTCGATACATGCTTGTTTTATGTTTTCGTAAATAAGGAATGGATATAAATCATTATCTTATCATTATCTGATTGGTTTTATGTTTTATTTTCTTCCAAAATGTCAGTTATTTATACCGTTAGAGAACATTTCACATACGTCCATCAGATATTTACAATATCAACATGGGCGAGAAGTTTTGTCTTCTAAACGGAAGTAGTACAAATGAAAACTTTGGCGCAGTAATGATTTATTACCTTTCAGCAGCACAAACGATTTAAGATATTGCTAACATTTTGTATCATTCAATGTTAATGGAAACATTGTTATAGCTGCGTACCATCAGAAGAAGAGATTTTCCCTTTAATGTTGTTACACACCTCTACAAAAATGAAATATAGGCTAATAAACATTATTATGGTAATTATCTATAGGAGTTTTCTGGACCAATTAAGCTAAAATTATTGATTTTTGCCACTATAAGCTAATGCTGTAAAATTCCACACCTAATTATCTATTGACACTGGGAGAGAAACCTATTTCACTGAGACATTTACATCGCAATTTAGCTCACATTCACTCTTGCCACCCCTTCACAATTTACATGGGATTTTTCTGAGCGTGATATTGCGTCATATCTTGAAACCCATTCCTGATAAAACCAACTTTTCGTTCACGGTTACATTGGCCTTCTGGGTTTACAGACCCTTGACAGGGCCTATGCTAGCTATCTCTCAAAAACGTAACAAGCCTTATACATTGTCGACGAAAGAGCAATAAACACTAGTTCCTTTCGTTTATCTGCCTTTTTCGAAAAATATATTGGAGGTGTACATAATTCAAATTATATTAAAGAAACAATAAAATTTTAGGTTAGCAAGCATAATTCGTGAAATTCTAAAAAGGTATGCTAACTTAAGTTAAATTTATGGGAGAAGTATTTCAGCAATTTGAAATAAAAGCTGGTGTTAGAAATCGGGATGCTTTATCACCTTTATTGCTTAACTGCTTTCTATAAACAAAAACGTTAAGAATCTGAATTTGGAGCTAAGAATTCACAAAATTGAACCAATAATTCTGGGAAGAAAAACAAGTGGAATTACTGTTAACTGCCTGGCTTTTGCAGACAACGTGGTAATACTTCCAGAAAATCTGACAGACGTAATTATTCAAATAAATCTTCTAAAAGAAATAACAAATATAACTGGTCTCAAAATTTCAGCTAAAAAGACAAATTTCATGACAAATATACAAAATGCACCAAACTTCATAGAAACACAAATAGGCAAAATTGAGCGATTAAGGAAATTTAAATATCTTAGGGAAGTCATAGAAGAGAATGGACTATAAAATTTGCAGTAGATGTGTTAACAAAATGGACCAGCATAAGGTTTGACAAAATAAAACTTAAAGGCTTCACCACAGCGGTAACACCGGAATGTTTTTATGGTTCTGAATGCCTAATGATGAACTAAAAGCTGTACCGAATAGAGGTACCTGAAAGCCGGATTATTAGAAAACAAGATGAGTGGTAACTGAGAATTCATGAGACCTACAAAAATATAGAGAAAATATCAGGAGTTATGGTTTAAAGAAGATTACTCTTTTTTGGGCACTACCGAATGAATGAGAGAAGTCTAACGAAACAGATATTCTAGTATTTCCGGAAGAAGAAATCGACAGCAGTGTGGATTACAGAAATAAGGAAAAAAACTAGAAAGAAGCAACATCAAAGAGTGGGAAACAACAGACAGAAAGCTTTTTAAGAATAAAATATTAAATTTAGAAAGGTATCAATCCGGAAGAAGTAAGAACTCTGTAACAACATGTAGAGAAGAAAGGAAATGACAACATGGCGAGAAAATGAGGGAGTACTGCAGAAACAGAAAACAAACACAAGGAAAGAAGAGGAATCGAAGCTGTTACGTGATCTCAGCAGGGGAATACGAAATAGGAAATCAAATGTAGGAGAACAATGGACTGACAGTGTATTCGGAATTGATAATTTTGCTACTTGGAAGATTTCTCACGCTCATTTGTTAAAGCGTAGCCTGTGGTTACGAATAGCTATTGATGCTCCTCTTTTCAAATCAGTTTATGTGACACTGAATGTTGCTAAATTTGTTTCAAATAATACAGTAATGAATAAATTCGAATTAGTAAATAACTTAAGAATAGACGTCTAAAGTCCGATTTCATATTTATCTGTTTAGAATTAGTGATTTCATATTTAATGTATTTCTTGGGTGCACATTTTATAGCAACGGGGTACATAAACATTGCCAGAACCCAGAGTGACATATCACTGTGAACTTTCTGTTCCATTAGGAAGAAGGTCCTCAATCTCACACTCGCATAACTGTGACCTTTAAGACGGCTGTTTCTGTTCGTAATTATAATATTAGTTTCTGTGCCACTTGTTCGTATAAAATCTGAAGTGTTTGCCCAAAAAACCTATTTTACTAGCAGGTTTTTCAAATAACTCTAATTCTCTGTGTCACCACCAGAGTGGTAATCACAAGGGCGACAGCTATATGAAAACAGCGAACTGATATTTCCGAACTCGAGTGTGTCTATATTTTGTTTCATCTGATAATAACACCCTGGAGAGACTGCGAAATTCTGTGTTTCTGAACTGTTGGTTCATCAAAGTAAACACAAATTGCTAAGAGACTGAGATGCACAAGAAGATGTCACCCAACAGAAATATTACAATTACTTACTACTTTTATGTATGGAAATATGGAATATAAACTCATGCCTGAACTATAGTACAGTCGTTGCCATGACATCTTGTTCAGACGAAAATTTGTATATTGTGGATCCACTTTAAGACTTCGACTCCTGTTCGCATTTTCATTTGTATCATGCAGCTGGATGTTTTGTATTTATCAAATAAAGATATACGAGAACACTTGCTTTCATTAAGGTATCATGATATTAAACAGGTAAGAATTTAGATTCGAATGAAAGCTGACTTTGCATATTTTCGAGTGATGAAAATTCAGATACCATAAACTTAACACAGACAATAAATAGCCATATTTTTTTACATGAAGGTAATACAGGAATATTCATAATAATCAACACATAATGTAAGTGTATGAGAGCTAATCGCTTATTAAGAGTATTTCCCATAATAATTTTAATACTGTGATGTTATTATCCACTTACTTTTATTCAAAAATGCTGTCAAGGGTGGGAACTCTCCTTGAGATACTACAATTGAGGACAAAATGTTTATATCATTGCTGTCCTTTTACTATTTCCTATGACGGTACAAAAGCCAATTCACATATTAATTAAATTATCAGTGTTATGGTACTACAGATATTTTAGTTCCTTGATACAAGAGCAAGAATAAATGCTGCTACCTCAAAACTCAAAGAAAATTAACTTATAAAATTAAAATCATTTATACCTTGATTAGCATCAACAGTTATGTGTGATATGCATTGTAATACGATGGAGGTAAAAATAAAATTATACATTTAAATATAAAATAAAGGCGTTAACAGAAAATTAATAGCGCACATTTTTCATATTATATTTCTCAGACGTTAAAGAAATATTTACCGGTGTACAGTAGTATTGTAAATGCTTGTTTAAAGAATACAACGAATTCAATGACTACTAGGGGTACTTTACACAAAAGCTTATTGAAGATATTTGACTGTCTTTATAAATATTTGTTCGGCTTACATTAATATCTTTTTCTTAATAAATGAAGAACCCATATTAACTGACAGAACATGGTACCGAATACAAGAAAACTTATCGTTTAAATATATATCTTACACTACGGTTCTTGAGGAAGCAAATAACATTCGCCTTAGGAGAGGACAAATGAAACGTCTGGAAACGAAAGTGTTACTGCCTATTATTTGAATTAGAGTATCCCGCCAGGTAACGATATGTATAAGGGTAAGACATGGAAGCAGTGCAGAGAAAATTAATATGAATGCAGTATATTTGTCTGACAATTCGAAACTTTACGCGGTATTAAGACATCCTTGGCACCTTCATTTAATATTTAAACGTTGTTTTATAGCTGAAGAAATATAAAAGTGTAGGTTATCATTTGGCTTATTGTTGGAATAATTTTCTCTTTCATCCTTAAATAGCAACTGATACATTTCAAACCTCAGTCAAAACATTTTTCATGTTTCTGTCACCGTCCCGGAAATTCAGATGTAAATACGAGCAAATTTCAGTGCCCTAGGAGTAAAAACGAGTTTTGAACACTTTTGTTATCACTGATGTCATCGGAAATCTCTCTACAAGGCATGGTATTATAATGTTGTTCTGTACGTAGATATTCGGTTTGAAGCGTCTGAAGCCCGATGAAAGCACACAGTCATTTTGCTTGATATAAATGATATTTACTGTCATGCCACAGTAATTCGTTTCTCTTTCTTTCCAGATAAAAAACTCAATGCATGCGCAAAATTAGTACGTGATGTTTTTACAGAGGAGATTAATCAGAACATACATACTTGCAAGCGCATTTCCCAAAGGACATGGGAAGAGTAGGTTTAAGGTGTAGTACGTTCCAGTTCCAAAAAGTCGTGAGAAAGCAGTGATAAGAATGATTAATTTGTAACAGAAATACCTTCACTGACATTGTGAATCACATGCACATAATACAAACGAACAGTTTTGTGGGGAATATGATTTTCTTAAAAACTTAATCGAGCGGAATACCTACAGCAGTGCAAAAACCCTGCTATTACTACCTAGTGATGAATATAACTGACTTGGTGCAATGCTTTTTGTTAAAAGAACGTACATATCTCCAATCTCGCTCTTCAGTATCGAGACACCACTCACCACCCATCCTCAGCGATTCAGATCCGCCAGTACGTAAACAGGAGAACCTCTGCGAAATAGGGAAACTAGGAAGACATACATTTAGAATTTAAGTCGTCTGGATAGCTGAGTCGTTTAGATCATTGCTAGCGCTAGGTGAGATTATGGGTTCAAGTCCTTGTGCAAACCACAGTTTTAATCTGTCAGAAAGTATCAAAACAGAATGGGCTCCGTTGCGTGGTGAAAGCCTCATTCTGGGCAGATGTCACACTTGTCCATCTTCTGACTGTATACCACAAACTTTCAGTTCGCCTGTATGAATTATTATTTTTTTCAGTTTCTCTGTAGCTCCCCGATTGAACCAGTTTGTCATTCTGATAGGAAAAATCGAAATAAAATCTATTTTACAGCCGCATTGTCCCTATTCCCGTCTATTGAGAAGGCCTGAGTTCTTTCTGTTTCATCTAGATGTGTTTACTTCATATATTCCGTAGTGCGTACAGTTACACTGAGCCTGTCCAAAAAATATATTCTATTGTTAGCACGTCATATTGTTAACTAACAGGTACCTGATGGTTCTGGTACTTGTAGATTTTCAAAGAATTAACTTTGTGTGCATGTTCCAGAGGTGACACGATTTGTTATGACAGAAAAATAAGAAAAGAACGCTGGGGATTTGTTTGTAGACTTTCATTTTCTTGAAATATTTCGACATCTTCCAGAGATGCATAACATTATGATTTTAGATCAAAGTACGATACTATGAGGACATATTTAGTCATCATAATCATCATCATCATTATCAACCACGGGCTATAGTTACTGCCGTGCACTTACCTCCTTCGGCCCTCTACGTGCTTCGTGGTCGTCGTCTAGACGGCTGGAGGCTACTCTTGCAATTTTCCAGAATTTTCTCAGAATTTTATTACTTCTTAGTGTCTATCAGTTTACTGCCTTAGTCTATATATGAGAAACTGGCCCAGTCTCATGGGTTACTACAGCAATGGCAACTTGATAGTAAATAGAGAGGAAACTTTACATTTCTTAGGTTCAAATATTGATGATAATTTAGACTGGAAAGAGCACATTTTAGAACTTCTAAAATAATTTATTTCAGTCACATTTGCACTTAGAATTATTGCAAATCCTGGAGAGAGAGAAATCGGTAAGCTGACATACATTGCGTTATTTCATTGAATAACATGATATGGAAAAATGTTCTTGGGTAACTCATCTTTAAGCAAGAAAGTCCTCGTTGCTCAAGCACATGCTGTTATAATAGTATGTAATGCTCAGCCATGTTCATCCTGTAGACATCTGTTTAAGGAACTGAGTGTCTTGACGACTGTTTCACAGTATCTTATTCCGACCTGAAGTTTGTTGTGGATAATCCACTATAGTTCAAACTGGAACAATTGTGTACATAGTTACAATATAGTTACAATACCAGAAGGAAAAACGGCATTCACTATTCCACGTTAAGATTGTGTTTACCACTTTCCCAGTTATATAAAATGTCTGACAGACAGCAAAGTAAATTCCTTCTACTCTGTAAAAGAATTTCAATTATATTTATGTGTGAAAGGTGGTGGGTAGGAATTATTCAGACACACACACACACACACACACACACACATATATATATATATATATATATATATATATATATATATATATATATATATATATACGATGTGGAATCTATCGTTTTACATTCATATCACAACTTAATAATTCACACATACACACACACACATATATATATATATATATATATATATATATATATATATATATATATATGTGTGTGTGTGTGTGTGTGTGTGTGTGTGTGTGTGTGTGTGTGTGTGTGAATTATTAAGTTGTGATATGAATGTAAAACGATAGATTCCACATCATTGCGAATTATTGTGCAAAATGATCCACGGAATATGAAACTAACTACACACACTAACTAAAATGACTCACACGCCATCTATTTCATTTTCATTTCATTTAATCTTCATTACAGTCATAACTACCTCTTCTGCTCCAGTCTATTCTTTGATCCATTTACTTTCTTTTCTGTCTCTCTCCGAAATCCCAACATAGGCTTCCGAGCGAGTTTGTGTTACTGTGTACTTTTGCCATTCAAAGTCTATGTCTCTGTACCATAGATCACGACTTGTAGTAAAAGATGAAGTACTTCATACTTAGTTAAACAACCAAAACATTATTTCTCCTCCTCTTCTCATTTTCCTCCCTTCATGGAATAGTTGATTTCAGCTGTTCTGGTCAACAAGGTAAACGAAGCATGTCTGTTACTAGGACTCTGAAACGGCTAAAAAATCACCTGGTAATGAGATTTCTTCCAATTTTCTCAGAGCAGCATTGGGTAAGCATAGTCGCAACATGGTTACTGACATTTTTTTCCGTTATCTTCCTGTCTGCTTGCACTATTCGAGTTTCAATACTTGTAACAATTCTGTGTTCTCGATCTATCGATTGCAAGTCAGACGCAGATGTAACAACTATTACAAGAAGTCTGTCAATTGCGTGTGTTTGTCATTGCTGTTTTAGGGACTAAAGATGGATATTATTGTAGTAGGGATGCAAGTGCTACTGCAGCGATCGGTATTAATAAGTCCCATCATGACTGCTATGTGCATGATTTGAAAGTTATATCAGCCGATTAGTACATTCCACGCTTAATACAGTGAAATAAAATAAAGTAGAGGTGGGTTAATAGATGCTTCAGGATACCAGATGGAAATTAAACCACTTTGAAATATGTATTTTTTAAGTCAAAGAATCTAAGGAAGCTTTCTGTATGGGTACCTAGGAAAACAGGCAAAGTGTTATGTTGACGCGAGATGCAAATTGCTATCACTAATGTTGTGCTGCACCAAGTTGCCGAACAGAGTTCGCCGTGATTTTCGGCCTACAGCCACAGCTTCCCGCGATCCACCAGCCGTCCTTCAGCGGTTTCTTAACATACTATCGTACGCACTGTACACCTACTCAGACAAAATTTCCTGTACAAAATATCGAAAGCACCTTGCTTGCTTGGATATTTTTTTCCCTCCTGATAAATTCTTAAAATGACTGGTGACAATTTTGACATGTCCCAGCTATTGTAAATTATTGGCTATATCCGAAGCGTCATAGCTTCAGTTATTTGATCAGAAACCAACGAAAAGTTTCTCTTTAAATGTTAATCATACTACGTATGAAAGATATTATTTTTCTCATTGTTAGCCGCAAAGCTTACAGCTGCCTCTTCTGTTCTGAGGAAAGACAATGCTCCATACATAAATCGAAGACAGTTATGGCACCTTTCATAATTAAGTTTTGTCACCGAATCCAGAACAAACACTTCACGGTTTCTGGCAAACAATTAGTGCTAATTTATTAGTGATCTTTTTTTACAGCTGCTGCACACTAACTAAAATGAGACAAGTCGCATGTCTTTTGTATGTGTCAATATTCCAGCGCTAACAGTTTTCTACACACAGATTCATAGTAGCTGCAGTTTCGGACCTAAATTGTGACAAACGTTATCCTTACTTTCCTGAAACATAGGTCCACAGCTTCCGTAAATTTGTTAAACGACATCATCTTGCATTATTACGCGATAGCACTTTCGGTTTTAAGCTATTTTCACGTACTTACAAAACGTAACACGACGTAATGAGAACAACGTAAAGGAGATAGAAAAAAATTCTATTTTGTAGACATTCTAGTAAACGTACAATATTCTGACATATTGGCTTACGTTAGGCAGAGACAGCAACGTAATATTCACATCAAAGAACACCAATTCAGTGATACTGGTCGGTATTTCGTTTATTTGATTGAAAGCGTTTACTCGCAACGCATTAGAATAAATGTTACGTTAGGCAAAGACAGCAACGTAATATTCACATCATAGAGCACAAATTCAGTGTTACTAGTCGGTATTTCGTTTATTTGATTGAAAGCGTTTACTCGCAACACATTAGAATAAATGTCTAAAACAACCAAGAAAATTTTGATTTCGGAGGTCTGTTTGGTCACTGGGCATGGACGCTTTAGAAGCAATTGAAATTTCTTAGTACCTTCAAAGAGCTACCACATTACAAGTTCAATGAACAAACAAAACGAAATAAAAATTTTTCCGGTTGGTTTAGACAGTTACTCTAATGTACTGTAAGTAGACACTTTTAGTTGCGTGATTTATACAGTCCATTCAAAATTGCAATACGTAAAATACAGTATTTACCATTATGGCTGACTAACGCAAACCTATATGTCAAAATCTTATAAATATATATGAATGTCAACAAACTACAAAACTGGCTATACCTACGGTTAATCCCACTTCACGTTGTACTCGTCACGTTGTACTGTGTTTTGTAGATGCCTGAAAATGGCTTAATGTGGAAATTGCAGTTTCAAAATAAAATTCTAACACATGAAAGACAGATGACACTGTTTAAAAAATATTATCGTGATACGCTACTCGACAGCATTTAATTCTTAATATATTAATACGACTTTCTTCAAACGCTTTCATTTGTTGTTGCGGTAATTATTTTCCATTTGACGATGTGAGTAATTTTACTTTATCTCTGTTATTTGTTCTAATCAATTATCTAATAGTTTATTGTTGTTTGTTATTTACTGTAGGTGATTATAAGAGGAATAAATCGCGAACTTCTGTTCGTGATGCACATTTTTGCCAGATCATTGATCAGCTTTCTGACACTATACTAAGTTTTCCAAATTTTCACATGTCTCAAATGTATGGTCTGTTTTATAACAGAAATTTGTATTTATTAGTCATAGAAAATTAATTTAGTTATCATACAAATTATGTTCACAATCTTCCAATAAAGGGTGGCACTATTATGCCGCACAGTTGTAACATATATAAGAGAATAAAATTGTGCAGTGCAGTAAGCGGGAATAATCAACTTATACACACATCAAAAAAAGTTTTGCATCACCTCGGTTCCGAGAGTTCCTGAATCTGTAGAGAAAATTGGAATAGGGAGCATCATAAACATTGCTTCCGCCATTTTATTGCTCATGAAAACCACACAGGGCATGTTGTACCACAATACAGCGAGACCTTTAGAGGTGGTGGTCCAGATGGCTATACACATCGATACCTCTAATACCCAGTAGCACGTCGTCTTGAATTGATGCAGCCTGTGTTTGTCGTCGCATACTATCCACAAGTTCATCAAGGCTGTGTTGGTCCAGATTGTCCCACTCGTGAACGGCGATTTGGCGTGGATCCCTCAGAGTGGTTGGTGGGTCACATCGTCCATAAACAGCCCTTTTCAATGTATCCCAGGCGTTTACGATTCGATTCATGCCTGGAGAACATGCTGGCCATTCTAATCGAGCGATGTCGTTATCCTGGAGGAAGTCATTCACAAGATGTGCATGATAGAGATACCAATTGTCGTCCATGAAGAGGAATTCCTCGTCAGTATGCTGCCGATATGGTTGCACTATCGGTCGGAGGATGGCATTCCCTTATCGTACAGCCGTTACGGCGCCCTTCATGACCACCAGTGGCGTACTTCGGTCCCACATAATGCCACCCCAAAACAGCAGGGAACCTCCACCTTGCTGCACTCGCTGGACAGTATGTCTAAAGCGTTCAGCCTGACCGGGTTGCCGCCAAACACGTCTTCGACGTTGTCTGGCTGAAGGCATATGCGACACTTATCGGTGAAGAGAACGTGATGCCAACTCTGAGAAGTACATTCGGCATGTTGTTGGGTCCATCTGCACCGCGCTGCATGATGTCGTGGTTGCAAAGATTGACCTCGTCATGGACGTCGGAAGTGAAGTTACGCATCATGCAACCTACTGCGTACGGTTTGAGTCGTAACGCGACGTCCTGTGGCTGCACGCAACACATTATTGAATATGGTGGCGTTGCTGTCAGGGTTCCACCGCGCCGTACTCCGTAGGTAGCGTTCAGCCACTGCACTAGTAGTCCATGGGCGCCCTGAGCGAGGCATGTCTTCGACAGTTCGTGTCTCTCTGTATCTCCTCTATGTCCGAACAACATCACTTTCGTTCACTCCGAGACGCCTGGACGCTTTTCTTGTTGGAAGCACTTCCTGACACAAAGTAACAATGCTGACGGGATCGAACCGCGGTATTGACCGTCTAGACATGGTTGAACTACAGACAAAACGAGCCGTGTACCTCCTTTCTGGTGGAATGTCTCGAACTAATCGGCTGCCGGACCCCCTCCGCCCAATAGGCACTGCTCATGCATAGTTGTTTACATCTTTGGACGAGTTTAGTGACATCTCTGAACAGTCAAAGGGACTGCGTCTGTGATTCAATATCCACAGTCAACGTCTATCTTCCGGAGTTCTGGGATCCGTGGTGATGCCAAGCTTTTTTTGATGTGTATATTTAAGTCTTACGAAAACAAAAGATTTCTATCACCTAGACTGAATAACAGTGTGTACCACCTGAATTAACATTCATTCGCGTTATGTTTGAAGTCTTAATAGGTTATAGATTTTTTTTTTGTAAATGGAATTGCGTGGTATTACTGCTCCAATTGTGTTAAGTTTTCTATGGGAATATGACACGAACATGTTGGTCTGTTTGCCCGAAATGGGGTAACTCACTGATGAACAGCTAAAATATTCTAACAACTGTGCTAATCATTTTATTCGTCAGTTGGAATTAGTCCAGCAGATCACTGTAACTGAATAGACAGTGCTTCAGAAGAGACTATAATATATTTCTGATTAACTGTGGCGTGGACCGGTGTGGCCGATGGGTTCTAGGCGCTCCAGTCTGGAACCGCGCGACCGCTACGGTTGCAGGTTCGAATCCTGCCTCTGGCATGGGTGTGTGATGTCCTTAGGTTAGTTAGGTTTAAGCAGTTCTAAGTTCTAGGGGACTGATGACCTCAGATGTTGGGTCCCATAGTGCTCAGAGCCATTTGAACCATTTTTTTATTAACTGTCGGCAGAACGCTATTTTATGAATCCCACTTGGAAGAACTGAAGCATAAACCTTTTTTGAAGAAACCAACAGTTACTTAAAGAGGCTGTGATACAACCATTTCAGGACGTAAGCGCTGATGCTGGTGGAATATTGGTCATCTGTTTAGCACAACAGTGTTCACGTGCCTAGACCGGACATCCAACTACAAGAGTCAGTTATGTTTATCTTAGGCCCACACTGGCACATTAAATGAAGGTACCTTCTATTTCTAGTGCGCATCAGTGTTGGAAAAGCTTTACGAAGGACAGAGGAGTAGTACATCAAAGCAGATCCACCTTTCCATACATCACAATTTTATAGGCCTCAGCCGCTTCAAATAAAGGTCCGCCAGATGACAGACTGGAGAGCTTCAACTCAAGAGATGACTGGGAAAGGACCTGGGTCACACAGACACCCATAAATGATAGTCCTGTCTCGTACTCGACGTGTACGATTGAGGTGCTTTTTTCGTAGTGAACTCACTAATTGCACACGTGTTTCCTTGAACAAAAAAATGTTTTGAAGATTCTGTGTTTAGCGGAACACAATTTCTTTTATTCTCTCTCCTTCGCCATCTTGCATCTTATGTGTTTCTATCAGTGGGTTCCCCTTTATGTTGGAACACAGGAATGTATCACAAACAGTGAAACAGCGAGTGTTGAGAATATAACTCATAGAGTTTTGACATTGTGGAAACCTCTGCCACTAACAAAATTACAGGTAATAACAGTTTTCTGAAATCAGAATATTAAAAATAACGTAGAAGACAGACACCAACGTGAACAACAAATGTACAGTTAAGCAAAAGAGTACAGCTTTTAGGCTATGTATATAAATACCAGATTACAAATCCAAAAGTGCTGTCTGCAATAATTTGTTATTGTGTGGTGACGCTGAATTCATCTTATGCTATAGATCCCCTTGTATCTGGTTGGGTAAGTTAGTTCACAGGTAGGAAGCAAGCAAAAGGTATACTATCTCCAATAGGACGATGCCTTGTGGTGCACTGTGGCGTTCGAACCTACTTTCTGGTTGAGAGTAGTTTAACTTAAATAAGTGTTTTGCTGAAAGCAGAATACTAAAAATATATTTGTTATAAGATGGAAAGTTTAGATCGTATTTTAAAAAGTGATGGTGGCGTTGAGGCAAAGTCAGGAGTGGCCGGCGGATGAAAACGATGACTCTGAGGTTCTCATGGTGACCTTCCATGTGACGGGAGTAAATGAGAGACTAGCACTTATTGGGCTTCAGCCTACATGGAACTGACAGACTCATATCGAATTTCTTCATTTCGACCAGCGCAGGGCTAAACTGTCTGAAGGAAAGTCAATATTGTATAAATAGTGGTTCTTCATTTTGTTGTTACTCTTTTAACTACTTTTCACTCGTTTTGAAGCATATGTGTGCTTTTAGTTTATCGAGCGAGTAAATATTGTATGGCTCATTCACGATACTGTTGAACTTCCAAAGTCAGTTAAAACTTCTCATTTACTTATTTTTATTTACTTATGAAAATTATTCCATCTCGGAAGATTAAGGTCTTCAGGCCCTTTCTTTCATCTAACCAAACTTTCTCACTGAACAAACATTGCAGTTGAGGTTACATATGACCAACATAAAATTATGAAGATAATAATAATAATGACAGTATGTACGGTAACAGATACGTGGAATCTAAGGAATGTCATTCTTACTAAAATTTAGCATATTTCTCATTACTTTCTGGCGAACTGCGAATAGTGACATTTAATAGAAACCTTTTACCACACTACAGAAGCAATCATTGTGGAGAAGAAGTTGGTTGGTCGGAGGAGGAACGAGAAATAAAAGAGTAAAATTAGGACATGGCAAGGAAGGAAAAAACCAGAACTAGAAATGGGTGATTGCACTGATAATTCACTGTGTGAAATAGATACTGCTTCCCTGTTGGACATTCAGAAAACAGTTAGGTTATGCCGAGAGGGAAGCTACGCCCATGACAAAAAACAATACTTTAATCTCGTCTTATATGCAGAGTGTTTTGGAGGCGACGTAGGTTGCACGGTTAACTTTTTCCACAGTATTTACGCTGAAATGGGGGAAGAGATGGTGAAAGATTCAGTGTCATGTAAAGATACAGCCAAGATGCTAGTCGTACCAGATCTGGTATTACAGTTGTGGAATTATGTCTGATATGTGAAGATATGTTTAGTGAGCAGCAGTGACTAAGTATATGATGAATTAAACACACCACGTGTAAACTACGTGTGCAGCCTGAGCATAGGAGCGATTGATGTGATCAAACAATTGAATTTTGTACACAAGTAAGCAAACGTTCATCGCCAGATCGAGACGTCTGAAGTCCGTCACAGTAGTAAAGATTTGATAGGACTAAAGACTGGACCAATTTCTTTCTAATGTGAGGTGGAAACACTTCCCTAAATTTTTCCATTGCTTGTAGACACGAGGAGATTTCCTGCATGCTGCAACAGTTTCCTCTCCCCAGTTTAGACGTTCATCCATGTTTATTCCAAGATATTTTACTATGTTTGAAACGGCAACCGGACATCATTGAGAAGTACTGGAGGAACTGTTTCACGAAAACGCCCACTGATCAACTTTTGATGTGTTATGAGGATAACCTCTAAATTTTTAGAGTTATGTTTAAGCCCTAGTTTTCTGTCAATCGTGATACTGAACACATATCATCATTCTTACCTGATATGGCACAAGAGGCAATGTTTACAGGGCTGCCACTTAGCTACGACTGTATATCGCTATCATACAAGTATTAGATACAGGAATGAAGGAAATATGAAATGTTATTGATATCCAGGGAGAAAATCAATGAACCTTGGACGGTACCCTGGGGGGGGGGGGGGGGGGGGAGGGGGGGGGGGCTCAAGAGACCACATTTTTCGATGGTGACTTCTGCAACCCGTAGTTGATGACTTCTCCGACCCACAGATAATTCATGGACACCTAGTTTCGAAGTAGCCGTAGAGCGACAGCATTGTCCCGTTTGAGATGTTTGCTGCTTCGCGTTAATAAGTAATATATCGAAATAAGTTGTTCCGAAAGACACGCTGAAATCGAGCAGTGTCAAAATGGTCGATTTACGTCCACCCATGGCATGTTAGATGTCGTCACTCGCTTTACGCAGTTGCTGCACTACGGAGTTTTCGGAAGCTGGATTTATATTTGTCGTGAATGTTATAGCATTTAAGGGTGGTAGACATGGTTGGCACTCGATTTTGGTTCCGATATTCACGATTTTTTCAATAAAATAACAGTCTTATTACAATACTGACTTCAAACTCTTATTGTACACCCTTAAGATTGAACTATGTATATTTTAAGAAAAAAAGTTGCACCCAGAGGACACATCAACGAAAGGCCTTCGTGGAGTCCGAGGACGATTGGTGGGTGATTTGAATGCCATAATTTTCTATCTAGAACAAGCTTTCGTACGATACTTTGAAACTTATGATGTCGTCCAATGTTGTGCGTAGGAATATTTTAAAAATGGTTTTTAACAAAATTGTGGCACTCTGACATAAAAGTCGTTATAAAGACGTGCACGAAAAATCGAAATTAAATTACATCGCAGAAATTCTACGTACTACAGAACAGAAAATCCCTGTTCACAAGTTGTAAGTAGGTATAATGTAATTGCATGTATGGTATTTCCTGCTAACTTGGAAAATGTTAATTCGAAAACATCGTTTAAAATTTTCACTTGTGTTTTTTAATACTGAAATTGAATATACACTGTACAGTTGGCCGATATCGCTACACTCTCATTTACCAAGTTATATCGATTAATTACCTTTCTTTATGACTGGGATTACATTTCGAGCATTTTCTAATCGTATGAACACGTTTTACTTCGTGTAAAAAAGACAATCGAAATGACAAGTTAAGCAGAAGCGATACAAGGTCGTGCTTTCAGACTGTTTACCGTAAACTAATCATGTTACGAAAGAAATCTTGTTCAGGATACTATTTTAGGTGATACAAACGCTCTCTGTGATATTATCTGAAACAACAGGACCCCTCTGTCGGTAACTTTTAAAGTATAACATCGGTTGGATTCGAGCACCCGGAAGGAGGGAGGGAAGGGAAGATTGAGTTTAATGTCCCGTCGACATCGAGGTCATCAGATATGGAGCACAAGCTCGTATCAAATCGAGGATCGGGAAGGAAATACGCCGTGTCCTTTCAAAGCAACCATCCCGGCATTTGCCTGGAGCGATTTAGGGAAATCACGGAAAACCTAAATCTGATGCGGGTTTCAATCATCGTTCCCGCGAATGCGATTCAGTGTACTAACCATTGCTCGATCTCTCGAGCGCTCGGGTACGCCAGACATCCATTCAACAAATCGCGTTTTTAACATTTTTTGTGAATGGATCTTAAAAATAGATCCTCGATGGTGAGTGTTCATCGGAGGTTAGGGTATTATCTGGAGTGCCCTATGGAACTGTGGTAGGTCCGCTGTTGTTTTCTATCTACATAAATCATCTTTTGGATAGGGTGGATAGCAATGTGCGGCTGTTTGCTGGTGATGCTGTGGTGTACGGGAAGGTGTGGTCGTTGAGTGACTGTAGGAGGATACAAGATGACTTGGACAGGATTTGTGATTGGTGTAAAGAATGGCAGCTAACTCTAAATATAGATAAATGTAAATTAATCCAGATGAATAGGAAAAAGAATACTGCAATGTTTGAATAATCCATTAGTAGTGTAGCGCTTGACACAGTCACGTCGATTAAATATTTGGGCGTAACATTGCAGAGCGATATGAAGTGGGACAAGCATGTAATGGCAGTTATGGGGAAGGCGGATAGTCGTTCAAATGGCTCTGAGCACTATGGGACTTAACATCTATGGTCATCAGTCCCCTAGAACTTAGAACTACTTAAACCTAACTAACCTAAGGACAGCACACAAGACCCAGTCATCACGAGCCGATAGTCGTCTTCGGTTCATTGGTAGAATTTTGGGAGGATGTGGTTCGTCTGTTGAGGAGACCGCTTATAAAACACTAATACGACCTATTCTTGAGTACTGCTCGAGCGTTTGGGATCCCTAACAGGTCTGACTGAGGGAGGACATAGAAGCAATTCAGAGCCGGGCTGCTAGATTTGTTACTGGTAGGATTGACCATCACGCGAGTGTTACGGAAATGCTTCAGGAACTCGGGTGGGAATCTCTAGGGGAAAGGAGGCGTTCTTTTTGTGAACCGCTACTGAGGAAATTTAGAGAACCGGCATTCGAGGCTGACTGTAGTACAATTTTACTGCCGCCAGCTTACATTTCGCGGAAAGACCACAAAGATAAGATAAGAGAGATTAGGGCTCGTACAGAGGCATATAGGCAGTCATTTTTCCCTCGTTCTGTTTGGGAGTGGAACAGTGAGAGAAGATGCTAGTTGTGGTACGAGGTACCCTCCGCCATGCACCGTATGGTCGATTGCGGAGTACTTATGTAGATATGTAGATATGTAGACTATTTCAAGCCAGTAAAAAATTAGACTAAACAAATTTCTACCCTTGTTTTCTCCCTTCAAGGTAAACCGGCAGCTGTTCATTGTCACTGGAGAGCATGGAAATCGGCCGCGGCACGGATTTCGCCAGATCTTGTAAGCAGCAAGGACGGCCAGTTCGGCAGCTCGGCTCCTTAGGCGGCCGCGAGCCCCACATCCCCGACAGGACCGGCTCATTACTATGCAGGCGGTCCACACCTCGGCCGGCGGGCATAATGACGGCGCGGCGCGCTGCACAATCGCATACAAATTGCGCGCATTCACCGCCGCTGCACGCGGCTCCAAGATTTTTCACGTGTCACTCTGGCCCGGTCCTGGCCGCGCCGTTTGATTAAATGTTCGCACCGAGATTGTGACGGTTGCAGACTCCTGTCCTCCCTCCTCCCCCCTCACTTCGCACCCCCCCTCAACCCACACCATTCTCGTCCGGTGTCCGGTGTCCAGCAGCCCCTTCGGGCTGGATGCCATGGAAGGCTTAATTCCGTATTTTACCTCATATCGTCGCAGATTAATGGCTTAGATAGCTTCTAATTTAATGAACAATATATCTTCCAGAAAGTTGCCAGTAGGAAACAAAACGAAAAGCTGGGGAAAAATAGAACGTGCGTCCTGAGGAACATTTTCCTAAGTTGACGAATTAGCCCCCGCCCCGCAGTATAAGCTAGAATGTCGGGTGTGGTACGGATATCCCTACACCGAAACGTTTGCCTCGGCTTTCCGCAAAATGCGGACCAGTATGTACGTATACTGAATACGGAAATTTTTTGGTCTTACTGCGCTTATGTCAACAACGAACCACACCCCATAAACAGTCGCATTCATCTTAGGACGAAGTTACAAGATTTGAACTGCGCTACGCGAGATTACTGTATAAAGTGAACAGTACTGCCTGCATCGAGAACAATTCACCCTGTATCACATAACTTATGTAAAATATTCAGAAAAGAATATTGAGACGGCTCTTGAAACGGTTGCTTTTCAAGTTGTGGAACAGTCACTTGTGCGTATTTTTGAACTGCTTATTCGGAGTTCATGTGCAAAACACAGCATCGGTTGTTGCACGAAATATAATTAGCTATTCGTCAATGAACGAGCATCACGCGCGACACCGACCTGGCACATTTAGTTGTATAGTGTGGGAGCGCATCGCAGAGAAAAACAAGCAGCTTGACCAATAAATGTCAATGTAAAACGCTGGCAGCATGAGTGGGAGAAATGTGCTCCACATCAACTGATGCTATTGCTGATGACATCGTAGCGGTTCCAGACTCTGAAAAAGAAACGAATACAGTGCTGAAAGTCCTATCAGACACACCACAACAATGAGAGTTAAAAGTGAACAAACGGAAATCAAAAAGAAATGGTAGTACGGAAAAAACATGATAGAAAATAAAACAAATATAAAAGCTAATGATAAGATAACTGATTAGATGAAACGGTTTGGTTATCTCAGTAGTATAATCACAGAGGACAGCAGATGCGTAATGCTGGTGAAGTATTACATTGTCAAAGCATTTACGTCAAAGAGAAAGGTGTCAACCATCTACCATATGAATATAGATCACAGTAAGTCCTTTACACAATCATCTGTGCGGAGTACGCTGTTCTATGGCAGTGAAAGTTGGACTCTGCGTCGATTAGAAACGTTGGAACTAGATATGGCGGGAAAAAAAGAACTAGCTAGACGGAAAAAAGACTTAAGCGAAGTCTCGGGGAGAGAAGATTATTAAAAGAAGTTCAGAATCAAAAGTTATTGGACTTGCCATCGGACACAACACTTCCATCATTAACAGGGAAAACCCAGGAATAGAAAGGAAGAGGACGGCCTAGGAAAGAATTGTGCTCGGAAACTAATAGCCAATGGCAGAAGGCAGTGATTATTCGTTTAGAATATGTGTACATGACAAATATCAGCACATATTTTTAAATATTTCGTGCGGTAAATTATGCCTTTTCACCATCTAATCGAGTGGGCCCTCCCTGTTGTTTTCCCTCAGAGTCTTAAGGTTAAGTGCTCCCCCATTCTCAAGGATTCTGTTTTTACTGCATGCTATAGGTTAGTGAGTTTTACCAAGCTACTTGTTTTCTGTGTTGGTGGTTTCTAACAAACATTCATCATAAGCCCATTCACTGTATGTGCCAATGATGCTTTTCTGAACACTATGTTAATTCTGTTATACTGGAGTCCATAAATTAAGATAAATATTGTTGCAGTCGTAGAAATCAGATTTCCTGGAGAATACGTACAGAATTTTTGAGAATACACTACGTTTAACAGCGGTGTACAATCTGAAAAGCAAGAGTTAGGAACAGTATTTCTCATTTCAGGGGAGTTAGTTGAAACAGTCATAAGGTTTGAGGCAATTGATAAAAGAATATGCCACATACGAATGAAAGGCAGATGACACAACATCTCTGGTGTCAATGTTCATGTACTACAAACGACAATGAAGATGATGTGAAATACTTCGTATAACTTCACAAGCTGCGACATGGACGCGAATAAAACAGTGACATGAATATAGACCAATTGGCTCTGAGCACTATGGGACTTAACATCTATGGTCATCAGTCCCCTAGAACTTAGAACTACTTAAACCTAACTAACCTAAGGACAGCACACAACACCCAGCCATCACGAGGCAGAGAAAATCCCTGACCCGAATATAGAATAAATTTCCTTTACTTTACGTCTATGGTCACAAATTTTTGTCGGCAGACTAGCGGTTTCGGTCTATAACGACCATCTTCTGATCCCACTGTGCCACTATGGCTGCAGTACATTTGAACATGTTTTTATAAAACAGCTCTGAAGATTTGTCAATACAGACCTAAACCGGTAGGCTGATGACAAAAAATTTGTGGCCATAGACGTAAAGCAACGAAAATTTAGTTCATATAACTCCTATACAATGTTATGACATCCCATGGTGACGCGACATCAAAATCGCACGGGAGACTTTATTGCCTTGCTAAGAAAGGGGAACCGTTGGCGCCGGATGATAGACAATGAAAGCCTCCATGAGGAAACCAACAAAAGTTGATTCCGCATTATCTTATTTGTTGCATCAGAAAGCATTAATGTTAAAATTACAAACTTACCATACAAGGATACCCACAGAGACATGGCATTCGGCAGATGGCAAGAAAGCAAACCAAATCGAACATATATTACTATCAAAGAGGCATAGAAGTGCCGTCAACAATATTCGACACGGAAAACACCAAGGAAGTGCACTATGAAATTTAACCATTTAGGTACAATCCTGAAACTTGTTAGTAGCAAGTTGAAGGGAGTAACGGATTTCAAATACTTGTCAAAACAACAGAAGCCAATGAACGTGAAACCAAAGACATAAATGGACTCTGGGAAGATTTCAAGAAACTGGTTCGATCTTCATCTCGAAACAGGTAACCAAAAGTAGAACAAAAGACGAAGAAATGGTTCAACGATACATGCAAAACGACAAGATAACAGGCAGGAAGGCATGGCTACAGAGCACACAGAACGAGAGATTAGAAAACAGGGGTAAAGGGAGATACAGGAGGAAACAAGCGATACTCTACCAAGAGCAAAAAGGCTGCACTTAAAGCACACCGTAGAAATAAAGTAACATTCCATAGTACATTGCATCGTAAATAACATCAGGAAGGAATATCAACTGCGGACAGTAATACTTCACGACAACAATACACCAATGGTAACGTTATCGCTGGATCAGATGATATACTACAGATCTAGAAAGGATATTTTAACGGTTGATTAAACTTCCAGATCCGGAAAACAAAACTGAGAAAACTTGCCCTCCAACAGTTGAAACTCCTATAAATGATCCAAGACACGAAGAGGTAACCAGCAACTCTAAAAAGCTGGTAAAACCAAAAAGCAGCTGGAACTGGCGGTGGAATAGCTGAACTGCTGAAACAGAGCGGTCGCAAATTTCTTTCACCTTAGTATTAAAACTTGGCAAGATTAAAAACTACCAGATGAATGGAAGTAATAAATCATTATCTCTGTACTCAAGAAAGAATATAAACGAAATTGCTGCAATTAGTGAGGAATTTTCCTACTACTATCTTGTACAATTATGCAAAGAATCATACTCTATACCAAGCACATAACAGAGGACTATGAAACTGATTCTCGGAGAAACATATCAACAACAGGCAGCATATACTGCACCAAGACTATTGATTTCCAACAGGCCTAAGATTCGGTGCACGCAGAAACGGTGTGTGAAATCATGACAGATTATGAAATCCCTAAGAAACTCATTAGCCTGTTAAAAATGTGTTTAGAGAAGGCGGTAAACGGGATGACCAACTGCAGATCGTTATCGACTCTTTAGGGAACAAAACCGGTCTGAAGTAAGGTGATCCTCTTTTCCCACTTGCCTCAACCTTGGCACGGAAAAAGTAGTGAAAGAAACAACAAATGGAAATGTCACAGACAATCAACCAAATATACAGGACTATGCAGATGACATACGAGTAGTTTTAATACAAAGTAATAGTCGTGAAACCGAAACGTTGTTGTACAAACTAAATGAAACCACCATGAGAATAGGTTTAAAAAGTAATAAAGAAAAAAACAGAATATATGAACATACAAACGAAAAACGTGGCTACAGAACAACCTGACAATTTTGATATGGAAAACTACGCTTTCAAACACACTCTCAACTCCAAACACATTGGTGTCGATATAGATTACTGCAGCAGTACACAAATCGAATACGAAATTAGACTACACAACGTAAACAAAGTTTATCGTTTCCTGCAAACATTTCTATACTCCTAACAGCTGGCCAAGAAAATCAAACTGAAACTCTATAACGGAACCATCAGGCCAGTACTGCCTGTATGGAACGCAGACATGGAGCTTGAACAAAACAGAAGAGCACTATCTCTCAGTGTTCGAAAATAAAGTTTACAAAAATACTTTTTTCGGTTAACACTGAACAAGCAACATAAATATGAGCTTGGAGACCCAATGAAGAACTAGTTCAATTTCTCGTGCAACCCCCGGTAGTGAACATTGTCAAAGCGTGACATTTGTTATGAGCAGGACCTGCTGTCAAAATGGATGCCGGCGGAATAGTTCGTCAGATTATGGACAGGAAGATGAAAGGCTCAAAACCCCTGGACATCCAAGAGTTGTTGATCTCAGACTGCAGAGTAATGGGTGTCAATGAGTGTAAGGAAGCGGCGAACTGGAATCAGCAGAACCTCGCTTCCCAAAAAAGCCAACGGAGCGAGTGAGTATGAGTACATTTCCGTTGTGATCAACTGTAACAAACACAAGATTTTCTTAGATTATGCCTGGCTGAGCTTCTTGTTAACGATTCAACCACATTATCTATCATAGTCCATAAACGAAAATTAACATCTACTTTACAGTGAAGTGTATATACTAAAATAGTCTCATTCTTTTATTCTGTTAGAGGTCGTGGACAAAAGGCCTAAATTCACTGTACTTCAGAAACGTTTTAGTCTTGACGCTTACTATGATCCACGCTACATTTTCCCTTTGGAATGGTCACAGTGTGCTTTTTTTAAATATGGAGTGGTTTTGTCTCAATAAAACAACAATATGGTATAAATGTCAGAGCATCAAATCGCTGAAAGGTCTCTTAATGTCTGACTCGTCATGACAGGGTTCGTATTACGTTAACCGAATCTTTCATCGGTTTTTGGTGGAACAATATTATAATAAATGAAAATCACTATATTATTTATATTCTACAGGATTCATTTATTGAATGAACCCGTTTTCAGGTTACAACGTCATCATTAGACCTTTATTGACTATCGTCGCCAAGAAGTTACAACGTTTGTAAATAACATTGGAAAAGATGTCACACATCTAGATTGAGACACAAACACACAGTAAATAACATCTTTGACAGCGTGGTGAAAAAGCAATTTAAAAGGTTAAAAGCTCGACAATCAGTAAATATATATGGATCAAAGAGAAAAAGACATTAACATCAAGCTCAGAAACGGTGCCTAGGTAACAGTTACCTAATAAACAAACGCAATAAAATAAAATAAAATAGTAATTTACAAGGCTACATTTAGAGGTAATAAATGTGGAAAATATTACAGAAATCAATTAAAAGAAGGAATTAACAGTTGTAACAATAGAATATATGGAGAACATAAGGAATTTCTACAAGATATAAAGAATGAATAAACATAGGAAAATGGAGGAATGTAAGGGAACACACTGTATATGTCATATTTCACAGTGTGGTGGTAATGTAACTCAACAGGTAAAAAGTTGAACAATAAAAAGTGAATAGAGAGTAAGAAGGAAAATACTAATACTAAATTCGAAAACTGTGCCTACATAACAGTTTACATAAATAAATAAACCCTACAAAACAAAATAAATTTAGTACTTTATGAGGCTACTTCAAGAGGTAATAAACATGAAAAGTGATATAGAAACCAGTTAAAAGAACGATTTAACAGCTACAATAATAGAATATAGAGAATATATAGAAAACTCAGTAAGATAAAAAGAAATGAAGAAATGCAGGAAAAAGGATGAATATCAGGGAATACACAGTAAATTTAATATTTTACAGTGTGACAGTGACGCAATTTGAAAGGTAAAATGTTGAACAATAAAAAATGTAAAGAGAGCTAAACAAGGAAAACATTAACACTACATTCCAAAATTGTGCTTATGTAATAATTACGTTAATTAAACAAACAAAATACAGTAAAATAGTGCGTGATGAGACTACTTCTAAAGATATTAAACACAGAAAGTATTATAGAAACCAGTTAAAAGAAAAAAGTAACAATTATATCAACAGAATGAATGCAGTACATAGGCAGTCATAATAAAATAAAATAATGATATAAGAAAAAGGGAATCATGAAGGAACAGGCAGTGTGGGAGGTAATGGAACCGAGAAGATTATGTGAAATTTAGGAGAGAGGAAGTACTGAGCTGTGTTCGGTCATTTAATATTAAATCTCTTTATATTTTTTACTGTTCAACTCTGCATCTATTAAATTGAATTTCCACTGCATTTACTCTGTGTTCCCGTAAATTACTCAGTTTTATTGCTTTTATTCATTCCTTTTTATCCTATTGAGATTGCTTGTACTCCATATATTCTGTTGTTACAATTGTTAATTCCTTCTTTTAATTGGTTTCTGTATCACTTTACAAATTTCATGCCTATTCAAGTAGCACTGTGAAGTAATATTTTTATTTTGTTTTATTGAGTTTTTTTATTAATGTAAACTGTTATCTAGGCTCCGTTTACGAGTTTAGTGTTAATTTTTTTTTCTGTCTGCACCCTTTATACCTATTTATTTCTTAGTTTTTTACAATTTAAATTATATTATCACCAAACTCTCAAAGATGTATTGAGTGTTTGTTTGTGCCTCAATATAGATGTATAACATGTTTTCCAGTATTGTTTACCAACATTGTGACTTATTTGGCGATTATAGTCAACTAAAGTCTGCTGATGGCGTTGTAAGCCGAAAACTGGTTAACTCAATAAATGAGCACTGCAGAACAAAAGCAATACAGTACTTTTCACTTATTAAGGTTCGTATTAACAATGACGAAGATATAAGTGGCTGTTTGAGCACGCTGTGTCATTACCTTGTAGCTAACAGGAAGCACCTTAAAACTATGTCTTTTCCTTCTGGAGAGAGAAATCTAATTAAGAGATTTGGAAATTCGAGTTTATGCACCTGTTGACATTGCAGAAGTTGTTGTTTTTGATGATACGTTAATTTCTATTTTAATTTTAAGGGAAAAATTATGAGCCTTACTTGTATGTAAGATGATCAATGCAGAGATGCTACACAGCGTCTCAATATTCAAGTGAGCATTTTGGTAAGACTCCTCAGTAATAAATGTGTAATAGGTTATGATTATTTAAATTGAAACAAATGAGCCCTCGGTCACTATTGTTTTCAGTCTTATTGACCAGGTTTCAACACTTCTAAGAGTGCCATCATCAGAATTAATTTTAACTCTTGTAAGTGTTGAAACCTGGTCAATAAGACTAAAAATAATAGTGACCGAGGGCTCTTTTGTTTCAGTTTCAATTTAAAAACGGTCACTGAACGAAGTAGCCATGTTTAAAATGTTATGATAATGTCTTAATTTTTTGCAAACTTGTTACACTTCATTAGACGAAGACCTCTCTGCAGACCGAAAATCTACTTTGAAGTAAATCCGCCAGCAATGATGGAGAGAAACGAAGATCGCTCAGTTCGCCCATGAGACTAGGAAGTCACTAGGCGACTGCGCCCCGACTAACGTCTTTGTCCTTCATTTCCGGAAGCCGTTCGACACAGGTCCGAATAGTCAGTTAATGAATAAAATGCGAGCCTACGGAATATCGGACCAACTTTTTGATTAGACTAAAGAGTTCCTGTCAAATAGAAAACAGCTTGTAATTCTGATCGGAGAGAGATATTCAGACATAAAAACAACTTCGAACCTACCCCAAGGGAGAGCTTTAGGATCGTTACCTTTCGCAGTACAAATGACCTAGTAAATAAAGTCGGGAGCTTCATGACACCTTACGCGCATAATACTGTTGTATACAGAAAGGTAGTAGTGACAGAAATTCTACCGAAATGCCGGAAGACCTGCAGAGGATCGACGCGTGAGGCAGGGATTTGTAGTTGACTCATCATAAACAAGTCTAACGTATCGTGCGTAAATAACTTGAAACAGCCTTTATATAATAAGTACATCATTGCCAAATAGCCACTGCAAGCAGTCACATCCATTAAATACCTGAGACTACGTGTACAGAGTGATTTAAATTGGAGTGACTACATAAAACTAATCACGGAAAGATAGATGCCAGACTGAGATTCATTGGAAGAATCCTCATCAAATATAGTCCATCTACGAATAAGAAACCTTACAAAATTATTCGACCAATACTTGAGTATTATTCTTCATTCTGGCACCCTTACCAGGTTTGGAGAGATGGAGAAGACCCAAAGAAGAGCAACTCGTTTCGTCACCGATTCGTTCGGTAAGTGCAAAAAAGTTACGTTGATGCTCATCCACGTTCAGTAGCAGACGCCGAAAGAGAGTAATGTGCAGTACTGTTAAAATTCCGATAGCGTATGTTCCTAGAAGAATCAACCATCACGTATCTCGTGAAAAGGCCATGTAGATACAACGAGAGGCATTCGAGTACATATGTAGGCTTGCCAACAGTCGGTCCTCTAACACATTATCTGCGACTCCAATAGGTATAGGGCTGTGGTTAGCGAAACATTGTTCGGGAGTCACATGGTGATCTTCGACCGTTTGAGCGTGGCCCTTCCAGAAAGCACCACGTGCGCACGCTCTCGTACAGATCTTGATCTTCGCCAGTTTAAAGAAGTTTTAGTTGGAATGGAGAATGAGTACGCAGATCTTATACTGCATACCAAATCATGTCGGTTGTCAACGTTTCCCTTCCTTGTGAACTGATTTAAAGTATTTCCTCTTTACAAGGGATTTCACTACACACAACTAATGAAACAAAAAGTTTTATTTCGTGATAGACATTATGTCTCACCTAAATTGGCTTAATAGTAAACTACAGTGGAAAGGAAAACATTTTCTTTCGATGTTAAAAGAAGTTGTTTCGTTAGAAAACGAAGTATCTCCTTCTGCTCTAGATACTGAAAGCGAAACTAGGATTCATTTTTGAAGCCTGTTGAAAAGTTGCCAAAAAAATAATTCGGAACCTGATATTTTCTATTCCAGTACAACATTTGTAAATATGAGGGAAGCTTTTCTCTACAGTTTTCAGGAATTCAGAAACTGCAAAGCCAATTTAGACTTTGTTAACAAACGTCTTAACGTTACTGTAAGGTAATTAAATTTTTCTCCCTTTAATGTTGCCGTCAGCAACTCTGAAACGCAATTGATCGATTTAACAAGCTAAGAATTATGCATCTCGAAATTTGAACGTTTTGTGTTTATAAACAAATAGTGAAGAAAAGCAAATGTGAACTAAGTTCACAGCACAAGTAATCTGCTTTGAAAATCCTAGAAAAGGTAGGTATGATCTTAAAAATTGACTCATATAACCAGTTGAAAAAATTACGTTTGCCGTGCTTTCTTTATTCTGGACTCCATATTAACTCTTACAATCAATGTCAAGTGCGAGCCTTGTCAAGAATAAAGTGATAAGTCGTCTCAGAGAACCTGTAATCGAGCCTAAAATTAAAAACAACCACAATGTGACTCGCCTAAACATTCAAAGGACATGGATGCCCATTTTCGCATCAGGGTTTGTCATCCGTTGTCATGATTTAATTTTATGGATGCCTTACAATTTAATTTTATGAATAATTAATATCTTCATTAAGAATGATACCAGGTTTTATTCATCGTGTAATTATAGTTTAACTAACATTTAAAATTTTGTTTAAAGTTTATTAAGTTAATTTTGGGTGTGGTGGGTAGTGAAAGAAGACGTAGTGTCGAGTATTGCAAAATATATGGTGAGATAGTTTGGACATTCAGAGGGGATAAACGAAAAGAGATAGTCGAAACAAGTGTACAAGACGAGTGTGGACGGAACAGCTGGAAGGAGTCGTCCTCTGGGAACGTGCAGCGTGCAAATTCAGGACGTTTGTTAGTAAGGGTCAACACAGGAGTAACCTAAGTTAATAACTCTTTACATATCTATACAGCTTAAGTTTACAAACTTTGACTCTCGGGACAAATTTTAACCACCGTACTGCTGGTATTTGGCTCTGTTTGCCGATCATTGGCAAAGGGAATGTCACAGAGGTACACAAGTGCACAGATGTGGATGCAGACGACGCAGGTCCATGAAAAGAAAACCATTCCCTCTCATGTCCGTCAAAGGTGTTGGTGAGTGAGAACAGGCCCATTAATACATTCCTTCCAAAAGTAGGGTTTATTCCCCGGTGTGATTTAATCGCGTAAGTTTCGTATTTACACGGAAAGAAATAAGGAATGCAAATTCGTATCAGAGCTTATTACACGTTTCCGAAACCCACACAGCGTTCCGAAACGTTTTCACGCCCCTAATGCATTTTCATGTAAACGGAACGTGAATTATTCTTGAGATTGTCCGCACAGCAACATTAGTTCCTTTTAGCATTCAGAAAAATGACGACAGGGGCAGGCAGCGACCGTGTGGGGGCTCGGCATGCATTTTGGAGGCAATTTCTCATTTCCTCACTTCTTTGGCGCGGGCCGCTCTCTTGCAGAAACAATACGCAGCCTTTCATGCGCGACAGGCCCGGAACAAAGCGCGCCGACCCCTCTGCGGCGGGGATGATTCGGCGACAGAACTTTTGCCGCCCCCAGAGGACTCGCGACGCAGCGAAAAACGCCGCCGCTTTCCGCAGAACACTGCTACGGCGCCGGCTGGGATCACAAAATTTGACATCGTACACCTTAAACTGACCGCTCCTGAGCCTGCGTCTGCGACTAGATGTCAGTGAGCAGGCACCAAGTGCCTCTGTATAATCCTGTGGCTATGTCACTCACGATGAAGAGAGCAGGTGTTCCAAACAAGATATGCAGACGTTTTCAGAAGAATTTCTGCACCTAATGTCAGCGTTACACTCAGAATAACGGCACTGACGAATGGAGTAGTTCCCACAATTTCCAAGTTGTTCTATAATGAGTTCCAGAACTACTCGCGACGATGGGTAATGGTATTGTATCGTGAAGACATCATACTTAGACACAGTTGGTTGGAACTATTGCGTCACCAGAAACATTAATAAGCGGACTTTGACAGGAAGATATTTAGAAATAAGGAGGACAGTCCACTGTTGGACTGTGCGGCTGGTCCCGGCGGAGGTTCGAGTCCTCCCTCGGGCATGGGTGTGTGTGTTTGTCCTTAGGATAATTTAGGTTAAGTAGTGTGTGAGCTTAGGGACTGATTACCTTAGCAGTTAAGTCCCATAAGATTTCACACACATTTGAACATTTTTCAACAACCCACTGTTCTACATCTTGTCGATCACTGGAAACTTAAGTAACTCTGTCTCATGAAAATGGGAAAAGGGATAAGCCACATTGTTCAGGATTATGACTGGAAGGTTGTCGCATTAGTTTAGATTTAAATGATTCCTTGGATGACAAACTTAGGGTCTCTAACTCCTCGACGATTGAAGCTTGTATGGGAAATTTACTCGCACTGTTGCTTTAATTTCCACATCAACTCCAACAGGCATGAAAACACGGTACCGGTACGCTTAATTTACAATTATGCGTTGGCCGTAGCTCACAGCTTGCCACACGAAAGCAATGATAAGCTAGGAGCGATGTGGTATTTATTATTTCCTAACGTTCGTAAGCCGGGAACTTGTATTATGATCTGATGAAAAATTTCCTGTTCACGGACGTATGAGGGAAAACCACTTCCTTGTGATGCATAATATATAGTGCACTTACTACAGAATCGGTGCAGAACGAATGCTCTAGAAGTAAATCGTACAACACTATAACATAATATCAGTCCTATGGAACGAAAAAGCAAAGTGATGATACTATCCATAGTATGCAAGTAAGATGCTTCCACCGTTAAGACGTTGGATATGTATTCCAGATAATGCGATTGAAATGCTCTTCACATCTCCTGGCAATGCTTACGAAAACATGCGAACAAATCCACTTCGGATCAGCTGACTTAGATGTTAAGCCATGTTAAAAATTACTTCAGGCGAATGATCTAGCAAATTTCTTCGACATTAGAACACCATCGTCCAGCTAAGCTACTGCTTCGTACATCATGATCCGTTTATCGAACGAATCGTACTGCCATTCGTTTTAGGCTATTTAGTGCAGGCACAGAAAGGCTGTGTGTAGATAGCTCGACCAGGCATTAAAATATACTTCTGAACACTCTGTTACATCGCTCGGTAGGAAATATATGAGGATGTTGGCCTTAAGCTGTACATCCTGAACTGAATTCCAAAGATTCTATTAGAGTCTCATAGAAGAAGTACATATGGATACTAATCCGCTTGAAGTGTAGTATAGCAAGTTAATTTAACTGGTGTCGTGCACCAGTGACAACACCACCACACACAGAATGCATAAAAGTAATAACAAATCTCTTCACGTGCACTGCTAACAGACAGACATAGCAGGCATCTAAAATGTCACCACATTTGATGAACCTCTAGCGGCAAAGACTTTCGCGGCGAAGACACGAAAGAGCTTATGGTTCATCCATCATCCCCGCATCAAAGGAACTACTGTTCTTTTGTTGTTTTTGTTATGTTGTAAAGCCCTCGGCATCGAAGACATCGGCACCAGCCACACTGCTCTGTCGCGGCACACACAACGGGCTTCGTTATCGTTGTAGAATTAGTGGTCGCTTACCAAACCTTGTCTCATAATTGCATGGGCGCCTCTTTCTTCTTTTGTTATTGTTATTTTCCAGCTATCAGTCTCTTGATTGACTGCGTACTGTCCTTCATCTCTTTCTGTTGAACTTTATTCTTGCCATCTCTCCACAAGCACTACGGTATACTCTCCACAGACTGATTTACAGATTCTAATTTTTGTCAACTCCTGCAATTTTTAACACTACTTTTGTTTCCAGCTTAACTTACCTATCCTGAAACGATTTAAGGACTCTCCCACAGTCTTGTAATTATTGATACTACAGGTTTTCTTTAGTATCAGTATATTATTTATACTTTATCTAATTTGGTATTTCATTTTCCTATTTATAAAATTTTTTTCGCTGGAACAGAATTAAAATTATTCCGGTACCGTATCTTTTCAGCTTTCGCGTGCTTCTTCAACTTTCAGTGTTGTGTTTAAGAATAAAGTTTTCTTTAAAAATGTCCGCCCAATACAGTATCAATATTTTATAGCATTTCAATTCCTATTTGAAAGAGACCTTTATTTTCATGTAGCACTGTGCTTCTATGTTGGCCACATAATTCTAATTAATGGATTGCAAACTTATTTCTGCTGCTCCACATTTGATGTTTAGCAAGACACTGTTTTCCGTACAACTAATATCCATCTCTCACATTTTTCCCATTGTCCATACACCTTTAGTATAAATTAAAAACTGAGTCACACATCCATTAAGTTAAGTATTTCTTCTGGACACTGCCTACTTTCGAACAGGATGCTCTTGCAAGTCTTTGAATTATTATCTGTTGTTCTTATAGTTTTATTCATTGACCGAATTACTCTTTCAATTATAGGTCGCAGTGAAATGAAAACGATACAGATGGAAAAAAGTAAGTAAACTATTTACTATTTCAAATTAATAGCCAAAACTGTTAAAACATTCCCTTTATGGAAAAAATGTTTTTGGTTGGCTAGGGAACCTTGATATGCTTGTGTCATTGCAGAAGGGAACCTAGGTGACTTCAAGCAAATTTTGAGGAACAACAAAATACTGTCCATCTCAATAACTAAGGATATAAAATCACAAAAAAATACTATTTAATTTTTCTGATAAAATGAAGTAGACGTTTAATAGATAAGTGGTCGACAATGACTTGAAGTAGTGTATGATAATATACAAAACAGGGTGACTTAGAAAGCTTTCTGCGGTGAAAGTATTTGATTCCATTCCCAAACGAAATTAATTCCGCAGATTAATTTTATTACCTGAAGAACGTTGTTATTAACCACGTACATTAATAGGATAACATCACTGACAGTACAACAAAATTTCAAAAAAATATTATTTCAGTTTGCTACGCACACAGACTCAAAACTTTAGGTAAGCCGAGTTTGCAATTTCTTGATAACATTTTGCTTGTACTAAACCTAATATCTGTATTTGTCATTTGCAAAACGTTTAAGTGTCAACATGTGGCCAGGATAAAATCTATTAATAGAAGCTCATACATTCTTCAGCGATGTATCGTAGGACTTTCCAAACACCTGCTATGTTACCCAGTTTCATAGGAACTTTACACTCTTGGTTTAATGCCTGAGTGGGAGATGTGTGCGGGGCAGCTCTTCGCGACTGAGACAGATGAAAGTTGTATTCGATAAATCGACCAATGCGTGTGCTTGTTACAACACACCCTTCCTTTTTCGACGAATATCTGAAATAACTAAACTGAGATACATTGAAGTGCTGTTTTCTCTCTATAGATACACGTGATATTTCTAGAGATACGACCATTTCTTATAAAATTGAAGCCACCAATTCGTAAAATACTTAATATCACTTGTTTCACACATTTTCTAAGTAAATACGCCGGTTTTTGAAGGCGCAACAAAAAGCTCGCAATACCCATAGGGTCTGTAAATACTGTCTCTCTTCTTAAGAGTATGTTTTATCATTCGAAATTTCCGTTCACGTGGCAAGAATGAATGTCCTCATCGTGAACAGAAGTGTGTAATAACATCAAACCGATTCACATCGGTTAAAGCCAAGCAAAATCGTACTAAAGTGTTATTCTTATTTTATCCATTAAGGCTGTCACTAAATAAGAGTAATTCCGATATGCTTTTTGAGACATATTCGTCAATATAACCATTAAGGAATCACAGAATCTTTACTGTCCTGTCCCTAGTGGTAAACATGGGAATGTATTTATTTTATCTTAAAATTGTGAACGGAAAACACATTGATAGATTGAACTGGTATTGCTAGCAGATATAGGTTTTGCATGAAGTCAAACACTGAGGTCACAGTGTTTTCCTTATTCCTTGCTTTCCTTTACACCACTGTAAAATTTATTACTTCTTGTTTTGTGAATCATAGGTTCAACTGCTGCAGCCCGTTTGAGTGTTTGATTCAGATTGGGGTTTTTAATTTTATTGGACACTTCCTCACATACAGAGCAAACATCTTCTTGTGAGGATCCAAATCGCAGTGCAAGGTTTTCATCTAAGTATTTTTTTAAAAACTTATATCCTATATCTCATTATTTGGATGCGTCTCTTTAAGGGGTGAATACATAATGCTCACAAAGGCGCATCTAAATAGTGGATTATTTTGCCTAAATAATAGCTTTGCTGCACTGGAAACATTTCAGTATTTTCCTAAATAATTCTCAGCTGCTCTGTCTTTATAGTGTTTCCGCTGGATCCCTTGGCCCTTGCATCATGTGGTCAGCAATCTATGAAGTCTTCGTATGCGTTTACCAGACACGCTGTATAAGGAGAAGAGAGTTCCCCTGCAAACCTGCACTTTTTCTCAAGCAACAGTATATTGTGAACCTTCCTGGCAGATTAAAACTGTGTGCCAGGCCGAACTCGAACTCGGGACCTTTGCCATTCGCGGGCAAGTGCTCTACCTGGCGGAAGTAAAGCTGTGAGGACGGGGCGAGAGTCGTGCTTGGGTAGCTCAGTTTGTAGAGCACTTGTCCGCGAAAGGCAAAGGTCCCGAGTTCTAGTCACGGTCCGGCACACAGTTTTAATCTGCCACGAAGTTTCACATCAGCGCACACTCACCTGCAGAGTGAAAATCTCATTCTGGAAACAGTACATTGTATTTAAATGCTTTGTCTCTCAGATTTGGAGCTTCTTTTCGTAGTCCACGTTGTGCTGGCTACACCATTTCAATCATTCGTTGCAAATGAAGAACTCTTCATCCTGTGTGTTCGTCCTATAGAAAGTTAAGAATATTTTTTCCTGTTTCTGTTCAGTGGAAACCTCAAAACGTTTCTTACGGCACGTTTCAATTAAGAAACCAAACACAGTTCCATAAATTCAGGTGCCATATATAGCTAGCCGTACTAAACCGAAAAAACTGCAACATTTTGTTATTACTTGGGACAAAGATATCAAATGTAGTATGATTCCATATTTCATTTGATTGTTCTCATTGGGAATTTAAGTAATACTAATATTGACAATTAATCATTGTTGTAGAAACAAAGGGATACAAATAGGTCCACCCTTACAACGAATCTGAAAAGTCAGCCTTTGAACAATGTCTCCAATCATTTATTACTCAGTTTTAAATTATTTAATTTGAGAGATAACTAATAACATACGTTTTTCCCGAAACGCACTAACTTTTGCACCTACAGTTTAAAGCGATCAATCACTAACTCAAACTTCTTGATATTTACCTGCATTTTAATCATATTTCTCGGTAAGGTACTATCTTTCCACTAAAGGAAATGGATGCTTCACCACTTACATGTGCTTTCTTAATAGCATTTGTTTTATATTCTTCACATCTGACAATACCTTTCATCTTTTTCTTAGGAAAAAACATTAAACACAGTCTCGTTTTCCGCCATATTACAGCTTGTGAAGGTTTTTGGCGATAGTAGCGCTCACGTATGGGAAAGTAGAAATGTACGCAAGTCAGTGACTCAGGAACCTTTCTGCAGTGTAGCTTATTTTCGTATAGGTTTTGTCACCCTTACGATATCAGTTCAGAATATGTGTCTATGTGTATGAATACCGAAAACGGTTATATACCAGTTCCGCCCCCTCCCTCAACGAAAAAAAAATCGACTGCACTTGGGAGTGCACTTCTTCTTCTGAAGCAAATCGACGGCCACGAATGTCTTTCTTCAGGTCTCCAAAAATTTGGAAATCGCATGTGGAGAGATCAGCACTGTATAGATGAAGTGTAAGGGCTTCCCAGCTAAACCTGTGCAGCGTAGTCCAAACGCCCAGAAATGCTGACGGATGGCATCATCCTATTGTAGAATAATGCCCGCCCACGTGTTGCCAGTGTTGTTTGGAAGAAGTGCACATGCCTGGATACAATTATAGCTACGTAGGCAACCTGAAACAGTTTTCCGTAAAGTCACTGATGAAGCTGTCCCACAGTTAGATAAAAGTATAACTCTTATGGATATTACTTTTGAAACAGTAAACAGAAATACATAATTTTTTTCCCATGTCTCGTTTTCATTTGACTACCTATTTTTACAACACTGCTCCTTAAACGTAGCAGTTAAGATCAAACGTCTCACCTAATTTTTGTTGCACATCATAAATTTTGACAACAGAGTCACGGAGAGTAGCAACCTGACTCCATATTAAAAAATGAACAGTCAAGATCGCAATAATATTTCTTTATTAACCGGTTTCGGCTTATCTCCAAGCCATCGTCAGAATTTTTTGTGGCCGCGTTTGGTCGGTGCTGGTAGCTTCTCGGATTTTTCGCGTTTTTTTTTTTTTTTCGTCATCAGTCTACTGACTGGTTTGATGCGGCCCGCCACGAATTCCTTTCCTGTGCTAACCTCTTCATCTCAGAGTAGCACTTGCAACGTACGTCCTCAATTATTTGCTTGACGTATTCCAATCTCTGTCTTCCTCTACAGTTTTTGCCCTCTACAGCTCCCTCTAGTACCATGGAAGTCATTCCCTCATGTCTTAGCAGATGTCCTATCATCCTGTCCCTTCTCCTTATCAATGTTTTCCACATATTCCTTTTCTTTCCGATTCTGCGTAGAACCTCCTCATTCCTTACCTTATCAGTCCACCTAATTTTCAATATTCGTCTACAGCAACCACAACTCAAATGCTTCGATTCTCTTCTGTTCCGGTTTTCCCACAGTCCATGTTTCACTACCATACAATGCTGTACTCCAGACGTACATCCTCAGAAATTTCTTCCTCAAATTAAGGCCGTTATTTGATATTAGTAGACTTCTCTTGGCCAGAAATGCCTTTTTTGCCATAGCGAGTCTGCGTTTGATGTCCTCCTTGCTCCGTCCGTCATTGGTTATTTTACTGCCTAGGTAGCAGAATTCCTTAACTTCATTGACTTCGTGACCATCAACCCTGATGTTAAGTTTCTCGCTGTTCTCATTTCTACTACTTCTCATTACCTTCGTCTTTCTCCGATTTACTCTCAAACCATACTGTGTATTCATTAGACTATTAATTCCGTTCAGCAGATCATTTAATTCTTCTTCACTTTCACTCAGGATAGCAATGTCATCAGCGAATCGTATCATTGATATCCTTTCGCCTTGTATTTTAATTCCACTCCTGAACCTTTCTTTTATTTCCATCATTGCTTCCTCGATGTACAGATTGAAGAGTAGGGGCGAAAGGCTTCTTAATGCGAGCACTTCGTTCTTGATCGTCCACTCTTATTATTCCCTCTTGGTTGTTGTACATATTGTAGATGACCCGTCTCTCCCTATAGCTTACCCCTACTTTTTTCAGAATCTCGAACAGCTTGCACCATTTTATATTGTCGAACGCTTTTTCCAAGTCGACAAATCTTTAGATTTGCTTCCATTATTAGCCGTAACGTCAGAATTGCCTCTCTCGTCCCTTTACTTTTCCTAAAGCCAAACTGATCGTCACCTAGCACATTCTCTATTTTCTTTTCTATTCTTCTGTATATTATTCTTGTAAGCAGCTTCGATGCATGAGCTGTTAAGCTGATTGTGCGATAATTCTCGCACTTGTCAGCTCTTGCCGTCTTCGGAATTGTGTGGATGATGCTTTTCCGAAAGTCAATTGGTATATCGCCAGACTCATATATTCTACACACCAACGTGAATAGTCGTTTTGTTGCCACTTCCCCCAATGATTTTAGAAATTCTGATGGAATGTTATCTATCCCTTCTGCCTTATTTGACCGTAAGTCCTCCAAAGTTCTTAAATTCCGATTCTAATACTGGATCCCCTATCTCTTCTAAATCGACTCCTGTTTCTTCTTCTATCACATCAGACAAATCTTCACCCTCATAGAGGCTTTCAATGTATTCTTTCCACCTATCTGCTCTCTCCTCTGCATTTAACAGTGGAATTCCCGTTACACTCTTAATGTTACCACCGTTGCTTTTAATGTCACCAAAGGTTGTTTTGACTTTCCTGTATGCTGAGTCTGTCCTTCCGACAGTCATATCTTTTTGTATGTCTTCACATTTTTCCTGCAGCCATTTCGTCTTAGCTTCCCTGCACTTCCTATTTATGTCATTCCTCAGCGACTTGTATTTCTGTATTCCTGATTTTCCCGGAACATGTTTGTACTTCCTCCATTCATCAATCAACTGAAGTATTTCTTCTGTTACCCATGGTTTCTTCGCAGCTACCTTCTTTGTACCTATGTTTTCCTTTCCAACTTCTGTGATGGCCCTTTTTAGAGATGTCCATTCCTCTTCAATTGTACTGCCTACTGCGCTATTCCTTATTGCTCTATCTATAGCGTTAGAGAACTTCAAACGTATCTCGTCATTCCTTAGTACTTCCGTATCCCACTTCTTTGCGTATTGATTCTTCCTGACTAATGTCTTGAACTTCAGCCTACTCTTCATCACTACTATATTGTGATCTGAGTGTATATCTGCTCCTGGGTACGCCTTACAATCCAGTATCTGATTTCGGAATCTCTGTCTGACCATGATGTACTCTAATTGAAATCTTCCCGTATCCCACGGCCTTTTCCAAGTATACCTCCTCCTCTTGTGATTCTTGAACAGGGTATTCGCTATTACTAGCTGAAACTTGTTACAGAACTCAATTCGTCTTTCTCCTCTTTCATTCCTTGTCCCAAGCCCATATTCTCCTGTAACCTTTTCTTCTACTCCTTCCCCTACAACTGCATTCCAGTCGCCCATGACTATTAGATTTTCGTCCCCCTTTACATACTGCCTTACCCTTTCAATATCCTCATACACTTACTCTATCTGTTCATCTTCAGCTTGCGACGTCGGCATGTTTACCTGAACTATCGTTGTCGGTGTTGGTCTGCTGTCGATTCTGATTAGAACAACCCGGGCACTGAACTGTTCACAGTAACACACCCTATGCCCTACCTTCCTATTCATAACGAATCCTACACCTATTCTAACATATTCTGCTGCTGTTGATATTAACCGATACTCATCTGACCAGAAATCCTTGTCTTCCTTCCACTTCACTTCACTGACCCCTACTATATCTAGATTGAGCCTTTGCATTTCCATTTTCAGATTTTCTAGTTTCCCTACCACGTTCAAGCTTCTGACATTCCACGCCCCGACTCGTAGATCGTTATCCTTTCGTTGGTTATTGAATCTTTTTCTCATGGTAACCTCCCCCTTGGCAGTCCCCTCCCGGAGATTCGAATGGGGGACTATTTCGGAATCTTTTGCCAATGGAGAGATAATCATGACACTTCTTCAATTACAGGTCACATGTCCTGTGGATACACGTTACGTGTCTTTAATGCAGTGGTTTCCATTGCCTTCTGCATCCTCATGTCGTTGATCATTGCTGATTCTTCCGCCTTTAGGGACAATTTCCCACTCCTAGGACAAGAGAGTGCCCTGAACCTCTATCCGCTCCTCCGCCCTCTTTGACAAGTTTGTTGGCAGAATGAGGCTGACTTCTTATGCCGGAAGTCTTCGGCCGCCAATGCTACGGGGCCACAAAAAATTCTAAAGATGGCTTGGAGATAAGCCGAAACCGGTTAATAAAGAAATATTATTGCGATCTCGACTGTTCATTTTTAAGTCTTTCATAATTGTTGTAAAGTACTGTATTTTAGACCTATGCTCTCCATGATTTGAAACATTTTATTCCATCATACGTTGTTGAAGGCGTTCCGTAAGTCCACACTTGGATTTATTCATATTTATCACGTTACTCAATGTGAAATCAGAATTGCTTCTTAGGTAGTTGATACACCCTCCAACATCTCTTTCCTTCTATTTTTGTGCTTGTTTGTAATTGTAATACTGCAGCTAACTTTAGCTTAGGTGCATAATTACACCACAAGGCTGAAACGATGGAAAGAATATCGGCGCGGACCTCTTTTTGAGACATAATCATTAGTCCTTTATTAGAGATGATTTATAAACATCAAAAAAAGTCTTAAATCAGATAATCTAGAATTGGTTCTTCGCTATACGTCCTCATTCTGCGAGGGCTACATCAAGTTTTAGATTTATTCCACATTTTGGGTTCTGGAGGGGTGATAATGAACTGTGTGGCAGCATCTTTCTGCCCCTTCAGCTACATCCTCCTCCACATTCATATTATATATTTGTGATGTGCGTGACTGAGAGTGCTTATCATTCCTCCATACATTAAGATTTCTTCGCATTCCAATGACGGATGGAGCGCAAGAAGAGTGGAATACGTAGTTATGGCGTCTGTTACCAGCATTAGCTTAATCAGGTTAGGGGGCTGTGGCAATCTTTGTTCTCATTTGATGAAAGGAGGGAAGGAAGCATAGGATTTAGCGTCCCATCGACAACGATCTCGTTAGAGACGGATTAGTTGACGAGAGAGACAGTGGCCAGACGCTGTTGCCGGCTGCTTTATGTTATATTTGAGGCTGCTGGGCGCTCTGAAACTAATACAAATGTTTCTCTTGTGTGCCAGATCTTCTTCTACGACTGACATAATTGATGACGAGTAGACGGCGGGAGGCCCTATCGCACGCCACGTTGCTGTTTTTCGAGCTACTGACCTTGCAGACAGTGGACCTAGCCCATTGGCACCCTAAGCGGTAAACATACCTATTTTGATTAACCTGCTCGTGGCTGACGTGGACTAGATCTTCTGGGCTTGATTGTGATGAATGTCGTTCGCCCTCAGGAATTGCGAGAAACTACCTGTTATGTTAATCCAACTAAGATAAATAGGTTCTCTCTTGTTCGCGTCAATAAAAAGATCCAACGCGGAGTGGTCCGTTTCGTCATGCGATATTTTAGTAGCTACGAGCATTTACAGACATGCTCAACGAAATCCAGTGGAAGACGCTACAAGAGAGGCGTTGTGCAGTATGGACAGGTTTACTGCTTGAATTCGAGGAGAGTACAGTCCGGGAAGAGTCAGGCAGACATTACTTCCCCTATTCGTCTGGAGAAGTGACTGCAACGAAAATATCCGTAAAATTAGAGCTAACACGGAGAATTACCGACAATCATTATTCTCACGTGTCTGTCGCTTATACTACAGGAAAAGCGGAACAGATATCGTTGCTACACATCGCTGGGTCACTTATGGTGTATAAATATTGATATAGTTCTAGAACACCGCTGTGGTTAGTACTTCTTGCCTGATGGAGAAGGTATGAAACTTTCTTCCGCCGACCTATGAATTGGCTGAAGCTGCGTTGAATGGGAAAACAGAATCATTGTGCAGGACATCAATTTTTGCAGGTACTGGTAATTGCCATAGGTGGAACTGAACGGTAGGATTTATTTACAATAACCCCTCCCCCCCCCCCCCCCCCAACCTATACTAAAATCAAATATAGTTAAAAAGCAGTAGGGTAATGTAGATTGTCAATGAAAGCATAGAGAAGCAAAGATTTTGCGTCTTTGTGGTACAATATAGAGTTTGCAAGCGTTGCAATACAGAAGTCACCAATGGGATATTTTCGTAAAAAAGTATTGGCATTTTCTTGCGATACATGGTGTGAAACTCAGCTGTTGTTTGCCGTTGGTTTTTATTCGCATTTATTAGGAACCCGGAGTTTCATTAATGCTATAGTATCAGTCGTAAAACGTTATGTACAAGGAGATTGAAGTGGTAATACTTCAACGATTCATTCTTATTGCAATCTTAAATGAAACAAATACGCATTTATTGTGTAAAATAGACTGTCAGACTATGATTAACTGCATTACATAACTTAGTCACTTGCACAATTGATAAATCATCAGGACAAACAGGTGAGTTCGACAAGAAGTCATTTAGGAGAATCGTTATTGAAGTGAAATATGAATCGCTAGACTAAACGCTTCTCTATACGCTAGAACCAATTTTTGAATATGTTTCTCAAGTAAATAGTTAAATGTAATTCTCTAAAAGTATCAAGGAAATAGTGTCACCATTAGACTGTCATCACAAACAAAAAGGCCAATCTAAGAAGTAGCCAAAACAAGCAAAATTCAAGAAGTATTTTCTCACTGCAATAAGAATTATAACATCAATAACTAACAAAAAAATGCGTTCAATTTTCTTCTTTCTGATTTTACCTTCGAACTGTTTTCTGGTCTTTATGTCTTCTTCTGAGATTTTCAGACGGTCCAGGTCTTCTTGTGTTCCTTTCAACCAACTCGTATGTAATTTGCATTAACGATGTTAAAAATTTTGTTTGTGAGTCTGTTTTCATCCATCCTGCGTAGGCGTCCGTAGAGCTGTAGGCGTCTTTTCCTAAATTTAGCTGTGATTTTGGCTGCCGTTTTGTAGGATTCCATTGAAGATAGTCTGAGCCCGGTCATTACTCGGAGGACAACGCCGTGGATTTCTCTTAGATTCTCCGTATCTGTTACGATGTCATGAATTTTCTCCATTCATCTATTTTCTGTGGTTTTAGGCACACGCAAGTCTTCTGGTAAAACAAATGTAATGTCGTAGGTTTTCATAACATGGTGCTGCTTATTTTCTGTAACGATTCCTTGTCAGTTTGTACGTCTTTGTATTTTGAATATTATTCCTATAATGGAGACTGTGTACAACTCTGTGTGTTGGATGGTTTCTGCTAAGTGCTCCAAGTCAGCTTTCTTCTCCAGGTCTCGTAAAAATTGCGAGTGTTGTTCTTGGTAAAGTACTCTTCTGTTTCGTTCACTCTTTTTTTTTTTTTTTTTTTTTTTTTGTCGTAGTTAAGTTTTGCTGTCGAACAATTTTAGAGACGATTTTCTTTACCTCTACGAAGCCACTATTCTGTTGTAATATGGCTATTGAAATTGTTCCACACCTTAATCCTCTATCAAACAGCCTGACAGCACGTGATGGTCCACCACCTACAATTTTTTTTTTTCCAGGGTGCACTCAGTGTTATTGTTTGCTTCACTTCAGGTCAGTTCGTGGCATCCACCCTAGGCCTATAGATTTGTCCATGATTTTATTCTTGTTGAATTCTTGATAGGTATTCGGAATCATTCTAGAAAATCTTGGTTACTCTTGTCCGTTTCCCGCTGGGCTGAATTTTAGCATTGATGTGGCGTAAGTGTTCGTCTGACAAAGAAACCTCACCCAGTATCTACACTGAGGACTTCTTTGGTGTTTCTCCTGGAACGCGGACGGTATGGAATTCTACAAGTCTTTCCTTGGGGTACTCCCATGTCTTCAATTTCTTTGTGGATTTGTGGAACTCTGTTGACATAATTTTGAGATTAAAATTTTGAACAGAACCTTATAAGGTGTTCATTGTTATAATTCGTTTAGTTGTAAATAATTTATGATCCTATGACTATTTCGTGTTACTTTTCTTTCCCTGTCGTCACACTAAATTCACCTAGTTGAATCTTGACTTTATATAAGGGATATTAGATCATGATTTCTTCCAAAAATATTCAGAAATCTTGTACCACCTGTGAGTTTTTTGTGTTGTAGTCATTTGTTGGTACATACACGTTAATCAGTGTGTATGTCATGTTTCTTGAATTTATTGCCAGTGTTGAGAGTTTTTCTGGAGGTGAGGTGTAGACAGTGACTCAATTTGTGACGTAGTTCTAAACGGCGTAACCTGTGCCAAATAGTTTCAGTGCCATATTCATTTGAACGCCTGTTTTCCTTTATAGACAATGCAATTCTCACAATTGAAGTGATTTTCATCTTTGAATGGGTTTCTTACAATACTAGAATGTTGAATCTAACCCGTGAAGCATATTCGTTAGGTATTTCGGTTTTCATGGTTTCAGAAAAGTATAGCTACGAAGAAAAATTTGTTTTCTTTGAACAGGATATTAGAACCTCCGCTCCATCTACATGGCGTGTTTCGTCCGCCAGACTCCCATGGACAAAACGGGTATCATATCTATTGACTTGGGCCCGGGGTAGTGGAATATTTTCCTGTTGTTCTGCAAGGGTTGGTTCAAGTTAATTATTGTTTTTTTGTAACCTCCAACAAGATAACGAAGTTTTAAGACTTAGTTGTTGAGATCAAGCCCTATGTCTAGCAGCCGAACCAACTAACTGGAAAACCAGTGACCATCGGCCACCGTATGTCAAATCAGACGCTGATTTATTTTGCAACTGTATTTTCTTGGCCTTTGGTGTTTTATTTCTCCAGTACCAACCCCATCTTGGTGGAAGCCTGATGAGGGATCTGAAAACTACATATTTATAGACAGAAGTGTCTTGTGATGAAAAGCAAAGACTAATCGTATAAATAGTTATAATCAAGCGATGAAGCCTCCAAGTTAAACAAAATGTATAGTTCTTATGTCCTAGGAAACGATATGTCAGCGCTATTTCGTTTGTAGTCACACACACGCACATGCACTTTTATAATTTAGTGCAGCAGAAAATGAGCTCACACAGCTAACACTTCAGTACTGCACAACGAGTTACTAATTTCTTAAGGCAGTGAACTACATGTAACAAGTGTTGGCTTTTTGCTAATAGAATTCAGCTGCTTAAGAATGTCCCCTAAGTTTTGTAACTGTTGCCTTGGAATATAAAAGCCCATTAAACATCTGAGCCAAAATGTAATTCATGAAATCAAATTTACGTAACATCATAACAATGTGCAAAAACTATGTGCACGTTGTATAACAATCGATGTATAGCAATCGGCGAAGCAGCACCTGTGAATCTACCTTGGTTGCGCATGGAACCTAATACCACGCAAAGAAAGTTGCTTACAGTCGACGTCTTGTGCAAACGGAATTCAGTATTTTGATTTCGATACGGCCTGAATATCTGTGGGTCGTGAAGCGAAGCAAAAAGTTCTAGCATGATGGTTGCAAAGCAACGTGGCCAGCTCTAGTGCCTTATTGCAATGAATAATAAGATGTACGTTGAAATACATTCAAAAGAAGTGGACTGATAAGGAATTGTAGTGTGACTGAGCAGAAGAAATGATTTTACAAGCCCGCATGGTTACTCAAAGCCACAAATACAGGATTCATATTCATGACATGCAATTGGAACATCCTGTTCTCATGTCACGCTTTTCTGAACACACAAAAATTATTTTACAGTTCAGGAGAGGACAAACTTTTTGAATTCACAGCACGACAAAATGAAAAGTTAAAGTACGAAGCTGTAATCAGCCTCCATTGACCTAAGTGTGAGTAAGCTATGAGCTTCCATTTACTGTGCTCAAGCACACGACCTCGATCCTACTAGTGGAATTATCACAACTAAGCGATATCAATATAACCTCGCCACTAAGCTCTACCACACCAAGTAAACCGAAATTGTGTCACCCAGGTGTTTATTCACTGCAGAGTCTCCACAAATGCATGGACTTCCACTAGAGGCTGACAGTATTCTCTCCAAACACGATTCGACGACCTACCATTTAATAGAACCAGGACATGTAGTCTCGAATGTAATGTTGGGGTGAAATCGCTTTCGAACGAGAAGGACTTCATTGTCTGCAATCACGAACTACTCTCATTGGTCCGAAGCAAAATGACCCACCATCTCCCAAAGACGCAAAACTGCTTCAGTGACAAAGGAAGGAGGTTACTACAGTGCTTGCATCGATTAATCGAAACTGATTGCAGCAGACTCACATGAAGCATTGTAAAGATAAATATCGCGATCTACTACAAACAAAACACAATTGGAAGAAATACAAGCTCGGATTGACAGGCAACTTCCTTCATCCCCTCCTTAGTAAACGGAATAACTTCGGAATGTGCTCTGGGGGACTCCACAGGGGCGGAATTTTACGGATTACTACGTCACATCCTAACACGTTCTTAAATAAGACAAAATTATTCAGTAACGATATAAAAAAAGAAAAACCTTTGTGTTCTGCCTTATGGCAGGTCTTGTCATGGGGGAAGCCTCGTCAGAGACGTCCACCGCATGAGCGTCTAGGGAAGTGATTCCAGTGGTGGTTTCCCTTTGCCTTCCACTGATGATGATGAAATGATACTGAGGATAACACAACACCCAGTCCCTGAGCGGAGAAAACCTCCGACCCAGCCGGTAATCGAACCCGGGCCCCTCGGCGTGACAGACCGCAGTGCTGACCACTCAGCTATCGGGGCGGACTGATATTAATAGAAAAATGAATATTGAATGCCAAATAAACATTGTACGGTAACCTTGGCTTCACTGTGCTAGGCTGTGATTTCCCAAAATTTGACCTCGATTATCGCAGATTTTCACCACGGAAAAACCTTCAGTTAAGTATAATATTACATTTCTTGAGTCGTGTGCATGTTTCCTGTCCTAAGTGGATTCAAAATTGGCAGATTTATCATTGAGAGAAATACTGAGTGAATCTAGATCAGACAGAGCTACAAATGATCCAAATTCTTCCGGTGAACAACCTAATACATCTTAGTACATAAAAATGTGTGAAACTGTGTATATGTGGTAGTCCAAAGTTACACATAACAGAAAAATAATTCTAGCTACATTATATACATCTTAATATGTGAGGACATGCAAAGTTGTGTTTATGTAGCAATTCAGATCTTACACAGAACAGCAAAATATTACTGACATCGTGAGATACATCGGAACACATAAAATGTGTAAAGCTGTCATGTTGCAATAAATTCAGTTATCATATCTAGATTGTTATGTATGGAAAAATCTTAATCCAAAACGTCGAGGAAGACAAGACTGTTCAGTGTGTTTCACAAAGAGTAACAGAATTGTTTCTTGGTGTGAGGTGGTGGCTGATATGTTTAACAAAACCCTCTGATGCTACCTATGCTATCCCCAGTGACTTGCTGGGAGGGGAAGCACCCCACAAGATCTGCAGATTTAAAGGAAAGAAGGTCGCGCAAAGTAAAACGTATTATTGATCGGAGTGGCTCAGTTAAGCATGAAAGTATGAGTAGTGGAACTCACACAGATATACTTATAGGGGGAAACATCATATTACGAAAAGAAATTAATGGTCTCTAACGATCTGATTTATTGCCAAAATAAATAAAAAATTAATTATTCACTGAATCAAGATTACAGACGGATGTCAAACGGACAAGGGATTGCAAGCATGAACTATAGACTTGGCACAACTGGGTGGATACGTAAAAGCACGACATAAAACTATGTCGCGGTTACTGCGAATGGTTAATGGTTACAGATTTAAAGAAAGGTCCCCGTAAAAGTATGTGTGAACACAATATTCTCCCCTGAGCGAATGATGGGTGCAGCTACGTCTCTTTGAAAATCAGTTCTGCGAAACGAAATCCCGATGCAAATTAAATGTCTCTGCAGTCGCCTCATCTAGCTGGCTAAAACCAAGGCATATGGTTACCGCTCTGAAGCTCTGCAAGGTTAGAAGACATCTGCTGTAATGGCTGGAAAGCCAGTTCAGTCTCTTTATTCTGTTCTATGTTGAAGACCTCTCTAACTGCAGCTGTCTGTAACGACCTGGAGCAGGTATCTTGTACATCTGCCTAAGGAGAAGAGTGTTCTAGAAGGCATTCCCAATGCAAGTGTGTTCTAACCTTTCTCTACGAAACTTAGCTGGTTTTACCTGCAGAGGAATCTCGCTTGACCGTTGAAGTAGACCTTGCGAGTTCTGACCAATGATATTTTAATAAACAATTTTAAGAATTTCCTAGTCTTGCTCATTTTCTTGTCTTTAACCAATAAGGTGTATTTGTCCTGTGGTGTGGGGGGCAGAAGGCAGAAGACCTCTCCCACTACTTAACAAATTTTCAGTCATGGGGAACCAAGACATGTGCACATCCACTAGCATGGAAACTCATCCCCACTATCAAAAATTACAATGAGCCAACCAGAGAATCCCTTACTAGAATTTGAACAAAGTCTGCGCATGAGGTTAACGGCTGCACCCACACTTTGTGGCTACACGTTTTCTTCTGCCTTTCCGACGCCTCTATTTTTTAACTAAAAAGGATTTCTTCCATTCCTCGCACAATGCAGTTTTACGAATGCTGCCCAGCATCCTTGATGTTCCTGACGGGCAGCACAGACAATGACTTTCAACAGAAACCGAGTGTTCCGTTCCCCTAAGAACTGCCCATTCCCGGTTGAAGTAAAGTCTCTAAGTTTGCCGAAACAACACGATTCCCATTAAAATACCAAGAGGAGATAAAATATAGAAATAATTAGAAATACAAACAGTCAGTAATCAAAATTTCCTGCAGATTTCATGGAGCGTTAGTGATTTGATTTGAATGGTTATTGGGATTTGCAAATTAAGAAGTAAGAAGAGATTATAGGGCAGTTTGAAAGTAAGTTGCCACTTAACGATGAGCAGTATTTGAACTGATTGTTACATAAGGAGGTGAAGTAGAAATTTGTTTGGGTCACTAACAAAAAATAGTTCAAATGGCTATGACCACTATAGGACATAACTTCTAGAACTTAGAACTACTTAAACCTAACTAACCTAGGGACATCACACACATCCATGCCCGAGGCACGATTCGAACGTGCGACCGTAGCGGTCGCACTGTTCCAGACTGTAGCACCTAGAACAGCTCGGCCACCCCGGCCGGCTTGGGTCACTAACATTAACATTGATATTCAAGAAGGTATGCCTACAGAGAGGGAGGAGCTAACTACTCTAGATACAATACCATCCATCATCCATTTGTAAATATAGCCTGAAGAGAGAAGCATGTGGAGTGGCTTGGCGTAAATAACATCCGTGCAACTCTTTATGATCAGACTACATGTCAAAGTTCCAGATTGTGCACATGATCTTCTCAACCAACAAAGATGTGCTTCCTGTGCACACATGTATGCATCAATCTGAAGGTTAGTAAATTCCAGTTACCTCTCCAAATAACCAGCTGTTGGTGATGTCAGGGTCTGCAGCCTAACTTAGTCATAGTATTCTGCCTGCATGAGCACTGAACCTTCTAGATATGGCGTTCAAGTTCCCATTCCTTTTCTCTCTCTCTCTCTCTCTCTCCCCCTTAAACTTTCTGTTCCTGTTAGTATACTAAATATGTGATGGACACATGACAGACTCATTTGTCAGAAGAATTGATAAATGAAATAAAATAAAAAATAATAACTGTGATGAAGTTACAAAAGTCTCTGCCAATGAAGTTAAATATTACAATACAATAAAATATCACAGTAATCTAATAAAAACGATAGGTGGCTCACTAATGTTCACTACCATGTCACTCAAGCAAACCTTAAGTCATATCAATATGTATTAAAACATAAAATGAGAAAAATTACACAGAGATTTCATGTTAGTAACCACAAACTACTTTTCGCAACTCATTACACTACACAACATTCCAAACTACTCATAGCTATCCTACGAAATTCAGCACCACGGGGTACAACTCTAAGGTACTCACATCTGTTGGTGACCATGGTCTAGATCAGTCATTATCCATATAGGCATACGTCTGCTATCTTCTGAAATAGACAACTGGCACAACTTGTGTCAAGAAAAAAAGAAAATCAAAGAACCCCTCATACAACTAGACAACATCACCATCTAATGGACAAGCCTCTTCTGGCTGAAAGAGAGAGAGACACCCATGAAAGAACCATTTCATACGCAAGATGAACAAACATTCCCCTGCAGTTAAATGGAAAATAAACCTATGTCACCCCATGTCTTTTTCTCCTATCAAAAACCCTAGAGAAAAGAATGACTAATACACAAATATGAGATATACAAAAAAATCCAACTACTGTATGCTCCAGTGGTAAGTACTATGGGACCAAACTGCTGAGGTCATCGGTACCAAATGCTCCAGCTCTGATGTACTTAAAACTTCATACCAATCGTATCTTCCAAAGTGATGCAAATCATCCCAAGAACATTACATTACAAGACAGAACATATAGGCTACAATACATACCAATGTAAAAAAGACAACAATTAGTACAACAATAATAACAGTTGTATTATACTTTTCTGTCCACTTACAGTAGCTCCAAAAATACATTGAACAATAACAGTAACTTGAAATTTTACTGTGAATTTGTAATAACCTGTGTGTCTTGATAGACAAATCTGCTCAAGATTTCACCTATCCTCCACATCCAATCTACAGTCAGTTTCTATCCCATTTTAAGGATTTCCACCAAAGGAATGATGAAAATTCATTTGAAAAATTTATCAGGTTGTATTTCTTAGTTGTATATTAATACCCTACCATACAGGAAACATAAAAACAGGTTATATCCTTAAATAGCAAACGAGATGTAGCATATCCATTGTACATATCAATGTGGTTATGCTATCATTGAAGTCATAACGAAATAATCACATGGTACATTCTGCAAATATATTACACTGTAATAGCTTTCATTATGATCGTCCTCAGTTCCATGGTTCAACTCTAGAGGGGATACTGAAAGAGCATCAGCAATGATGTTACCCTAACCATGAATGTAAACAATCTTGAAGTTGAAGTCTTTTCATTACATCATCCAGCTGGCTAAGCAACCACATGTCAACTTCGCACTCATCGAAAATTCTAATATTCTGTGGCCAGTGTAGACCTGGGTACTCTGACCTAACAAATAACACCTGAACATCTTAATAATAATAAACAGCTAGTGATTCAATCTCAGTGACTCAATAGTGGCGTTCGCATTTTGTGAGCAACTGGATCATAAAAGCAATAATATGAGACTTCATCACTCCATTTATCTTAAATTGTTGAAATAGCTCACCACCAGGACCCACCTCAGAACTGTCTGACCTTAAATAAAAATCTTTGCTTAAAACTTTATGTGACAGGAGAGGAGCCTCCACAAGAGTGTTTTTCATGTCCCAAAATTTTGACTACAATTGGATATCCCAATCCCAAAGAGTTTCCTTTCTTGTCATCGTGCACAATCGTGGCATGTACAAACTGTACAAAGTAATAAAGCTTTTAAAAATTAATTTCTCTGAAGACTGTGTTAATCTATTTCCTTGTCTTAGGGAGAGAAAAGCCTCTAATAACCTCATATTCCTCTGGATCAGATTGAATTCCTGATGTAGGCACAATGTGTCCAAGAAATTTCGCGTGGCTCCCCACAAACTCTGAAATTTCTACACTGACAGTGACAACAAGCTCTTAGAAAATACTCAATGACCTGTCCAGAGCCTCATTATGTTTCTCCCAGCTATCCTCTGCATTCAGTACATTGTCTATATATGTGGTTAATATCTTTCTCAAATCTTCTGGCAGGATGTTATTAAAACCCTTAATAATACAGCTGAATAGGCCTGAAGGGTAGCTTGTGAAACTGATAGCAAGACTCATAACACAAGAATTTTCGACATAAAGTGTGCAAGTCAATCTGCCAATATGTCGCTTGTAAGTCAAAAGAAGGAAAAACCTTAATGCCATGAAATTTTTGCAAAATGTTATCTAATGTTAGTGATCTATCATTTTCCGCTTTAATAGTTGTATTTATCTATTTCTAATCCAACACTAGTCTGACACTTTCTCAACTTTTAGGCACAAGTAACTATTTACTGTTGTATCAACTGACAGCAGATTCTACTACACATTGCTGTTACATTTTCACAAGCGTTATCTTCTTTTTTATAAATTGATGATATGGAATATGGCCTGACAAAGAAGCTCCTATGCTCATTTTCCTCAAACTAACATGAAGACCTCTTAATTTACCCCACTGAAAAATAACGTCGTAGCCCACCAAACAAACATTCTTTCACTACCTCATCCGCCTCCTGACGATAGTCAACTCAATTCCATATTTTTTTTAAATACAAACACTTCGTTGGCAATCTAGTTGTAGAAATTCGCAAGCACCATCGTTACTCACAACAAGTTTCAACTTAAAAGACCATTCAGATCTGGCGTGAAATTTAAGACAATGGTTTGAACTCTTCCCCCTAACTGCACATTCACCAAAACTCACATTCAGTATAGACTCATTACACTCCAACATCACTTCATAAGTCCATCAATGCTTGATGTGTGGACAAATATACAATTATAAAATTCAATGAAAGGCTAACACCTTATCAAAGAATCTCTGTGAATACTTGTATTTCCAACTCCACACTTCATAAATGATTGCTGATTGCCCCTTTCACTCTAAAGGAAGAACAAGTCATGAGGGGGGGGGGGGGGGGGGGGAGTGGCGGCATCCTGGCGCCACGCGCCACAGCTTGCAGAGGCGAATTTCACTCCCAGAGTCTGTCATCCCCTGCAAGACTCTGGGCAGACTTACGCGCTGCTGGCGCCATGCAACCAGCCACGCCACGCCTAGTTGGAGCGCGCACTGCTGAGCAGACTTCCGGAAATCACAATTCCTGGTACCATACGACACAATCAGATTCCTGGCCGACAACTGACCACCACAGCGGAGCAGAAGTCAACTACGCAACGTGCTGAAAGGGGGCGTGGCCGCCGCGTTGCAGCGCTACCAGTGTAACACTATAACTCTTTGTAAAAAAGTTGCATCGAAATTCAAGATAACGCAGCCACTACACTATCTTATTCATCCGCTGACAAAGGGTAAGCAAAATGGCTCTCCTGTACAGGAGTAAACATAACGGATGAATGAGTACAGATTGTGGATACATGGTTGACGACCTATGGAAGTTTGGGTCTGGTCGTGAATTGTGCTCTGGTAGCCAAATGTTAAGGTGACCTTTTGAGATAGGCGGGAAATACGTGTTGGAGCCACGGTCCGGCACAAATTTTCACTGTCGTCGTTCCATTCTACAGGTGATGTTAGTCTATATTCGTAATTGCGAAAACATTTCATGTCCTGCAAAGACATTTCTCCCATGACCATTTCAGTAAGTTCGTAAGTTCATCTTCATTCTGTCCTTTCCTTTGTTATCACTCCTAAGTTCCTTAGTGCAACCAGTAGTCCAGCTAAACTATGACTGTGAATAGGGAATTAACAGAAATAGGGTATCAGAAATCTCTGACACTGAAAGTAAGGGTATGAACGTTAGGAGTGCAAAAGGAATTCCACTGCTAAACAGAGGAGAGGCCGCATGGATTAAAGAGTACACTAACGTCCTCTAAGATGGGGGAGCAGCTGTTTGCTGATAGAATAAAAAATGGACGTCGATTTGGAGGACACAGAGGATCAAATTTTATTTTCATAGTTTCACGGCGCTCCGTAAGCAAACAAACACGACAGAACATACAGAAGATATGCCTTCAGAAGTTTTAGGGGAAGTGGCAACCAAACATTATTCAAGTTCCTGTATACATAATATACCAGACTGGAGACAACGCATCGGCTATTGGGTAGAATATCACCAACACGATTCCGAAGGCATCGAATACTGGTAAACGCGAGGATTATTACCTTTATATCTCAAGTATCCGTGTGGGCGACAAGAATAACACACTGAAGAATGAGGAACAAACCTTAATATATGTTTGAAGACTATCAGTTTTACTTTTTTATAAGGCACTGGAGAGGCAGATTATAAGTTGCATTTGATACCGACAAGACCTTAGAAAATTCAAAACACCTTAATTTGTTGATCTAGAAAAGCGACTGACGTCGTAAAGTGGCGCAATTTGTTCGAAATTCTTTTAAAATATGTGTAGCTATTGCGAAAGACGGGTAATATGTAAGTGCCCAGTAGAAACAATAACATGGAAGACCAAGAGAGAACTGCCTGGATTGAAACTCGTGACAGATAATCATGAAATCTTTCTTCCCTGGAGTTCAAAATCTACATAAAAGAAACAATGACGCAAATAAATTAAGGATTCAAGTGTTGGATAAAAATGCTATGAGGAAAGATACCAGTGGTAAGATTGTCTGATAACTTTATTATGCTCAGCAAATGTGAAGAAGAATTGCAGGATATGTTGCAGGGAACGGACAGTCTACTGAGCACAGGCTATCGATTGAGAATAAACCAAAGAAAGAGGAATGTAATGAAGAGTAGCAGAAATGAGACTAGAGATGAACTTACTAAAATTGAGGACTTTAGGGACCAAGAAGGGGATGAAGTAAAGAAAGTCAACTTTCTTGGAAGCAAAATAATAGACGCTGGACCCAGAAAAGAGTGTATAACAAGCAGACCAGCGGGAAAAATAGAGGAGATTACTCACTAAGAAAAGTCTACTAGTATCAAACATGAGCCTTAATTTGAGAAGGCTCTTCCTAAGAATATGCGACGAGTGCATCACTGTACGGAAATGCAACTTGGATTGCAGGAAATAATCGAAGCCTTTGAGAAGTGTTGCTTGGGAAGAATTCTGAATCTTGAATTTTGAATTTTAAGTGGACTGATCGGCATCTACATTTACACCTATTCTCTGCAAGGTACCTTGTGGTGTGTGGCGGAGGGTACTTTGTGTATCTGTGTCACTACCCGCTTTTACTATTCGAGTCGTGAGAAGAACGACTCCTGGTAAGCGTCCGTGTGGCTTCGACTCTGTCTAATCTTATCTTCATGTTCGTTTCGCGATATGTATGTAGGTGGAAACAATATACTGGTTGACTCTTCTAGGAATGTGTGTTTCTCGAAACATCGAGAATAAACCGTAACGTGATGAGGAATACCTCCCTTGCAGCGTCTGTCACTCGAGTTAGCCGAGCATCTCCGTGACGCTTTCGCGCTTACTAAACGAATCTGTAGCGAAAGGCGCTGTTTTTCTCTGAATCTTTCCTGTTATCTCTATCTCGACTATCTGGTACAGCTCCTGTAATGACTAGCAATGTTCAAGGATTGGTCGAACAGGTGTTCTGCAAACTTTTCTTTTTTTTTCTTTTCTTCTGGTGGACTGCATTTCCTGAGGATTTTTTCATTGAATCACAGTCTGGCATCTGTCTTACTTGCCATTAATTTTATGTGGAGGTTCCAGTTCGAACCGCTCCGTGTTAATACTCCTAGGTATTTTATAAAAGTAACTGCTTCCAGTGGCTATTTTGCAATTTTCTAGTCATACAATGAAGGGTGTATCTCTCTATGTAGTCTCAATATGTTGAGAGTCAATTACCACACCCTTCACGCACTGTCGACTTTCTGCAGGTCTTCCTGCAATTTCTGACGTCGTGACTTCTCTGTCTACAACCGCATCATCCACCAAAAACACATTTCCTGATGATTTTTTCATTGAATCACAGTCTGGCATCTGTCTTACTTGCCATTAATTTTATGTGGAGGTTCCAGTTCGAACTGCTCCGTGTTCATACTCCTAGGTATTTTATAAAAGTAACTGCTTCCAGTGGTTATTTTGCAATTTTCTAGTCATACAATGAAGGGTGTATCTCTCTATGTAGTCTCAATATGTTGAGAGTCAATTGCCACTCCCTTCACGCACCGTCGACTTTCTGCAGGTCTTCCTGCAATTTCTAACGTCGTGACTTCTCTGTCTACAACCGCATCATCCACCAAAAACGTACTGGAACTTCCGACGTCATCTACTAGGTCGTTCACACTGAAGCGCCAAAGAAACTGGTATAGGCATGCGTATACAGAGATATATAAACAGCTAAGTAAGGCGCTGCTGTCGGCAACGACTACATAAGACAACAAGTATCTGGCGCAGTTGTTAAATCGGTTTCTGCTGCTACAATGGCAGGTTAACAAGATTTAAGTGAGTCTGAACGTGGTAATATAGTCGGCGCACGAGGGATGGGACACAGCATCTCCGAGGTAGCGATGAAGTGGGGAATTTCCCGTACGACCATTTCACGAGTATACCGTGACTATCGGGAATCCGGTAAAACATCAAATATCCGACATCGCTGCGGCCAGAAAAAGATCCTGCAAGAATTGAAGACTGATAAGAATCGTCCAACGTGACAGAAGTGCAACCCTTCCGCAAATTGCTGCAGATTTCAGTGCTGGGCCATCAACAACAGTCAGCGTGCGGACCATTCAGCGGAACATAATCTACATGGGCTTTCGGAGTCGAAGGCTCACTCGTGTAACCTTGATGATTGCACTACAAAAAGATTTACGCCTCGCCTGGGCACGTCAATACCGACATTGAAATGATGATGACTGGAAACATGTTGCCTGATCGGACGAGTCTGGTTTCAAATTGTATCGAACGGATGGATGTGTACGGGTATGGAGACACCCTCATGAATCAATGGGCCCTGAATGTCAGCAGAAGACTGTTCAAGCTGGTGGAAGCTCTGTAATGGTGTGGAGCGTGTGCAGCTGGAATGATATGGGTCCCCTGATACGTCTAGATACGACTCTGACAGGTAACACGTACAAAAGCATCTTGTCTGATCACCTGCATTTATTCATGTCCATTCTGCATTACGATGGACTTGGGCAATTCCAGCAGGACAATGTGACAACCCACACGTTCAGAATTGCTCAGAGTGGCTCCAGGAACACTCTTCTGGCTACCTAACTCCGCAGACATGAACATTATTGAACATATCTGGGATGCCTTGCAACGTGTTATTCAGAAGAGATCTCCACCCCCTCGAACTCTAATGGATTTATGGATAGCCCCTGAAGGATTCATGGTGTCAGTTTCCTCCAGCACTACTTCAGACTTAAGTCGAGTCCATGCCACGTCTTGTTGCGGTACTTTTGCGTGCACGCAAAGCCCTACACGATATTAGGTAGGTGTACCAGTTTCTTTGGCTCTTCAGTGTACGCATACTGTGAAAAGTAATTGTTCTGTAACACTCCCCTGGGACACGCCCGAATTTATATTTACAGCTGAAGATTGCTCTCCGCTCTGAGTGACATGCTGTGTACTGTTTGCTAGAAATTCTGCAGTTAGTCTCACAGTTGCTCTTGTATACTTTTTTAATAGGCGGCAGTGCGGAAATGTATCAAATGCCTTCCCGAAGTCAAGCTCCCAGTACCTGCTGCTTGCTGCGACTCGTGGACGAACACAGCGGGCTGGGCCTCATTCGATCGTTGTTACCGGAACCCGTGTTGGTGTCTACGGAAGAGATTCTCGGTCACCAGAAAAGTCATAATACGCGAGCGTAAAACATGTTACAGGATTATACAACAGACAAACGACAGAGACATAGGCCTATAGTTTTTTGCGTCTGTTCGGATACGTGTCTTGAAAACGAGAACGACTTGCTCTCTTTTTCAATGATTAGGAAACTCTTCGCTCCTCAAGAGACACACAGTACACTGCTACCGGGAGAGGGGCAAGTTCTTCCAAATACTCTTGTAGACTCGAAATGGTATTGCGTTAAGTCCACTGGCCACTTCTGTGTGCGTGATTTCAGTTGCCTTTTTCTCCCTTGGTGGCTTATTTCGATATCTATTTTGACGTTCGTGAGCCGATTTAAGGAGGGACTATAGTTGTTCTTCCTCTGTGAAATAGTCTTGGGGAAAGGTGTTTTGTACTTCGGACTTTCCTATGTCATATTCTGTCTCAATGCCATTTTGGTCACAGATGGCATCGACCTGTCTACTGATTTATCTTAGGGCCAGAATTTCGTAGGATTTTCTGTCAACTTAGTATACCTGAGTATTCGTCGAACGCTTCACGCATAGCCGTGCTTGTGATAAAATAAGAAATGATGACGTTCCCCGCAGGATCGACGAGGAGAGATATATACTGAAACTAATTACTGTAACAAGGGACAGAATGATATGACAGGTGGCGAGACGTAAGAGAATAACATGCATAGTACCAGAGGGAGGCGAAGTAACGGTCATCTGCATGCAAATAGTCTGAAGACAGATGACCCAAAACAAAGGGATAAGCCCATACATCTCTGCTACAAAGATGTCGCAACATTTTACAGTGATATGGAGACAAGTAGACTCATTGTGGAAACGGAGTATTAACGCGGATATGTTTTCGGACATTCCTTACCGAGAGTTCTGGAGTTTCCCATGTCCTGCGAATAAACATTATGTGTCTTTAATACACTGATTTACATTTCTTCTGTGTTCTCAAGTCGTTAATCGTTGGTAATTCTTCTTCCTTTTAGTGGCAGTTTCTATATGAAAAAAAGGAGGTTGCCCCGAACCGCTCTCCGCTCCTCCACCCTCTTACGTAAGGTGACTGACAGACTCCTTCTACCGGAAGTCTTTGGTCGCCATTTCTCATGACATTTACTCAAAATTGGAGCAGTGGCTGGGATATAACCCGAAACCCTAAACGTTTTGATTACTAGTCAATGACCGTGCCACTCCATTTTTGTGCTCTTCCCCCTCCCCCCCCCCAAAAAAAAAAAAAATCTCTTATAGCCGTTACTTTCGGTGCTTTATGTTTCCTTCTCTGCCTGGATTCTATGCCCTTGATTTTTGCCCTGAATTTTTCACTAAGTAGTACGAAACGACTTCTATCATGTTGTTGTGAAAAAATAATATATCTCTTCACGCAACAAGGAAATTAACAAATGAAAACTTTTCTTCTCGGGTGGCAATTTTGTACCAACTCGGCTCTAAATTAAGTGTTCTTCTTTCGTGAAGAATCAAACAAGAATCATTCATTGTTAAAAACCATAAATCGTTTAGTTTTCCAGTTAAAAAATAAATAATAGACCCAAACGTCACCTTTAATCACTACTGCTTTTATCACAATTAAAATTTAAAGTAATGTTACTTCTTCTGAATCCTTTGAGCTATCTTATAATTATCTCAAGATAATACACTCAGTTTCGTAGTGGAAGATACCAAGTGAACGTACCCAGAAGCAAACAGGTACATTTCTTTATAGTTTTATTTTAGCAAGTAACTTCAACGAAAACGGCTAGTCTAGAAATTTGAGTAACGACAACGAAAGACACCAAAATTGAACAACAGTATTTCTCTAAAGCATGTACAGTTTAAAAATTAAAAAAGATTACAACTCTTTTGTGGGTGTAACGAGTAACAGCCGCGACCGGTATTCCAAACATGTTCCCTACTCAAACAAATATCTGTTATTATGCAGAGGGGATAACATTCTTTAGTGATATATAACACACATAAAAAGTAACATTTGTCTTAAAATAAAATAAGAAATTGAGATATCTTACACTCTAGAATAAAGGAATTTGGGTAAAATTTTTTTGAAAACCAAGTAACGGTGCCATAACAGATCTTAAATCAGAGGGCTCTCAGTCGATAAATTTTTAATCCTTGATTATCGGTAATGCCAAAGAGTCTATACACACCTCCTTCTAAGGTAGTAAATAAATGAAGCTGTACGAATAGTTAGCCAAAGAACTAGAGAAAAAAAATTAATTTTTTTGCAAAATATGATTTCGAGAGCACCTACAGCGACGTAATCACAGGCTACCCAAAACGTCTCTCTGCGAAAAACGGACTACTAATCTTCACCAAGTACAAATCTATAAAAACATATTTCCTTTTCAAAACCGTTTAAAATATTCAAAAACGTCAAGCAAGAATAGAGATGCCTGATTGTACGAGTACGCAATTTTAAAAACACTGCACGAATAACCACCAAAATATGTGATCTAAATCCTTACCGGCACTCAGCGAAAAAAATGCTGAAGAATTGGGCGAATAGTCTGCACCACTTTCAGTATACAAACTGAACACAAAACGCTCCCAAACAACAAGCCAAATTAGCAGATGTCTCATGCTGTGCTTATTGCTGCAGTTGACCTATAGATAATTCGGGCAGTAAATTCAACAGCACATAAATAGCTCGTAATTTCGGTGGTAAGCTAGCTGGCCCACCAAGCATAATTCTGTAACACCAGTGCTCGAGACTCAAGATCTCACTTGAGTCTACACTTTCACGTCACTCTGCGAACATTTATTAAAAATGATATCACTGAGGTTCCGTCGAATGCGAACAGCTCCCCAGCTTTCCCACGACACTCAGTCTAGTGTCTGACAAAAAGATAAAAAAGCACTTGAGTCATTCCTTTCGGCACTGTAGTGGGTTCAAGGAAAATTACATTTGCTTCCGGTGGAGGGCTAGCAGATATTACAACAAACGCAAAATATTAGATCAGTTTGTCAAAACCTGAACAATCTCAAATACTTAACTTGGAGACAATCAATGTTCACAGGAATATCACTTACGTACGATGGGTGTTCAAAAGAAAGGGACCGAAACAACTGTATGGGCATAATTGATGTCTTTATTCGAGACCAAATACCAGATACCTGCGCACAACTACCCCACTATTTCGCGTGCCGAAGGATTCCCTCTTCCCAGAATTCGTGCAGCTGCGACAGGAGGCAGTCCTCCGCTGTGTCCTTCAGTTAGTCATCTGAATTGTCGTGCTTCGCTTTGAGATGCTTTTTAGCGGACCAAACACATGGATGTCGCATGGCGACGTGTTCGGGCTGCAGGGCAGTTGCCCGTTCACACTCGAACTTGGCCATTAAACTTGGTGTGGACGGGCGTTATCGTGAAACAGAGTCACTCACTTGGTGAACAGCCCAGGCTATTTGCTCTTGATGGACTTGCGTAGGGTACGGAGTATCTTACAGTATACGTCACAGTCCATGGTTTGTCCGTGCTCGAGGAATTCGATGAGTATAGGACGTCGGATCTCGAAAAAGCCGGTGAGCGTCACCTTGCCTGCCGAGGTCAAAGCTTTGAAATTTTAGGGGAGGTGACGATGCTACATGCGCGTCCCTCGAAGTCTCACTACGTTATCCCAAAGCTGCAGTTCCAGATTTGATCCTGTTTGGCTGTTACGATATTTAGTACCTTTCCATTCCTTATATTTGTTACTCTCGCTGTAGCTGTAACTTATCACTTGACAGATTACCGAATGATAGTCTCAGTATACAATTCAGTAAAAGCTTCAACGAAGTTATGTCTTCTAATACAACTCGCGTTGCTGGATCTGAATTAAGACGATGCTGTCTTCGTAAGGGATGACTACTAACAGGGGCTGAGCCGCAATACGCTGTGACGTAATAACCTTCCAAGCAGTGATAGCATATGAATCTTCCTGAGGGCGTGTTTAGACGACGTGTCTCATTTACTGTTGCGTCAGACAGCGACTGTCCTTAGATGTGGTTTTGTCGTGAGGTACCACTTTGCAATTGGAACTAATACTCTTCGGACACCACCACATTATCTTTCCTTCACTGGAGGCGGCTTGGGAACGGAGATCTATAGCGTCATAGCTCGACATTGTTGCCTAGGAAGACAGAGACGTAAGCTTTGCCTAGAGACGCGGCCTCTGTATTTTCGGATATCGATAACGGATCTCCTCACCCTTTATGTCTCTCTTGTTTGGAGCATTCACAGTTTATCTGCGCGGTCTCAGGCGTCTTGCCACGGTTGGGGCAGCTCCCCCTGTCGGAGGTTCGAGTCCTAGTTCGGGCGCGCCGGCCGGAGTGGCCCGAGCGGTTCTAGGCGCTTCAGTCTGGAGCCGCGCGACCGCTACGGTCGCAGGTTCGAATCCTGCCTCGGGCATGGATGTGTGTGATGTCCTTAGGTTGGTTAGATTTAAGTAGTTCTAAGTTCTACGGGACTGATGACGTCAGAAGTTAAGTCCCATAGTGCTCAGAGCCATTTGAACCTATTTCGGGCATAGGTGCATGTGTTGTCCTTAGCATAAGTTAGTTTAAGTTAGATTAAGTAGTGTGTAAGGCTAGGGACCGATGACTTCAGCAGTTTCGTCCCATAGGAACTTACCACAAATTTCCAAATTTTCTCTCCTGTTTTTTAAGTAATATAAATTATGCTTCTTACTAAATACCACAATTTCGGATGCTCTGACAATATCCCATCTACTGTTTTTGTATAATAACTGAAGGTTTTGCTTCTATGTAAAAAAGTTATTAAGTTATTTTTCTTCGCTATAACCATTTTTTTCTTCAGTCAAATTAAGCTATAGCGTTTAGATATCTTTAGAGATCTCAGACATCTATGACAGATATGTGCACACTGAAGCAAGGAATGGAAATTTGTTGCCAGGATTTGAACCCGGGTCTCCTGCTCGCCAGGCAGATGTGCTACCCACTATGCGACCGTGGCGCAATGCCTTTGCACAGTTGCATAGTGTAGCCTAAGACGCCTCCCTCCTCAATCCAAATTCCCATTCACACCCAGCCCTCTTGGTAAGCTCGCTTAACACGAACATAGGCTTTCCAACTGTATTGGAACATCACATCACCATCGAACAAAACGGGGGATCCTGCCTCAGACCGAGGCTTAAGTGCTTTAGTCAAAAGATACTATATAGTTCCAGAGACCTTTTCAAGTCTCAAACCTCTACGATGTATGTATACAGACTACGGCAACGAATGGCCAGAATTCGAACATAGCTCTCCTGCTCATTAGGCACATGCGCTAACCATGCCCATTTCGTCCGATGCTGGGTTGTTTTTCCAATGCATTTGGAGAGCCTTCGAAATGCTGTTCAAGTTTGGGGGTAATGCCAAATGAGCTAGGGCTTGAATGGGAATTTGACTGGGGAGGCAGGCGTGGCAGGGTAGTCTATACAGGTGTTTATGTATCTGCCTAGTGAGGCGAACGATCCTGCTCCCACCAGCGTCCATCTCTCTTAAGGTCTGTGGACACGAGATAAGAGAAATCGTGGGTCACACGGAAGCGTATAGGCGGTCATTTAACCGTTTGCGAGTCGGATAGGAAAGGGAATGACTAGCATTAGCACAAGGCACCCTCAACCCTGCACCATACTATCGCTTGCGGAGTATGTCTGTAGGGTGGACGGAGGCGTTTATCGTCGAGAGCTAATAGGTTTAGATTTGAGGGTCGGGCTGCTGAGGACAGTAGGCTGATTTCAAGAACTGCTAGCCTCTCTATTAAGAGTCTGTGGAGCAGTGGAACAAGGTTTTGGTGAGATATTTCACAGTACGTGATGTGACACTTTGTCTGGCGATCTTTCGTAGTCCTGGTGTACATCTCAGTTTCTTGCTAGTGTGTTACAGCTGCAATAAACTTGGTGGGGTATGTTTGTGTGACGGTCTTCGGCTGTACTTCGTGGGTGTGAGTTGTGACTATAACTTTTAGCGATGAAAAGGGACAGGTGTCGGTGAAAATTTATTATATAGTAAACTGTGCTTTACACTTTTGCAACAGTTAGTAATGAGACACTGTTTGCATTAGCCTACGTCGGCATATCAAGGACGATTGCATCGATATTCAAAGAAGATCAAAAGATCTGTTGGACTGTCGTGATCAGAAGTACTATCTAAATCGTATCGAAAATCTGCGTGATGAACAAAAGCAGGAAATGAATATCAAGACAATATGCACAAAAAATCCGGCAGCGACTATGTTTTAGGAAAAAGAGAAACGATTATCTCTTTCGCTGTATCATCACACACTACAAGATTTCAATAACAAATGATCTTTTTTGGGAGGGGAGGTGGGGGGAGGGGAAACAGACACTGATTCCACAGGAGTTAAGTCATTTTAAATGATCGTCTTTATAGGCTATTTTCTTCAAGTGTGATTTCACTAGAGACCGTTGTTCTCATTGGTGAAATGATTACAGTCAGGGGTGAACGCAGCAATCATTCGCATATCAGTCTGCGTTTTATTACGGATCTAGCCAGAATTCAGTTACAGTATAACCATCATCAGTTCGTTTAGTGACGTGTCATATAGATCTAATAGGCTTGAATAAGCACATGTCGTTAAAATTACCTTAAACTGCCCATAGCTCATGTTACATCAGGCTATTTTTTCTTGCATAGTGCTCGTACGTTTGCACTGAAATGGGAGATCGAGTGCTCTGGGTTTACTGCTCAACACGATGATTTACCTTCGTCCATTAAAGGATACAAGCGGGTGTATGTGCTTGATGTTCAAGAAATACCTTAGTTTAGGTTTTACGGTGGGAATCTATGACAAAAGAAATTTGGAGTACAGCGAAACTTTGTGGATGGGAGCGCCAAGATGACTGGCCAGCCCTACCGGGAATATTTGGAGTTAATTTATACGGTTCTTATTTTTTACATTACGGTTCGTTTCCTTAATTTAAAGATACGTTGTATGCGTCTCTACTTACATTAACACTTTTGGAATTTAGTACACCCTTATTTTATTTGAAATATAGATTACGGTTCTACTGAATGATGACCGATTGTTTGTGAAATGGCGAAGCCTACGTGTGTGAATACGAAATCTTACTTGTGGTGATGTGCTGACGTGTCCCGTAGTTAGAGGTCAAGATTAGAATGAAGGGTGACAGTCCGGTTGATAATTGGCTAATCTAATTAGTGAGTCGCCATGAGCATAACCATTCCTGCTTCGACGCGTATTTTAGGCATAGTTGATTTCGATGAGGAGTTTGTCCAAAATTTACTAATATCGTAGCTCGAAGTAGACTGACGATATCAGCATGTTCAATACTTCCTAATAAAAACTAACTCTAGTACTTACAATTTACACTGCATCGATGTTTACTACTCTGTATCATTAGAAGCTACATGTACTTGAAATCAGTTCTTTACAGCCACAACAGTAGTCCATCGCGTACCAAATTCCAGTCCCACTGATGTTCCCTGGGACATTCCTTCGGTACCTGTTGGGAAAATTACTACGAAAATCGTATCTAACACGTTTCCTTGATGCACTGGATCACACGCAGACCTACATACAAGCACACTGCGCCATTCGTGCTCCCTTTAGGTTGTCATTTAAAGTGACTTATCTGGCACCATGATCCTTGCAAGTGAACAGTTTCTCTTAAGTAAACTATTGTTCAGGCAAGTCAGTGGTTTCACTTCACTACGTATGACGCTGGACTAAATAGCATCTTGACAGATTACATTGGCATCCAACAGACCTTGAATGTTCCTTTGGATCCGCGGTCCTCAGCCCTGAACATTTTTTAATGTTTCTTTCATCATTCCTCGCAATGGGAGAAGAAATTACTCGTTCTGCAGTGGCTTTATTTCATAGGATCGTCTTGATCACATAATTTTCATTTTTTACATTTCACTATGACCGGTTTCGGCTACTGCCATTTTCAGATCATAAAATATTCTGATGTAGTATCAACGACAAACTAAACGTGTAGGTACATAGTACTATGATCTGAAAATGGCAGTAGTCGAAACCGGTCATAGTGAAATGTAAAAAATGAAAATTATATGATCAAGACGGACCTGTAAAATAAAATAGAAGAACATTCCTCCAACTAGCAATACTCATTTACGTATATTATCTGTACGTGTAATATTGATACTGTAATACTCTGCCTCCCAGGCCGGATCACAATGTAGTGCATTGTAAGTACCCAAAACATAACATTTCCGTTTCATAAGCGATTAGTCACTTACAACTAAATTTTCATAATATTTGCCAGCACCATCACCAGGGACTCTAGCTACACTTGGTCCAAAGGAGATGATGTTCCTGTAACACCTCCATCTGATGATGGGTCTGCTGTGTGTTATTGTATATTAAACCATATCAAAAATTCCAAAAAGCGATTGATTGCAAATTCAGTCCCAAATAAATAGCCTACAACGATGTATCTTTTCTGCTCCATATTACAGGCATTTATTTGTAAAACTCTCCATTTGTATGAAATCTATGTCTGAAAGGTAAGGAATCAGAGGAGAGAGGCACAAGTCCTTAAAGGGTTATTATTGAGAAACAGACATTTATAACTGGCAGATTAAGAGGGGCCATAAATGAGATTATATTTGGAAAGAAACCCACACGTTTGGTTGAAACAATATGCCGTACTTACAAATGGAGTGCGTACAGAGTGATGTTTCTCAGAACAGAAGCTGTTGTGCGGTCGTTCACTTTCTTTCTATTCTTCGCCGAAGTACAAATGTGAAGTTTCAGTGAAGTAATAAAAACACATTGGAGTGGAAGATTTGAGTACTGAGATCACTGGATCACTGCGCTTAAGAACGGTTGAGCAGCAGACCCGTTGGATAGAAAAAGATATGCCGGGTTATTCCGTGATTATGTTACAAACATTCAGGAATGATGTAGAATGGTAAATGTACGAATTTGCGGTAAGGGACCGTGGTCGGGGAACGACCGAGTCGAAAGCAACAAGCGAAAATAGTTTTGATGCATCTGACAGTGGACGTCTTTCTGCTTTTCATATTTTGAGAGATGGTACCATGAACCGAAACACGAAAACACGTCCAATAAACACCCTGAGCTCTAAAGTAGAAGGGTAACAACTAACTATGAACACTTTCCATCTATGCCAGTATGAAACATTTCTCTTCAACTGAACAAGGGCTCTTAGCTCCGAAGATACCCATTTGCAGTCCACGTTTACCAAACAATTTTTCCTTGATTTGGTCCATACTGGCTCCTCACAAAATACGGAAGGTAAAGAGCTTTCGGAAGAGGGCCATTGGCAGTGTTACCTGAATGATTTCCGCTAACAATTTTCGACTCGTTTCCAGACCAGAATCCCTTACTTCAAATTGGTTCATTTACCCTGTTCCGTCGTCCCTGATCGTTTTTAACATCATCATGGAGTCGCCCAGTATGTTTCCTTTAATCGGTAGCCCCTGCTTCAAATCTCTTAGGCAATAGAGTTTAATCGAGTTTTAGAAGACTCGCGATCAGATAAGGCAGAAGACATGGATAACTGGACTTGGGAATTTAAAAAACCATTAGGGGAAGTGCAAATCAAGCTGATATATAGGAACTATGAAACTGGAGGCATAACGTCAAACTTTCGGAAAAAATATGATCCAGATAATTCCGAAGATAGTAAGAGCAGATAATTGTGAGAACTGTCCCACAATCAGTTCAATATCTCACGAAACCCAGCTGCTGTCACTAATAATTGAGAGAATAATGGAAGAAAAAACTGAAGATCCTTTAGATGACGATCACTTTGGGTGTAGAAAAAGTAAGGGCCTCAGAGAGATAGTTCTAATGTTGTGCTTCATAGTAGAAGCTAGAATTAAGAAAAATCAAGACACTGTCACAGCAGCTGTTGGCCTATAAAATGCGTTCGACAGTGTAACCTGGTGTAAGACGTTTGAAATTCTCGGAAAAATAAGTGTAAGCTACATGGTAAGACGGGTAATACATAATATGTACAAGAACCATGAGGTAAGAATAAGACTGGAAGACCAAGAACGAAGTGCTCGGATTAAAAAATGTGTAAGACGGGAGTACAGTCTTTTGACTGTACTGGTCAATCCAGGCGTCGCAGACACAGCAACGGAAATAAAAGAAAGTTTCGAGAGTGATGTTAATACTCTATGTAAAACGATATCAGTGTTAAGATCGACTAATAACATTGGGATCCTCTGTGAAAGGAAAAAAGTATTACATCATGTGTTGCATGGAAAGAATAGTGTAATGAATGCTAAATATGAATTGAGAGTAAACCAAAGGAGGATGAAAGTAATCAGACTAACAGAAATGGCATTGGTGACAAACCTAACATCAAAATTGGTGATCACGAAGTACTTGAAACAAAAAAAATAAAAATAAAAATCTCCTAACTTGGAAGCAAAGTAATACATGACGGACGCAGCGCAAAGGGAAGAAAAGTAGACCAGCACAGGGCAGGAGGGATTTCCTGACCAAAATAAATCTACCTCTATCAAACATGGGCTGCAATTTGAGGAGGAAAATTCTGAAAATGTCCATCTGAAGCAAAGCATTGTATGGAAATGAACCATGGACTATGGGAGAACCGAAAATGAAGTAAGTTGAAACGTTTTACATAGAAGAATATTGAAAATTAGGTGTGATGGTAAGATATGATATGAGTAGTTTCTCCGGAAAACCGCCAAAGAGAGCAACGCGTTGGGAACACTGACAACAAGAAGAAACAGGACAACAGGATACGAGTTAAGACATCAGAGAATGATTTCCATGGTACGAGAGCGAGCTGTGGATATTGAAAACCGTACAGGAAGACAGAGATTCGAATATATCCTACAAATAATACAAGACGAAGGGTCTAAATGCTATTTTAAGATGAAATGGTTGGCACAAAAGAGAAATTCGCACCGGGCAAAGACTTCTGGCTTTGTTTAATTGACTCCCAAGCTGCTTTTATCATACATGTATGTACTCTAGCTCGTTCGGAAAAAGTCGAAAGCTACTAACTGCCATTAAAAAACTGAAAAGCATTTTCATATGTGACGAAGATTACAGATTGCGCTTATGATTAATTGTTTAACATATCTTAATATGAAGAAAAATTTCTGAGGTACACGTTCATGATTCGATGAGTAAGAAGTGATATTCTATAGAGTAAGTTTTTCTTGATGTTCCCACTATTTTCCCAAATAAAGAAGTCGTCAATTACGCTACACGAATATATGCCGATGGAACAGTGAATAACCCCTATATCTTTATTATAACGCTTCATAAACAAGCCACGTAGGAACAAATTAAATATTTTAGATTGTTCCTAGAGCAAAAATGATTCACAAAATGCCGCCCATGTATACTCACCGACAAAATTATTCTGCAAAATATTTTCTGTTTACTGTTACATTAAATAGAACTGACATTATGGGGGAGTGTGCTCTAAAACTGACATTATGGGAGAGTGTACCCATTCAGAAACATTATAATTGTATAACATTAACCGGCTTTCTGTCAAACTCGTACAAAATTACGTGTGTATCTATTGGGAATATTAACTATATCGTATTTGAAGGCCACCGTACGTTACTCTGATTTATGATCTTGTTTATTCTACCTATTTTCTGTGGAAGATTTGAATATTACTCTTGATATTTGACAGAAACTTTTTGCTACATTCTAAAATTTCCTGAAGATGGTACTAAACAAGAAGAAAAATGTAAGCACTACATCGAGGCTGAAAAATGATACCAGTCATTGTCTTATTCTTCTATGGAGTGTTTCTATCCTTCGATGTACTCCTTGGAGTTTAAAACAATACAGAAATTTGTCCTTATCATTTAACAGTAACAAATATTCTTATGACTTTATTGTAAGAGAAACATAAGACCTGTTTGGTTCTGTACATTTAGTCGTAGACGTGAAAGTACGCGTTTTTGACCCATGTCAAATTTAACATTCTCTTTTAGTCTCAACACAGTACTCGAGATTGATCTAGAAAGCTCTAAACATAGTTTTGACACACGTCCTTCTGTAGCAATCTTTCCTTACTTAAAGTCCTCAGACATTGTTCCTGCGCGTACTAAATATGAGCAGAAGATTACGGAAAAACCAATACCCAGGGTTCAACAAAACAAAGAAGAGGCATTGCATTAACATTATAAATAAAGAGAATAGATAAGTCCGTCGCCGAAATGTAGGTATAACAACTAACCTGGTATCACTGAAACTGTGCAAGCTCCCGTACCGTCCGGAAGAGAAAGGCACGATAAGCCAAGGCGATTAAACATGTTGCCGAGGATAAATTCCTTCCCGCAATTTTACCACGTACCACGCGCTTCTCGTTGGAAATCTCCGCGTATACCCATGTGTTTTCGAGGTAAGGCTTACGACATTTCGAATTCATCCAGGTCCGCTATCGAGGGAGCCCATCTCTATGTTTCCTGCACCTCTGCTATCGCTAGGTATTTGTCTTATCTGAAAGCTGATACATTCGTATCACAGCAAGGAGCGCGTTACCACAACTGTTCTTGGAAACAAAAAAGATATCTAAAACAGGAGTAAGATGTCGTTGAGGTACACTGAAATTGTATTCCATTCTTTTACTTACAGCGCACTCTGTTACACGACAGCAAAGCCGCAACTGCACATACATATTTTCGAAAGACTAGAAGTAAACTGCAAGCACGAATGCACTTTGCTGGTCAATATTAATTTCGTTTTGCCTGTCCAATAGAGCGTGATCGTCAGCAGTCCCTGAAGATTATTCCTTTAGTTCCCAGAGTGAAAAAAAGGAAGTATAACACTACAACTAAAAGTACTCAGTATTTACAACGAAAAAAATTTAATTAATTAGTGTAATCGCTAGATTACGGCAATCGGTTTAATTTTTTCTAATAGAATCCGCCGTCAGTTAATATGGGTTACTTTTTCGAAACAATATTCAGTACGACTAAATGGTAGCAACGCAATGTCAACATCTGAGATTTATTTTGCTACGCTAAGACTGAGTTTTCCTCAATAACGTAACTCTTAGTTCGTGCAAGACTTTCCCTCCCCACAATTTTTTACTTCGATTACATTTCTGTTGTCAGAATAAACACGCACTTTACTTCGACATCCACATCTAAACTCATAAAGTCACCTTATGGTGGGTGTTGGAAGGGACATCTGCTATCACTACCGTCTGCTCTATCCGATAATGGTGTGGAGAGAGCTTGACTGCGGGAAAGCCTAATTCCTCTTATATTCTCATCATGGTGACTTAGTGAGGCGTAGGCGGCAAGAAGTAATCTCTTGCCAGACTTCTTGAAATTTTAACAATAAACTTCTCCGTGATGCGGGGCCATTTTCTTGTAACCTCCGTCCGTGGGATACGTTGAACATCAAAGTATCGCTCTCGCGATTACTAAAAGATCCAGTGGTGAAACGTATCGCTCTTCTCTGTCTCTATACGATAAGATTCAAAACAAGACCGAAGTATTTTAAAACTGATAAAAATTTACATTGCAGGACAATTAAAGATGGTAAACAGCATATACAAATACACAGGACTAAACGAGAAAAATGCAGGACAAACTAGCACTCTGCAGTCTGTTGCAACGGGAATGTAATTGGCACCGTAGTTTATACTTCCTGTCACGGATACATAACTATTATACTTTAATTACATCATTAGAATGGTATCTACATATACAGTAGGCTTTACACTAAACTGTCTTTCCGTTGAAGATCGGTAAATCCTTAGCCCTTAGACGGTGTTAAATTCGCAAAGATCACTTGTTCAGTTACAACTAATATTTTAGACGGGGAGAATATTAGTGATAGTAACTGCTGACTTAGTTAGCCTCTAAAAGAAACTACCAAAACAAAAAGCACCTGCACATTAAAGGTAGTTTTAACCTTCGCTAACTGACTTCGTTAAAGAGCAGAAAAATATACAAAAAAGCGTGTTACGTTCAGTTTAACAATACCTACAGCGTAGTCGATAAGAACTGAATTTAGTTAGCAAAAATTTCTCTTAATATAAAAGTTATCAGAGATTAAGAGTCAGGGGGATCTTAATCATTAGTTATGCCACCTCTGAAAGGAAGTTGTGAACTCTTTCTTTGCAGTGGCAAACTTTTTTCCTTCTGATAATGAGAAAATGCGCAGTAATAGTTTTCTTTAAATCCGACGCTCAACTCTGATTATCATTCATTCACCCGCAAAATATAAGAATAGTTAAATAACAAAAGAATCCAAGTTCGTGTTTTTTGTGACCTTTCCTATACATTTTCCGGCGTATGTCATGGATCTTTCTTACAGTTAACATGGTTTTGTGGTATAGAAAAAGACTGTATCACGTTTTTAACAAAACAATGCAAAATAGTCCAAGTACAGGAGAGTGAAGATAGTCATGTCTGAGAGGCTAACACTAGTGAGTTTAACAAGCTCTGGCACAGTACCATTTTTATTCTTCATGCAGATAAGTGACCTGTTATTTTTATAGAGCAACATAGCTGCTCTCTTGCTTTCATAGATACAGTAATCGATTCTAATAGCAATGCAGTAACTAAGCAACGGCAAGCAAAGTTTACCAAATTGTAGTTGTAAGGTTTCATTAGCTGAATCGATATTACTTTTCACCAAGATTGACGCCACGCCATCGATAACTTTCATATATATTCAGGAGCTAGTAAGTACCACAGGTAATTCTTAATTTATAAGGGTTGCAGGGAAGTACGTCTGTATGTCGGAGATTTAACAGCTCATGTATTTCATTTTACCGTGGGACCCTAACTAATCACTGTATTAACCATATCTTGCATATTTACATCCTACAACATATTACAGAGTGACTCATATGCACGCAAATGTTTTCATTGATAGAACTATGCCACAAGAGTTATTTTCTTGTAGACACTTCTGTAATGAGTTGCGCATTTTGACTACATCTTTACACAATACGTATTTCGTAAGTAAATATTCCATAAATAGATCACGTCAAGACAAAAGGAATAATTTATAATAATGGGACTCAACTATATACACACATAACCTGATATTGTCTTTAAAAGGAGTGCATTAGTCACTTGACGATAAAGATAAATAACTCATTTTGGTTTGAACAGTAGTGCATTGGGCTGCGAATTTAGTTTTCGATGTGTTATCCCGTAATTTAAACTGCGTGACAGATTGCATAGTTTACTTTCAAAAAACAAATAGTTATATTTCATGGATGAATAATTATTTCGATATTAATACTATATATAGCGTAATACACTAACAGAGTTCTTGATATTATTATTTAATCCGTCGATATTATGCGGAGTCCTATGAAGTTGTAGGTTGACTACCTGATCTTATTTATAGACACTGAACGAGTCACAGTGTAACTACAATAACTTGTTCCGTATTCATATGATGACAAATTAAATCCGAACCAACTAAAAATAAATCACCACAATTCTTGCGAAAGTGATGTCAAATTGTTCTTTCCAGCCAACAAAAATCTAAGTCAAGATTTAATTCTTTCGATGCCAGAATTTAGAGTGTTGTATGAATCAAGGATGGGAATAATGTCAAAAATTTGGCGAACGACGGAGGTAAATGTATGTGAAACTCTGCTCGGAACCAGGAGATACAAAACTAATGTTACTTAATTGCTTCAATAGAACTGTGCAACCATTATGGTCTGGTGTTAGAAGGCTGGGTCTTTAGGCCATAATCCATCAATCTTAGTCCACTCACTATTTTTTATTATTCATTTATTATTGCCGAAGAAATTGTTCCAATAAAATAAAAACGTAAACCTATACCACAACCTTATCCCCCTTTAAGTTGAAACTGCAGGATGTCTTTCACCCATTCTAATGTGTGTAGGAGAACATGTAATACAGATGCTGAGGAACCAAAAAAAATTTTCATCAGAACGATGGAAGTGATTCCCTTCTCCCAAATGGCCTTTTTCCTTGAATGTCTCTAAAGTATGGCATACACACTTTATAATCATTTGTATTATTTGTGAAAACTTTCGTTAAAGTGTCTCTTTACATTACAGTTATGGCTACAAAAGAGAGAGTTGCAGATGTTTTTCATTTTTTTTACATGAGAATTTATGGTAATTTATGTGCAAAAAATTCAAGAAGAAATTCGTTTAAAATACCCTGTAATGTTCTGTGTGAGCCCTAAAAAATTAATTATTTCTCAAACTAACTTTTTTCCGTGAACATCCATAGTTCAACTGTTAAACAGTAATGTTTCCGCGTTTTCGTTTGTAATAGGGTTTGGGTACCACCTGTCGTGATATGATATTGTCTTCCAGTCTTTGTATTTTTATAAGGCTCTGATACGGCTGTCCATCCCCTCATTCCTCTTTAATTCTACCTCATCCTCCCCATTTCTTTGTCAGTCTCCTGCTCCCATTTTCGCTTTCAATTTCTCCTTCCCTCTCCCTCTGTCGATCTCCTCCTTCCCTCCCTAATTCTACATCATCCTCCACGTCTCTTTGTCAGTCTCCTCCTCCTCTTCTCTCTATTTCTCTTTCCCTCGCCCTCTGTCCACCTACTTCTTCCCCTCACTCCTTTCCTTTCTGTGTCCATCTCCTCTTCCCTCTCTCTGTCTGTCTCCTCCTCTTCTCTTCCTTGTCCATTTTCTCTTGGCCTCTGTTCATCTCCTCCTCCGCCCTCTCTTCCCGTATCTTCCTTCAAAGAAAAACCGCGCGTTTCAGAACAGGTTAACTTAGCAAGCGCGAAAGCTTCACGGATATGCTTCACCGATATGCTCAACCAACGCGAGTGGCAGGCACTCCAAGAGAGGCGTTTTCTATCACTCTGTGATTTGCTGTTTAAGTAGGGACAACATATATTTCTAAAAGAGTCAAACGATATATATGGTCTATCAAAAAGGCTTGGTGTATCAAAAATACGCCACAGCTTTGAAAATTCAAACAAACTTACATCAAACCACTTACAGACTTAGTCTTGGTGTCATCTAGGAGGGAAGTAATTCAAATTTTGACTGTTTGGTAAGACGTCCGGAATTTCCAAATCGTCCGCTTTCACATAACTGAATGAATCATGGTCCTGGACCTGACATCTTTTCATCTTTTCTTTTGGGGAATCATCAAGGGTATGTTGTTTGTTCTACCCGTACTAGTTTCTCTACCAGAGCTCAGTGCTAGAATCTACCTCACAGCTGCACAAGTCACGTCTACCAAGTTGCAGTGAGTTGGCAAGAAATCGCTTGCAGATGGGATGTGTGCCACATACCCAATGCAAGTCATTATTAACCAGTTTAGGTATTTGGTACAAACTTGATGTATTTTGCTATAAAATTACACCAGAACCATGTTTGCAGGTTAAATGAAAAAATCATGAGTTTTAGAAGTTGCAAAGGACTTTTTGATACATACAATATTGTTTACTCTTAGGTACACCCCACTGAAAGACCGTGAATATATAATTCACTCGGAGGCTCAAGAACAATATTCTTCTTAGCGCGAACCACTCGTACGCAAACGGGGTGACGCAGTTGTTACCACAGTGGATTCGCATTCAGAAGGACGACGGTTCAAATCCCCATCCGGCTATCCAGATTTTGATTTTTCGCTATTCCTAAATCGCTGCATTAAAACACCGGCATGGTTCCCATAGAAAAGGCACAGCCGACTTGCTACCCAATTCTTTCGTAACCCCCGTCTTGTGCTCTGTCTGTAATGACCGCGCTACAGACGGATCCTTCAACTCTTCTCGTCCTTATTTTTTTCCCAGCTTTAACAGAAAAGGGGGCAAGTGCACGATAAGACACTCAGTATCTTTTTTTGCGGAGTATGGATGTACAGTTCCTCAATGCCCTCTAGTGAACTAAAAGCGAGCTTACAGTATATCGGTCAAGACTTCTGATTGGTTACGGGATGTTCTACGATACAGAACTCAACAACTCGCTCTTTTTCTCTGTGTCATCAGTCTTCTAACTGGTTTGATGCGGCTCGACACGAATTCCCACCCCTATGCTAACCTCTTCATCTACAAGTTGCAATTGCAACTCCCTCTAGTATCATGGAAGCTGTTCCCTGAGTCTGAACACATGTCCATCATCTTGCTCCTTCTTCTTATCAGTGTTTTCCCCATATTCCTTCGTCGATTCTGAGAAGAAACATCGCATTCCGTAGCCTGTCAGCGCACGTAATTTTCAACATTTTTCTGTAGAACCACTACTCAAATGCTTCGAATCTTTGCTGTTCCGGTTTTCCCACAGTTCATATTTCACTGCCATATAATGACGTGCTCCAAAAGTACACTGGCAGAAATTTCATTCTCTCATTAAGCCCTTGTTTAATACTAGTAGGCTTCTCTTGCCTACGTATGCCTGTTCGGCAGTGTTAGTCTTCTTTTTATGTCTTTCTTGCTCCGTCCAACTTGTATTATTTTGCTGCTTAGGTAACAGAACTCCTTAACTTCGAGCAAATTCTGATGCAAAGTTTCTCGCTATTCTCATTTCCGCTACTTCTCGTCGCTTTCGTGTTTCTTCTGTTTACTCAAAATCCATATTCTGTACAAATTAGACTGCTCATTCTATTCAACACATCCGGTAATGCTTCTTCACTTTGATTAAGGGTAGTAATATCATGAACGAATCATATCATTGCTATCCTTTCACCTTGAATTTTAATTCTACCTTGGAAGCTATATTTTATTTCCGTCATTGATTATCGATATATGTTGTAGATTGTTTTATTTCCGCCATTGCTTATCGATATATAGATTGTTTTATTTCTGTCACTGCTTATCGATGTACAGATTGAACAGTAGGGGAGAAATGCTATATCAGTGTATTACACCCTTTTTAATTCGAGTATTTCATTCTCAGTATTCCACTCTTATTGTTGCCTCTTGGTTCTTGTAGATATTGTATATTACCTGATGTTTCCCATACCTTACCGCAGTTTTTCTCAGAATTTCGAACATCTTGTACCATTTTATATCGTCGAGAACTTTTTTCTGGTCGACAAATCCTATGAAAATATCTTGATCTCAGTGTTGCTTCCATTGTCAACCGGAACTCCAGAAGTGCCTGCCTGTCTTTCTTAAGGGAAACTAATCGTCCTCCGATAGATACTCAGTTTTCTTTGCCATTATTCTTGTCAGAAACAGGGATGCGTGAATTGTTAAGCTGTTTATGCGATAATTTTCGCAATTGGTGACTCCTGTAATCTTCGGCATTATATGGATGACGTTTCTCCTAAAGTCTGATAGTTGTATCATCTGTTTCACACATTCTACACGCAACGTGAATAATAGTTTTGTTGACATTTCCATAAACGATTTTAAAAATTCCGATGGAATTTAACCCTTATACGATCTTAAGTCATCGAAAGCACTTTTAAATTCTGACTTTAAAACTGGATCCTCTATCTCTTCCCTGTAGACAACTGTTCCATCTTCTATCACAAATCCTCTCCATCAAAGAGGCCTTCATAGCACTCTTTCCACGTATCCACTATCTTCTCAGCGTTTAACAATGGAATTCCGATTGAACTCTTAATTTTACCTCCCTTGCTTTTAATTTCATCCAAGTTTGTTCTGACTTTTCTGTATACTGAGTCAGTCGTTTCGACAATCATTTCTTTTTAGACATTTTTACATTTCTCGTGTAGCCATTTCGCCTTAGTTTCCCTGCGTTTCCCTCTTTAGAGGTGTCCGTTCCTCTTCAGTTGGACTGCCTGCACAGCTATTCATTATCGCAGAGTCTACAGGCTTAGAGAAATTCAAGTGTACCTCTTCGTTGCTTATTACTTCCATATCTCACTTCTTTGCGCTCTAAAAGAAACAAAGTAGACTAATATAAAGGTAATTTCATTATTGCCCAAAACAATTGTGATAGGACCTTAACTGCTAACAGTAAATACAAACGATCTAACGGATAACGTACGATTCTCTATGGCGCTCTCCAAAGATGTAGCGGTTGTCAATAAGAAGGCAGCTACGTTAGAAAGTTATAGCGAATTACAGAAAGAGCTGTACAGGATCGTTGATTGGTGTTGGGACTGGTGTTGGCATTTGAACGATAATATAACGCAGTGCGCATCAACACGCAGTGGAATTCGCTACTTTACATTTACGTTACCGGTGACATATCACTGAAAGCCGTAAGCACCCTAAAATACGTACCTGAGATTAAATACACGTGGGAACCTAAAGTTGAGATACTACATAAAACAAAAATTAAGAAAAACAGACACCAGGCTGTAATTCATTGGGAAGAATCTCAGCAAAATGTATTTGATCCATGAAAGAAGTGGCTTACAAATCACTTGTTCGGCAGATTCTTAAGTATTGCTCATTAGTCTAGGACTCTTAAAAGGTTGGATTAATAGAAGAGATAGACGAGATGGAACGAACAGTGGAACGTTTTGTGAAGGGATAGTTCAGTAGGTGCGAAGGCGTTACAGGTATGCTCAACAAACTCCAGCGACAGACGCTACAGGAGAGGTGTTGTGTATGCCGAAGGGGTTTACTACTCAAATTCCGAGAGAGTTCGTTCCTTCTACATACGTCTTAAGAAATGACCACAAAGAGAAAAATTGGTGATATTAGAGCTAATACGGAGCCTGACATTCGCTAACTTAATAGAAAAATTGCGAAGTATAGATGTAGCTACGTGCCCCAGTTTTAGTAGTTTTCTCCTATGTTTTATCACAGAAAATGAAACACGGATTCACGGTCTCGAGCCACAGAGAAAGGAGAAGCCAGATCAGCGAGAGACAAAAGGTAAAAGCTACGGAAAATGAAGCGAAACCTATTGCTTCTGTGGAAAATGTCTCAGCTTTCGTTTTTTTAATACTTTAAGCACGTGGTACTCACAGGTTGCTTCGACAAGAGCCGAACAGTTACCAGTGAGTGCTAAGCTTTGCTTCTGAATGAAATAAAGGGCCCCATTCAGGTTAAAGGTACACATCTCGCAAAAGAGAACCATTTTTCCATGACGATAACACTTTCTCAGACGTGTCACGGATCGCTGCTTTTGAACTGCCTGACTCTTCCGCGAAACGTTTATGTTTCACCGTATTCAGTGGACTTGGTTCCTAGAGATTGCCTAAGAAAAAGTGGGGGTACCTGAAGACTCGCTTCAAAATATGAAGTTGAATCTGAATCACACGCTCATTTGAAGTACTTATTTCACTGTAGGTATTAATTCCTCAAAAAAATACACTACTGGCCATTAAAATTTCTAAACCAAGAAGAAATGAAGGTGATAAACGGGTATTCATTGGACACATATATTTTACTAGAACTGACATGTGATTACATTTTCACGCAATTTGGGTGCATATATCCTGAGAAATCAGTACCCAGAACAACCACCTCTGGCCGTAATAACGGCCTTGATATGCCTGGGCATTGAGTCAAACACAGCTTAAAAGGCGTGTACAGATACAGCTGCCCATGCAAATTCAACACGATACCACAGTTCATCAAGAGTAGTGACTGGCATATTGTGACGAGCCAGTTGCTCGGTCACCATTGACCAGACGTTTTCAATTGGTGAGAGATCTGGAGAATGTGCTGACCAGGCAGCAGTCGAAGATTTTCTGTATCCAGAAAGGCCAGTACAGGACCTGCAACATGCGGTCGTGCATTATCCTGCTGAAATGTAGGGATTCGCAGGGATCGAATGAAGGGTAGAGCCACGGATAGCAACACATCTGAAATGCAACGTCCACTGTTCAAAGTGCCGTCAATGCGAACAAGAGGTGACCGAGACGTGTAACCAATGGCACCCCATACCATCACGCCGGGTGATACGCCATTATGGCTTTGTCGAATACACGCTTCCAATGGCGTTCACCGCGATGTCGTCAAACACGGATGCGACTATCATGATGCTGTAAACAGAACCTGGATTCATTCGAAAAAATGACGTTTTGCCATTCGTGCACCCAGGTTCGTCGTTGAGTACACCATCGCAGACGCTCCTGTCTGTGATGCAGCGTCAAGGGTAACCGCAGCCATGATCTCCGAGCCGATAGTGCATGCTGCTGCAAACGTCGTCGAACTGATCGTGCAGATGGTTGTTGTCTTGCAAACGTCCCCATCTGTTGACTCAGAGATCGAGACGTGGCTGCACGATCCGTTACAGCTATGCGGATGAGATGCCTGTCATCTCGACTGATAGTGATACGAGGCCGTTGGGGTTCAGAACGGCGTTCCGTATTACCCTCCTGAACTCACCGATTCCATATTCTGCTAACGGTCATTGGATCTCGACCAATGCGAGCAGCAATGTCGCTATACGATAAACGGCAGTCGCGATAGGCTACAGTCCGACTTTTATCAAAGTCGGAATCGTGATGGTACGCATTTCTCCTCTTTACACGAGGCAACACAACAACGTTTCACCAGGCAACGCCAGTCAACTGCTGCTTGTGTATGAGAAATCGGTTGGAAACTTGCCTCATATCAGAAGGTTGTAGGTGTCGCCATCGGCGCCAACTTTGCGTAAATGCTCTGAAAAGTTGATCATTTGCGTATCACAGCATCTTCTTCCCGTCGTTTAAACTTCGCGTCTGTAGCACGTCATCTTCGTGGTGTAGCAATTTTAATGGCCAGTGGTGTGTTTCGATTAAATGCTTTGCTTTTCAGGGTGACCACTGTTACGTATTATATCTTTTGTTTACTTTGTAAGGCCGAGGAATTCTAGGACGTGACTCGTATGAGGTTGTTGTACCGGCAATTAGCAATTGCTCGACACCGTGGGCTGTGCGGTAAATCATGACCCACTTAAGAGCGGCGCAGACCGGTCCGAGGTTGGGGTCGTCAGTAACGTCTTTTCACAGCGTGACCCGGAGGGCACGAGGGTCGGGGAGCGGCTGCACGACCAGGTGGGTCAAGGCGGCGTGACGTGCACAGTGTCTGCACGGAGCGGGCCGATGCTACAGAAGGCGCTCAGGTGTCTCAGGGGGCAAGGGGTCCGGATTCGGCTAGGGGCCGGGCGCGCTGCCGCTCCTATTCGGCCTCGGAGTGACATCGTTTCTGTAGCCCCTCTGATTCTGTGTAGCGACGTTCCCAGTCAAGCCAAAACCACTTTGCTCTTCGTTGAAATCCACCCCATTAGATGAATCGTCAGCGCGTTGGAATGCCACGCACAGGGGCCCGGGTTCGATTCTCCGTTTGAGAGGGAGATTTTCTTCCTTCAGGGACTGGCTGTTGTGCTGTCCTCATCATTATTTCATCCCCACTGTCGACGCGCAAGTCGCCCAATGTGGCGTCGCACTCAATAAGACTTGCACTTGGCGACCGAACTTCCCGACTGGAAACTACCTGTCACTGACGGCATACACTCATTTCCATTTTCTTCGTTGAAGTGGCCACCTGAGATCTGTTTCCAGTCAGATGTTTGCATCTTCAGGGGTGTTATATCTGCGCTTTCGTCTGCTCCCCTGGGTCGACTGAACAGTTTTGCAAAGCGAGAAGCCCATTACTACTGGTCTCGCTTCGTACATCTCTTTCCCAAATTTTTGGGAAAAATTGGAGGATTTTCATTTACGAGTTCAGTAACAGGGTACTTAGTCAAGCGCAGTTCTGATGTGTAAAGGTCTCTTCTACTGAAGCAGCAATGTATACACTCAGAGAACATAACATAATTTTTTAAGCTTGCAGTACCAACAACTGGAAAATTGTGCGGCTTATCGAATACACTCCAGTCTACATCTTCATCTACATCTGTATTTCGCAGGCCATCTTATGGTGTGTGGTGGAATGTACTTTGTGTACCGTTGCCACTCCTCCCTTTTCCCGTAGCAGACGCGTATGCTTTACGGGGTGTGGGCTCGAATCTTTCTATCTTCACGGTCTTTTCGAGAGTTATACGTAGCAGTGTACGCTCTCGGAACTATAGCAGTAGACCGTAACGTGATGCAGAACGCCTCTCTTGCAGTGCTTGCCACAGGAGATGGCTGAGCCACTTCGAGACGCTTACTAAATGAACCTCTTCTTTGTATCTTCTATATTTCCTCTATCAGTCCTACCTGGTACAGATTAGACACCGACGAGCAATACTGAGGTATTGGTCGATGCAGTGTTTTGTAAGGTACTTCCTTTGCTGAAGGAACACACTGAGGATTCATTCAATGAATCTCAGTACATCATCTGCCTTCTTAGCGATTAATTTTATGTGCTACTTCAAATCACTCCTTACGCATACTTCTACCTATTAAATACAAGTACATGCTTCCAGTCACTCTTCTCCAGTTTTGCAGTCATATAATTAAGGATTTTTCTCTTTACGTTTTTGCGGAACATTATATTTGTTTATGCCGAGGGTCAATTGCCACTCCCTGTATCCAATGATGATCCCCTGCATAAGAATTTTTTTATTTTTTATTTTCTTATTTATTTATTTTTATTTTTATTTTTTGAGATCCATGGTTCACCAAACTAATGCATTCGTTCCTATTGACCACAACTTCATGCTGAAACTTGTACGAGCACGTTCGAGTAATATAAACAGGGACGCAGCTTCAATTGCTTGTGGAGAAAATACAGTGGGCTCTCCATAGTGTTATTCTCCTTGTGCGATGTTAATAATACAGAAGTTTATTGGGACCAGGAGACAGAATTAGGTCATCTCTGCAGGTGGCAGTCTTATTATTACAGAACCGGCAAAGTAGTATCAACAGGAAAATCTAGTTGTTGTTACAGTTATTATCTTGTTTTAGAGTTACAAAACGTCTCACCATGTTTTGTGTCGTCCAAATTGCCCTACCTCTACCAACAAAAAACAAACAGTGGAGAAAGTTATAAGTTTTTCTATCCGGCTAGAAAAAAATTTTAAACTGGGAAAACATATGTTAGACTTGCTAAAACGTTTAGGTTCAGATACGTTTCCCATATCAATAATTGCCATTTTTGGAGGCATATAAATCAGTGTTAATATTTTTTGCATATTTTCATTCACTAATAACCTGCTGTTGCTGTTTTTACTACGGCTTCAGTCCGAATGACTCCTTTGCTGCAGCTCTACACCCTGGTCGGTGCTGCTTAAGTTTCTTCATCTTTGGACACCTACAGAAACCCACATGCGTTTGAACCTGCTTAATTTACTCAGTCCTTGGTGTCCCTCTTCATGTTTTATCCCTTAGACTTCCCCTGATTTGAAACTGACGGCTCCTTCATATCTGAAGATGTGTTCTACCGACCGATCCCTTCTCTCAATGAGACTGTGCAATTAATTTCTTTTTCCCTCAGTTCTGTTCACTACCTTCCAATTACTTATTCTGTCTACCCACCTATTCTGCAGCATTCATTGTAGCATCACATTTCAAAATCTCCTCTTCTTGCGTGGTTTATAGATGACGTTTCATTTCCGTACAAGGCCATTTTTCAAACAAATACCTTCAGTATACACTTCCAAATACTGATGTCTTAGACCATAATATTGGTGGCTAACTTCTCATTTACAGAAAAGAAATTACGTCTTTCAAACACGTCTGTTGGGATTTCGATATATTAACAACAGTCTCACGCTAAAGTTATTCTCAGATGAAATTTGCTAACAACATTCTAGGGAGGTGTGAAAACCACGTAAATAGGAACTCCACCAAGGAAATAAAATAGCTGACAGGACAGAACTGGTCCCAAATGTAGATTAACAACTCCTCCTATAGCGTAGACGGACTCCTGAACAAAACCTGGAAATGACGTAATGATCCACACAAATATATAGTTTTTTAATGATATCTGTAGTCTTTTGTTTGACTGATGCATTGTATATTTCATCGTTGAAGTGAATATTCTTTGCGGAATATGTAACTAATAAACGATCTGCGTGAAAGGCCACTATTTACCAGAGATTGATGTGTTCGGCCTGACCTTAAAAGGGTTTGTTTAGAATTATATTTCCATTGAAGAACGCACACAATGATGTGTAGGCAAACTGTATAAATTGACCTTCACTTGAGAAGTTTCCGGATTTCTCAAATGAAAATTAGGTTGATAACCGTAATTCTTCAATCCAGGTTGAAACCTTCAGAGTAGACCCCTCAGTTTACCATATTTTGTATGGATGTTTCTAGAGCCATTCGTTGTAATGTGGTATATACGACTAAGCACTGTTGCAGACTTACGCGTTTCACTTTTCCTTTGTTTTCATTTAACTTTATCCAGTGAACTATGAACGTATTGACATGTTTAATAATTAAGTAGGTGACTCAAATGATCTCAAGAAATGTGGCATACCAAAAGACAGCTGTTTACTCGTTGCCCTAGTAAGATCGGTGCCGAAACAGTATTTCATTTGCTGTGTTCGTGATTAAACGAGACGTTTGAGTTCGGCAAGGTTTCAAAGAGAGTTACTTTGTGTTTGTAGTGAGCGCTTACTTATAGAAAGTTGAAGTCGCATTAGTGGTTTCAATTAGCCGTGCGGATACGTGCATTTGCGTTGCTTTTGTAAATAACTTAAGGTGAATCTGAAATGATTTTATAAACAAGGCTATGGGCTACTTCCTGCTTCATCCTTGCCAGTCCAAGCCTATGTTTCGTCATTATTCACCTCGTACCGCCGAGAAGCGTTCTTCCCTTCTCAGCGAGTTAGGTCGCAGTGCTGAGACGCTGTAGTCACAATCGTGATGAAGCAGGTCCATATCCCCTTTCGGCCTTCCAGATTCAGGTTTTCTGTGGTTTCCTTAAATCTGTAAAAGTGAATTCCGGGATGGTTCTTTTGAAAGAGCACGGCCGATTGCCTTCCCAGTCCGAAACTGTGCTTCGAAAACGGGAAGTTAACACATAATATTTCCTCCTTCCTGCTTTGATATCACTGATTCTGCAGCAAGCAACTAACTGCAAGCCTCCCATTAATCCATAGTTCCACTACGTGCGGAGACGGATATCCTAAGCAATTCGTAAATTTTATTCTCATACAATAACGTTCAAAAATACTTTTTTTTAAGTGTACTGAAAACGCATGATTGTTTTGCAGCATTTGACGGTTGAGTAAAGAAAACAAAAATATATGCCCTGGGAAGTAAAAAGAAATACGCGAATTCTTTGTATGGAGATCATCTTGAGCTGGTCCCAACACTTGTGACAAAAGATACATAATTTACACAGGTTATAATTAAAAGAAGGCCAATGCTGGCAGTAGATGCTCTGTGGAAATATATGAAACAGGCCATATTTTATCGACTGTTAATAAAAGCTAATTCGTCACGAAACTTTTGACAAACTGTCTTATTTTTTCCTTTGCTCCTGAATTCGAATCTATACTATACCAATGACATGACATTTCGGAGCGAAAAATATTATTAATATTACTAGAAAACATACATCCCAACGCAGAACTATCACCTAAACAAACAAAATCCTACCACATCCGTGATGAATGTCTGAAAAATTCGCGATTGTTTCATAATTAAGTGTTGTGTTCCCTACCGGAGAGAAATGATTTTTCATCACTTCTTATTTTTGAACCTTAGTTGCTTTCGAACTAGAGGTCAATCGGTTGATGGCTACATACGTAATAACATCAATATAGCTCACGTCTGTTGAAGAAATTAGCTCAGAGAATGCAAAGTCCCTGTAACTCATTTATTGCATGCAGTATAGTTTGCGGTAGTTCGTAAAACAGTTACCTCAGCACCGACTCTTCCCCAGGAAAAATTAACACTTCTGAAAGAAACGTTTATCTAATTACTCTCAGAGTCTCTTCAAAAAATTTCCAACTTTATAAATGCCAACGGATTGTAGTGGCTGATAACAACTACGTCTTCGAGTAAGTATAGTTGTACATGACTACTGCAGTGCACAAATGTTTTCAGAGGGTTCTTTGAACCACATTCGGGCTACTCCTGTAGCTTTCCGCTGTCGTATAGCATATGAGAAAAATTGACACATGTCTCTCTCCGTGAAAGCGTTAATTTCTCTTATTTTATTATGATGGTCACTTCTCCCGATGTATGAGAGAGTCAACAAAATGTTTTGGCGTTCGGGGAAGAAGGTTACGGACTGAAATTTTGTGAAAAGGCCTCATCTCACCGAAAAAGGAACAAAGGAAGTTAGATTAGGGTTCCTTTGAGCATCGTGGTCACTGGAAACGGGAAACTAAAAGACCTTTTCTTCAAAGTCACTTGTCATATCCGTGACACTCTTCCTCCGATTTCATAATAATACCAAACGAGCTGTAATTTTGGGTATATTTTCGATCACCTCTTTCAGTTCTACCTGGTGAAGATTTCATGTCACGCAGTGGTGCTCCAGAAAAGAACGCTGTAGCGCAGTGTAGGCAGTAAACTTAGATTTCTTACGTTTTCCAACATTCCTGCTAAAAAACATTCTCTTTCGTTCACCTTTTCCATGAAATTTTGTTTGTGTTGGTTCTCATTCACGTTTCTCGTAGCTATAATTCCTAACAAACATTCTGTCGTAGAAAAAACGCACAAGCTGCTTAAAATTATTGCTTTTATTATCCCGCAAATGGTTTAATTTTTGGAGTTCATCATGTGGCAGAACCTGGACACAATACAAACCTTATTATACAATTTTACTAAGAAAAGTGGAATATCATGATCAGTAGACTTATTACAAATTACTTTTAGAATTTTTCTTAGAGAATACCACATATATAACATTTTAACACATAATCCATTATCATTTGTAACTGGGTGTATATGTGATCTCGTAAATATAGGGTGTTACGCATCAGCAGCACTGTATTTTACAGTCAGTCACAATGTACTTGGCGTACAGCACGACATAGTGAACTTCGGAACACAAATGAATTAGGGCTCTATACTCTATGTGTAGGCTAGACACAATTTCTCGAACAGTGTCTGTGGTAAACAGGATTACAGTTCATACATTCTGCATGTTCATTCCGCATTATACTACCGTTTAAGTATGATTCTTTCGTAACAAAAAACTGATGAGCGTAACAATGTGAATTAATTAAAAAAATGTATTTAGTCATTATACTGTATAGTGGATTATATTGAATTGTATCGTAAGTATTGGAATGTAGTACGTTCAAAACACAATACCTAGAACGTGGTCAAGGCATCAGTACATGTTTACTGATGCGTTAACATATACTGTTATCAAGTAAATAATGTGGCTCAAATGGCTTTCTTTAACTGGTGTACGTTGTGAGAGGAAGATTCCAGTTAGACTCCTGTTGGAAGGATGTCGACTTGCAATCAGTTTTTTTTACATTGTACGGTGCTGAAGGCTGGCCTTCAACAAAAGAAGTGTAACAAGCACTTGCAGTCAAGCAAACAGAGATGCTTTGTTGGATATCAGGATTAACACTGCAAGATCATGTATCAAATGAAGAAGCTGTGTGGAACAACAAAAACAATAGAGAACACGAAAAAAATATTATCTACCTTGGCACAAGCATGTTCCTGGAGCAGATGCAACAACAGTGGCAGAGTCGGGTTTTAGGTTGAGAGCTCAAATTGTTCAAATGGCTCTGAGCACTATGGGACTTAACATCTGACGTCATTAGTCCCCTAGAACTTAGAACTACTTAAACCTAACTAACCTAAGGACATTACACACATCCATGCCCGAGGCAGGATTAGAACCTGCGACCGTAGCGGTCACGCGGTTCCACACTGAAGCACCTACAACCGCTCGGCCACCACGGCTGGCAGTGTGAGAGCAATCAGCCAGTAGAACAACCTAGGCAGCGATGGCTTGACATCCTGCATGAAGATCTCAGGACCGAACCCTTCGCTAGGCACAAGATCGGATAAATGGCAACAGAGAGTCAAAACAGGTAACACCCCAGCATGCGGGAAAAGCGCTAAGGAAGAAGAAGAATAAGAAGAATGCCAGGCACAGTCATTATTTCAGAATGCGATCTTATCTTTAATACAAACTTACATTATAAGCATGATAATCTTTTTTAAGATTTTAATACCTAAATATTTATTTGAATAGACAAACTTTTAAATCTGTACGATTTATCGTGAAATCTGTATTTACAGGATTTTTTTTTATACTCATGACTTTTTTTGTTATTCACAGTCAATCACCACTTGTTCTGCTAATCAGGAATCTTGTCAAAAAGGTGAGAAAAAGATGCCTCTTTCCCACTGACAGATACTCTCGGAGTAATGAAGCAGCTCAATACACTTAATAATGTCAAGTCTTCTGGCCCGGAGTTCATATCACTTAGGTCTCTTTCATGGTATACTGTTGTAATAGCTCCATATTTGGCAATCCTATGAAACCGCTTGCTCGACGAAATATCTGTACCTTAAAACTGGACAGCTGCACAGGTCACACTAATACTCAAGAAAGGAAGTAGAAGTAGTCCGCTGAGTGACAGACCCATATCAGTGACGTCAATTGGCAGTAGCATTTTGGTACATATACTGTGATCGAAAATTACGAATTATCCCGAAAAAAAACCTCTATTCACAAATTCTCAGAATGGATTCATAAAATATTGTTCTTTCTGGATTCGTAATTTCCTGTCAGAAAGATGACATGCCTCAGTAACTGACAGTCATCGAGAAAAGCAAAATTAATATCAGACGCTCCCCTAGGAAGTAATATACACTCCTGGAAATTGAAATAAGAACACCGTGAATTCATTGTCCCAGGAAGGGGAAACTTTATTGACACATTCCTGGGGTCAGATACATCACATGATCACACTGACAGAACCACAGGCACATAGACACAGGCAACAGAGCATGCACAATGTCGGCACTAGTACAGTGTATATCCACCTTTCGCAGCAATGCAGGCTGCTATTCTCCCATGGAGACGATCGTAGAGATGCTGGATGTAGTCCTGTGGAACGGCTTGCCATGCCATTACCACCTGGCGCCTCAGTTGGACCAGCGTTCGTGCTGGACGTGCAGACCGCGTGAGACGACGCTTCATCCAGTCCCAAACATGCTCAATGGGGGACAGATTCGGAGATCTTGCTGGCCAGGGTAGTTGACTTACACCTTCTAGAGCACGTTGGGTGGCACGGGATACATGCGGACGTGCATTGTCCTGTTGGAACAGCAAGTTCCCTTGCCGGTCTAGGAATGGTAGAACGATGGGTTCGATGACGGCTTGGATGTACTGTGCACTATTCAGTGTCCCCTCGACGATCACCAGTGGTGTACGGCCAGTGTAGGAGATCGCTCCCCACACCATGATGCCGGGTGTTGGCCCTGGGTGCCTCGGTCGTATGCAGTCCTGATTGTGGCGCTCACCTGCACGGCGCCAAACACGCATACGACCATCATTGGCACCAAGGCAGAAGCGACTCTCATCGCTGAAGACGACACGTCTCCATTCGTCCCTCCATTCACGCCTGTCGCGACACCACTGGAGGCGGGCTGCACGATGTTGGGGCGTGAGCGGAAGACGGCCTAACGGTGTGCGGGACCGTAGCCCAGCTTCATGGAGACGGTTGCGAATGGTCCTCGCCGATACCCCAGGAGCAACAGTGTCCCTAATTTGCTGGGAAGTGGCGGTGCGGTCCCCTACGGCACTGCGTAGGATCCTACGGTCTTGGCGTGCATCCGTGCGTCGCTGCGGTCCGGTCCCAGGTCGACGGGCACGTGCACCTTCCGCCGACCACTGGCGACAACATCGATGTACTGTGGAGACCTCACGCCCCACGTGTTGAGCAATTCGGCGGTACGTCCACCCGGCCTCCCGCATGCCCACTATACGCCCTCGCTCAAAGTCCGTCAACTGCACATACGGTTCACGTCCACGCTGTCGCGGCATGCTACCAGTGTTAAAGACTGCGCTGGAGCTCCGTATGCCACGGCAAACTGGCTGACACTGACGGCGGCGGTGCACAAATGCTGCGCAGCTAGCGCCATTCGACGGCCAACACCGCGGTTCCTGGTGTGTCCGCTGTGCCGTGCGTGTGATCATTGCTTGTACAGCCCTCTCGCAGTGTCCGGAGCAAGTATGGTGGGTCTGACACACCGGTGTCAATGTGTTCTTTTTTCCATTTCCAGGAGTGTAGATCCTCCGCTATTCCAAATGGATATAAATGATTTAGGAGACAATTTGAGCAGCCATCTTAGAATTTTTTGCAGATGATCCTGTCATTTACCGTCTTTTACAGTCATCAAAAGCTCGAAACCAATTGCAGAATGATTTAGACAAGATATCTGTATGGTGCGAAAAGCGAAAATTGGCTCTAAGTAATGAAAAGCATGAAGTCATCCACATGAGTACCAGATCGGATCTGCTAAATTTTGGTTACACGACAAATCACAAAAATCTAAGGGCTGTAAATTGAACTAAGCACTTAGGGATTACAATTACGAATAATCTAAATATGAACGATCATATAAACAATGTTGTGGGGAAAGTAGACCAAAAACTGCGATTCGTTGGCAGAACACTTAGAAACTGCAACAGATCTACTAAAGAGACTGATTACACTACGCTTCTCCGTCCTTTGCTAGAGTACTGCTGTGCGCTATGGGATCCTTAGCAGATACCATTACCGGATAACGTCATAAAAGTTCACGGAAGGGCAGCTCATTTTGTATTATCGTGAAATACGGAAGAGAGTGCCACGGATTTGATACACGAATTGTGATGAAAATGTTTAAAAGAACGGCGTTCTTCGTTGCGGCGAGATGTTTTCACGAAATTTCTGTTTCCAGTTCTTCCCCCGAATACGAAAATGTTTCTCTGAAGCTCACTTACAAAGGAAGAACTGATGATAAAATGAAATAAGCGAAATCCCTGCTAGCACGGACAGATTTAACTCTTCGTTTTTTCCGCTCGATGTTCGAGAGTAGACCATTAGAGAAATAGGGCGAGAATGAAATTTCCCGGCAGATCAAAAGTGTGTGCTGGACCGAGACTCTAACTTGGGACCGCTGCCCTTTGCGGGACAGTCGTTTAGCGACTGCGTTACCCAAGAACGGCTCACGACCCGTACTCACAGCTTTACTCCCGCCACTACCTCGTCTAGTTAGACCATTTTCCAGCGAAAGGCAAATGTCCAGAGTTCGAGTCTCGATCCGGCACACGTTTTTGATCAGCCAGGTAGTTTCACATCAGTGCACACCCTGTTGCACAGTGAAAATTCCATCCAATGTGTGGTTTGATGAACCCTGTGCCAGCACTTAAGTGGGAACAGCAAATTAGTTATGGATGATGGAGATATGGCCTTTTTCACATAGAAGGGTAGAATTTGATTGCTGCAGCAGTTATATTCTACACGCTCAGCTCGTTGCGTTTAGCAGTGGTTTATTCTAGGAACTAGTCACATTCCGCAGACTGGAATCTGTATGTGTGTGTTCGCATGTGCGACGGCTGTTGGATATATCGGAGAAGCAGCGCCTTGCCGTGCGGGAGCCGCGTCAGCAGTAGGCCACGTCATTACGCTCGCTGATAGGTCGGCAGTCAGCGAACGTCGCACTTGAAGGGCTCAAAATAGCCCGTCGCGCCACCGAAGAGAGCGAAACAGCTGTAATTACTCAATTTCCCTCTCAAGGAATGCAATTACCCAGCTGGCGGGCGTTCGCGTCTCACGCCGAAAAAAACTCTCCCTCCGTGTTGCGAGACTGCTCAGAAATCGGGGAAAAATTGAGGAAGTCTCTTGCGACAGGTTTCCGTCCGTAATACACCTGCAGTTCCAATGTCCCTTCAATCACGGAGGAATAAGGCTTCTGCAATCGTCAGTTTTACGCATTTGCGTTAGGCTGTATTTTTGAAAATCTCTACGCCTTTGAATTTATTGGCAATTCTCAGGTATTTTGCATCTGTTGGTACTGGGTATTCCTATGGGCGACCGTCTGTATTTCATAAGTTCTAATCACTGCAAGCGGATAAATCAGTGTTAAGCAGGCCTTTCTGCTCCCGAAACGCTAGGAACGTCACAAGACTTTACTTCTTGTAGTGAATCTGATTTTTTCATTCATGTAATCCTCAAATCGTACACTTTCCACCCACGACTCTGTTTCAGTCCTATTGAAGACGAGAAGTAAGTAACATATAAAACAAACTTTTTTTTCCTTTACTTTGTAACATTCCATAATGTAAAACAGGTTTAGTCTGCCAGGGAGTTTCGTATCAGCCCACAATCCGCTAAAGCATGAAAATTTCATTGTTTCATTTCACATTGTGTTCACATTCCTGTCACGAAAACGCATCATAAATCTGCGCTAATAATGAATATGTGAAACTATCGGGTTTGTCTGAACACAGTCCTCCAAAACTACTAGACGAATTTGGAGGTAGCTTGAGCATAGTTTGGGGCACAATGTAGGCTTCCCTTCATCAAAAGGAAATCTTGAAGAGGGAATCTCGAAAAAAGAATAAGTCGCTATTTAAAGTTTCATCTAAAACAATTATAACTTGGGCGTAGCGTGGGGCAACGTACATACTTTATTTCTTAAAAAAGCGGATTACTGAAAAAAACCGTAGTTTAAAATATTATACACACTAATATTGTAAATGCGTAAGTAACTCTCTCTCTGTTACATTTTCACGACGAAGCTGCTGAACCAATTTGGATGAAATCTGACATGGAGATAGCTTCACGCCTGAGGAAGCACACAGGCTACTTTAGAAAGTGTGCAGTACAAGATCTTTATTCATTTGAAGAATATTACACGAATTAAGGAAACATATTTACTCTTTAAAATTTTATTGATCTTCATCACATTTATGAGAAACGTTTTTTTGGTCGATATGTGCGACGTGACACGATTCAAAGAGATTAATACAATGATTATACAATCTTCAATGTGTTTGATCCATACCTACACACTATTTGCTGCATAACATATACGTTGCATAATGTATAGCCACCTCACTGGCATGATGCATAGACGCGTGTTCCTGCACATGCCCGTTTGTACGCAGTTCACGGCAACGACGGTGCAGATGCCGAAGTATCATTCTTTGGGAGAGCTTGAGAGGAGTGGTGGGAGGTGGGGGGGGGGGGGGAGCAGGGGGGAGAGCGAGGCGCACATCCCGAGCTATCCCTACCCAAACAAGGAGACGCGTGAGGGCAGCTGATGTTACGATGTTAATACATGCACTCGTGTAGTAGCTTACTTACCATCACTAAGCTACTGGTATGAGAGCGCATCTTTTGCTAACGGCTAGCATACCCATAAATACGATGAAGATCATTTCATTATCAATATCATGTTATATTACGTATTTAACTTACTGAAGTATCCTACAAAGAGAAAAGGCGTCTTTCGGATACAATTTTCTCACAAATTTTAACTGAATGATTTCAAAAGTTAGATTCGTTAGCAAATTAAAGTAGAAAATTGTGTTTCATAAAAAAGAAAATTTTCTTTTCCTTACCAGATATCAACTCAGCGATAGTTCATACAGTGCAAATATTGCCACAATTATAGATACTGTGTAGTTCTCTCAGCGAAAATATTCTTTCACAAAACGACTGGCAGATGATATACTTGAAGAATTATTTCATTGACATTTCCCTCTTAACAAGACCTTACAACCAGAGACATAACTTCTAAAATTTTATGTTCGATGTTTCATTTACTTTCGAACGAACGATGTTCTACACTATACCTGTTTTCTCGACTCATATAATAGCAGAACTGATTCTGTTGCAAGCAGTTTATCATTGTTATTGTTGTTGTGGTCTTCAGTCCTGAGACTGATTTTATGCAGCTCTCCATGTTACTCTATCCTGTGCAAGCTTCTTCATCTAACCTAGACAAAACCCAGGCCCAATGGAATCTCAATCTCTGCAGTGAAGAAATCCAGTATTTTTGGTCTGAATACGGTCCGAGCAAATCAGAGGTATTGCATACAGTTTAAATGAGCAAATATCTTATTTTATAGACTTGATATTTGTCCAGATACGTCGTGATTTATTTCCTACTATGTCATAACTGTCGTTCTACAAATTTAATTCATTCTACTTCCCACTTCCGTTAAATGCACTAGACTGAAAAATTCCAAATGTTTCACTTATATCCATGCCTTTCTCCTTTCGTCCCATATAAGTTTCTGTGGGTGATGGACTTCTTGATAACCCAGTCTCTGACTGGAAATTAATTTTGAACAGAATACCGCCGTTCTGATTTGGTACAGCACTGACATAATTAAATGTTGAACACCACAACGGAGTTTCTTGTCGATTATAAGACAACAACACCTTTTGAAATCTAAAGGGGTATAAGTCAGTATTTAACATATTAATCTCACTAAGAAATGTGTTAGAGTAGTTAGTAATTCTGCAGAAAACAAAAGACAACGTGTACCAAAGTATATGTAAACTATACAACACATATTCAAATTTTAAGCTAACGTCTACAAAGGTGGCAGAGCTTCAAATGTAACCGTCTCCAAAGTATATATGGGAATGCGAACGGAAACCTTAAATACAAAAATATCAACAAATGAACTGTAGAAAACAGAACGTCGAAAATCTAAACACTGGTAAAACAGGCGGTTGTCTCTTGCACCACAGTCAAAATAACAACGCTATGGGAGAAGTAAATAAGAGGTTAGTTGTAAACCAGAACTCATCAAACAACTTGCATTGGGTATAACATGAGCAATGGAAGGAAGAGGTTAAGATGTCAAAGTTGTGATAACCTATAGATCCCGTAGTAAAACGAGATACATGTTAACTATATGAGCGGTGAAGCAACTCAAGAAACTGGAATGGACATGAAGTCTAGTCCTAGACAGACGATGAGGACCACCCGATTACGGCTGGATATAAATACAATTTCAGGACTCCAGGACATCATCATGAACAAATGAATGTGATTAAATTACTGTGACTGAAATGGAAACTGAGCCCCTTCCATATTTCGCATTTCTCAGTTTGCAAACACAAAGGATCCGACACCAAATGATACGTCCTATATACGTTAATCAACGTAATAAAATAAGTGGTTAAGAATTCCATATTCTTACAAATTTCTCTGTATGTGAGATTTTATTTCTCTGTGTTTCTAGCTAGCAAAAATCTTATAAGCCAAGCAATGTTACTCTAAAAATTTTAGTTAAACACTGTGCATACGATATTTTCTTTTAAATTTTGTTTCTTTCGTTTCCAACATACTTTATTTGAGCAAAATACTTTTAGAACATTTACGCTCCTCTCTGCTAAATGGTAATATCATAAACGAGTATTTTTACCTGTCAATCCACATCGAAACCACAGAAATAATTAAGCATAGTTCATTTGTCACATGAATCTTATTTATCGTTATTTAGGTTCAACACACGACAGCACTTATTTTTTCCACAAACATTTCTCTGATCTTGATCACTTCATGACTCTTAATGGGAGGAAACATATCCAATAACCGGAGAAAGAAAATATATAACTTTAGTTGTAACTGATCTATTTAGTTATTAACAAGGACGGTAAAAAGTAATTAGTGTACATTGATTTTTGGTGATTTTGTAAAGTATTTGACAGATTTTTGTAGAATAAAATATTATAGGTAAATATTTCATCATCTGTGGTCTCTGGAACAACAAAAAGGCATAACACGATATCGTTGACCTCTGGGACAAATTATCACAACGGTTATCAAGCATAAGATTATCGCTGCTGTTCAGATTCTCTTTGCTGTAATCTTAAATTAAGCGTAATACCCTTACTACATGGACTCATTAGGTATTTGATAATTCTCTATCGTAGTGTCCTCTTAATCATGAATATTCTTCAAATAAATATTTAATAAAATAATCATTGGAATGACACAGCATCGGAAACCACTATGCACTGTGAAGAGCTCACGGTAGTTTTCATTCTTCAGTCAACTTACCACTGGGAGCACTCCATAGAACCTCCTGGTCCCAAAAGCAATGACGCATTTATTCGCCGACGATCGTTGGACGTTTCAGACTAAGAGGAAGGCGACAATCGTTGCAACAGTAGCACCAATACAGGATGGACGTGGGGGTGGGGAGGACCTACAAGAAAATACATGCTCAACACTCTGACTCTTGCCACGACAAAATTTCATTTATAACAACATAGATGCTAGTAAATTCCATCCTTCATAAACACGACGTAATGCAACAGTCTCATAACTATGGTGGTAATAAAATACTATCTTATTACGAAAATCTTTCCACCAAATCAGCAGTCCCAGAACAGAGCTTTGAGAAAAATAGGCTATTGTTATTGCAGTGAGAGCTTTCATTATCTGAAACTAAATATGAATTCCCCACTTTTTTATTTAACTTTCAGATTTGACAGATTTCGTTTGCTGACGACAGCCGGAAAATAATGTGGCCTTCCTCTGACGTAAAACAGACTAAAACTCAGTCTTTCACGAAATCATTTGAGTTCAACGTGACAGATCTGTGAGCTTATTCTTTTGCAGCATACAGAATCTTAGACAACACCAGTAATGTTTAAATAATGATGACAGACGTATACTAGTAATAATAATGAGAAACACCTAGAGGTGAAGGAGGTAAGACTGTGGGCAAGATTAACAAAACGTTGCTATATAGATTAGAAATATCATAGAGAAGTACGGAAAGGAATAAAGGAGAAAGATTGCTCGTGATTACGTGTCATTAAAGGAGAATCACATGATTGTTGTTTATTCACTCATATCGTCAGTATAGTAAAAGACATGAAATTTTTATGACTGAATGTATGTGAATAGGTTTTTACTAGTATGACATCCAGGATCTCGAGCAGAGATCTTTAATAAAAACTATAATATTAACTAACAGAGATACAATAGCGGAAATATTTTTATTTTTCTTGTTTCCACTATATTATATTCAAATACAAATTCGGAAGCGTATTCGTCGCCCAGAAAAGAAAGGTAAGAGCCATATGTTGTGCCAGTTCGCGTGCTGCGTGTAGTCAGATGTTCAAGAGTGTCATGTGACACGTGGTTAATAATAATTTAGACTCACTCAAAAGGAGCTACAGCATTCAGTCGATGGCCCCCACACAGAAATACGATCAACAGTTAGATAATTTGTTTCCAGATATTGTAAAGAAGTGCGAGGACTGCTTCGAAGATTTAATTTTCAACATACTTCCAACTGAAATAAAATTATTTAGTGAAACAGAAAATTTTAATTATACGCTGAAATACTGCTTTGTTGCTCATTCCTTTCTTCAGCTGAGAACTCTGAAGTACCTTAGAGCCTCTTGGTGTAATGTGTTACTTATTTTGCTCAAATGTTTAAATGTGTGTGAAATCTTATGGGACTTACCTGCTAAGGTCATCAGTCCCTAAGCTTACACACTACTTAACCTAAATTATCCTAAGGACAAACACATACATCCATGCCCGAGGGAGGACTCGCACCTCCGCCGGGATCAGGCCATCAGTGCAGCGCCTTAAACCGCTCGGCTAATCCCACGCGACATTTATTTTGTAATAGAGCTAATAAATTTGAAGAAATTCGTGTTACCACGAGCTGCTTTTTGGTAAATAATGTTTAATCCACTAGTTTCTGTAGGAAATATTTTCAAGTCGATCTAAATAACACAAAAGAATACTTCAAGAAAAGACGAAAGAGTACAATTATTTTTATGTATGTCATGACAGTAATATGCAGGACATTTCATATAGTTGCTCACTTAGTTATATATCCCGTAGCTCATATTATGTATATATGATTTTCACAATTTTTTTAAAAAATCGTTATCATAATTCTTTCAGCTATCAAGTGTGAGTTTTATACTCGGGTATCTCTGGTGCACATTGTCCCATTTAACATAAATAACAATAACAATAGCAATAATGATATTAATAATAATAACAGGCTAGTGTGAAAAACATTGAGCAACAAACAAAACATCTACAGGACACAAGAACCTCAAGACTAATAGATATAAGAATGGTTACAGTAATAAGGAATGGCCTTTACAACGACTGTGACGATGAAGTGTAAACACATAAATGTACGCAGTCTTTGTGCTGTCAAGGTGTAATATTTCTGTTGTTGAGAGTACATGGCTACCGAAGGAATGTGACCTATACGGTCGATATACATAAGATAATAAAGAAATCACAACAATATCGTTTCCACCACATGAATCTCCTCTTCATTACCTTTTGGAATATATGTTTTTCTTCTTTGTGTGCTGTATCCAACGAAGAACGTCATTAACCTGCAAATTCATCGAGGTCAGTTTCCAGCCATCGATTCATCTGTCGGCTTTGTAGGTATTAACACAATGTTAACTATAGGCACATACAGAATTTTACATACCGATATAATTAGCGGGCTTTCGAATATTTCATTCTTAACCTTAATTCATCGTTTGTTCGCGCACTTGCACAATCTTTTTTAAGTACCCTCTTTATGCACTGAATCAGTGTATGGGATAACGACTAGACCTAGATTTGAAATTTATACACTCCTATTACTAAACTAAATCATGTAAGCTTAATCGTTAAGATAAACTATAGGAAAATTTGTCACTATAAAATATACATCGCTGTAGTTCTAGTAGATTTTAATGTGGATAATCGCATAAATGGAAGAACCCTTTAATATTGTCAGATTTTAGTGGAAACATGCTTACGTCAACTTGTGTTTGGCGTAAAAGCGTAGTGATGACATAGATCAGTTGGTTGGCAACATATATTCTTGCAGGAGCATGGGAAATACGTTACGCTGTAATAATAAATGTTCCAACAGCTACTGTGAATATGCCGAAAAACATTCAATACCTAGACTCGTAGTATCAATACTGGGACCCTTTGTGGTGCCATACGTGTTTTATTATCTAGTCACATTGTATATTGAAGAAAATGTTACTCGTACCTAAATCTCCCAGCCACACCTCGGATGAGAGCGATATGTTTCGCATGTATGAAAATAAATGGAAAATGTAGAACAAATAATTTTCCAGCGTATCGAAATAAAAAATAAAATAAAAAGAGCTATGAGACACGAAACATGATAAACGATGACGATGTCGGACAAGAGAAATTATCAGCACTAATTTAAGAAAAAATAGAGAAAATTCTGAAGAAGGTTCGGAGAAAGGTAAATAACAAAACCCTGTGCAAGAATGAATATATATAACTTTTTATCTAATATGTTTAACATATAATGTGCAAGCGACTGGTAAAACAGTAGTTGTTGAACAGTTTTTTTGCCATTTTTATGCATTGGCTGAAAATACTTACGAAGCACTATTCCTGCTAGTTAATACATTTTCCGGAATACCCTTCACAATTTACCCTGCAGCTACATTCATTGTACCCAAAGTGGACGAGGAAGAAACTTTCATTAAAGAAAAATTTAACCTATCGCCACAAAATAAAGTAGGTCTATGAATAAGAACAAATTGAGTAGTTTTACCAACTCCTCTTACTTCGTTGCCGGCCGAAGTGGCCGTGCTGTTAAAGGCGCTGCAGTCTGGAACCGCAAGACCGCTACGGTCGCAGGTTCGAATCCTGCCTCGGGCATGGATGTTTGTGCTGTCCTTAGGTTAGTTAGGTTTAACTAGTTCTAAGTTCTAGGGGACTAATGACCTCAGCAGTTGAGTCCCATAGTGCTCAGAGCCATTTCTTACTTCGTTCTTCTTACCCTTCGCAGAAGATGTCGAAGCACCAAGAGTGCCGTCCACATTGACAAGTGATTTGTAAACCAGCATCCCAGAGTGCCCCAGAGAGCTACAACACTAAGAAGATTCGCTTCTCGGCTTTTGGCAAGATCAATGTGTAGTATTTGTGGCCCTTAAAAGGGCCGTTTTTGAGAACTGCCTTCAATGATTATATAAAGTACAATCACCCACAATGCGACAATCTTCCAAAGAAGAAGGACCACTAGCCTTCACCCACAAGTGAATACTACAATCGGAATTTATCTTACAACGTCTACGACAGGACAAAGACAAACTCCCGTGCAGTAAAAGGTAGGAACCCTCAATAGCAATAATAATCTCAGAAACAGTTATAGTACGGTAAGCTAAGATTTCCCGAGTTTCAAAGGATTCCAAACCAGCTCTTCCTGCATTGTTACAAGCAACGAAAGCTACAGTTATCCATCCGTTACCCAAAGTGGACGAGGAAGAAACTTTCATTAAAGAAAAATTTAACCTCGCACCACAAAATAAAGTAGGTCCACGAATAAGAACAAATTGAGTAGTTTTACCAACTCCTCTTACTTCGTTCTTCTTACCCTTCGCAATTTGTTCTTATTCATGGACCTACTTTATTTTGTGGTGCGAGGTTAAATTTTTCTTTAATGAAAGTTTCTTCCTCGTCCACTTTGGGTAACGGATGGATAACTGTAGCTTTCGTTGCTTGTAACAATGCAGGAGTTTCAAAGGATTCCAAAGGATTCGATCGTTACATGTCGATTAATCTGTAAGAGGTTAACAACGTCATTACAGTATGTGAACTGGGCTTGACCGACTCTGTTCCAAAACTGACATGGTCTGTAAACAAGAGATACTTCTAGGTGTCTTCGAACGCTTCATAAAGACCTGTTACATCTCGTAAGGAACGCTTCTCAAAGAATTCATTACGTTGAGTTCTTCTCACGAACACAGATACGGTCAATAATACAAATCTTACCGACGGCAACAACGCAACAGAGAAAACTGTTAACTTAATTTTCAGAGTCGTTTTCACTGAAATATGAGTAACCTATGAAAAATAGCTTTCTTGGAGCGATTACTTGTCCATTGTTATCGTATACGAAATTCGTTTTCTCTTTTAGAAGTAATAATTTTGAGTGCATTTGTTTATAATTTTTTCCACAGTTGTTGAAGTACACTTGTGGCGTACACCTAGAATAGTTTCCCTGATACCAATTCAAAGATATTTATGTGTGGCTTAACCGTCAGTAGAATTATGTCAGTATCATGCAAATTTTCTACTATCTCGTGGCTCTGAATTCATATTTGTGTTAATCAAAAAATATCGATACTGTTCTCTCCTTTACATAGTGACATGTCGACTGTCAGAAACTATGCACTACCACAGTGAATTTTAAGATCGGACACCCACCCTTAAGTTGTATTAATGCTGTTTTCCGCAGAATCGTTTCAAAATAACGATTCAAGCTAACACCTCCGGTATGTACGATACGCTAACAAATACGCCTTTCGCAAAGTTGTTTCCCCAAACATCTGCGCATTTACCTCTCTGTCATTCAGTTGTCGTGATAACGAAATAGACTTCGAATAACGTGAAGAATTATAAGCGATGTGGGCGACAGATATGTTAGGACACGAGTCCTTACAGGATCTGTCTGTAAGGAACGTGAAGACTGCGTTACGAGAGGTGGGAGTACAGTAACTTCGGAGGGTCAGCTTGGGAGCGGCTTACTAGCCACTATTGTGTCTTCCTGCGTGTGTCGCACTGTAATACCGTTTGGGAGAAGGAAACCAAACTTGGCATCCGACCTTTATACGTAACCGGGCAGCAATGTCACATGTACAAGACAGGTCTCTATTCATCCCTTCATGTCAGCTTTGCTTTATCCGAGAGGGCACCCGAGACACCCTTATTGTAAGCGGTGTTGTAAGGTCACGCAGGTGACAACCAGCCCTCACCCCTGAAGGCAGCTGCTGATTCCTACCAACTCTAACCGCTACTAGCTAGGCGATCAATAACAAGTAAGACGAATTTTGTTCTGAATCAACAAATTAAGGAGAATCTAAATTAATTTAAGGAATATACTTTAAAGTTACGTGCATAATTAAATTTTATCTTCGACTCTTAAATTCATCATCTTCAAAACGTAATAATGTAGTGTGGTTCGATGGTTTGATGCAAGTCTTTCAATAAGATGCCACCAGTCGCGGAAAATGGACCTACAGTTTAACGAGGAATCCGAAATACGTGTCGTTTCTGAAGACTCTTAGCTTCACAGAGAAACGAAGGCTACGCTAAAGGCAGACTCAAAAATCACGTATCCGGCCGAGATTCGAGATTCGATGGTTCGACCAAAACCGCAGATGGTTAACAGAGCTATCTGTCATCACACTCTACACAATTACTAGTGCTGTACCTTCATATGTAGGTACGTCCTGCCTTAGAAACATTATTGCAATTTCTCTTACCTCCACAGAAAATACTCCTGTTTGTATACATTGCGACGTATAGTTTACTGGAGATACGTTCTTTTTCGAATCAGAACAAACGGAAAATTATATTTACTGTCTTTTTCAGGAGAGAGATTATACTTTTGACAAAATTTATACGAACGTCACAAATATAAACCACCAAAATACATATTAGTTTGCAACGGAAAAATGACGAAAGAACTTCTTGGAACGTTATTTCGATATCTCTCTACAGAAAATACTCATCTAGCCGTACTACTCTTTGTTGACAAAGTACTCAGATAAACAGGTAAATTTGATGAGAACATAAGAATGAAAAGGTATTCTCCAAAGACGAGAAAACTGCGAGACTAGTTGAGGTTTGTTTCCTTCCATAATTGTAGATTACGCAAGAGTTCGCAGAATTCGCATGTATGTTTATACAACTAGTCTTCATGACAGATTATTCTTACGTAAAGTTTTCAATAGGTTGTAATCCAAACACAAAATAAAATCGTATTGTATCACTTTTCGGCGGTAGATGATTTTGTTTCCGGTTAAATTAGCAAATTTGGCAATGTTATTGGAAACATATTTAATGTTAGATTATGGTGCTGTAGTGGTGATAAATGTGAAGTATTTCCATATTTTGTAAAGTAACATTTCCGTTCGTTTAATCTTTTCGTCGTCATTATAATATTCTAAATAACACTGTTTTTGTGAATATTTTGAATTTTGTTGTTGTGACTGCTTTACAATATAGAAAAAGTCGTTTGTCAGCAGTGTTAACAGTGGTCCAGTTCAGTGTAAAATCCCTAACATTACGCTTGTTTTAACAAAACATTTCTTTTTCAGAATTAAGAGAACCCACTGACGATTGGACAACAGCGCTGAAACATGTTGGCTGAACAGACAAAGGCTGTCTGTTTTACAGAAGTAGGTGAACTTAAAAAGTTTCGTTCTTTGATATATTTAAGACCTCAAGAATTCTTATACTGGGGTTCCCAGCGAAATCAATAACACGATTCATTTTATTTTCAAAGTAGATAATAATTTTAATTTTATGTCTTCTGCCACTTTTAAATTACGATTTTTCTCCATGTGGTGTCTTATTTACATTGATACAGACTTGCCCTAGGAGTCAGGAGAATGTTTTGGTATCTAGCGGTTCCGCGTGTCCGTTTTCTCCCGCTCGCTGTCTTCCTGTGACTGACACTTAATTTCCGATCGCCTGCTATGGAAGTGCGTGTACTAAATTCTGATAGATAGAACATTCTGCCACCCACGTTTCTCCTTCAGGCTCCACGATGAAGAAGAGACTCTACTTATCTCAGAGTGTAGGTAGGCACAATACTAAATACAACTTGCCAACAGTTATTTAAATCGTTATTTTCAGTAAAGACATGTATCATTGCTATTACAACTGCAAGTAGATGTTACAGGTTTCACAAAATTCGTAACATAAAGCTGTATTTGGTTCCTTCGTTGTACTACCTGGTTCGGTTACAAACCATCGTTTGGTACGAAACTTGAACAAAAATACAAAATTATCACGAAAATGGAAACGTAGGAACGTAATTATTGGCATATTAATTGAATAACAGGTCAACAACATAGTAGTCTGACCTGTTTATACAGCACATTAACGTATGCAGCTCTTCTTGTTGATTTCTGATAACTGTGATGTTATTCTTCAACTTGACACTGATCGACGTATTTTTATCGATGAATGTCTCAATAGGTGCTTTCCTATGCTTCCATTTTCGTAATACGTAAGATATTTTTGTTCGAGTTTCGTACCAGACGATTATTTGTAACTGAAAAAGGTAGCAGAATAAATGAACCAAATACAGCTTTGTTTTATGAAATTTGAGAAACATGTACTGAGTAACAGCGTTTTCTTTTTTTATGAGTTATGAGTGCTTTCATGTCACTTACTATGCTCTGTCCTACGTGAATTAATATTACTGATTTGGTATGTGGGACGAATGTGTTGAAAAATAGTAGTTCAAAATTTTATTGGTCATGATTTCATTATTGAGCCTATCATATAAGGATAACAGGAAAAACACAATTCTTAATCTAGTTTTCTTACGTATTTTTCCATTCTTACGCACCTATTTCGGTGCTGCTTGTGACCGTAAATCATGAATGAAAGGCCTGATTAAAAGCTGTAGAGATGCATTGCTCTTTCGGAACCATTTTTCTGTTTCGAGGCTGGCTGTACGTATGTTTTGGTGCGCTTCACTTAAAAGGAATAGATCTATTATGCAAATAAAAATTGTATCAAGAAATATACTAATAAAAAATATGGGAAAACTAAAAGGCAAATGTTTCGCGAAATCAATACAGTGGAGTGATTTGATGGATATGAAGGAAATCTTTGTCAAATAGTATGTACGCACTTTCCGAGTTCTTACTCGCGAATTAGCAGAGGGACAAGCTTTTTCTCGCTTTCACTTAAAAATATTTCTTTAACCACTTTATCAGTGGATAAGTCTGTGATAACACATTCTGAGCCATCAGGAACTTCAGCGAATGTTTTATCATATTTATTTCTTCACCAAGAATCTTACTAAATATTATCTTGTTTATTCCGAATCAGTGTACTATAAATTGTTGCAAATGAGATAGTAATCTGTTTAAACATCTTTTTGCTTGATGCCTGGTCCCATTGGTCTCATTATTTTCATAAAATTTCTAGGTTAGTCATAACAAACAGAGAGCTAAGGATGAACAAAACGGCCACCTTAAGAAATTTATGTATTGTGAAGAGAGTAAGACTCGAACCAACACTGGAACATTGTCTTTCTAGGATTTGTGTCGTGTACTTAATGAAATGCATCACTTCCCTCATCAAATCTTACTTGAAACGTTTCTGAGCATATACTTTTTTTTTCAAAAAATCGTACTTTTATCGAGAAAGAAATTTCCAAAAATATGCTGAAAGTGAAGTTAAGCTTAAGAGAGCAATTTGTAATACAGAGGTCTGTAAAAATAAAATAATTTAGAATTTCAAAGCTTCTTTATGAAACAGAATTCCTCCTGGACAATTGCATAGGCAAACTATAGCTCTATTTAATGGGATTTATATATCAAGAGCACTATCTGCAGATAGAAGCTTGATGTAAAAATGAAATCAAGTAATTTGAAACCATGTATCAATTCAAAGTTGTGTTCTGAGCACTGTGGATGTCTGTGGTAGAGAATGGGAAGAAATAAAGGGCATGTTACATTGTCAGAGCAGCAGGTGATCGTGTCAAAGAGCCATAAAAGATTTCAACAACAAAAATACACGATATACGAATTATAAGTCCAAATAACTTTAAGAAAAATAACCAGAAGAAAGAATGTCTAAGAATTACAGCCCCAGAAGGTCAAAGATTAAACAACGAATTTAAAATCAACAAGCACATGCTATGCACAAGGAGTTATTAAAAGCGAAAATATGCAGTAAAAGATGGGATTCAGATGTAGGCCATTGTGTAACTCGCTGAGTACAGAAGGTCTAAAGGATTAGCTCAGAGGAGAAAAGTAAGCTAATAAGTCATCTTCAGAATTACCGAAAATAGCACATGCCACTGCAATAAGAAAAAATTTATAGATAACTATTCAATAAGGCAAAAAAAGAAAAAAAACTGAATGTAGAAGTACACAAAACAAGCTGTAGCATTCGTTGAAATAACTTCTGAGTTTGAAATCAACATAACAAAAATCAGCAAATAATCGCGCCATTTAAAGACTAAAAGAAATGTTTAAATATGTATAGTAAGGAAAACTAAGTTTTGACACACGTTTCAATCATTGCTTCTCCTACATGCAACACGCAGGTGGGATAACAGTAAGGAATTAATAACAGTAGACATATAACAAATAATGGTGTAACAAGAGCTTGTAAATTAGTTCTACATCCTGGAGGACCTCGTCACTACGGATCAATTGGAATGAAAGTTAATCTAATCTGTTCTTGTGAGAAGTCTAGGAAAGTAAAGAACGAAAGGTTGTGAAACGTGGACAACGTCGTCAAAATTATGATCCTAACATTGACTGATGATTCTTCACTCTAACTTAAACAAATGAAAATATGTGGAACAGTTATTTGTAAGTAGGTCTAACCATTACTCTGGCACTGACGAAAATATCGTTAGAGATCAAGAAGTATGAAAAACAACAGGTGTAGTGTGATTCAAAACGAATGGGACAAAAAGAAAGTATTCTTGTGAGTACTGTAAAGACTTTATTTCAGAAATACAGTTATAGACTGGAAGGTTTACTCTGCAGTCCCTCCGGTAAGTTTTATTTATTTTCATTTATTTATTTATTATAGTTCACTGTCTCGGTTACAACAATGAGCTGTTGCATATACAGTTACATACGTGAAAATTTTCTTGATAATATACTTATTTTCTGATCCTTTTTTCAGAATGCGAATTAAGTTTACATTGCCTGTAATACTATTTCCTTTTCTTTCTTTCTTTCTTCTGCTGTCACTCTAACATTTATACGGCTACTTACAGTTTTCTCATGGCATCTCTGTTCATCCTCCGTAGGGTCTTTTTTTACTGTGATAGAAAGAGAGCCATAGTTTCGTTATTTCAAATTATCTTGACTAATTTACGATTGTCATTATACCTATTGATATTACTACTGTTAAGCACCACGTACTATAATAACAAACAATATCCTACAGATTAATAAAATATTCTCGTTTTTCAAGCAGTGACTCTATAGACTTGCTGTCCCGGCTCTTTGACGACACCACCATGGATTTACTTAAACATACCCTTACGTCATCGTATTTTTTACATGGTGGAGAATATTTCACCCAGACGGACGGCCGTGATAGTGAGCCATAAGCTCCTGTTGCAGCTGTCCTCTGTATGGAGCATTTTTGGGACACGGCCTTTTGACACGTCTCCGGCAAAGCCTACTTGGTTTTAACGCTACGTCGACGATACCTTCGTCGTACGGCCTCATGCACGTAAAAAGCTCAAAGAGTTCCTGGAAAACATCAACAAAGTCCAAGATCATATAAAGTTTACGTGGATGTAGAGAAGGAAAGTTCCTTGCCGTTCATGGACGTCCTTGTCCGGCGCAAACCGAATGGGTGTCTCCGTCACAGCATCCACTGCAAGGCCACCAACACGGATTGGTATCTGCACGCTATCAGCTATCACCACCCAGCATAGAAACGGTCTGTTCTGAGGACATTGGTTGATAGGGCTGAAATCATTTCAGACGCCGAAAACTGGCCAAAGAAAACGGTTACAACAACAGACAAATTTCTCAAGCAGTTTCTGCTAAGACGCGAAAGCAGACGTTCGAAGAAGACAAATTGGGAAATTTGTGGTAAGTTCTATGGGAGCAAATTACTGAGGTCATCGGTCCCTAAGCTTACAGACTAAACTTAAACTATCTTACGCTAAGGGCAGCACAGACACGCATGCCAGGGGGAGGACTCGAACATAAGACGGGCTCAGCCGCGCGAACCGTGACAAGGCGCACTAGACGGCACGGCTACCCAGCGCAGCGGAAGAAGACAAGAAGAAGGTTGCGTTTTTACCGTTTTGTGGCTCAATAACAATGAAGATTAACTTGCTCCTAAAGAAACAGAAAATCTGTACAGTCTTCAGGCCCCCAGGAAAGAACCGGCTATTAATGAATCCTGCGAAAGAGATGTAGACCTCACAACATCGGGAATATACAAAATACCGTGTGGGTGTGGGCAGTTTTATGTCGGTCAGACTGTCCGTACTATTATACATCCTCGCACAGAATTCGAAAGGTGTTTCATTCTACGGTATCCCGAAAAATCAGCTGTTGTGGAGCATGCACTGGAAAACGGACACCGAATTGCATAATAATAATGCCAAAAATTGATCCTACCTCGAAAGGTATTATTAAATAGACCAACGGCTTCTGGAATAGGATAATACATGAAGCAACAGAGATCAAAATATCGGACATCACCCTCCATAAAGACGCTGGATTGCAGCTGAATACGGCCTAGGATTCCGTGATCGGCGAGTTGAAGCGGTCTCGGTGGTCACGCAACCAAAACATTGCCATAAATGGCGCGAGACTAGGCACCAGCGGCGTCACTGACTGCGACGTGTCTTTATAAGAACGACAGTGGCTCTCAGACGACTGTTAATCATTTGACAAGGCAGAGGAGATCTCTACCGAAAGCTCGTAAGCAGTTAACCACTTGAAACCCGACAATATTTTATTACTGGTTATCGCCGCGAAAGCATTCGTAAATATCCTACGGAAATTCACAGACTTTCGAGATAGGATCAATTTTTCGCATGACAGATGTGTGAAACCCATTCTAACGTAGTCTGATCGATAGCGTTAACGACTTCGACTATCACTAACAAGTGCCTGTGCTACTGCGGTAGTGGAGGGGTGGGGTGGGATTGTGGGGGTGGAGGGGTACCACATCCTTCACTCAACCCCAAAGGAAAAAAATCAATTGGAAAAGGCAGGCTAAATGGAGTTCCATAGTGTGAACGGCACATCATGCGATCCAGCATTACCAGTCCAGCGCTGCGGAAAATGTCCGTTGAGGTGCCTGTGTACCAGGTTATGCCAACGTGGCGGGGCTCCGTGCAGCTGAAAAATGAAGTCGGGCATTCTTCTGTCAAGTGAGCTGACAAACATAGAGAAAGCAAGCGTGTCATATAGGGAAGGAATTATTAAAAGTGGAATTGTGCAGTATAAGACGGAGACCACTGCGTAACCCACGGTAGGTTCTGCGAAGAACGAAGAACCAAAGACTCTGCATTTGTTTATGGCGCAGAAAACATTATAATTTTCTGAGAATAGCTTTGATGTACCAGAGGGGCATGCAATTATTATGCTTGTTCACTTTGCCACGTAGGTGAAATGTGGCTTCGTCAGAGAACACAAGTCTCTCTGCTAAATCACCAGCCTCCATCTGTGCTTCAAAATAAATGCATAATTGTCTCCGAAGAAAATCTGTTGTTGTTGTAGTCGTCAGTGAGAAGACTGGTCTGATTTAACTCTCTTCATTGGTTTATCCTGCGTCAGATACTTCGTCTTTGCATAACTAATGCAACCCATATGCATTAGACCCCCTTTCTGTATTCATACCTTAGCCTCTCTAATAATTTTTACCACCCCCTCCCCACCTGCAAAAAAATCCCTCCATTACTCAATTGACGTTTTCTTGATATATATCAAACGGTCCTTTTTCTTAGTGGAGTTTTAACCGAAATCTCTTTTTTTCCAAGTCGATTCAGTCCCACCTTACTAGTGGCTCGGTTTATACTCGTAGATCTAATCTTTGGTAATCTTCTGTATCAATACATTTCAGAAGCTTCTACTCTCATCGTTTATTAAGCGTTTTTCGTCTACATTTCACTTCATTACACTCTTATACTCCAAATACCTTTAGATACGACTTAATAAAACTTGAATTTCTATTAGAAGTTAACCAGTTACTAATTTCCAGAAATTCTTTTCTTGGTACAGCCAGTGTGCATTTTATATCCGGCCATCTTCAGTCATTTTTCTGCCCAAATAGCAAAGGGACCACTTGAATTCATTCGACTGCATTCCATTACGCCTCTCTTAGTTATGCTGAGGCTCATCTTACAACCCATTTTCAAAACACTCTCAATTTCGTTCGGTTGCTCTTCCAAGTCTTTGATATCTCTGACAGAATTCCAATGTCGTCGGAAAACCTCAAAGTTTTTATTTCATCTCCATCAATTTTAATCACATTTCCAAATTACTCCATAATATCCTTTACTGCTTGTTCAGTGTGAGGCTGAATAATATCAGGCGTATCCTACAACCCAGCCTCACTCCCTTCTCAGCTACCGCTCCACTATCATTGCCTTGGACAGTTATAGGTACTGTCTGGTTTCTGTAAAAGTTATAAATAACCATTCGCTTCTTATATTTATCCCTTCTACTTTCAGGATTTCAGAGAGTATTTTCCAGTAAACATTGCCGAAAGTGTTCTCTAGATCTACAAACGCTATACATATTGAATTGCCTTTCTTAATCCTATCATCCAAAAGAAGTCGTAGGGTCAGTACTGCTCGTGTGTTCGTACATTTCTCAGGAACTCAAACTCATCTTCCCTTCTTTTTTAGGAAATAAGCTGAATGAAATCAAATAACATGTTTATCCGTGGTATACACGCATCAATGTAGATACCTTAAAACAGTGCCACATTGAGACTTGAAACCAGACTCCTGTTTTCACGGACACAACAAATGAGGACATGAGGACTCGCTTGAGGTAACGACACAAAGCAACATCTTACCTCAGGCTCCTCACGGTCCCCGCAGGGGATGTTCCACATACCATAGTGAAATACTATGATATCTTTAGCGACGGTTAAGTCGACAATTTTTATCCATATTTTAGTCTTTTTCGTCCAACTGCATAATCCTTAATACATTGTCGCACATAGACTTCATTTTGAACTGGTTATTTCAAGAAATTAACGATAGTTTGTAACAAGTCCATTACTTCATGTTTAAGAGCTAAGCAATGATTTAAATATGTCTCACAAGGCTGATCGGCGTAAAGGATTTCTCAAACCTACTATCACAAATGAAAGCTTCGAAAAAGTTCGCAGTAAATTACCCGATTGGCAGTTTGAAATGTTTGAAGAGCGAAGAATTCACTACACACACAAAAAAATTGTTCATCAACTCGTTTCTGAGTGTTTCGGAACCTGTACAAAGCATTGGAATAGAGATCAACATAAACATCATTTCAGTCATTTTTATTGCTCATGAAAACCACACATTGCATGTTGTACCACAATAGAGCGAGACCTTCACAGGTGGTCGTCCTGATTTCTGTGCACACCGGTATCTCTCAGAGTGGTTGGTGGGTCACGTCGTCCATAAAGAGCCCTTTTAAATCTACCCCAGGCATATCCGATAGGGTTCATGTCTGGAGAACATACTGCCCACTCTAGTGGAGCGATATCATTATCCTGAAGGAAGTCATTCACAAGATGTGCACCATGGGGTCGCGAATTGTCGTCCATGAAGACGAATTCCTCGACAATATGCTGCCGATATGATCACATTGTCGGTCGGAGGATGGCATTCACGTATCGAACAGCCGTTACGGCGCCTTCCATGACCAGCAGCGCTGCACGTCGTCCCTACATAATGCCACCCCAGAACATCAGGGAACCTCCACCTTGCTGCACTCGCTGGACAGTGTGTCTACGGCTTTCAAACACGTCTCCGACCATTATCTGGTTGAAGGGATATGCGACACTCATCCGTGAAGAGAACGTGATGCCAATCCTGAGCAGTACATTCGGCATGTTGTTGGGCCCATCTGTACCGCGCTGCATGGTATCGTGGTTACAAAGATGAACCTCACCGTGGAGTCGGGAGTGAAGTTACGCATCATGCAGCCTATTGCGCACAGTTTGAGTCGTAACACGACATCCTGTGACTGCACGAGAAGAAGTATTCAATATGGTGGCGTTGCTGTCAGGGTTCCTCCGTGCCATAATCCGTAGTTAGCGGTCATCCACTGTAGTAATAGCCCTTGGGCTGCCTGAACGAGGCATGTCATCGACAGTTCCTGTCTCTCAGTATGTCCCCCATGTTCGAACAACATCGCTTTGGTTCACTCCGAGGCGGCTGGACACTTCCCTTGCTGAGAGCCCTTCCTGGCACAAAGTAACAATGCGGACGCGATCGAACCGCGATGTTGGCCGTCTGGGTCTGGATGAACCACAGGCAACACTAGCCGTGTACCTCCTTCCTGGTCGAATGACTGGAACTGATCGGCTGTCGGACCCCCTCCATCTAATATCCGCTGGTCATGGATGGTTGTTTACATCTTTGGGCGGGTTTAGTGAGATCTCTGAACAGTCAAAGGGACTGTGACTGTGATACAATGTCTACAGTCAATGTCTATCTTCAGGAGTTCTGGGAACAGGAGTGATGCAAAACTTTTTTGATGTATGTATAAGAAACCTTTGCGCAATGTAAGTGCTGAATTTGTTGAATACCAGTAAATCCAAAAGATCTTATACAAAAATGTGTTATTGCGTTTGAGACTCCGCAACCAGAAGTAAGACGACACTCAAAGCACTGAGAGAAAAAAAAAACCTTTGTTACAGAAGATGAGGTCAGTTATATCTGCCGGAAAGATTGCCTAAATTTTTAAGAAAAGGGGAATGTATACTCCTCCTTGATTACTCTGTTAAGCGTAACAGCAAATGAGCAGAGAACATGGAAAAATCGAGAGAAACATTGTTAAAGAAAAGAATCGTTTTCGTTTTAGACCGTGGAAGCCGCTCCTACTATAGGAAATCGAGCAATTAGAAGTACTAATGACTAGTATCCAAATTATTTACCAGATTTGGTAGCCACGGACTTCCACCGAGTACCAAATCTAAATAATTTTTGGGATGGTAAAATTTTTTGCCAGTAGTAGGCGGGTATTTTGCAGCTATTTCAGAATAGTAATTTAGCCGTGGAGCCTTCACATTTGGAAAACTTTTGGCACCTTTATTGATGTAAAGGGAGACTGCTGAAAAATAAATGCTTTTTTGTCAAAAAGAGTTCGAGTTGTCGGTCAACGAAGTTCGTCTAATATCTCCTAAAAATGTATTAGGTTTTTTCCGCTACCTGCGGTGCCAACAGTGTGGCATACGGGTCATCGTACCTGGCTAGTGTGTTCCAGGTCGTCAATTCAAACGCAGCCACGAGCAGTTAGTTTTCATTAAGTGTTTATCGTTTCTAGAAGATTTTAAAATGTCTTACGTTTGTAATGTTCGTAGGATATTCGATGTCCTTATAAATAGTAGCTTTCTTGAATATTCGGTGTCTGTGTAAATCTCTGTCCTGTTTATTTCTGTTCTGGCTGTACTTTGGCGTCGCTAATAAACGTTCTTTTAGTGTTACGGATTTGAGCTTAATGTGATTTCGACGTGACATTTTATGGTGGAAACGCTGAGAGCTTTGAAACACCCTCATCGGCGTGGCTATAACTAGGCAACGTAATAAAAGTTATCCCCTACGCGGACAGGAACCGGAATACAAATAGTTTATCGATCCTTATATTAAGGAGACACGTGGATTCTAATACAGCACTAAGACAGCTGCACATTAGCCATCCATCAGCAAATCGAAGAATTGCAACAGAAAAAAAAGAGTCGGATGAAAGAGGTATGGCTAACTACCGTTTTTGGTCCCCATGGTAGTTGTGGAAGACTACCAGTAGCTCGCCTCTCTCAAACGTCAGATAGTAAGAGAATTGATACAGCAGTGTATGGCAGTCGGAAATGTCGAACCGAGTACATGACAGGTAGCAGCCATGAATGTCGAACCCATACGACACGAAGTTATAGAGATTGTCGAATAACAATCTTTGGGGTCAATCAGCGCCACCAGTTGAACACACCATGCAGAGTGGACCCGATCACCTCGGTTTCATGCCACAACCGCAAACGACAACAGAACCCTGACCATTACCGGTGCAGCCATATCCAGTTACAATGCCCCCTAGACAAACGGATATTTAGAGAATGCGGAACAACATCCCAGTATGTTTTCATTGTGGGAGCCCTAAACGTGTTATACAAATATTCGACGACTTGCGCCGCAAAACGTCAACCATTACAACGGCACTGTTCACGACATTCAGCTGCAGACGTTACACACAGAAGAGCCAAAGAAACTGGTACACCTGCCTAATATCGTGTAAAGCTCCCACGAGCACGCAGAAGTGCCGCAACACGATGTGATTAGGACTCGACTAATGTCTGAAGTAGTGCTGGAGGGAACTGACACCATGAATCCTGCAGGGCTGTCTATAAATCCGTAAGAGTACGAGCGGGTGTAGACCACTTCTCAGCAGCACGTTGCAATGTATCCCAGATATGTCCTATAATGTTCATGTCTGGGTAGTTTGGTGGCCAGTGGAAGTGCTTAAACTCAGAAGAGTGTCACAGGGGCCTCTCTCTAGCAATTCTGGACGTTTGGGATGTCGCGTTGTCCTGCTGGAGTTACCCAAGTTCGTCGGAATCCACAATAGACATGAATGGATGCAGGTGATCAGACAGGATGCTTACGTATGTGTCAGCTGTCATAATCGTATCTAGATGTACCAGGGGCCCCATATCACTCCAACTGCAGACGCTCCACACACTTACAGAGCCTCCACCAGCTTGAACAATCCCCTGCTGACTTGCAGGGTCCATGGATTGATGAGATTGTTTCCATAACCATACACATCCATCCGTTCGATACAATTTGAAACGAGACTCTTCCGACCTGGCAACATGATCCCAGTAATCAACAGTCCAGCATCGGTGTGGACGGGCCCAGGCGAGGCGTAAAGCTTTGTGTCGTGCGGTCATCAATGGTATACGAATCGGCCTACGGCTCCCATCACACGTGCGCCGACTATAAGATCACGTTCAAACTCACTTAAATCTTGATAACCTGCCTAGCGGCAGTAACCGATCTAACAACTGCGCCAGACGCTTATTGTCTAATATAGGCGTTGCCTACCTCAGTACCCTATTCTGGCTGTTTACATATCTCTGTATTTGAGTACAAATGCCTGTACCATTTTCTTTGGGTCTTCAGTGTAGTCGACCTGCGAGGCGTGCCCTGCACGTGGTCGCCTCCCAACACGCCCCAGCAGTTGCCTGTCGCCGTACAGAGCTTCCAGCCGCTCGCCTAACAGCCAGATTCAGAAGAAGTAAGTGAGGCGACCACCTGTGGGGGCGAAACCGCAACAGACGAAAAGTCCATGAACTATGACAGCTAACGAGATGGCATGAAATCTCATCGATGTATCCGATGATGGTCGAAGAGTCCGGGCATAGTCCACTCAGTTGCTTCCTTTTCTTTAATGTCGAATGCTTTTCGTCGGCAACGAAAGAAGTCTATGTTCCGTAAAACGAAAACGATTGTGCTGAATGTCGCAGATGGCAAATACGTTCAGCCGACAGGAAAATGTACTGCTGTATTATCTATGAAGAACAGAACACAGCTCTTCGAATTTGTCGCTTTAACACTGTGTGAGCATAATGTTATTCTCGGATGGGATTTCTTGCAGGCATCACAAGCAGTCATAGACTGTGTAAAACCAGAGCTCCTTACTGAGGGCTGGCTGGAGTGGCCGAGCGGCTCTAGGCGCTGCAGCCTGGAACTGCGCGACCGCTGCGGTGTGATGTCCCTAGGTTAGTTAGGTTTAAGTAGTTCTAAGTTCTAGGGGACTAATGACCACAGAAGTTAAGTCCTATAGTGCTCAGAACCTTACTGAGGAAGCTATTCCCACCAGCACAAATAACAAATATTGCTCTGGACAGTTGTTTGCCTTTCAAGACGTTTTTACCCCTTCATCATCATCAACGAGACGAGTTCCAGTCGCAATCGAGATGCTCAGTTAAACTTTGAAGCTTTCGTCGATAGCAAAAAACTCACTCTCATAAAAGAAATTCTGCATGCAAGCGACGATCATAAGTCATGTAAGTGGTCAAGGAGAAGTTTGAATCACTAACTGTCATGAGCAGTCACTACTCATCCCTAAAGTATTATTTTGAATATTTGGTGCAGACGTTGCTGGATACATTTTAGAAAGGTTAAGAATTGCATTCTATAATACAATACATAGCTGTATTACTTTATTATTAATTAATTCAATCGATTTCGGTCCCGCATCGTACCATCTTCGGGTCCCCTGCACCAAATGGAGAAAAACAGGTAACAAGAGTGTACAATTCCGATGCATAACCATCACATGTTAGACACTGCATGTAACGAATAACACAGTTACAAGAACGAGGTTACGGAAAGCACCTCGGCTATGCAGTGTTACATTTGCGATGGTCAGATGTGAATTACTGTGACGGTTATATCCCGACGGCCTGAGAGGCAGTTGTGTCGACCATGTTCTCTCACTCTGAGCTGAGGCAAAAGAATTAACGACGGTAACTTTAGACATTCGACAGATATAATGACTATCGATTTAACGTCTATCAACCTATCAAAACCGAGCGAGGAAGCGCAGTGTTTAGCACACTGGACTCGCATCCGGGAGGACGACGTTACAAACCCACGTCCAGCCATCCTGATTTAGGTTTTCCGTGAAATCACTTCAGGCAAATGCCGCGATGGTCCCTTTGAAAGGGCACGACCGATTTCCTTCCAGTTCCTTCCCTCACCCTTTGGGACCGATGACATCGTTGTTTGCCCCTCCCCCAAATCAACCAATCAACGTATCAAAGATGTCAATAATGCTCTACAATCCATTATTGGCATCTTTGATGTGTTAATAGACTGACTATATCGATCGTCATTATATCTCAGGAATGTCTAGCGTTTCTTTCGTAATGACTTTGGCCTGTTTAGTTCAAACTGAGAGAATAATATGGACAACAAAGACCCACACTTGAGGGTATGCTATCAATTGACGAAAAAGGACCACAGTTCATAAAGACACAAAAGTATTTCCGATTAGGAGACTGATCCTTCGGCATCTGCAGTCGAAAATGTCATATGACTTTGCTTGCTACCTTATCCCGTTGGCGCTTACCTGCGTTATATCGAACACAGCGGTATCAACAAAAACAGTTTCCCTGGAAAGTGCTGTTGAAATGCTAAGGTTTTAAATAGTGATAGCGAATACTTAGTGGAAAGGATATTCCACAAAAGATGGAAATAAATGAAGACTTGACGTCTGCAACGGCGGCACGTAAAAGAGGAGTTAGCCGCGTGTAAAGCAAAGACAGGGCTGGGGTCATATCTGTGCGGACAGCCAAAGACCGTCAGCAGTATCATAATTTTCAAACTCACAGGTAGTACGTATATTTAAATGGTACCCTCACATGAGATTTTAACGTGAGTGTCGTAGCTCTAGGACCTTCCATTTATTCTGAGTTGCGTTACAGATTGTCTTTGCCATTACCGAATCACTGTTATCAATAGTTCCTTTCATTCTTTAAGCATATTCAGTGTTTGAAGGAAGTAAACATGTATAACACACTTGAAATTTCTTTGACATTCTGGTCTAAATAATGGCAGTCTCAAACAAGTTGTAAAGATCTAATTTTGAGAAAATCAGGGAGCATTACGGGATACCAAAGAATCTTAAGTTCTTCCGCTAACGGTATCAAGTTCATTTACTATGCTTTTCTTATCCACTTCCTGCTTTATATTTTCACCTGAAATTAGGGGATAATATAATATCTCCGCAGTGTCTAACATACAAAAAACTTTCCAATTTTTTATAATCCGTAGATTTACTCTCAATTATAGATCATAGTCTACCCGTCAGTGTGCAAACTACCATAACATGTGACGAGCATGAAGGAACTTTCTTCTTTCTACACAGTTGTGTCGATGGCTAGTATAAATTTATCGACTTACCGATACTGGTACAGCTATATAATTTACTTCGACATCATTAACTGAAATTTTTTGACATCAGAGATAGTATATGCAAGATAGGTAGAGGCTCATATTAGTATAAGTTTTGTTCCTTAGGGAGAGCGCTCGCTGTTAGCGGGTAAAGGCGGACGTTTCTGTAGAAATGTTACTGATACAGCTTAACGTTCAATTTTTAATATGACTACTTTACGAATCCTGAATGCTCAATTCATTTTTCAACTATTATCATTTTCGAAACATGGCTTTTAGTCTTTTATCTTCACTTATTTTTTTGCCATAATGAATACTGTGTAGTTATACCTCTATTCTCTCCTTTACTTCCATTTTCAATATAGTTCCTGGCTCCTTAACCTGATTCACACTCTTATTAAATTACGTTTCACCACTTTATATAATCACCACAATACTTCTGAAGTGCCACGATGGTTTCTATGAGGCAGTACAGTGTCTAACCCCTGCCTTTTCTGCCATAAACTAAGTTTGTGTTTCATTCGTAGGGACATTCTCGACGGGACGTTAAACATCATTCTACCTGTGAGACCTTAGTTTCTGCCGCAGAATACAATGTTCAGATATTCTCTAGATCGATAGTGTCGACGGGTCAAAGTGGCATGGAGCACTGTCTCTCAAGATCATATTTCATACCATTTCGATCATCTTCATGTGGGATTGAATTGTAAATAGGACAATGCTATACAAAAATACTGCAATAATTGTCCAAGACTATTCGTTCATAAATATGTGGATTATCCACCAACGACATTAGTGTATAGTATACAGTTCAATATATATATTAGTCTACATTTGTGCAATATGTGAACTGATCCTCAATCATGTGGGGCTCTCACTTTAGGATGTGTTGACTTCACAGTGATTCGGCTTTAGACTTTTCAGATTTTCAATTTACTGCAATGTGCAGTTGCTTGTTTGCAGTAACATCAAATTCTCACTGTCAGATTTCTCCAGAAACGGTAAAAATAAATAATATACAGTGACAAAACAGTCTAATTCAAGAAAGAGGATTGTAGCCCAGATATAAACTGAGTTCAGATGTAATCTACACAATCACTCATTTCGTACTGCAAGCACTGCTTGTAAGACACGTTGTAAACATTGAAATAGGTTTCTCCTGGAGAAATACCTCGAAAAATACCACGATTGTGCTTCATGAGGCGACTGGTGTCTCATTCGTACGAGTATATAATATCATGAAAAAAATACTGCTTCTAAAGATAATGAAAGACACCACGTCTGTCTACTGACGAAATGTGCTGAAGGAAGCACATTTCAAAATCGCGATTGGAAAATTTCAAGCATAACCGAAAGGACGAATATGGTGGTACCATATACCTCGGAGGCAAGACTACGTTCAAAACATTGTGTTGTTAAAATTCAAGGTTCACATTAAACTTTTTTTTGGGACATACAGGATGGCATTATGATTAACCTATCTCCTAATGGGGAAACAATACGTGTCCTTCATTGTCTACATTCCCGGATCGTTTGCATTGGAATCTGAAGCGACCAAGAATAGCGGTCGACCAAGATGAGATTAGGAATGGTCGTTATCGCTGAAATAACCGATTTTCAGCTATATCAGGATTTTTCCACATCTGTTTACTCCTACCGTAAAGCCACTCAAAATAACCGGTCACTGAAACAACCTAGTTTAGGTTTTGTATTCGTTTCATTTCCTGTAATAAATGAAATAATCGAACAAAGACTGAAAAATTCTATTTCTCACAATTCCAAGACACAGAGAATTATAATAGCAAATTAAATAAGCAAATAAAAGAAAACTTAGCTTGTCCATCGCTCGCTACGTTTCTCGAAAAGCGGTTAAGTGGTTGTCAAACTCAGCTCAAAAATAATGCTGCAATCGGGGATTATACTGCTATCACAGAGTTACGTATATTTAATGATAAAGGCAGAAAATTGATGTTGAATGACTCTATTTTTCGCGTTAATTTGCCCGTTTTCAAGGGCTACAAGCAGATAAAGGTGACTTATGCAGCCACAGGCTACAGATCACCTACTTTCTAACTCTATTGTATGTTTTTGATGAACTGTTGTTAAATTTTTGATTTATCGCTGTTATCCTAACTTCCTTCCTCTTTTACTATTTCATAGAAATGTAAGACAAATCTCTAACCTTTTAAAGCAAATGGGCAATTGTATTTCTTTGTTAAGTCACTACGTAAAATTATTTTCTGACGGGTTGTTGCCATTCTACAATACAACAGCAACGACAGCGAGAAACTGCCGTATAGACCAGGTGGGAGCAAGTTTTGTACACTGCATGTACTCGCCAACCTTAAGCAAAAAGAAGCAGTATTGTCCCAACAACGGTGCACCAATTATTATGCCAGATGTTTGTTGCTCGTTTTTGTCGGCATTGTCATTCAAATAGCAATTACCTTTTTTTCATTTTTTACAGTAACGCAATATTCAAACCAGTGTTAACTAAAATTACTCTTTTCTTAAAAATACGGGTATTTAAAAACGAAAAATTATAGCACTACTTTTATGACTAATGAACATTTCAGTGTTTTACTCGATTATTTCTGAAAAATAAAAAAACCTGTTGTAACCAAGACCAAACAAATATCGAAAAATGCTAATTATTCAGAAATATAATATTTGTATCGGATTTAACCGGTCGGTTTTCCCCATCCCTAGATCAGAGGTCAGAAACATCGTCATAACCAGGGAAATAAGCCTGCTTATATTTCACCCGTTGCGACGTATAATTAGAATGGTTGCAAAAATGTTGAATGCCTGGAACTCCGCAGCTAGTAAATATTTCGTTAAAGAACGTCTTCTAAAAACAATAAGCAGCACTTAAAATGTTTGTTAGCCAGTCGGTGATTTTTGCAAACAACGCATCGTCGCTGCCTTCTCATACAGAGGACACCAAACAATTGTATGTACAACTGTAAACGAATATTAATGCTGAATTACATAACCTGGAATTTGTAGTATTTAACAATGGCTATGATCCAAGACTAGTTTTGAAGCTTTGCACAGAAAACAGAAACAGTAAACTGTGAATGAAAATCAGAACACACTAGAAAAAAGCTAACATGTATAAAAAGGTAAATTTATTGTCTTATATACTGGTGCCACATCTCCGATAAAATAAATCGTTTTCATCTATAAAATAGGCTGCAAATTGGCTTTAGGACAGAGAACACTACTAGATTAAGCATTATACTCGTTATGGATAAGAGTCATGCATAAATATACTTGGAGTGTATGAAGTAACATGTAGTGAATGTGATAAATTTTGTGTTGGGCAGATTGGCAGAAACTTCAACACGCGATTTAAAGAACATACTGATGTTATTGAAGCCAATCCTTCAGTATTTGGTACACAATTCAGAGAATGCAAGTGTTCTGCTAATGACAATAAAAACATCGCCATTCTTCATAAAGAAGAAAAATGTATCTTACCATGTACTCTAGAAGAAATTGAGACACGCACTCGTATAATGATACTCCCAGACAACATACGTAATTAACAAGCAGGGTTACGATATAAGGTCTATATAAGAAACGTTATTGTGTTTTAACCGAATACATCTGGTTTGGAGTTTTTGCATCTCCAGCATGAACTACTGTCTAATTTGACATGAAATATTGGATCACCATTGGATCTAAAACTTATTTGTACGTCATTATACGAGAGACACGGATTTTACATTTAGGCCAAATTGCTCAGAGTTTAGTCTGAGGCAGTTAACTTTTTTTATATATTCTGTCCTTAAATACTAATTGCCCAAACACGATATTTTACATTTATAAATGCATGTAACAGATACATGTAACAAATGCATATAAAAATTATCTCAAAAGACACATAATGTAGAGTCGTTGGTCTATTTGTCGTTTCCATGTTTCCATTATATGACTGTCAAGTCAAATGTGACCAGGTAGTGTCACTGCCTAAGAACTGACATAATACGCGTAACAACCTGTGTAATGTGAGGCTGGATGGCTTTCATATCCTAACATATTAACATAAACGTGCTTGTAGTTGCATTCTAGGTATCAACATGGTTTTCTGCTTTCTAGGTGATCATCATGTTGAACAGTACAAAGAATTTGTAATAGATACCAGTGTCATAGATACACACGTATAATATGTTATCTCTGTTATATAGACTGTTCTCCTGTTGTAGATATCGATATACATAAATTCGTTGTGTCCTCTGTACAAGCTGCTAGTCACGATGGGTTATACATCTGAATACCGGCAGACTAATAAGCGTTTTAGCTGCAGCTTATTCATTTAGAAAATGTGTTCATTTCCCAGATTTGATTCCATCTGAGTTTTTTGTTTCCTATCCTTAAAAAAACCTACAAAACTAATAAGGACGGAGTCATTTTCTGTGCAGTGATGAGAACTATTCATATTTCTAAACAAACTACTAAAAGAAAAAGGAAGTAAGAGTCTTCATTGAGTTCGCGTATGGAAAATAATTTTTTGTTTTTGTTTTTGCAGTAACTGTTATTTAGCGAAATTTTATTGTCTTGCATAGCTATCTTTCTTTGTAGTTACAGCGTACTATTGGTGATTTCCTTATTCAGGAAGTGTAAAACGATTGTTAAGGACATGGCAAAGAAACTACCGAGGGGTGTGTTAGGAAAAAGAAACAACAACATTTATCTGAAGTAAGCTTTGCATTCTTTCAGAATGGCATTTCTTTCTAGTAGTCATTGCTTACAAACGGTTAACTACATCATCGATGTTACTCATTTTGACTGTCGTGGCCCTTTTTTATGTTTCTACTATATTTTTACCCCTTACCTTTCTGAATTCTTGTGGGACTGTATCATGGACATTACTCAGTCTGACTGCCATGTTTCCCTTAAATGTCTGATATGTATTTTTATACTTTACTGTCTTCATTTCTTGTAGGAATGCGTCACCGCCATTACTCATTCTGGCTGTTGGGTCTTTTAAATGTCTGTTCTGTATTTTTTCTTTGTTGTTTGAATGTTGTCAGACATAAGTTACGCAAAAATAAAAATAAAAATCTGGCATAGTTCGCTTACTCACCTTTTATAATGTCATAAGATGTCATTTTTTAGGGTAACTCGTAAAGTCAAGTTAAAGTCCATAACGAAACTTGCCATAAATTATATACATGTGTTTCAAACAATTATCACAATTCCTGGGATTAGCACTAGGTATATAAATAATCTTCAACAAGATTAGGAGTCACTTACTTTGGTCCAGAAATGTGTCCATTATTGAGGAACACCGATTTCAATAACTTGCCAGAAGTAATAAAATGTTTATATACTAATAAAGTTCAGTTTAAAAGGAGCCTAGAGGTTGTATTGACAGCCAATTCCTTCTACTCCTCTGAAGAATTTCTAGTACATTCGATTTAGGTGCAAATATTGTTATAAATATCAAACAAAATGAGCGTTACAAAAAAAAGAAATTCTGTACATCTTCAGCGCAGCAGTGTGATCAGTGTAAAAGTATTCTAAGCTGATTTCCTCTTCCACGATCCGTAGCTCCAACAGTCCACATGAACCTTAGTGTATTGTTAATTTTCACATTTTATGCTACTTTCTTATTATTTTTTAAATGAAAATATGTTCTAAAATTCTTTTTTTCTTATTCCACATCCAAAAGGGGCACTTCAGTTTGGATCTGTGGAGTGTAAATTAGCATATTTCTTTTTCTTTGTAAATATTTATGGTGTATTCCTGTCTTATGAGATGTTCTATGTTCTTGAGGATCTCCTCAATACTTTTTTATGGAGCAAGGCGTACACCCAACGTAATCATCTGAGATTAAGAAGCCCAAGCAACTGATGTAAGATAATTGATTTTCTCAGTACGTTATTCCTCATGTATCTCTACAGAGTAGATGACAAATCATCACTAAATAGCTACGCCAGTATTTGTGATATTTGTGGATGCTTCTTTACAGATTGCTGATCGGCGAATACTCATATTCAATGACAAAATGAGACTAGAAAGTTTCGACAAATCACCAACGTTTCACACATACTTCCAGTAAGCTGAACACAAGCGCTATGCTTGTTCGTCAGTGCGGTGGTTGGTCAGCTCCACAGGACATTCCAGACACGTATGCGAAACGAGCAACGCCACAAGCCGCGTGCCATTTGTAAATGAAATTGACGCCCAGTTTTCAGCAAACGAGCTCTGATTTAGGCCAGCGGTTTCACTGTTGTACGTGCCCTTCGTAACAAACACACGGCTTCAAATTTTGCAGATTTTGTACCAGAAACCAGCCGTGCGCAAATGACAACATATTTATTCTGAAAATTCTTTTAATTAAAGCACGCGCTCTGTGGCTTATAAGGCACAGTTGGTAGTTGCACCTCTTGCAAACATAATGAGCAAGCAAAGTCAAAAAACTAAGATCACCTATTTAATTATCGTAGTCCCATCATACGTATTAACATAATTATTCGTGTCCACGCATTTCATCTTTCAACTAAAGTAGTAAGCAATTCATCTAATTACATTGTTGGAAACTTTATACGAGGTTCGTTTAAAGAAAATATCGTGTTCCCATGTTACTGAAATACATGTGAATTTTTCATCATCTTACAAGTGTAGCAATATTTCCAGTCATCACATAAAAGTTTGCGTCTATTGTTTGATCGTCCCATGATACCCACCCACAGTTGTAATATGTGACAGATACCTGCTTCTCTATCTACAGTACACAATGAAAGCTTGAACGATTATCTCTGTGTTAATTTCAGTTATTTATTTAATACAGTAAGCTGATTCAAGAGGCAATATAGAGAGGACCAAACAAAATTATATAGACAAGCCATATAATTTCAATCAGAAACTGTAAGTGACGAATACCACTGGTATTTCTAAAGGAAAGTCAGTCGTCCAACAGACCAGTAAGAAATATTGACATTATTGTTAAAAAAGCAGCCAATTTTAACATCTTTGTCAGCAGTTCTCGAAGAAAACTGATGCGTGTTACACACACATTAAGCTATTTTGACATTTTAGTAGGAATGAAATCATTCAGTGTAACAGCAATAACCACTGACATTTTGTTCATGATTACAAAATCGGAAAATAAAATTGACAGGGAGCAATAAACCTGATGGTATCACACGGTATTAACGTAGTGAAGAGTGATAATACAAACAAACTTACGTGAGGGCGATCTAAAACCAAAAAGTAGTAGACGCACTGAGGAATAGTACAGAGAACGCTAACGTTATTTGATTCACAGAATGAAAAACATTAGCACAAAAATCAAATGATTAATCAGCTAATTTCATAAACTACATAAAGGAACTTTACAACCATGTAGCAAAGTTTATACATCTGTCAAATTTGCTGTCAGAAGTTCATTACCATATAAATGTAAACTAAAATATGTTGGTTAACATCCACTGATATGAAAAAGGACCGATAAGCTATCACAAGTTCGCTAAAATACAAACACAGTCATAAACATCATTTTAATGAGCGACAGTTCCTACCGGTGTGAAACGGAAGACAGGAATGATTAGACGTAAGTACCAATTTCTACGCACGCCTTACAGCCTTAACATGCAAATACAGAAAAATTTAATCCGATAATGATAAGACTCTACGTATTAGTCGCAGATAGCTTGACAGTGGCAACTATAGCTGAAATAGGCCGGTCCGAGTAATGACATTCAATTGAAGTATATTTATAATGCCATTATAAGACTTATATCACGCCGCGGACCCAGAAGAACGTAAATTATCTCGAGTAAATTTAGAGAACCTATATTCGAAGAAGACTGTGTGGTCATTATGCTGCCCTCAACGTTTTTCTCGCTTAGAGATCATAACAGTAGGGTGAGAGGGATTAGAGGGCAAACAGAGGTAATACACCGTCATCTTTTTTCTTCCTCAGTATGCGAGTAGAACAGAAAACTAAACGGACAATAAGATCTATCTTCCAGAATGCACTGCACACTGCCTAGGAGGTTACTTACGTAGATGTAGGCACGCAGAACCATGTCATTTGCGAGAAACGCTGCAAACAATTCATTTAACTATTAAAATATAGTCCTTAATGGGCCTCTGTCATCACATCACATCCAAAGTACTTTCCAAAATATTCAGGCGCAACTGCAGACCCGCAAACTTCATTTACGCTTTCACCTCCCAATTACATCCTGCATACATAACGTGCTTCAGAAAAAATGGTGCCCTTTCGGTGCCACATTACGAGTGATTTTTGACATTTTCGCCTTGACATATTCTCGGCAACCGTTTTCTTGCAATAATCATCCGTACCAAGGAAGCATGCATGGAAACATGGATGATGATGTAATGCTATTACTAACGTTTCTGAAGCAACACGGAATTATCTTCTTCATACTCTGTAAATTTGAGAAATCTGACCAAGTACTCCACGTCTCGCATAGAAATAAACTGTGAGGAAAGTCTACGCTGCTTTGAACTCTGTTCGTAGTTACGTCCAAACAAAGTGAAATGGAGATAAAGAAGCAAGTATATGTTTGAGTGTTAAATGCTACAAATCTTCACTTTACGTCTTTTTCGTTTAGTTCATCTAAGACAGACGATTCCCTTGTCTAACGTCCTCCAAGGAGAGATGTTGTTCGTAAAATTCTTTCTAAAAATAATGTAAACATTTCTTCCCCTCACAAATATTAGTTGCAGGATATATCAAATCAGTACCAGTATCGGAACAAGCTTCTACCAGCTGTGAATAAATGGAGGCTTTAATCTCATTTCAACTTAATTTATTACCCTAAATTTCAGACTTGTTACCACGAAACTCAAACGCAGGTCAAACAATTAACTATCCTTATAGTACTTTTAGTTGATTTTTGCTGATATTACACGTGTAGATAGAAGTAAATTGTCTTTGGAACAAAGAGTATTAAGTAGTGATACGAAAACAAACCAAAATATTTGCAAACAACGAAATATAAAATTAGCTTTTTTGCAGATATATGATTAATGGTTGCCTCGAAAGTTCTAAATATAATTATTGACCTCCAGAGCCCACATACAAACTTGTTACTATTAAACTCTTCCACATGGTTCCTGCCGCTTACCTGACTTCCTTGACAATCCTCAAACTTCAGCATTTCCGCGTAAATGGCCTTTTTACGAAATAGTCATACGATTTTAATTTTCATTACACTTTCATATTTCTGTCCTTGTTAACAACTTACTGAGGAACAATCAGTCACCTTTTCCATCTGAACTGGATCGTCGGACGGAATAATTTTTAGTGAATATAACACGTGTCTTCTTGGTCTTAAGGACTGAAAGTTGTCAACTGCCGCTGTGAAATGCTATTTGCAGTAACATTAGTGCGAATATTTCCAGCTGCCTAAAACACGATAGCACTCAGAAATTTAAGTAGGCCTTCGTGACCCCGTCGCGACTTTGAAATATGCCTACCTTCCATGAAACTAATGTGCCCAGCTACTTGGTTTCGTAGTCCTTTTAGCTAACACAGAGAGTAACTACTGTTTGTTGCCACTCCACGAATTACCTTATAACCTGGAACGAAATATGGAGTCCTATCATAACGGCTACCTTTTAGTTTCTTCATTGGGAGTCAACCTCTCCCGTTGAACTCAATCCTTTCCTTTGCTATGTAAAACCCCATGGAAATAGTTTTCGTGCAATTTTCAAGGTTGAAATGTCGATGGTAGAAAAAATTTCCAGCATATGGAGCGTCCAGCGGTACTGCTGGGGTATACCTTCCCGCCGTCTTATCTGGTGAAATATCTAAAATTGCATTAGTCAGTCGAAAGCGAAATTTGTCTTGAAACTCTGTGATACGATTTGTAGATATAATTTGTGTGAACACGAAGCCGGTAAACTATTGTCTGACCTGCCAAGTGGTGGATTGATACGTCTACTTTCCTATGTAGAAAGAAATTTTTTGTACTCTTCATATACCCCCTTATTATCTTTATTCCATCAGGAAATCAATCCCCTATGTTCGTTCGTCCTTGAGGACATCAATGTTATGTTGCAATTACGGAAACTTTGCAGTAAAAATTACGAATAATATATATAGCGATGTCAGCTCCCCGCGAAGGAAACAAACAATTTGCATCAGACGGAACTATTTCGTAGCAACACATTGTAAATCATGAAAAGATCATTCTCATTACTTCAGTAGTTAGTGCACTTTTTAAGAATTAATTAACAAAGGTAATGCGAAGATATCGTGTACTGAAATGCAAATATTTTATAAAATATCTGATATGGAGTTAAAATGAACTAGGAATAGCTCCTCGGAATAGTGAGTGTTACTACGTTTGGGTCATTGTTTCCCAGCACTCCTTGCTCATCCATTCACATTCCTTTGTGATATATCGTTCGCTTTTGGTAAGACGACTATCCTATTTAGCAGCTACAAGTTGCTGATATTTCTTTCGGCCCTAATGCGTGACACTCTGAAGGGTAGAGATTCTCTCTTGAACCCCAATTAAAAATCCATCCCATATTTTCAGTTACTGCTTTCTTTTCCTCCAACATTCTGCCATTTTTTGACACTGTCCCTTTTGTGGTTCTTCAGACCATTTAATACCCTTTCTTATACCATTACACTCATAGAATTTGTCTAAAGTTAACAATTTCATTCTGAATACATTTATTTCGTCTAAGAAGCATTAACTTAAATTATTATTGCAGCTAAAACTCTTTCTAGACTCAGGTGCAAACACTTATTTACACAATGGAATCAGAACTGACACAATGGAAACGGACACCCTGTTGAAAGGAGGAAATTTCAATTGTAAATTTAAGCCCGAATCAGAGTAGATCACTCGAAATTTTTTCGATCCGGTTCTTGATAAACTGAGTGAAAGGTACAATTATTTTAACTCAAACCGTTAAAGAGGAACAAATATTTTATTCTAGATCATTGGCAAGTGCATCTGTTGCTGCTATTATTTCGTAGAGTACTCTTCTTCAGTGAGGGTGCTCTAGTTTTAACCCCTGTGTTCAATGTTAACTTAACAATATCCGTTTTGTTCTGTACTCCTCACATAAAATAATAATTCAGAATCATTAGACTGAACACCCAATATTATACCACGACTATTCGCGTACAGCGAGATGAGGTTTCCTGTTTCTTTTGATTTTACTTGTTTTTTAGATTTTGGACTCTCTAGAGAAATTACGTAACTTCCAGATTCACAGCTGTTGGCAGCTGTGGAAAAACATGAAAAAGTGAAGTGGAACATACATTTATAATGTGCCAGCAGAACTATTTTCTGGGTTTCAATGCTTTTCTTCTCTCATTATCGGGTAATTACACGCTACTGTGTGCGCAGTTTGCCATGATGTACATTAGGGACACGAAGAAACTTCAATTATTTCCCCCTTGTGAGAAACGTGTAAGTGGAGTTGTTCATCAGTATCAACTGAATCAGAAGTTTAGAATTGAAAACAGTGCTACATTTACAAACTACAAGGCGTTCTAGTGTTCGAAACGGTTCTTTGTATTTCTTCGTTTTCTGTGAGAGAGTGGCAATATTCGTCTGAGACTTTTTCTGTACCTCGGAAATGCACACATCTATGGATTCTCACCCATTTATTTTAGGTCAACTAACTTATTTAACAGATGCACAGAAGCCAGCACACTTATCGCATTCATCAGGCTGGCTGACAAAACAGTAACATTTGTGTTGATTTTCTGATACCTCGTATAGCAGATTACATTAATCGGAATAATGCAGAAATTTTGAAGAGAAAAGTTATCCAATTAATTAAGTACTTGCAGACTTAAAGAAAAATTTTTACAAGGTGTCTCAGGAGGAATTTCCAATACTCAGCGATATGATAGGAATGGTAGTAAAAATATGTAGTAAACTTAGGCTCTAAAATGCTTACCTTAAGTGCTATGAGCACTTCCTCATCGTCGATTATGTGAAACAAATTTCTTCTACAGCAAGTTCTTGAGAGATGGTAGTACGGACAAAACCAAGAAAAAATGTCCAGTAAACAAGGGCTCTTGAGCACATTCCTTATGCTCTATGAGCACTTGTTCAGCTTCACTACCGTGAAACACATATTTTGTACTGAACGAATGCTCCTACCTCTGAAGGTGTTTAGTAGACTTTTCGTAGATTTTTCTTATGTTTTTTCATACTACCTTGTCCTATAATGGAAATCAATTAGACTGAAGTAGGAAAGATTTGTTTCATAGTATCGAAGATGAAGACGTGCTTATTGCTTTTACGATATGCATATAATAGGCCATGTTTACTAGACTTTTCGCTTCGAATGATCGTTCCTGTCATGTCCCTGAACATTCACCATTATTCGCAGGACATGCTGTATGCCAGTGTTTAACGCATCAAGTAACAGTCATTACTGAGTTTCTGAACACCAAAATTGTGCCGTACAAATACAAAATTTCTGTGATTCGCCATCCGCTTCGGCACATCTTGAATCATTTCTTCATTACTACCGAAACAAGATAATTTTTCTTCCCAACAAAAATAGTTGGAAGTTTTGGCGTTTAGCTACCGTACTGTTCCGTGATGTTCGACGATGGACAAATTGTGTCACCCGTTGTTTTGTATGTATGGTTAAAGAATATATTATTAGAAGATACGGCGATAGGCTACTACGAAAATTACGCCAACAATAGTTTTCGCATTCCACAATGTCAATGAATAATTCTGGGTGTGTGAAAAAGAGAGTGACTTCATAACAGTGATTATACCGTTAGTCAACAAAAATTTTTGGTAGAGCCCTTGCTAAGACATCAGCATCGATTCTCTATTTCAAAGGCTGTATTATTTATAGCGGAGACAGGAAATATCACGAGGCGGGATATATTTATTAAAAAGGTTTAAAAAAGGCTTAATTGATAAACCTTTTTCTGGTCATGGTAAATCGAATGGCGTCCTTCTTGTAAAGTTATACTCTGTGTGTATGTACTAATGAGCAACCATCATCTCTTTACCGTGAAATTTTAATACTAGGCTTAATTCCGGTCTAATCATTATTCGGCGAGTTTACTGGACTGTGCCGTCACCGATACCAGAATACGAATATACAAACCTCACGACGTCCAAATTTCTTTTACGTTCATCCCAAGAAACCGATAGTAACGCTAGCGCCTGGTCCGTGCACGTGTACTCCATCTTTCGGCAGCTCTCGTAACTACGTGGTTAGCTTGTACCTATCCCAGCGGAAACCTGTCCGTCAGCGGGCTAACCTGTCCTCACAAAGCAGTTCAACTACGCCGCCGCCAGGGGGAAGTGTAGCCCAAAGTAGCAGGGGGTGCCCTCTGTCGGACCTCGCTGCAGCCAAATTTTTTGTGCACCCTGACCGCAGGATACTCTGTTCTCGTTCATCAGTACCGCTTGCTTATGTGCGTGAATAAAATACAGCTGTTTTCTGCAAAAAAATAAATAAATAAATAAATAAATTGTGTAGTAAGAAATTAGAACTTCGAGAAGAATCAGGTGACACAATGTGGCATACATTCATAACGAAAAACGATATTTATTGTTATTTTGAGGTAAGTTGTTTCTGTAATGTAACGAAACCAGTTAGTGTGTGATTCACTGATGGACTGTAGATTTATTCACGAGTCATTTAATATGAAAATATGTTCTAAGTTATCCAAGAATCATGTAGTGAAAATGGAAACGCCTGCAAAATGAAATGAATGGTTCAAATGGCTCTGAGCACTATGGGACTTAACATCTTAGGTCATCAGTCCCCTAGAACTTAGAACTACTTAAACCTAACTAACCTAAGGACATCACACACATCCATGCCCGAGGCAGAATTCGAACCTGCGACCGTAGCAGTCGGGCAGTTCCGGACTGCAGCGCCTAGAACCGCACGGCCACCGCGGCCTGCTGCAAAATGACGTTCAAACAGAAATAATTATGATGTAAAACAACGGAAAATAATTTTACATCTAACTCATTACCGTCTTCGATTATAAGCGTCATTCGGATATCATTTGCGGTCCTTCACCTTTAATCTCTTCTCGAAATCGTCATTTTCTTTCAGAAATATTCAGTGCAAAAGTTATAGCCAAATTCTCGGCATCATAGTTAAGAACAGAATAGGTATCTACAGTTCTGTCAGCATGAACAGCCACACGTCTCAAAGTTAGCTACAAGTACAACAATTAATAACATTCTTCTTGTTGATGTTGTAAGCACTTTTAGCTCTACATTGCGATAAATATTTTCTCAGTGCCCCTAATTCGTTTCATTAAAATATATATTATTTTCACAATAAACCAAAACGTCGATATATTGCTCATGCAGATCGTGTACATGAAAAATTTCTACGTAGACTAAGATGTTTCTGATTTTTGGGACCGTTAGTTGTGGATCTAAAAAAGCATGCTTCAGATGAAAGAAAAAAATCACTAAGGTGACAAAAGTCATTTGATAGCGACACACACATATACAGATGGCGGTAATATCGCATACACAAGATATAAAACGGCAGTGCATTGGCGAAACTGCCATTTGTACTCCGGTGATTCATGTGAAAAGGTTTCCGATGTTATTAAGGGCACACTTGGGTTATTAACAGACTCTGAATAAGGAATGATAGTTGAAGCTAGACGCTCGGGATATTTCGTTTGGAAATCTCTAGGAAATTCTATATTCCGACATCCACATTGCCAACAGTGTGCAGAGAATGCCAAATTTCAGGTATTACCTTAGGTATTACCGCAACCAGCGGCGTTTCCGTAAATTTCTCAGTGCTAACAGGTAAGCAACATTGCGTCACATAACAGCAGAAGTCAAAATGGGACGAATCCGTTAGCACAGGGCTGCGCAATTTGGCGTTAATGGTCTAGATTAGATTAGATGAGATTAGATTAATACTTGTTCCATAGATCATGAATACGACACTTCGTAATGATGTGGAACGTGTCAGGTTAATAAAAGATGTCTGTACAAGATATTACATTACACAAAATATTGCATGACACTAATGTTTAAGTTGTTGTTGTTGTTCCCCCCCCCCCCCCCTTAATTTACATCTAAAAATTCAGCCAATGAGTAGAAGGAGATGTCATATAGAAATTCTTTTAATTTATTTTTTAATGTTAGTTGGCTATCTGTCAGGCTTTTGATGCTGTTTGGTAGGTGACCAAAGACTTTTGTGGCAGCGTAATTTACCCCTTTCTGTGCCAAAGTCAGATTTAACCCTGCATAGTGAAGATCTATGGCAGCAGACCACCTATATGACTGCCGTGGCATGCTCAGATGACTCCCAATTTCACTTGGTAAGAGCTGATGCTGGGGTCTGAGTGTGCCGCATACTCCACGAAGCCATGGACCCGGGTTGTCAACACGAAACTCTGGAATCAGGTGGTGGTTCGATAATGGTGTGTACTGTGCTTACATGGAGTGTATTGGCTTTGTGGTCCAACTGAACCCATCATTGACTGGAAATGGTTATATTCGGTTACTTACAGACCATTTGCACCCATTCATAAGCTTCATGTACCCACACAACTATGGAATTTTTATGGATGACAAATCACATCCAACGCTGTATCACATCCAGTATAGTATGAGTCAGCAAGAGAAGTGAATTGGAAACAACATTATCAGTTATTATTGCAGGAGATGGCGCAAGGACTTGACGTATGAGGTACAGTTCCACCCTCTAGGAGGATACCACATATAATGTAACTGTGGAGTCTGGTACAGCGAGTATTAGACCAGAGTCTCTGTAACAAGTTATAACCGCTTTTTTGTCCTGGATGACGAATGTTTTCTATATTGTGGAGTGGGAGTGTCTAAATGATTTCGGAGTCGGCCACGATTCACGTCCCGCTACGACGAAGGACTGTCGTCGCACAATAGCTCATTCAGTTACCTGTCCGTACGGATACAGATATAATTCTCACATTCACCTAGGGAGCAAAATATAATCGTAAGCACCACAAAACTGGGCTTCAGCCCTCTAAAGACACCGCAGTCGCGTGAAAGGCAGGTGGATGTCAATCATCAGGCTTTGTAGCTCGCTCTGATTGGAGCTCTGGACGATCGCGCGGAAGAGAGGTGTGATCCGGAGTCACCTACCTCCTGCTGTCCTGTAGTAACACCCCCACCCCCACCTCCTCCCCCCTCTGCTGACGTCAGGCCGCTTCCCATGCAGCCGCTCTCGCCGCCTTGGCTGTCCTGGCGCGCTTCTCGACCAATTAAATCTGAATGATGTCCGATAATGTACAGCGCCCAGGCCGAGGTGCGCTGCCCCGGAGTTGTTTTTGAGCTAAATTGATTTCTGATAGCCGGTCTTTCGGATCGAGTCCTCTTTTCAAATCTGGCGCCGTTCCGTCTCTAGGTACACCGCACGACAATTCCGGGCGCGAAGGGTCTTTTCCATTTAGTCCTCCATATTCTCGTATCACGATCGTGCGTGCTGTGCAACCGCACAAAACGTCGCCCGCTGCCGGCATAACTTCGTTTTGAACGTGTTCGGCGACGTGTGAGGGCGACACCACGCGTCGTTCTCCGAGATAATACACTGCACTCCGGGTTTCGCGAAGCAGACAAAATCAGAGCGGAGTTATTAAGTGGTCAAGTAACGTAAATTGTTGCATGCAAGCCACGATAACTCCTTTACCAGCTGTTATTCCGTTCCTTCCAGTTACGTCTTTGTTTTATCCTGCATAAATATTGGAAGTAAAGAACTATTAACATGAAGCGAAGAGACAAAAGAAAAAATATCTACACGAATTTTAGGGTTCCATGCCCCCATTGGTAAAAATGGAACACTTACAGGATCACTTTGTTGTCTCTGTCTGCCTTACTTTTCAAAACTCTTTTTTTCTAAGAACGAGCAGATGCATCAAGTTGAAATTTAAGGGCTGTCATCTCTTAACGGTGTAAACACTTGAAACTTCTAAGTTAATGCAGTCAAAAGATACGGCCTTTAAGTCACATATTTCGATACTCGCAAACTCACTTATTAAAACCTAGAGAGCAATCACTCTTGACGCAGGTTCATGAAATTTCACAAGAAGAAAGGTGCCACAGTACAAGTAAAGGAAAAAATCAGGAAACTGTAAATTTGTAATTATATCACACTATGAAAATATTTATTTCGTGATTTATTATCGGACTTCAAACATGGAACTAAAACTTTTTTGAAAATCCTGTAATCCCTGTGACCGATATCATGCCAGTATCAATGTCTGTACCAGTCAAAACTCGTCAAGATTCTTTATTGCTGGACTGAGTAAAATTTCTAAATATGTAATTCAGTTTGTACGAAACCCTAAGTGCTAGTGTCCTACTCCTACTTGGCCAATTTTTGGAAAACAAAACGTCATTTCATTTAAGGAAATTGACGACTGACACATTATAAAATTTAATTACTTGTGGCGCAACATTTTATGAACAAACTTTCACGCATTTGCTGATTCAAAGCATTTGAAGATGGTCATCGTAAGTCTAAATCGGTTATTATTGTGTCATAAAAAAGGTGATTGTGCCAAAAAAAACTAACATAGTTAGTGTTGCGCAACTGAAATATATTTAAAACGTTCAGATATGAACTACCACAAGCTGATATTTTGATAATAATGTTTATTAGACGCTAGAGTCAGTCTTGAGACCATCACATTCAATCTTTGCAACAAACTGTTTCGTAAGATATTATGTGGTGTAAAATGTATAAATATATTGTTGTTTCCCTTCTTGGTATCTGAGGTTGGTGTGCCATGTCAAAAGCAGTTAGTAATACAAGCTAGTAACGGGTTCCACGTATACAAATCACAATCTGGTTGTGAGTCAACTTCCTCCTATAATTATTTTTTTAAGTTTCAGTCACCCAGGATGTAGTAATTTACAATTCATGTTTGTCGTTGTTTTGGTCTTCACCCCCAAGACTGGTTTGATACAGCTCTGCACGCTGTTCAATCTGTGCAAGCGCTTTCACCTCCCAATAACTTCTGCAACTCACAGCCTTTTGAAACTGCTTACTGTATTCGTTTCTCGATCTCCTTCTGTAGTTTTTACCCTCGACGCTGACCTCTAGTACTAAACTGGCGCCGCGCGGTGTAACCGTGTGGTCTAAAGGCATCTTGTCACGGTTCGAGTGGCTCCCCTCGTCGGAGTTTCGAGTCCTCCCTCTGGCATGGGTGTTTGTGTTGTCCTTAGCGTAAGTTAGTTTAAGTTAGTTTAGTTAGTGTGTAAGCCTAGGGACCGATGACCTCAGCAGTTTGGTACCGTAGAACCTTACCACAAATTTCCAAAAAGACTAAACTGGCGATTGCTTGATATCACATTATGTATCCTATCAACCCAACCCCTCTTTTAGTCAAGTTATGCCACAAATTCTTTTCTCCACAATTATAGTACCTCCGCATTAGTTCCGCGATCTAACCATCTGATCTTCAGCATTCTTCTGTAGCACCACATTGCAAAAGGTTCTATTCTCTCCTTGATTTAAATGATTAGCGTCCACGTTTCAATTCCGTATAAGACTGCACTCAAGATAAATGCCTTTAGAAAAAAGTTCTAAAACGGAAATTTATATTCGATGTAGCCAAATTTCTCTTCTTTACAAACATTTTTACTGCCATTGTCTTTTCACATTTTATATCTACCCTAATCCGACAGTCACGAGTTATTTTACTGCCGAAAAAGCAAAACTCAACTAATTCTTTTAGTGTCTCATTTCCTAATTTAATTCCCTCAGCATCGCCTGATTTAACTCGAATACGTTCTGTTATTCAAGTTTTGCTTTTGTTAACGTTCATCTTCATCCCTCTTTCACGACGCTGTCCTTTCTTTTCAACTGCACTTTCAATTCTTTGGGGTCTCTCAGGGAATTACGGTGTCATCAGCAAACCGCAAAGTTTTTATTTCTTCTCCATGAACTTTAATCCCCTCTCCAAATGTATCCATGGTTTTCCTTACAGCTTGCTCAATGTGCAGACTGAATAGCATTGGGGACAGGCTATAACCCCGTCTCACCCCCTTCACCACCCGTGTTTCCCTTCATACCTTTCCACTCTTATAACTGTCGTCTGTTTTCTGTGGGAGTTGTAATTAACATTTCATGTTTATTCCCCTTAAAATCTCACGTGTCGTTTCTAAATACTTCAAATATATATCACTACATATAAGATTTACCCAGGAAGCAAGTTCCGTTAACCCATAAATAAACAAAACCATCAAAATGTAACAAATATTCATTTTAGTATTTACAGTGATTCGATGGAATCAGCTCCGAGAGATATATTAACGATAAGTTGCGACTTAGGAGTGGAGTACCAGCACATTGAGAGGCCGTATGTTGGTGTGAAAGGACGCAAGATCTGAGCAAACCTTTAGGAAAGGTGAATTCTAAAGATCATTATCAGAAGAATAAATAAGATGTATCTAGGAAGTGTAAGTCTTGAAAAAGTAGGAGTCGAGAAGACAGACAGATACGAACAGAAAACCACCATTATGGATAAGTTAATGATTAATGGCATACCTGGTTGCACCAATAGAAGATGGAAATGTAAACACAATGGTATTTGAGAACGATTTAATGATGTGAAGAAATGAAGGAGAGGTGTAAATAAGGTTAAATGTATAGGAGGAAGTGGTGGCATATATGAATTGAAATGAATGCAATGCAGTGTGAAGTGATGGTGACAACGAGGAATAAAAGAAGTGTATAGCAACGGATATAAATATTAGTGGGCAAGCACTAAGAAAGAGGAAATTTCAATCACGTAGGGACCATAATACAAGATAGCAGAAGAAATGATGGGGAGATAAGTGAAAGGGGAAGCAACTCCACAGTTTTCTGCAGAGCGTAAGAAGCTTCGTCTGGATCAAGGATATATTTATAAAAGTAAACAGATGTTACACCGAGCGTATAATGCTCTATTTACTCAGGTGTGCAACAGAAACGTGGGTAATGGGGAAAATCCAGATGAGCACGATACAAACTAACGAGATGAAATTTCAGAGAAGCGGGATAGGGCTTGCTGGAATGGATAGGGCAAGGAATGAAACGGTGAGAGAAATAATGCAAGACAATCCCAAGCAAAAGGCCAAAGAAAAGACAAGATTCTAGAACGAAATCTCCCAAGCTGTGGCTAAGTCATGTCTCCTCAATATCCTTCTTCCAGGAATGCTAGTTCTGCAAGATTCGCAGGAAAGCTTCTGTGAAATCTGGAAGGTAGGAGACGAGGTACTGGCGGAATTAAAGCTGTGAGGACGGGGCGTGAGTCGTGCTTGGGTAGCTCAGTTGGTAGAGCACTCGCCCGCGAAAAGCAAAGATCCCGAGTTCGAGTCTTGGTCCGGCACAGTTTTAATCTGCCAGGAAGTTTCAAAAGACAAGATTAACTGGTTGAAAGAATGTCAGTTGGTAAGATACCGAGACAGGACCACGAAATGACAACAACAGGAAAGCGACCTAGAGGAAGACCGAGAGACAAATCGCTCGTTGAAGAAATATGTGGTGAAGGGATGGAGAGACTAGAACAGAGTTGAGAAGGACACTTGATGTAAAGACAGGAAAAGATGGAGGATTTTCCTTTCTACACAAACGCAGCCAGGGGCTAGAAGCTGTAAAGGATGATGATGAAAATGATGACATATTCGCTATCTGGACTCCAACCTAAGACTCGCGCCGCTGTTTATAGGCGAGTTCGAACCCTGACGTTCACTATATCCATTTATGGTCTTTTGTTTTTCAGAGCTCGCACTGTTATGTGCTGAAACGCATATTCTGTCAATGTTTCCCATTCTGTTGGATGTGATAGCCGGGTGAGATCTTAGTAATCTGAGCGCCGCACCGCAAGCCTTGTTTGAAACCTCCGTCCTGGGTGATCAGGTTTTGCGACACAGACATACTTTTTTCAATAGAATATAATGCATTAAATGGAAACAGCAGCTTGGCTTTACGCCCCAAAGCACATCTTTAAAATCGAGTGAATGATCAGAGAATTTCAGGATATGTGCTTCTAGTGCGTAATAACTGATAGCTCCGCAGTGGTAACACCGGTTCTCGTCAGATCACAGAAGTTAAGCGCTGTCGGGCTGGACTAGCACTTGGACGGGTATTCGGTTTGCCGAGCGCTGTTGTCAAGGGGGGTGCACTTGATTGAGAAGTAGCGGCTGCGGTCTTGTAAACTGACATACGGCCGGAAGAGCGGCGTGCTGACCACATGCCCCTCCATAGCTGCATCCAGTGCGCCTGTGGGCTGAGGATGATATGGCGGCCGGTCGGAACCGTCGGGCCATCATGGCCTCTTTGTACGGAATTTAGTTTATAATGTTACGTAAATATTTATATATTTCCTAATCTTTCGTCATTTGTTGTCACTCAGGGACGTCTTTCGCACGGTAGCACGTGACTTTGTTAGCAGGTCTGACATTCTGTCGACAGATGGCAGTGCTATGCTCTGTAACGGCATACGAGACGTAGGGCAACCTAACGCAACAGCCAACAAGAGGGGAGTCGCGTCGCCCACTTAGAGCTGAAAATACCAAGTGGAGACCAACGCAATTACAATTTTTTAAACATTTATACACATACAGTCACATAAATACCGGTGAAACTTCCATAGTATCATTACAGAATAATAAGACAAAACGGTTGTGCGTAATCACTGCAAGACAATCAAGATACATCCTGTACATTAATTGTATCTGTTTACTGAGCCGCTATGATATATAGTTTCTATTGATATTAATTTCCGTGGTAGTGCAGGGTTTTAACAAGCATGTACTTCCGCTGCAAAAAACGTACCGATGTAATTGCAAACAAAATATCTCTTTTTTACACCTCATCTCTTCAGAATATATGCTGAAATGTAGTGTCAATGATTTAAGCAGGTCATACCTTCGGTCCTCTGGTGTGTAGTCTTTCAAGCGTGTCTGTATTGTGGCATTCATTGTAACACTGAAACCTAGAACACGGTGAAGAGTGAACGTTAATAGTTTCTGAGAGTTTGGAGCGTAAGAGATAAGATACTGGCAGAAGTATGCCTCTCATGGTATATCCTGAGTCGAGCTACGTGGCTCTGTTGGCACAATACTTACCGACGAAAGGCAGAGGTCCCAATTTCGAGTCCTGGTGCACTACACAGTTTTAACCGTCCAGGTAGCTTCAAATCAGCGCCCACCCAACTGCAGAGCGAAAGTTAATAACATCCCCCCCCCCCCCCCCCTATCCTGTGGCTAAGCCATGCCTCCACAATATCTTTTCTTCCAGGAATGCTAGACCCACAAGTTATCTATGTGAAGTTGTAGAAGTTTGGAAGGTAGGAGATGAGACACTGGTGGAAGGAGTCCTTTGGGGGTGGCTCGGCAGTCGTAATTGAATAACTCAGTCGGTAGAGCACTTGTTCGTGATAAGTAAAGTGAAAAATAATTCTGGAGGAATCCAAATTCTCGATGTCGAAAATGAAAAGAATATATGCTCCACACCAAGTCTTAAATTTGAGTATCGCACTATTCAGAATTTAAAAAAGAAGCTAAAAGCTGATAAGATGTTAGTGGTATCACAGCCGACTACTCAAGAGCACATCAGAAAAAAAATGCTGAATGGAAACAAAGGTACATTACATCTCAATATCCTGTCAGCATCGAGATCATTAAAGACAGAGAACATGGAATGTTTCAAGTATGAGAAGGAAAATCGGTCTTGTCCTTTCGAAGAAACCATCTAGACATTAGCCTGGAACGATTTAGGTAAATCACGGAAAATCTGAGTCAGGTAGGACGGACGCGTATTTGAAGCGTAAATGTTCAAATGTGTGTGAAATCTTATGGGACTTAACTGCTAAGGTCATCAGTCCCTAAGCTTACACACTACTTAACCTAAATTATCCTAAGGACAAACACACACACCCATGCCTGAGGAAGGACTCGAACCTCTTCAGGGACCAGCCGCACAGTCCATGACTGCAGCGCCTTAGACCGCTCGGCTAATCCCGGGCGGCCATTTGAAGCCTAGCCCACTGGAATTCGAGTCCAATGTAGGCCTACTAGCTTCTCGGTCACTTCGCTGGGGTCGCGAACGGGCCGCTTGGAAGAACGGTTGTTGCTAAGCCTCCGTGTGAGCTCAGTTCGACCATTTTTCTTAACCTAAATGAGACAGTAATAACTATCGTAAAATCATAAGAAGTGTAAGTGATTTTTTTTGGCGGGTAAATCTGTGAATCACAAGCTTTCATCGTATATGAAGAGAAAATTCAAGACGATCGACAGCAGCGTATCAGCTGAAAATCTGTATTACATTCTGTTCATCATTTAGATTTGAAGCTCCTCGTGCTTACCGTGTTTGCAGTAAAAATTTTAGGATGTAAGGTCCGCCAATTATGCAAAACACCGTTTTTTCTAAGTTCCCAAACATGTTTCAGGAGAACTGTGCCATCATCAGTGTGTTTTCGTTTTATTTAATCTTTACACTTGGTGTGCATGATTTTTCAGCACCACTTCTATATTCTTTACTACAAGTAGCTTGCCATGTTTTCGTCGGGCAAGCCCTTTTATTCTCAGCATCATGGTGAGGTGTTGTGAAGCACACGTAAATGTAACACTTATTTTCACAAATAAGGTCGTAAAAACGCTTTGCACTTCACCAAAACATAGTGCAATTGTGGTTGTTGTGTGTCCCAGCCTAGTCAGTCTTATTTGTAAAAATACGTGTTATATTTACGTGAGCTTCACAACACCTCACCATGATGCTCAGAATAAAAGGCCTTGCCACACGAAAACGTGACAAGCTACTTGTCATAGATAATACACAAGTGGTTCTGAAAACTCACAAACACCAAGTTTAAAGATTAAATAAAACGGAAACCCACTGATTATGGCACAGTGATGCTGAAACATACTTGGAAACTTAGAAAAAACGGTGTTGTGCATAACTGGCGGATCTTAAATCCTACAGTATTACGTTCCTTTCAAATAATTTTCAGTTGTTTTCAATAAGACTATCAATCCAAATACGTGTGCGACTTTAATCCAATTCACATCAAATAATGTAGGGAAATTTTGGTTATACAATAGGTATGTCGGTCGTTAAGTGAAGGCCGTCGGCTTTGCCCATGGTGAGAGATAACGCCTCAGACTTAGTACCCTCGGCACGTTCTTGATAATGTAGATCGTGGAACATTGATTTCTCTAACGGTTTCCCAAATGAAATGTTCCAATCGCCTAGCTCCGACTACCATTCCGAGTTCAAAGTATATTAAACCTCGTCTTGAAGGCCGTAAACACGTCGGAAACCTTTTCACATGAAACAACAAATTACAGACCAGATCTCCGCCAATGCACTGCCCTTATATACCTTATGTACGCGACACCACCGCCATTGGTATAAGTGTATATCGGTATGACTTTTCTCACCTCAGTGTATTTCATCTAAACGTGCAAGTGAACAGAATGTGGTTGGACTGGAAGCCATTACTGGGCTGGCAGGTCGCAGAATTTCTAAACATATCGGTGTTTCAAATACAAGAACATTGCGGACGTCACATATGCTCGAACTTTGTCCTTTGCAGGGGACTCAACAACTTGGAGAAGGAAGACTAGTGAAATTTTGTCACTGAATAATTGCAAATCACTAAGTTATCCTACTACTACCGATAACAATTCAAGACGCTGTTTTCACTCGTGACAGTTTCAATAATACTTCGAACAGGTATCGACGGCCCGTCGAAAACCCCCATGCGTATGTGGACACAAACTTTCAAGAACGCTTCTCTGTAAACATATACACAATCAGTTGACTGAACCTATTGCGTTACTACATCGCCTTACAGGAGTTCGTTATGTAAACGTTCTTGAAAACGAAGTTTAAGCATTATTGGGGCAGGTTCCTTTGGCTACGATGTTGGGTGTGTTCTTCCAGCATCAGGTCCTCTGCAGATTCTAGTCGTTAGGCGACCCATCAACCAACCCTAACATTCCTCAGTAGACAGATCAGCAGAAATAGTCACGTTTCTTGACTATCGAGGTTCCTGGTCGTTACCCTTTAAATTTTTGCCTGTAGGGTTGGGTTGACTGAAGTCTACATAGAGAAAGTAAACACAAGAGATTAATCAATTGTTCGAATTTTGAGTAACACTGCCCGCAAAAGAAACGCCAAACCAACCTCAGGAGACCGTCACGTTGCACTGTCAAGAGAATTCGAAAATTCAGGTCAGAAACTCCACCGGATTCAGAGGTGCGTTTTATGATAAATCAACTTTGGACTTAATTATTTTTCTTTGCTTTAAAAGTCATCTCTCAGTATTTGTTTGGGCTGTATTCTGCCAGCTGCAGTTTTGTAACCAATAAGTGTTGGACTCACGTTATATGGAATGTTACATTTAATTTGTGCATACTACTACCGCATTAAATATTTACTGTCCCTCCTGAAAAACTCAGTAGAAACTAAGAGCAGAAGAGTAAAGTATTCTGCGCAAGATTTACGTTGAATGAAAAAAAGTTCCCTTCTCATTCATATTTTCTGATAATTGTGCAACAAAATGTAGCAAACGTATGTTTATGTTCGTCTTGTAGTGCATTAGGGTTGCCGATTATTGCTGAAACAACCCGCTATCGGTTACACCGGCTCTTTTCGTCTCCAACTGTTAAAACCGCTCGAAATAGCCGGTTTCTGTAATAACCGATTTCCGCTTTTGTTTTACTGTTACTTCCAGTAACAAACATAGCATTCGAACAGTGACTGAAAAAGTCAAATGAAGGTGAAGGAGTAGGACACCTCGATGGATATGGTGCCCCAGCAAAGATGGCGAAGGTGGAGAAGACGGGCGTGGTGGTGGTGAGAACGAAATGTCACACGCTGAGGACTGTCCCACATAGTCAGTTTTAGTTCTACCAAACTTTCACGCTGAAACAACCACAAAATTAAACCGTGTTTACGACATACAGTCGGTCGGAACAGCGGCCGAAATACCGGAAAAAAGTGTCTATTTTGGTTTATAAACGCACTTGCCCTAATTTTTGCCTACTGGCTACCGGTTTCGGCACACAAGGCTATCCTCATGCCATCCCCTGGCCCACAGTCGTTCTGCTTGCTTCCCAAGCGGGTGCGTCGAAAACAAAATTGTAAGCCCAGTTATTATTCCAAGTTCATAGTATGTCAAAAAAATTATAGGTATCAATTAAATTGTGGATGTTTTATCCTAATATGATGTCGCAAGTGTGGTGTTCCTCCTCCCGCTTTTAATCTCTTGAAGCAAGTGGAGAATTGTACTTCATTGCTACTGCATTGTAAAATACTTCCAAACTAGGGCTCATGCTGTTCTGCAACACAACCGATCTCCGGCGATGAGAGCGAGAAACAACCGAATAGGGCAGGTGGGAGCAAGTCTTGCGCACTCCACGTACACGCTTACCACCAGACGCTAAAAGAAAGATTATGCTCCCTACAGTGTTGTCGCTACTGTTGTGTGATATTTTTGTCGCTAATTTCTAACTATAAACGTTGTTATTAAAATAGCACTGACCACTTTTGCCAATTTATATCATAAGGTAATATTTCGAAGCAATGTAAATTTTATGAATAAACATAAAGAGCTTTTTTAAGAAAAGTTTTATTTAAAAGCAAAAATTTTCGCACTGCTGGGTGATGTGGCAAATTAATATGACAGTTCCTTTTCCTCGATTGTTACTAAAAAATAAGAAAAACCCGCTTCAGTTGAGGCCAAATAATAAGCGAAAAATACCGGATATTCAGAACTAAATTACCGCTATTTGTGTTAACTTGGCTGACTGTCGACGGCATGCGTAGCTGGTTGCCTACTGGCTTTGCTTGTAGGAGTAGTTGTTGAGCTGAAGTGGTTCAGGTGCCGACCAACAGGTGGCAGCAACGTGCTCTGCACTGTCTAAACGCGTACACTTGTAAGCAGATTGAAGTTTGTTATCTGTCAAGAGTAACGCTGTTTCGGCGTAGTCTGCTGCGCTGACGTTCAATAGGACAAAGAAAAGAAAGCATTGACTCAGCTGATAAGAATCAACGAATGAGTTAGTTTTTCAAATACTAGTATCTGAACGGTATGATATCACTTCACAGGACTATTAACGTCCAGAAGAACTATTTTATGGTGTTAATTATCTCAAATATTTAAAGGGGCATAAAAAGTTGATCGAAACGGAATGCTTACTATCTAGCTCTTGATCTTATTCGTGTCACGTTGTGGCGAAACTGGGAACGGATCGGATAAGACGATAGCACGATACTTGCTGACGCGCTGTCCGGGGATCGAGAAAGCAGTTGTCGCAGAGCGGTGCTCAGCGCGATGCAAATGCGGCTGACACTTTACTTAATCCGCGAGCGTTTGTTTTTTTCGCTGTTTACTCGGCGCTCGCTGAAAGCGTCTTACGGGCTCGGCGCAGCGGCACGCAACCTGGCCGTAATTACCGAACCAGCACCATCCACGCTAATCCGATCATCCGGATGAGCCATGCGGAGCCCGGCTCAGGTAAACATGTCACAAATATTACTCCGCCTTCGATTCCTTCCTTTTTCCCTTCCTCTTGCTGCTGTCGGCGGGACGAAAGCACCGCTGCGCTGTTGCGAGCAGCAGACGACACACATTTTTCTTATCGCGAAGCACTCTTGAGCCGTCCAGGTGCAGAGTCGGAGAAGACCTGCCCCGCTGAATATTTAAAAACTGGTACAGAGTTTGCGCTTCTCGAAACGTACTCATTCTAGAACCGGGACTGTTCCCAAAACGACTCGCGATTTTGTCCTTGTTATTAAATTATTTTGTTTTTCCCCACGTGGAGTGCTAATGCTGAACACGGAAACTTTTTCCAAGATATGTGAAATATCAATAATAACAATCTCCTATTGTATGCCTTTTATAGAGTCAGAGGATCGTCCACTAGACTTCGTCAGCCTGAGATGTCCAACCCACAGTGCGACATTTGGTATTAAGAGTGATTCTTTCTTGTCAAGGACGAGGAAATTTAAGACACTATTAAAGCTGAATTTTCTCATGCTGATAAATTAGAAGGAGCGATCTGTTTTACTTGGTAGAAACTTTCTGAAGCCAAGATAAAATAAATGCTCATTTATTTACAAACAACCACTTCTGGCATATTTTCCTGTATCTTCAGTTCTTCAAAAGTTACGTCATGAGATGTGTTGTCATGTACATAAAACGTAGCACAAAATATAGAGGTTTGTAATGAATAAAACATTTAAAATGAAGAAGCTTCTTTTTGCACATGGTCATGTCCATACACGTAGCGCCCACAAATAATTGTTAGATCATAAATATATTGTGTCTTTTATGACGTAACAGTCATCAGTGCTATGTGTATCTACATGACCATGTGCACAAGGTCCTTATCGATTTTAAATGTTGTAGTTATGGAAAAACTTTGTACTATGTGCTACGGTTTATCTTATGTCAACTTGGCGTGAGATCCAACTCAAAATTAATACATTTTATAACAAATTTTTGAAGATATGAGGATGACAGCAAAGTGTGTATAAACCAGTTGTTCGTAAATAAAGAAATATTAATGTGATCTTCTCTTGAGAAAGTTTTAACAGTATTAAGCTTGTCAAAGGTGGAAGCATTGAAATCAAATGGTTCAAATGGCTCTGACCACTATAGGACTTAACATCAGAGGTTATCAGTCTCCTAGAACTTAGAACTACTTAAACCTAACTAACCTAAGAACATCATACACATCCATATCCGAGGCAGGATTCGAACCTGCGACCGTAGCAGTCGCGCGGTTACGGACTGATGCGCCTAGAGCCGCTCGGCCACCGCGGCCGGATAGAAGCATTGACGAACAGCCCTGAAGAATAAATAAAGCTCCACGAATTTGCTTACAGACAAACATCAGTAAGATACAGTCGGCTAAGAGGTCAAGTCAGCTCCTCTTAGAGATGAGTTTGTTTATTAGGATAGGAAAGGTTACGAAATTATGAAAATACAGGAAAACTGCTAAAAATGCGAGAAATGAAAGGATAAAGAAATCCGAATATCAGAAGATAGACCACAGTAAAGAATTTCGAAATTGTGTAGTGCATAACGACCTGACTGGGATTCGACAATAATTAAGAGTAAGGGAAGTTTCCTACGCTGTATATTTGTGCAGGTATCTTTTCTGGTAAGAAAAAGACATTTCCTAAATCGATACGGGCATACGTGAAAGTGTAATTCACGGTGCTTCAGGAATGATAATCTGATCTCATGTCTTTATTTCAAAAACATCGTAACTTGGTGGTAGTCTACTTGTTTGCTCTCTAGAAGTTCATGTACCTAAGAATCGGAATCGCCGACGTTCATGTTTCAAAATGAGGCACCACGACATGGTGTTATTATTTTATGATTCAAATGCTACTTAAGTTTAGCCACGATTTCAACAAAGAACCTCAACGTTAGAAATAAATTTGTGAGATATACAAGCACTTTGTTGAAAAGAAAAATATCTGTAAGCGCACGAGCTTTACCAAGATACTCACACACTTCGACTTTATCACAGCAATGTTTTCTCCATATCGTTGCATTTACATATAGAAATTCATTACGAATCTATCAAGATCATCCCAAGACAACATAGCGGCATGGGACTAGAGAAAGATATTGTTCGTTGTTGGTGGTCTTAGCGTTCACCATGCTTTAATCCCAGGTGTTATCCATCTATGGACAGCTTCAAGCATAAGGCTTCTGAGTTCACTCATTCATTCATGCGTTCATTCATTCATGGTGTTCACAGCTCCTATCAAGGACAATAACGTTCAGGGAGGCGGAACTAATGAAGGTGCACATTAATATGACAGAGAGACATCTAGATACTAAATCTGTATGCTGTATTAAAAATAAATTATCACTCTAATGATTAATGGTATCCACACTTATGCCATCTAAATTGAAACAAATAAATTTGTAAGAAAGCTGCTACTTTCCAGAAGTTGGCCCTTCCTAAGCTTTATTACATGGGTACTGTTTACCTGCTATTAGAACTTCAACATTTATTTGATTACAAATATTTTACATCTACACATACTCATAACTATTTGCACTAAATTATTCTTTTTTACGCAGCAAACACTGCTACTTGCAGTGAAGTTAACAGCACAATATAAAACTAATTTTATTGTCCCCTTACTGCAGTACGTAAACAATGTTAGGACGTCCGTTAAAATCTTTGTCATCACCCTCTCACGTAAATTCACATAGCGGCACAACTTAAAATTGTTTACTTGCTTAACATTTACTTGCTTTACGTTTACCAAATTAGCAACAACGTTTGGATCGCATTTGAGTTCAGAAATGTATTTAGGATTTTTATCTAACTCGAAGCTATCCACATCACCCTCAGATCCTCATTTTCCTGGCAATAACATTGTATGCGTTACTACTTCTGGAAACAAAATTTTTGGCACTTAACACTATTTACATGCACACATGCAGACAAAGTCGCCATTAGACAGACTCTGGAATTTGACATAGAACTGCCATATGTCAGTTTATCGTGGAATTATCAACTAATGTTTGCGTAGCATGTAATTTTCCATGTTTTACATGCAGTCACGCTGTTTCTCGTCGACTGTTCCACGCCATACTTTCCACCCGAGGTCTTCAATTGACCGCATTGTTTAGAAAGGCAGCATGCCTGATATCGCGTTAAACCACACTGATGGAAAAAAATCGCAGCACCAAAATATAGTTAAGGTGGAGTAATGAAATATCGGTAACAAATATGCCTAAGTAACATACACTCCTGGACGACGCTTCATCCAGTCCCAAACATGCTCAATGGGGGACAGATCCGGAGATCTTGCTGGCCAGAGTAGTTGACTTACACCTTCTAGAGCACGTTGGGTGGCACGGGATACATGCGGACGTGCATTGTCCTGTTGGAACAGCAAGTTCCCTTGCCGGTATAGGAATGGTAGAACGATGGGTTCGATGACGGTTTGGATGTACCGTGCACTATTCAGTGTCCCCTCGACGATCACCAGTGGTGTACGGCCAGTGTAGGAGATCGCTCCCCACACCATGATGCCGGGTGTTGGCCCTGTGTGCCTCGGTCGTATGCAGTCCTGATTGTGGCGCTCACCTGCACGGCGCCAAACACGCATACGACCATCATTGGCACCAAGGCAGAAGCGACTCTCATCGCTGAAGACGACACGTCTCCATTCGTCCCTCCATTCACGCCTGTCGCGACACCACTGGAGGCGGGCTGCACGATGTTGGGGCGTGAGCGGAAGACGGCCTAACGGTGTGCAGGACCGTAGCCCAGCTTCATGGAGACGGTTGCGAATGGTCCTCGCCGATACCCCAGGAGCAACAGTGTCCCTAATTTGCTGGGAAGTGGCGGTGCGGTCCCCTACGGCACTGCGTAGGATCCTACGGTCTTGGCGTGCATCCGTGCGTCGCTGCGGTCCGGTCCCAGGTCGACGGGCACGTGCACCTTCCGCCGACCACTGGCGACAACATCGATGTACTGTGGAGACCTCACGCCCCACGTGTTGAGCAATTCGGCGGTACGTCCACCCGGCCTCCCGCATGCCCACTATACGCCCTCGCTCAAAGTCCGTCAACTGCACATACGGTTCACGTCCACGCTGTCGCGGCATGCTACCAGTGTTAAAGACTGCGATGGAGCTCCGTATGCCACGGCAAACTGGCTGACACTGACGGCGGCGGTGCACAAATGCTGCGCAGCTAGCGCCATTCGACGGCCAACACCGCGGTTCCTGGTGTGTCCGCTGTGCCGTGCGTGTGATCATTGCTTGTACAGCCCTCTCGCAGTGTCCGAAGCAAGTATGGTGGGTCTGACACACCGGTGTCAATGTGTTCTTTTTTCCATTTCCAGGAGTGTATTTATGTAATTGACATCACAAGATCACAGAATAATTAAAGCGCGAGTAAACCATTGCAAATGAGAAATGCTGGTACATTAATAACCAATGCAAGCATGCAAATGTGCATTCATTGTGTTGTACAGTTGGCGGAGTCAGTTTGTGGGATGGAGTTCCATGCATGTTGCGCGGGGGTGGTTAATGACGCTGGAGTTGTCGTCCGTGCTCAAATGGAGACAGAACCGCTGATCGAGCTAGCCTAGACAACATGTCGACACTCTGTAGTGCATGTTGGGTTAAAACAACGCTAACTTGGTGTACGTTATCCTATTGGAAAACACAGCACAACAAGTCGAATCACCAGACAGATAAATAAATTTGCAGTCCGGATGTGTGGGATAACCACGAAAATGCTCCTGCTGTCATACGAATCCCAGTACAGGTAATAACTCTAGGTGAGGATCCGATGTGCCTAGTATGCAGACAGATTGGTTGCACACGCTCAACTGGCCTCTTCTAACCAACACACGGCTATCATTGGCACCGAGGCAGAAGGAGCTTTTTCGTCAGAAAACACCACAACAACCACCTTGACCTCCAGTGAGTTCTCGCTTGACACCACTGAAGTCGCAAATCGTGGTGTTTTCGGGTCATTGATATGCAAGCTATAGTGCGTCTCGCTCGGATCTGTCCTTGAAGTAACCGATTTGTAACAGTTCGTTGTGTCACTGTGGTGCCAAATGCTGCTCAGATTGCTGCTGTAAATGCAGTACGATGCGCCAGAACAATACGCCGATCACGATAGTTACGTCTGGTTAGTGCCACATGGCCTTCCCGAGCCCGATCTTCTTGCGACCGTACATTCTCGTGACCACGGCTGCCTACAATCTTTTACAGTGTCTACATTTCTGCCAAGTCTTTCTGCAATATCGCAGAAAGAACGTCAATATTCTTATAGCCCTATTATACGACCTCACTCAAACTCTGTAAGTTGCTAATTATGGAGTCCTGGTATACTTAAAGGCATTCTTGACTAACATCATCTCACCACGTCCAATCTCAAAGGTAACTATCTGATTTGCATCCTCATAGTGGTGCTACGAGCCTCCACTCATGCGGCTGGCGAGAAACCTGTCTACATCTTTCAGATGTAGGAACACACCTACCAACTTTCATTTATGTGCCCATGACTTCTTTTTGGTGTTGCGACTTTTTCCCATCATCGTATTTAGTGAAACGACGGGAAAGCTAAATCTCGACAGCTGAACTGTCCCGATTACTAGTCTAATGGCATGCAACTGCTTCACTACTTTCGGTACGGCAGGTGTCACAACAAAAGGCTCTCATTATAATGCAATACAAGTAAAATACATGACCCAGTCACATTACTGTGACCACCACCTATGTTTGACGTCACCGTGCAGGCAGATGGCAGCACTAACAGTGAATGGTATATGAAGCGTGTGCGGGGGGCGCGGAAGAACAGTATAGTTGTTATCTTAATGCACGGAACGGAGGGATTTATCTGCCGTCCAAAACGGCACGATCATTGGATTTCTGGCCAACAGTGAGAGCATTTCCGAAACGACTAAGTTTGTAAATAGTTCGCGTGCCGCAGAGGTTACAGCAACTGACGGAGCAGATAAACCAATGGGGTACCAACAATTGTTTCCTCAACGACTGTTCAACGAACATTGCTGCATATGAGCTTCCGCCCCAGTAAACGTGTTCGTGGCATTCTCTGAGTTGTCTCGTCATTCTGAAAAGCACAGTGGCTCAACATAAATATGCATCTGACTTCGCGGACTGTGTCCACACTTACACGTAGTTTGGCCGCCGGCACGATGGCACCTACCAACAAGGCAATGCAATGTGCTACGCAGTTGTAGTGTTCATGCGTGGTTCGAAGAACACTGGAATGAGTATACCATACTCCCCTAACCACCAAACTCTCCGCATTGAAACCCAGTCTCGAAACTGTGGTATCTACCTCAACTGGGCTGTTCGCTCCATGGATCCTCAGCCGAGAAACCAAGGGCAGCTGGAGTCCGCGTGGTTGTACATCCCTTTCGATGCGTTCCAGAACCTAACTGTGTCTCTTTCTGCGCGTCTCGCAGTGGTCTACTCTGTAGAATGTGGTTATTCAGTCCGGAACCGCGCTGCTGCTACGGTCACAGGTTCGAATCCTGCCTCGGGCATGGCTGTGTGTGATGTCCTTCGGTTAGTTAAGTTTAAGTAGTTCTAAGTCTAGGGGACTGATGACCACAGATGTTAAGTTCCATAGTGTTTAGAGCCATTTGAACCACTTGTGGTTATTCGGGCTTTTGACACGTCTCCTGGTCACATTAATGTGACTGGACAGCGTAAACAAATCTTTGTTGAAACAAGATGACCGTGTTTTAAAACAATTTCTCATACCATCATCATGCGTCATTCGACAATTACGTTAAGCCAAAAGTTTGAGTCGAAAGAATTTCGGCTGTCACGTGCACTTAGACATGTGACGCTTTCTTCAGATGAAACGGCGAACGGCCACACCGGGCTGGAGAAAGGCATTTCACCGCTCTGTCCTTCGGGGCTCTTTGCGCACTGCGATCTAATTTAAGGGAATGTGATTTCAGTTTCCAATCTGTTCTTTGTTCCATGCTGCTGTAGGACTTTCATCCAGCATCGTCTGTCTGCAGTGATTAGAACCAATCTGACGACGTCTGTAGTTCATTGATCTTCTGCGTTAATGGGTAAACTTTGAACCTTTAATCTCACATCAACTAATTTCGGGGACTAATTGCACTGTAAAAGTTACTTCCAAGTCCTAAAGCTAACATTAATCAATGATGGGATGGTGTTTACCTTAAAGAATTTTTGGTGTCTTCAGCGGTGTTTATTTTCCTTACAAGAGTATAAACGTAAATTGACAGATGCAAGTCGAGGAGTATCAAATGTTACAGTAGTGTAATTATTGCGAAGTGCTATTAATTTTTTTCTTAGTAAACTAGCCGGCCACTCAAATGATTTCGTACTGTAACATGTATGAGGAGTATCCCTCCGGAATTAAATACACATTTAAGATATACTGTGAAAAATCAAAGCAATTTTAGGAAAATCAATTAGGATCACCAGTCCTGAAGATTCGAGTCCATGTGGCATGTAATTTCGATTGACCACACTAAAATAGTTGTCCGGTGGCAACGAATGATGTCATAATTTCTGCAAAATTCACGCAACTAATTATCCACTGATAAAAATATTCAAGTCATAGACGTAAAGACCAATATATCAGTAGTGCTGCAAAACTGCTACTGTATTTCAAAACCAGCTCAAAATTAAAACACTGAATATAATTTTGAAATAAATATCAACTTTAAAGTCTCGTCATACATCTGTAACACAACAATACATTTGCCGGCCGAAGTGGCCGCGCGGTTCTGGCGCTGCAGTCTGGAACCGCGAGACCGCTACGGTCGCAGGTTCGAATCCTGCCTCGGGCATGGATGTGTGTGATGCCCTTAGGTTAGTTAGGTTTAATTAGTTCTAAGTTTTAGGGGACTAATGACCTCAGCAGTTGAGTCCCATAGTGCTCAGAGCCACAACAATACATTTCTTTGGAAGCCTATGTCCTGTCATGCGGAAGAGCCTATCATCTTAGATGCATACTTCAATGAGGAAATTGGGGAAAGTGTAAGGTTGAATAATTCCAGATCTTTTGCATTTTTGCCATCAAAAGGTATTCTAGCTTTTCAGTCAAATAGAGATCTTTTTATTCCAAAAGCCATATCGGTAATAATCACGTTGTCCTAGAAGATTAGCACTCGTGCATTTCGGATCATTTCCTCAGCTCAAATCCAGGCTGAAGGAAGACCTTGGATGGTGAAGGGATATTGGAGCATGACAGCTTTTTAGCGGTTTTCCAGTATACAGCACTCCTAAGTAACGGGTATATATCTCAACTTGGTGAAAACTACAAGATCTATTCCGAATAAAATGATTTATTACTTTTTATGGAATCTTAGTAAAATCCTCTTTAACAAATCGGACTCCCTCCACCTAAGACTAAATCCTGGCTACGTCCCTGAGCTGTGTCTCAAAGAGCTGTGGAACGAACGTAACAAACAATACTTCGATTACACAATCCAGGCATGTGTCAATGATTATATCACAATGGAAGTTATATGATCACATAATTTTCATTTTTGTTTCGTGTGAATAATGAAAACTTTCAGTAAACGACGTCCGCTCTGACGGATATCTGCGACGAGCTGCTATTAATGTGGCAAGCAAAGTCCTTCTGAGACTGCCTCAGCATCTTGTTTCAACATCAGTCACGTAGATTTATATCACCCGTACTGTTATTCCCTGGTTCAGGTATCAGCTGAAACAATTTTAATGCTAGATACCCAACAGAGTAGTCCGTAATGTAAAGGAGTTACAATTCACTAGCTGGGTGTCCAGTGTGTGTTTATTCTATTTCTATTAGTCCATCTCCTCCTTGTCCCTCTCTCTGTCCTTCTCCTACGCTCCCTCTCTGTCCATATCCTTCTCCTACACACTTCACTCTCTTTCCATCTCCTCTTGCCCCTCTCTGTCCATCTGCTACTACACCCTCTCTCTCTCTCTATCCATCTCCACCTCCCCACTCTCTCTGTTCTTTGATCTGCTTGTCTCTCCTTTGTCCATCTCTTCCTGCCCTCTCTATCTCCTCCACACCGCCTCTACTTCCCCCTCTCCCTTTATCTGTCCATCTCCTCCTCTTACCTTTCTCTCTCCTTTTCCATTCTTTCCCCCTCTTCTCCATACATGTGCCTAAATTCTCTTTCCCCCTCTGTCTGTTCATCTCTCTTTCTATCCAACCGCATATGTCGCCGGATAGACCGAAAGCGCGCACTTTTTGGAGCAAGCGACAGTGCAGAACTGAGTCGAACGCCTGTCCAAAGTCGAGAAATATGGCATCAACCTGGGAGCCGGTATCTAGAGTCTGTTGTATATCATGCACAAAGAGGGCCAGCTGTGTCTCGCATGACCGCTGTTTCCTAAAACCGTGCTGGTTTCTGCAGATGAGTGTCTCAGAGTCTAGAAAGGTCATTATGTCTGAACACAAAATATTTTCCATGATTCTACAACAAATCGATTTCAGTGAAATTGGCCGGTAATTATGTGCATCCGATTTTCTATCCTTCTTATAGATTGCTATGACCTGTGCCTTCTTCCAGTCCCGTGGAACTTTCCACTCTTCGAATGATCTCTGATAGATGATGGATAAGAATGGTGCTATACTTGTAGAATAGTCAACATAAAATCTTATGGGGATACCGTCTCGGTAAAATGCCTTCCTGGCGTCTAAGGATCTTAACTGTTTTACAATCCCAGATACACTAAACACCATGTCAGCGATCCTTGCGCTCGTTCGATGGTTGAAAGGGGGAGTGGTGCTGCAGTCATCTACCGTAAATGAATTTTTGAAAGCTAGGTTTAGAATTTCGGCCTTCTGTTTATCATCATCCGTTACATTACCCGTACTGTCAGCCAGGGAAGGTATTGAATTATTTGTATCGTTCATATATTTTACTTACGACCAAAATTTTTTGGTGTTATTTTTAGAAGCTACACATAAAATATTGCTTTCAAATTCGATAACGGAATCTCTGATTGACCTATTGACAGCTGCTTTCATTTCGCATATTTTCTGTTTGTCATCGGGGCAGTGACTACGTTTAAAACGAGTCTGCAAAATCTCTGCTTTCTCAGCAACTTCCTAATATGTTCGTTGTACCAAGGTGGATCCTTTCCCTCCCCTATATTTACGCTAGGCACATACTTCTCTAGCACGTGGTGGACAATACCTTTCAATTCCGACCAAAGATGCTCAATATGTTTGTGTTCCGCGGTGAATGATTGGAGCTGACTATGAAGATATTCATTTATGACACTTCTATTTGCTTTCACAAACAAGTAAACTTTACGGTTTTTGTTTAGTTTTTTTGCAACTTCCACTGACATAGAAGCCACAACGACATTACTGTCGCTAATACCTTCTTCTAGATTAACTTCCTCAAAAAGATCAGGTCTGTTTCTCGCCAAGATATCTAATCTCCATCTCGAGTTAGTTTTTTCTAACCATTTGCTCAAGGTTGTATATTGAGAGCGCTCCTACAATAACTTCACACGAGTCTTTGCTTCTGCCCCCTGTGATAAATGTTTAATTTTCCCAGCGAATGGGTGGCAGATTAAAGTCTCCGCCTATAATTAATGGATAATTTGGATATGTATTTCCTATGTACTCAAGACTTTCCCAGAAACATTCTGCGACGTTTGTTTCGGATGCTGGTGGTCTAGAAAAAGATCCTAAATCAATGTCCAATCCTCTAATCTCGTATAGCGTACGTTAATAATGAACACCTATATCTTTCCGTACGACCTCTGAATTCCCTTATTTTATCTTTGTGATCGTTCCTCCCTATGTAAGTCGGTGTGAACAAAATATTTTCGCATTCGGAGGAGAAAGTTAGTGATTGGAATTTCGTGAGAAGATTCCGTCGCACCGAAAAACGCCGTTCTTTTAATGATGTCCATCCCAAATCCTGTATCATTTCTGTGACACTCTCTCACATATTTCGCGATAATTCAAAACGTGCTGCCTTTCTTTGAACTTCTTCGATGTACTCAGTCAGTCCTATCTAGTAAGGATCCCACACCGTGCAACAGTATTCTAAAAGAGGACGGACAAGCGTAGTGTAGGCAGCCTCCTTAGTAGGTCTGTTACATTTTCTAAGTGTCCTGCAAATGAAACGCAGTCTTCGGTTAGCCTTCCCCACAACATTTTCTATGCGTTCCTTCCAATTTAAACTGTTCGTAATTGTAATACTAAGGTATTTAGTTGAATTTACGGCTTTTATATTAGACTGATTTATCGTGTTACCGAAGTTTAACGAATTCCTTTTACCACTGATGTGGATGACCTCACACTTTTCGTTATTTAAGATCAACTGCCACTTTTCGCACCATTCCGATATTTCTTCTAAATCGTTTTGCAGTTTGTTCTGATCTTCTGAGGACTTTATTAGTCGACAAACAACAGCGTCATCTGCAAACAACCGAAGACGGCTGCTCAAATTGTCTCCCAGATCGTTTATATAGATAAGGAACAGCAAAGGGCCTATAAGACTACCTTGGGGAACGCCTTGTCTGATTGACGGCTTTATCCAGACTATTTCACAGTCCAGCCCAGTATCGATGTCAACTGCGTTTGGACAGATTTTAACTGCAATGAACACACCACCTCCCATAGCAAAGCTCGGTAAGGAGTTCTTGCCGTAGGGCGTTCCATTCCGACATCAGTATGATTCACAAATGCTGAATAGTCGTTGGTGCGTTTGAACTACAAATCTTTGAACGTGACACACTCACCAGTCAATATTATTGCGAGACTGGACTGCTTTTCCATGTATGTCATTTCAGGGGTACATTCGGCCCTGATGCATTTCTATTGATGACAATGCGCGACCGCATCGAACAGCGTAGGTGAAGCAGCTTTTGGAACGGACAGATATTCGTCGAATGGACTGACTTTCCTTAAATCTCTTCGAGCATGTATGGGATGCGTAGGGTAGACGTGCTGCAGTGCATCCACAGGCACGAACGACCATCCTGCAGTTGTCAACCGCTCTGGTGGAAGAATGGAACGCTCCGCCACAGGTACTCCCCGTGGACGCCATGGGAGCCTTTCGTAATGTCCAGGGAACCATCATGAATCGCGTGACTTCATTTTAATAACTGTCTTTGAAGAAGTCATTTCTTTCCGTATCACTGCGCATTTCTTTCGGTTACGTTGTGTACTATATTGTGGCAGTTCTTTTATTGTATGGTTCAAGTTGCATCGAGCAATGTTACTTGGCAGTGATACATCATACGACAGTTACTTTCGCCTTTAATTTCTGAACAACAGTGTAAATGCCATTTGATCTTTTTTATTTTCTGTTCCAATTACATTAACCTGTTAAGGGATGGTGAGGGTCTGTGGCATATTATTCCCAGCCGAGGTCCACCTTATGGTCTGAATAGCCAGGTTTGCCGTAGAACGCTGCGACAGCAGAATCAGCCTGTCTTGCGCCATTGCTTGAAGCCATTGCTGTATTTTGTCCAGCCCGATACTCGCACTATTCTTCTCCCTGATTCTCCAGGAAATCGCTTGTGCCTTCGCAGAGCCTTAGACAACCCTATCCGTCTCACACTAGCATCCCAGAGTCCGGAAACTTCGATGAGACACGTGCTTAGTGATAAACACAAGAGTCTCAGGCGAGAGCTGAGTTCCTGAATCTAAGAGCCGGAGATGAAGATGACGTTTGCATTCTGATCAGGGTCAAAAAGGTCTTCAATCAATAATTTAAGTTACTCTTTTTGTCACCTGTAACAAATGTAGTGCACCTCATCTGGCTGAGGGCAGTGTTGGCTCACTCATCCGCATTTGTTTCTCATAAAGCAATGTTATCAGAACGTTTATCTTAGGCGTACTCGGCCTGAACGTCTGAAATTGACGTTGAGATCTGCTACTTTTGGTTCCGTTAGTTCTCATAGAGACGGAATAAGAAGTTCTGCCAACTGTGCGTGGCGGTAAGACGGTGCGGACGAATTTGGGAGGACTGTGGCTCAAGTCCTCGTCCGGCTATCACGATTTATGATTTCCGAAAGTTCCCTACATGACTCAAGGCAATGGCCGGGGTCTCGCAGGGTAGCCGTGCGGTCTACGGCGCCTTTCCATGGTTCGGACGGTTCGCCCCTTCGGAGGTTCGAGTCCTTCTCCGGGTATGGGTGTGTGTGTTAGATTGAGTAGTGCGTAAGCCTTGGGGCGATGACCTCAGCAGTTTCGTCCCATAATAACTTACCACAAATTTCCAAAGTTTCCAATGACAAGGATGGTTACTTTGGAACCTAACGGTCGATTGCCTTCCTCATCCTTTCCCATCCCGAGTCGACGGGACATTAAACCCTAATCTTCCCCGCGGTTCTTATTAGAGTCACAATTTACTGATCACTACCACCTCCATGACATGGCACACTCCATCTTGAATAATCTAATATCTTATCCAGCATGTTGATGAACCTGCGATTTGGTGACGTAGCTGGAAAATTTAAATTTCTCCCAACAATCACCGTTATAACACTTACCCGATACTATTCATACATATTTTACTGGTGATTGGGTTGTTGTAACACTCCATATTCCATCCTGCTTCTATGTCACTTTGGAGGATGCTGATTGTGGATAGTGATGAGTCAGAAGGAACTACACGGATGTCTGTGAGTTAAGAATGTTTGAAACCAACGAAAAAAATGGCATCAATACACAGTGTTGTCTAAATTGACAAAAGCAAAGTTGATCTTGTTTTAAAGTACTGTTAACAAGGACCACAAAACGGAGTGCAAGTTCGTTTACAACATTTCTGGCTTCCCAGATGTCTATTGGCAATCGTTTTTTGCACCGGAATAGAGATTTCACCTTGAAATTCTTTTTATTTATGGACCGTGGTTTAGAACATTACAGCTCATCCTAAATTCATTTATTTCTAGTCACAACAACAATAAGGTAGTAAATGTACTGACTATTGATTTAAATACACCTGGCACCCTGAATATGTTTCTCTAAGACATTCATTTTTGTTCCCTCTAAGTACTGTATCTACCTTAATGCGTTCCGCCATAAATTCCTCTTTTACGCAAAGCTCTTCGTCGCAGAATAGTTATTGCACCCTACCTCAGTTAATTGTTCTATATATTCAAATCTACTGTTTTAACCTTCTACAGCTCCCCCAGCTACCACGGAAATCATTCCTTGCTGTGTTAACACATGCTCAATCGTCCTATGGCTTCGTCTTGTCAACATTTTCCGCATATTACTCTCCTCGACAACTCTGCGGAGAACCTCTTCATTTCTTATTCCATAGTCCTTGTATAACACCACATGTCTGACTCTTTGATTCTCTTCGTTTCCGTTGTTACCACAGTCTATGATTCATTTCCTTGCAATTCAGTGTGCAGACGTACATTCTCCGAAATTTCATCGCCAAATTATATCCAATATTTGATAATAGTGCGCTTCTTTTCGCGAGTATGTCCTCTTTGCCTGTGTTAATCTGCTCTTTATGATCTCCTCTAGCCGACCGTTATGTATTATTTAGCTTCCAACTTAGTAGAATTCCATTACTTTGTCTAATCCCCAAAGGTAGTGTTAAGTTTGTGGGTATTCCCGTCATTATTTTCGACTTCCTTCGGTTTACTCTCGATGTATAGTGCGTGCTCATTAGATTGTTCTTTTCATTCAACAGGTCTTACAGTTCCTCTCGCAGTTACTTAGGAGAGCACTGTATTCAGTAAATCTTATCATTGACATTCTTTCTCCCTGCACTGGACTCGGGACGACGATTTTTCAAATCTCCTTTTGGCCGTACAGAGTTAGTTCTTCTGTGATTTCCGTAAAATCTAGGTAAAATGCCAGAATGGTTCCCTTAAAAAGCGTACGGCCGATTTCCCGCTCAGTGTCTTGCTTTCTGAGCTTGTGCTGTCGAAGGGGCTCTAATCTTCCTTCCTTCGTTTCTTTCACGCTGAAATTTAATACCAATACTGAAACTTTCTTTTGTTACCCTCATTGCTTCTTCGATATTTAAATTGAATCTTAGCACTTCCTGGATGGCCTTCCATTCTTATTTTGATTTCTTGGTTCTTGTATCTGTATATTATCCGTCTTTCCCTATAGCTTACACCTATTTTCCCAAGAATTTCTAACATCTTGCGCCGTTATACACTGTAAACCGTAATTCTTCTTAAGTCTTGCTTCCACTATCAAGCGCAATGTCAGAATTGCCTCTCTGGGCCTTTACATTTCCGAAAACTGATCTTCATGTAAGAGATACTCAAGTTCCTGTTTTTCCTTCCGCTGTATATCACTTTCGTCAAGGAACGCTGTTAAGCAGACTAAAATTTTTCGCAGTTATCTGCCCTTGCAGACGTCGGGATGGTGCAGATGATACTTTTCTGAATGTCTGATGCGATGTCTCTATACACACAGATTCTACAGACCAACTTGAATCGTCATTTGGTTGCCACTTCATCCAGTGTTAAAAATTCCGAAACAATGTTTCTGAACCTTCCGAATTATTTTATCATAAGTCTTCCAAAGTCTCTGCTGGACTGTGAGTCTAATACAGGTTCCCCTGTATCTTCGTTTGGTCTCTCATTTCTTTTCCTGTCGTGTCAATAGACTTCTTTCTCCTCTTAGAAGCTTTCAATGTACTCTTTCCAACCATCCACTCCCTACTCTGCGCTTAACAGTGGAGTTTATCTTTCGCTTTTAATCTTGAACTATATTTTGATTTTTCTACAAAGTGAATCAGTCCTTCCTAGAATCATTTCTCTGGTTTCTTTGCGTTTTTTGACTGTGCCTCCTTGCGCTTCCTTTTCACTTCTATTTAAGTATTCCTGTCTTTTACTGAATATTTTTGTACTTCTCTCTTTAGTCAATCAACTGAAGTATTACTTCTGTTACTCAGTGTTTCTGAGTACCTTCTTTTTACGTATATCTGTCTGTCCAGGTACTGCGACTGCTTTTTTTAGAAATGTTTATTCCTCTCCAACGTAGTTTTCTACTGTGGTTTTATTATCACAGTATCTGCAATCTTACAGAACTTGAAACGCACATCAACGTTCCTCAGTACTTCAGTATCCCACTACGTTCCACATTGAAACTTCCAGACGATTCTCGTTAAACTTCGCTCTTCTCTACAGACTAAATTGTCACTGAGATCGGTTAGAAACTGTAGCCATAGTGCAATCTGGGAAGTAATGTACTCTTGCTAACGTAACTATTATTTCTAAGTCCGTTCAAATAACGTTTTCTGTGAAAGTGAAGAAAATCGTATGTATTGCATTTCTTGTCTAATTTTATTACATAAAGTGTTAAATTAACAAAACTTTGGAAAATAACTTATATCTACAACAAATTTGAACAAATCATGAATATTAGTAACATAAATATCACTTGTTCTCACTATTGTAATGAAAGTGAAACTTACAATTTAAGAAAATGAGCGAATATTCTCTGACAGTTTCTGGAATTCAATTTCCCTAATTTACATTAAAAAGCAGTTCAGACAATAGATCAACGTAGTAAATTGGGGTGTTCTGCAAGAAAAAGTTAAATTTAATTTACTTGGCGTATGAAAAATTTCTTTCTTGTGACAGCTGTTTCTGTTTATTTATTTAATTTTTTTAGTCAATTCCTTGCTTAACTTTATAAAAAGTCGTAATTCAGCATAGTTCAGCACAATATAAATACTGAACTAGAAAACGTTGCCTAGAAGTAGCGAATTTGTTTCGT